>NC_092143.1:23824997-24469164 GCF_043159975.1 Macaca nemestrina | reverse complement strand
CCCTATTTCTCTTGCCCTCTATTCTAACTGTAGGCCTGCTGAGGCTCCAGGGGTGGGATACTGCACTTAAAGCCTTTAAACCCATCAAGATTAAGGTCATTTTTTTTTTTTTTTTTTTTTTGCTGGTCAGCTGAATTTTTCTCATTCTGTCTATGGGGTGGAGGTGGGGGAAAGAGGCTGTTTTCTAAAGGAGTGAAGGAATAAAAGAACAAGGGTGGGTATGGGAGAGTAAGGATAATTTCACTGTTGTCTCAGAGGGTTGAGTCTCAGGGCTGGTAAATTCTCAGATTCGACACTGCATTATGACATAGATCTGCTGTTATTTTTTCAGTCTCAGAGGAAACCTTGAGGAATCTCATTCCTGCAATTGTATTAAATTATCTGCCAATATTGTCTTTTCCACTCAAAGTACTTTCATTGAAACATTTGGCATGGGCTGCAGAAACAGGAAAATCTCTTTAAAAGCTATTGTTTCATTGAATGTTTGGTTTACCTTTTGGTTCCACAATAAAATAACTTAATAAATTAAGGGTGAGTGGAATTGTTACTATAGCAATCCCCATAGTAACATCAAAATGCCACACACACTCGTGCTGCAAGCCCTGGGCTTTCTCCTAGTCCTCCCACATTTCAAGTTCAGCTTCCCAGGTTAAGCTCTGATGGCTTAAGATGTAAGGATATTATATTAAATCCATTTTATTTCCATCTCCAAGAGTTAATAGACTCACAAAATACAAAGAATTTTTATCCACTTCTATCCTTTGCAGAAAAGTCAGAAGTGAATTTTCTATGAGCTTGGCAGTATGTACAAACTGCTTGCATTTGAGTTGCTCTTCCAATTTTAGGTCTGTCCTTAAAAACAATAACAACAATAATCCCAGTCAAGGCATGAATTGCTCTTTGTTGATTTCCATAGTCTTACATAACTTACATGGAGCAGGACTAGGAGAGGAAACATCTTCAGAATGCAGCACTGTGGGAACACACATGTTTTTAATCTCCTATTTTCCAGAAGATAGCCAGAAGGGATCCCCAAGAGGTCACTTGGAAAAGCCTTTTGCCACCTGGTAGAGTTATAAATCAATACTCTGATTAAGATTGCTGTTATTAGGTAGAATGAATGAGAGGCTACGGAAAAATTTAATGGGAGGCAAAAGCTGATATTGAACATCATGTCGTATCTTTATATAATAGGTGGTCATGCATACATGTTAATATGTATATCACTGTTTGTGCATATTTAGCACAAATTTATAAACCAGATGCTGAATATCAAATAGTAGATCTGTGTATCCTGTTTCTTAGCTCATTGTATCTTGAATATTAATACTCTCACCCTAAAGGCAGAAACTACAATTGGAAAGCGACTGTGTTAAATTCAGAACCAGTGGGGCTATAAAGTTATGCAGCCTGGAAAACTGAGTGAGTTTATTTCCCAAGAAGAAAACTTTGCTAGATAGAGAGAAAGAAAATAAAAAAACAAATCACCAGCCATAAACAACAGGCAATTCATAAAAGAAGAAATATGATCATTAGTAAACATGTGAAAAACATCTAATGTTACTACTAAGCAAAGAAATAGAAATAAAAACAAGCATAGTAGGATGTGGAGGGAGCTTCTATGGCTGCTCTGGAGTCAGCACTAGGCCCACAGCCAAAAACAACAGGTGCTAAGTGCTCGACATGTAAAAGAACAGCCAGACCCCAACCCCACATCATCATTATATAAGCAGAGGACTGGGAAGGAGGCATGAGGGACACGATCAACCCTGGGAGTGGTCAGGCAGTGTGGAACTGTTACTCACCCAAGGTCATTCCCTTTTCTCCCAATGGGCAAGGGAGAGGCTGCCTACTGTCCCCCAGCAGAGGAGCTTCACAGATAGTCACCCATTGAGGTTGAAGTTGCAGACTGGTATTCACTTTCCTGGCTAGAACTCTGCTTCTGGAGGAACAGGCTTTCTGATCTGCTGCTGTGCCTATCCAATTAAGGATGAGAAATGCAAGAAAGTTACAAGATGGGGTGGCCAAGGAGCAGCCTGCACTTCCACCAATGGGTATCCCCAAGGATGCACACATTTCTGGTGAGTCAAGAGGACACCAGAAACTGTAGCTAGTATTCACATGCTCAAAAAGCCTGCCCAATGGGTGAGATGATTCCAGTGATGGAGACTGAGAGGAGATATAGAGATTGAGATTAAGCCTGATTTCCCAGAGCAAGGAAGTGTGTCAATGGGAGCTCTAAAAGGCCAAAAAGACTACATCACTCCTTGGAAGAACTAGAACCTGAATGCCTGCCATGCAGAGATATCAATGTCTGGTTAGTCAAAATGAGAAAAGTACTAACACCCCACAGGAAAAATATTGCTATTGTGTCCCTATAAGTAGAATGTACTGGCCATATTCCCTCACACTCCCTTTCTCTGATACAATTGCTTCATGGATATAGCCACATTGAGTTGAGACTGCTCAACTAACCTGTCATATAATGATGAGGTATTGTTTGCCTACTGAGCGGTCATTAACTCTTTAAATACCTAGATTTGTGAGGATATAGTGAAGGAAGACACACCTGCTGGTTCAAGTGTACCTTGGTTCATCTGTTCTGGAGGGAATTTTGTCAATTATGTGTTTAAAACCTCTTAAAAGTTGGCATGCTATTTGATGTAGTGACTCCTCTTATATGAATATTCGCTAAAGATCTAATCAGAAAGAAGCACAAATATATTTAAACAAAAGGCATTCATTGCATCCTTATTTATAAGAGTAAAAAGAGGAAACCTGAATTTCAAGTTGGAAATGACTACATAAGTTGTGGTGTATCGAAATAGTAAAATACATACAACCATTAAAATTGTGCTTCAAAGACCATTTAATATTTTTGTGCAATGCTCATAGAGTGTTTAGTAAAAATCAAATAGAACAAAATCTGTCATACATAAAAAATAGAAAGGAAAAGTGAAAACATATCTAGTGGCAGAAAACGTGTATATATCTGGAAATCCCAAAAAACTCATGGAAAAAGTACCACAAGTGGTAGAAGAATTTAGTAAAGTAGTAGATAGAAAAAAAATCATCATAAACAACCTTCATATACAAACTAAAAGTAGTTAGAGAATATATGGAAGATTTATTTAAGATAGTAGTAATGATAAACCTAAGCATAAAAAGAAACAAAAATTGTACAAAATCTATGTGAAGAAAGCTAAAAACACTCTTGAAGAATGTAAATGTTGACTTGAAGAAATGGAAAGTCATGCCACTTTTGTGGATAGACAACAGTCAGTTCTCCTTTAGTTAATTTATGAATGTAATGTCATTCAAAAATACCATTTAGAAGAAAAAATAAGCTACAGTAGTCAGGAATTCTTGTAAAAGAGGAGCAATGAGTTTGGGAGGGGTTGGCTATATCAGATATTAAATACATTATAAAACCTTTATAATTAATACAGAAGGATATACACACACCAATAGATAGATCAATGAATAGAAACTCCAGAAATAAACCCAATTGCCTACGGAAATTTAATACACAATAAAGGTGACATTTCAAATTGGTGGTGAAAAGATGGACTTTTAAATAAGTGGTGTTGGGATAAGTGAATAGCCATATGGAAAAAGATAAAATTGGATCCATTTCTCACATTGTAAGCCAGGATAAATTCCAAAAGACTTGGAGATCTAAATGTGAAATAAATGAAACTATACATGTTTGAAGAGAAGACATGGATATTTTCCTCCAGTAGCTAGGATGAGGAAAACCTCATCCTACTTATCAAAATCCAGAAGCATTAAGGAAAAAGTTAAACTTGATGGCATTAAAAAAATACGTTTGCAAGGAGAAAATACTCTAAGCAATGTAAAAAAATGACGAATGGGAAAAATTGCAACTTTTATCACAAAGGTTGAACATGCCTAATATATAAAGAGCTTCTAAAAATAGAGAAGAAAAAGACTGCAACTTGGTAGATAAATGGGCTAGGGAAATGAACAGACTGTTTCTTAAAAAAGAAAAGCAAATGGTTCCTAATTATAATATGCGCAGCCTTGTTCCTAATAAGAGAAAAGCAAAATATAATATCCTGACCATTTCTCACATACCAGATTGGCAAAAATCCAGAAGTTTGGAAAATATACTCAGTTGGCAAAGTTGTGGGAGAGCAGGCACTCTCTTACACTGCTAGTGGGAAGCAAAATGATACCACATCTGTGGAAGGGAATTTGGCAACATCTAGCCAACTTACATTTACTCACTTTCTAAGACTCTATGATAAGGACACACTGGCAGACGTGAAAAGAGAAATGCCGCCCAAATACATTCTATATTCACTGCAGCCCAATTGTAATAGTAAAAGATCAGAAATAAACCAAATATTCACCCAGAGGGACCTGTTTAAATAAACAATTGCTAAATCCACATGACAAAATACTATGCAGCTGTAAAGAGGATTTAAAAATCTCTACAAAACTGCATTGGAACAATCCCAAGGAAAAAAGCAAGGAGGAGAAAGTGTTTATGTTATAAAACCATTTATCAAAGAAAGGGGAAATGCTAATATATACACATATTTGAATAATTGTATTTAAGAAAATTAATGAGAGAATAAACTTTAAAAGGTATTTATCTATAAGGATGGTAAGCAAACAAGGTAGAGGTGGCTGGGTATGAGCTTGGCTTATCTGATTATATCTTGTTTTGTTAAAGGGACTTTTGGAAACTTAAAATATGTTTACACAATTATAGAAAAGTGTTTTTAAAAAGTGATCATTAAAAATCTAAAGCAAAAAAAAAAAAAAAAAAAAAAACTAGTTTTTGAGTTAATAGCCTAAATATACAAAAACGAATTATTTCAAATGATGTTAAAACTCGAGAATGTATTTGTTCATTCCTAGGGTGATACTGTTCAAGAACAAAAAGAACAGCAAAAGAATGCCAAACTGTTTTATGTAATTACGTTAGTGATGATAATATTGATACTGTTTTTCTGTGATTGTATTTTGTGTGCTTACAGGATAAAGTATCCTATTGACCAAATTATTGTTGCTGTATTTTATCTTAAAAATATTTTCCAGGTCTGTATGATAAAAAGTACTAGAAGTGGGAGAATGTCAACACAATAGCAATTGGTACTCTTAACACACAGATTGTGGTTTCTAAATATCATACTGAAATAAACAGAACACGATTTCATGTCTAGGGTAGAAAATAAACAATATGAATCTGGAACATTTTGCCATTCTGGAGAGCAATGATGCTATCAAGGATAATGGTCATGTTAAAAGGACTCAGGAGACAACTTTGAGAGATTCCTCTGGCCAAACACGGGGCAGTTGAGTATCACTAAGAATAATAGGTGCAACCATTGAAAACACACAAAAACATATTTACATCTATAAGTTCACAACGATATTGAAAACAAAAGAGAAGAAAACAAAAATTCACTGGAATCCCCCTTTGGAGGATTCTATGGAGTCGGTCCAATATTTTGAAAACTGAAAAATAAAAGGAGAGAATCAGCATTTATCTTGCTTTCCCATGTGAAATTCATCTCAAAGTCATTAGATAGTTGATTACAATGTTTTCTTTTAAAGAAGCATTTAAACTATATATAAAAAAGAAATTATAAAATTAGAATATCACCATTTGGTAACCATTAATGGATTGGGCAATGATCATCAATGGTTATTAATATTACAAAAAAAGAGAAACAAGACATTATATGCCTGTCCATGAGAGTGCTACACAATACTTCCTATAAAGTGTTCCGGACAAAAATCAGAACTCACATAGGATGAAGACTCAGGGATTCTTCACTCGTTTGTGCTCCAAATGGCTTGGGCAGGCTAGTGAGTTCAGTTAAACCCCTTTTGATTATAATATTTCAAAGACATAAAATAAAACACAAAAGTTGTTAAGGGTATTAGTCCATTTCACACTGCTAAAAGGAATACTCAAAACTGAGTAATTTGTAAAAGGAAGAGGTTTAATTGACTCACAGTTCCGTCTGACTGGGGAGGTCTCAGGAAACTTACGATCATGACAGAAGGTGAGGAAGAAGCAAGTACCTTCTTCACAAGGTAGCAGGAAAGAGAGAGACAGAGAGAAGGAGGGACTACCATACACTATAAAACCATCAGATCTCGTGAGAACTCACTCAGTATCATGAAAACAGGATGGGGGAAACTGCCCCCATGATCCAATTGCCTCCCACCAGGTCACTCCCTCAACACCTGGGGATTATGGGGATTAAAATTCGAGATGAGATTTGGGTGAGAACACAGAGCCAAACCCTGTCAGTAACTAAACTCGATTATGTTAAATACAGTTACTTAAATAATAGAAAAAAAAATGTGTGTGCATGTGTATGCACCCATATATATGATACACACATTCAGACAAACACACACAATATGTTGGGGCTTCTTCATCAACATATTCAATAATAAGATCTATAGGCAGGTCCAATAGCTGTAATAATTTTGAAGTCATGGTAAGATGAAACAATATTTAGGTATATCATGAAACAGCTGGAATATGATAGGAAAATAGGATTTCTATTGATGGCAAAGTCACATATGCTATTAAAATTACTGTTGTTTGTTGTCTAATATTTTAATTGAAGAGCATACTAAATTTTAGTTGCAAGTTAGTAAAAATACATATGTCATTTTTTCCCCAAGTGTGTCCCTGAATTATATTCACTAATTGTTTGTGGGCTGCAGACCACAGATTATTAGTTCTAACTGCAAACTTACAGGAAACACAGGGGACAGCAGAACATGTTAAATGATACCCTGATGATTTAATTTATCAAAATCCAAGCTGTGGGAAACTGTGACAGACAAATAATCTGGCTTCTTCAACAAATACATTGTAAGGGAAAACTAATGGATACAAAATCTTAGAGATTTAAACAGACTTAGGGAAATACAATCAATTGTAATCTAAGAACAGGATCTTGATACAAACAAACACACTGTAAAAGATTACAAAACAATTGATAATATTTAAACACTAACTAGATATGAATAATACAACTACAATTTTGTTATTATTGTTATTATTATTATTATTATTATTTTGAGACAGAGTCCTGCTCTCTTGCCCAGGCTGGAGTGCAGTGGCTCACTGCAACTTCTGCCTCCTGGGTTCAAGTAATAATCCTGCCTCAGCCTCCTGAATAGCTGGGACTACAGGTGTACCACCACATCTGGCTAATGTTTGTATTTTCAGTAGAGACGGAGTTTCACCATGTTGACCAGGCTGGTCTGGAACTCCTGACCTCAGGTGATCTGCCCGCCTTGGCCTTCCAAAGTGCTGGAATTACAGTTGTGAGCCACCATGACCAGCCTTAATTTTGTTAGTTTTTAAAAATTGCGATGGTGGTATTTTAAAAGTGTTATTACATTTTAGAGACACACACTGAAATATGTAATGATGAAATAATATAATGCTGGAGAACAGGGATAGGGTTCTAATTTTTTTATGTTGTTCTTTACATTTTTTGTGTTTTACAAATTTCCCACACTGATTGAGTAGTCTTTTAAAATCATCAAAATGGTTATACATATTAAAACATATGTGTGTGTGTATATATATGTGTATATGTGTGTGTATATATATATGCGTGTATATATATACACACACACACATATATATCTCAAAGGCATGAACTAAGGTCATAACAGTATATAATTTGAACTTTTGGTAACCTCCAGACATGCAACTAAATGTAGCAGGGAGAAGTGAGGGAACTCTTGAGAGAGAACTTAACCTAGTGGAAGATAGAATCAGAAAAAAAGCCTGGCTCTTGGAGAGAGAAGGTTTCCATGTGGAGACAGCATGAATGTTGTGACTCAGATTTGTATTTGTCTCTGACCCAACTCAGTATGGATCCATGTCTGAGTCCTGTAGGATGGAAGGTGATTAAGGAGAGTGGAAGTAAGATGAGGTGTAGGTAGGTGGCCTGAGAATTCCAGAGAACATGGCACCTACCATTTTGGACCCTCAAAGACTCCAGTGCTTCTACAGCTTTGGAATCTGTAAGGAAACTTGAGGGAGACAGCTGCAGGCTGTGAACTCTGGAGGATGCACTGTGAAAATTGCCAGAGAGGTGCAAGAAGAAATCAAGAGGAAGGCTCCATGTAGTAGCCAAGAAAACTTGTCTATGAGCGTATGCAAAATCTTGTCTGGGTGAGAACTTTGCAACAATTAGAGGTTTTGTAATTGAAGATGAGTGTGATGAGAGGTCTACAGATAAGATCTCATGGCAGATGACAGGACTTGTGTGTGCTTTAATGCTCTTACGACATATAGGTTGTAACTCTTAATGCTGTAATTAATCTGTAAACTTATTGAATTACATAGAAAGTAGAAAATCCCTTCGTTTTAAATCAGCTAGGTCTGCCATAACAAAATTCCACAGACTGAGTAACTTAACAGAAATTTATTTCTCACAGCTCTGGAGGTGGAGAAGTCCAAGTGTCAGCCAACTTAGTTTCTGGTGTGGGCTGTCTTCCTAGCTTGTAGACAGCTGCGTTCTTGCTGTGTCTTCACGTTGCAGACAGACAGAGCTCTGATGTTCATTCTTCTTCTTACAAGGAACCAGCCCTGTGAGATTGGGGTTCTACCATTATGACCTCATTTAACTTCAATTACCTCCTAAAAGATTATCTCCAAACACAGTCACATTAGGGGTTAGGGCTTTAACATGGGAATTTGGGAGAGACACAATTCAGTCCAAGTACTCTTCAAGAGCTCAGCATACAGCAAGTGAATAATAAGTGCAAATGGTAAATTTTTACTTATTCATAGCAAAGTCATATCACCTGCATGACAAGGGGGTTTGCCCCAGAGAAATATGACAAGGGCGCAGTGCAGTGGCTCATGCCTATCATCCCATCACTTTGGGAGGCCAAAGTAGGAGGATTGTTTGAACCCAGGAGTTCAAGACCAGCCTGGACAGTATAGTGAGACCCTATCTCTAAAAAAAAAAATGGTTGGGTATGATGGTACATGCCTGTGGTCCCAGTTACTTGGGAAGCTGAGGTGTGAGGACCACTTGAGCCCAAGAGGTCAAGGCTGCAGTGAGCCACTCTTGTGCTGCCGTACACAAGCCTAGGTGACTGGGTGACAGAGCAAGACTGTGTCTCCAAAAAAAAAAAAGTATGACAAGAAACAGAGGCTTAGAGAAACTCAGTTATAATGAGGAATCCTTGAAATAGGGGATGGAGAAAAACTGCATAGAACAACATGCGTTCTTATCCCAAATAGCCTGCCTACTGCCTCCTGAAACTTCTGGAGAGAAATTTGGGTTCTGAGTTGGTAATGAAACATAAAAGGGAAAAATTTCTAAATTTAAAAATATCATTAGCAGCCACAAAATCAACAACTCCATCACCTCAAAGACATCCTTGCTAAAACAAGCTAAGATCGTTATGCAAAATACCACCAATTACCTGTAAGTAAATAGTCCTCTACATGGCAGAGGTGTGATTGCTCTGAAATAATAGACTCTCCTCTGGAAGTGGTCAGGAGCAGGACCACTGGGAATAGAGGCCCAGGTCATGGGACTGGATGGGTACTTGGTGACTTTCTGCCCAGCAATGGAGCTTCTGCTTCTTCTCTTGGTTTCTTCTGGGGTTAAAATCACTGGCTGCTTAGAGGGCAAAGTGGAGACTGGGACAGATTGGTCTGGGGAGAGAAATAACATAGGTATGAGAAGCAGGACAGGGATACATGATGCTCTATATCCAGAAACACTAGCACTTGTATCACAACATATTCAAGTGTTAAATGGACCTAGTTTAACAAGTATTTATGGAGTGCTTCCCTTATGCCAAGCTCCGTTCTAGGCTCCAGGGATGTAGTGATGAGCAATACAGCCAAAAATTCTCATCCTTCTGGTGCTTACCTTCTAGACTACTTCTTTACTGTTCAGTTATAATTTTGCTACCAAGTCTTGGAAATATGCTAGAACTCAACCCAATTACCCATGAGGCTCACCTGAAGACTGCAATTGCTTCTTTCCACAATTGCTTTTTTAAGTTCTCCAGAACTTAAAGTTGACCCCACAGCAAATGGCTGACATTTTTGGCTCCACCCTTGTAAGTCAAGTATCAGTCATCATTAGCCACATTCACTTTGTAAACTCATCAGTTTTCAATTTAGACAGGCGCAAAAGCAACATTCTCATAGGCATAGGTGTATTCATTTTCTTTGTTTGTTAACCTTGCCTACATTTGGAAGGGTTCAAGATGATTATTTTACAACCTGTTTACATACACTCCTTTGCTGGAATGCAACATGCCAAGTCTCATCCAGGATCAGATGCTCACAGAGCCCCCTGGAAAGCCTGAGTCCTGTGTTTATAACAGGAAGCATTGACCGCAAACACACTGAAGCCACACTACAAACATCCTCGGAGCTGTCCTCAGGGTTCTTGTCAGAGCTTTTGTATAAATGAGATTGCCTTATAACTATCTCCTTTACTTCCAGAAATAATCATGAGGCCCAAAACACTTCCTGAGTGAGAAAACCTTCACTGAATTCTGTTCTGTGGTGCATGGTATGGTTACAGTATATTAGGATCTGGTGGAAATTGCAGAATTTATTGCCTATTTTTGTTTTGCTGCTTAATGGGATGTTTTGCACATAATAGGTTGAATCAATGAATATGTAAATATAGTAGATTCTTATTATTCATGATAGTTATAAAGTCCACAAACACTGAATCAGCAAATGCCAAGTCATTGCTCTTAGGAGAAATACAGGGTTAAATTCCTGAAAGCTTCTGTTTACAACATTTTTGTCCACCAGTCAATACGTAACCTCGCTTCATGTGTGTTTCTGTTTAAAGACACCATATTTAATATATATTGTTGACTCGTTAATATTGAACTCATAACTCAATAGCATTATAGCATTATAACTCATTCCTAAAGGATGCTTATCTAACACATATTTTCTCCATTAGATACATCCCAGCCTTCCTTCACATGGGAACACTACATAGCACTTCAGCAGTATGTTTAGGGACCATTTTAAACAGCAAAATCATCAACAGGAAGCAGAAAACTGTAAAAAATGTGTCACTAAATAGACCATGTAAAGGACACATGTTTACAGTGAGAAAGCTGAAACAAGAAGGGGGAGTATCATCTTATTTGATCCAGCTAGAAACGTGAGTGTGAGAACTCAAATTTTTCACTGCTCTGGCCATGTTCATGAGTAGTTGCGAAAGTATCCCCCATATTGATTTTGGGATTAGAAATAAATTTTAGCAAGTAGGCAAATCCCCAAATAGGAAATCCGTGATTTGTGAGGATCAACTGCCTGTAAATGTAGGTGACTCTACCACACAACACTTGAGGGCAAGGAATGGCACACGTGGAGTTTCTAGTCCTTATGAAATTAAATTTGCCCTGAGCAACCACATATCTGACTAGTGAAACTAGTTTCACAAACCTTTAAAAAGATATTGATTTTGTGTGTGTGCTGGGAGAAAAACTGAGGGACATTTCCTTCCTTAGAGTCACCATTATTTCTGTTGTCCCTTTAGTCAAGTGCTGGTATTCTAGCAACACTCAGGCAGCTGCTCCAGGAGGCTGCAGAGGGGTCCTTCTCAGCAGCCAACAAAACTGGCTATGGTCATGCTCATTGGGAAGCTCATTGCTGCCTTCAAGGTCAGTGCTGTGCATGTGTCCAGTGTCTACCTCTCAGCACCCCATA
Organism: Macaca nemestrina; assembly: GCF_043159975.1. NCBI lineage: Eukaryota > Metazoa > Chordata > Mammalia > Primates > Cercopithecidae > Macaca > Macaca nemestrina. The sequence goes on along the minus strand of NC_092143.1, from coordinate 24,457,436 downwards.
GCAGTTCCTCACTGGAGAGTGGCCCACAATGTGGCCCATTGCTGGAAAGTCCATGGCTTCTCTGTGCTGGAGGAATTCTAAGGAATCTCTGTCTTTCTGGTGGATCCAGTTGTTCCTATCCAGTTTCATCCCCAAATCGCCAACGTTCTGCCTCTCCTTACCCAACTTAATGACACTCAAGGTCCAAAGGAGAGTGGGATGAGGAGGATAAAGTCATGAAAGGAAATTTCCATTTCCCCTACAGACATGGGAATAAGGATAACTTGGACATTTGGAGATACAATGCTAACTTCTGCTCAAAATGGGAGTAAGGAAAGAAAATGCTTACACCAACTGCTTTTTTTCTTGATAACTTATCCTGGTGTAATTAACATAATGTTAGAAATTGCTTATTTTTAACTTGGTAAAATGTTTCCATGTTTGAGCTCTTAGGTGGAAGTTAAAGTCACCATAGTTCTTTCATGAAAGGGGAAAACGTCTATGTAGAGGATGAGAAGTTTCTTTGGGGCAGAGACTGTAGTTTGTATTTCTTTAGTACTGTTCATAATGTTAGGATAGGAATAAGCAGAGGTGGTATGCAATAGATGCATTTAGCAACACCCAAATACTCTGTTAAGTACCTTCTCACTTATGTGATGCATCCCAGAAAAATGACATGACAGTAACATTTTTGAGAATTGCATCATATAAAATGGGGAATTGGCTATTTAGATGAAGAATGAATGATTTAATCAGTAATCTTTCCTTATTTCTACCTTTCATTAGTTTAAATTTCATTATATGTCCTGCACTTTTAATATAAACTATTAAAATGATGAACAAGTCAGGGAATATTTTTGGATCTGAGAGAAAACTAATAACAATTACTCTGACAATTGAGTCACTCACATGGTCTAATTTTATGTTTTTGGAACATATTACTCAAACTATAATCTTCAGTTTTGTCTTCTGAGAGATGGGAATAATAATACCTGCTTCAAAGAGCAGTTGTGATGACAGATCAGATATTATACATGCAATTTCATGACAAATTACAAATTAGTATCTAAATATCAAGAGTTGCTATGAATGTTATTCTTTCCCTCCTTTAATTCTTTCTTTTAAAGTTTTGTTTTATACCAGACACATTTCTTGTGTGGTTTGTCTCCTCTGTCATTGTCCACAGGACTCAGAAGCTGTAGGAATATTCAGGTGCATATACCAGGCCCAGCTTCATCTCTAACTTGTGGCAAAGGACTGTACATCCTGGGATGAGACCATATGCTCCCCTATGCCATTTAGACAGAGCCTAGGGAGAGTGACTTCCCAGGGTATCCACGTTGGAATGTCTCCTTTGATTCTTATTCAAATGCAAGTCATTCTCCGAGGCCCATAGAAAGTCAAGCTCATCCTGGAAGCTTTGGGTTTTATTTCTTTAATGTGCTTTGTGTATACGTTAATTATTAAAATTAAAATCTGCACACAAAAAAAGAAACTATGTCTCTTGTAATGTAGTGATTCACGCATAATAGGTTCTTGGTACTTACTGAATGACGAATAATTGGATCAATTGACGGATGGATAGATATGTTGTCCTTGTTCTGTTCATCCAGCTGTCTCAGCATGGCTAAAAGTTACCTACATGTCAGGAGCCTGATATTTCCCTTTTCTTTACTACCCAAAGGAAATGGCTCAAGCCTCTATCCATGTCCTCCACACTCTTCCTGAAACCTTTGAGGATTCCCAAGGGAAGGCTGATGTTCTCCAGGGTTGGTCATTGGGCAGCCTGCCCTAAATTAGCTGTCTCAGCTCCCATAACCAACATCCTCTTTCTACGCCGCTTTGACCCAGGCTCAGTACTGCTCCACTCTCTGCCAACACCCAACACATCTCTAGGCAGATCTTAACTAAAGCTTTAAAGATAGAAATGAATGGTTTCAGCACAACTCAGAATAGGAAACATTGACAACTGAATATTAATCACCACTACTCTTAAAAGCCCCTCAGCTATCCACTCGGCCTGGACGTCTGCATGGCTGTCTTTTCTTTCTAGGCTTCTTGCCAGCCTCTTGCCAAGTTGCTCAGCCCTCTCCAACCACCAATGAGGCATCAGTGACCAGTTCCCAAATTCCAGTTAATTTTTTATGTAGTGCAGTTTAGCTCTCTCTCTTTTTTTAATCCTATCTTTTAAGACAAGAGGGGCATCATTTACAAAAAAAAAAAAAAAAGTGCATTAGAATATTTTCCTGAACAAAAAGCTATCTCCTCTGAGATTAATAATTCCACTTCTTTGCCATGCAAAAGTAATGGAAACTCGGTGTTTTGTTTGAAATAGTAAATATTTGCTGAATTTGTTATTTTTAAAGTTGTTTTCACTTGAGATTTCCAGAATCATGGGAGTTAAACTTATCTCCTCAGTAGCCTTCTCTCTGGTAATTGAATACCTTTAGGACTATTCATTCCATCTACCTCCGGAAGCCATCACCAAAAATTAACTTCTCACCTTCTCAGAATGCCACATTTTAATAGACATTAACAATGACATAAAGTTTGTTCCGTCTTAAACATATTCAGTAACTTATTAATGCATACCACACACTTGAGTGCAGACTTTTTTTCACCTTATAAACATTGATTGTAAGAAAAGCTTGAATTATCACCAAACTTTGAGCTCACCAGTTAGTCTCCATCTGTTATTGTTATTTAGGCTTTAGGACAAAAAGTTCAGCAATGAATATATTGGGTCTACCACGTCTTCAATCTTAAACTGCTTATTTCTTCCTCATTTTCTGCTTTCTATATGGTCCAGCTCTTCCATTGTCTTTCGTATGAAGTTTTGTCTTGTAACTAATCCCACAGCCCTTTTCTCTGAAATTGAATGCCCTATCTGCCTATATGCAGTTACTACCATTCTACTCCAGATTTTACAATGCTTCTGCTATATGATATCCTGGCTCCACAAACAAATTATATAATTTTTATTGGTGGGAGGCAGGTCTCATGTATATTTATGAATCCATCCCAGTGCCTACCACTGTGCTAAGTGCCATAGAAAATACTCAGCAAACACTGTTTAACATCTAAATAAAATAAAGAATTGCTAAAAGTCTTTTTACCATTTAACAGTGTAATATAGAAGCTTAAAGCAGGAAGAAACTTAGACCTCCCTCTTATGCCAAGTAGAGAATTTTATTAACTTGGTCATTAGTCAACGAATATTGAGCTCTATGGGCAAACTGCTGTCTGTTAAGCACTATGGGAGACACATATAGTAGATAAAGCAAGTTCTTGCTCTCATGAAAGTTAAGATTTCTATTAAATATTTTCATTTTGCTTCACTGAAAAGACATTTAATTTGTCATACATTTATAAGATATGGGTCAGGAAACATCAACACATTTAAACTCAGGTAACTATATGGTAAGCAAAGGCAGAAAAAGAAGGATAGCTGCTGTTGAAATATCTAACAATTTCGAGTTATTTCAGGGCTAAAAACAGTTTGTCTCTATGAAGTCATTTTAATCTAGTCCAATTGTTAGACAAAAACATTTTACAATGCAGACATTTTTGGAAGACAATTGACCATGTATAAAAAAAGATCTGTATTTTTCAAGCAAGATAGCGGAGTGTTAAATTTTCTGTTGAGGTCAGCTCTCCAGCAGTGCATTTGATGACTTCATTGACAACCTGCTGCAGTTTCTTTTAAGGAATGGTAATTCGAATTTTTGTTTTCTTTTTTTAAATTTTCATTACCTCTGTTAGAGACCAAAATATGGGTTCCCCTTACAAGCGATTATTTAAAAATGTGTAAGTCAAACAAACAATTAGTGTCCGACCAGATTGTCAATACTAATAGTTATGAGAATTGGGATGATGACCCCAGCACAAGCAGTCTTTTTGGAAACATTGGCAGGGATGCCCTGGAAAATGTGAGGTTAAGAGAATATGAGAGGTAATCTTATATGGCAGGAGAGCCTGCTTGAAATCTTTCTAGAAAAATAAGCAAAATCAAAGGCCAGTCCTATAAAATTTCCAAAACCCTTCACTGAGTGGAGTATTGCAATCATAAAAAAAGTCCCAACAGAGAAAAAAAACAAAACAAAACATAAAGCATCAAATCTTATCCAACTTTTTGACAGCTAATCACAGCCATGTTAAATGTTACTGGGACTGTGAGCTTGAATGGTGCCATTCATCCTTTCACCTGTGAAATGTTGGCAGATAATTTATGTATTTCACATTTAATGAAGCAAACCACCATACCACCCTACCTAAGAATGTTCTTCTATGCCATCACCTAAGAATTAGATGCAGACGACGCCAAGGCTTTCTGGATACTGGCAGAATCCAAGTTGTTTTCTATGCAGTGTCTGTCCTCCCAGTCTTGCCCCACAGTAAACACTTTAGCTTCACTTAGGTATAAGCCAATCAGGGTTAATCCAACTATCCCAAGGAGGGCACAGTAAAAAAATGCCTCACTTGCCAACTTCTGCCCTCATTTGGTTTATTTTGAGCACTTCATTAAAAATAAAATGTATTATCACCTCTTCATTTATCTTCCCTATCCAGAAGGTTTGGCTGAGAGATTGATCTGATTCCAGATACTAAGGAAGTATCACTTTGCAGCCAATCACTCTGGGTTTTCTGGTATCCTAACCCAATGCTTTTAATAGAGATGTGTTTTCCAATGCAGACTCTCCAAATGCTATTTCCTACTGGTGTGCAGGGAGAGGCAATGCTGACAATATTTCTACTCATCTTTTAAGTTACTGGAAGGTGATTCTCTAGCATATGGCTGTTAAGTTTAACAAAAGTGGGGAGAGGAGGAGAGAGGGCCTGGCCATGAACATTCAGGAAGCTGGACCAGCGCCACCTGAAGGAGCCAGGAGGCCAGGAGGCCGGATGTGCACAGATCCCTGGGAGGAAAAAGAAGCCAGAACAGCTTAAATGGTCAAAGAATCAAATGTAAAGTGAGCTGCAAGGGTCAGATCTGGATGGAAGCCCAAATTCTGAGTCTCCGCATCCGTCCGGGGATAAACTTGGCTCCCAATCAGGGCTGACAATTAGGCCGTACAGTTAATATTTTTACAGCTGTTTTATTAATAACACATACAGTGCATCCAGCCAGGATTTGTTGGAGACACCTCAGGAAAACGAATGATGTAAATAACAGATGGATGTAGAATATCCCTACAAACAGGCATAAAGATATTCCCTTCTTGTTTAAAAAGAATTTAAATAGACAGATTGTAGATAAACAGGCAGACAGAAAGGGGGAGAGAGAGGATTTATGATATTTGAGGTGGTGGTTTCATGCGTTCACATGGTGGAAGACATGGACATAAACATATACACTCTGTATACGGGAGGAGATGCTCAAAGCTTTGGCTTCTGGAAAAAAAAAGTTTCATGGTGCAAGGACTGAACACCACAGCCTGGTGGCCCATAGAAGCAGGGGTGCTGATATGGCTCCTCAAATAGCTCCTCTGATATGTCGTCCAAGTCCAGAGACAACTCACATGGCTTGTCCAGGCATGACTGAGTCCAGCCTTGACCCCCAGGCTGTCCTGGGCATGCTTCCCTCTTTCTCCATGTCAATCTGCCATTCGAAGACCCAGTGCACTCTTTTCAATTTTGCATCAGAACTAGGAGCAGTGATATTTCAATCTGAAAAGAGAAATTAAAAATTCAGGATCTTCATGTCTTTTGTTTTCACTCCTACTAATTTTTTTTTTTTTTTGTACTGCTTTTTCATGTGTCTGCTGCACTGTGCTCCTACCATACTTTGCAACCAGATGGCTCAGGAACGAAGAACAAAGGCCACTAAAAAGTGGGCGGGGAGAAAAGGAGAAAGAAGCTGAGGACTGAAAGTCAAGGCGAAATCAGAGATGGGAGCAAAGCTCAATTGCTTTAATCACCGATAAATTTTGGTTGAATTATGAACCTAGAACAGACACTCTTCCCAGTGATCCTGTATGTGTGCTGTATGTGTGTTGTGTTGTGTGTGTCTGTACCACACACATCCACATCTCCAGTCTTTTATTTAGGTAGGCATTAAAGCCAGAATCCTGTATTCTTTGATGTATCTCTGTGTTCCCTGACATGTGTCGAAAGTGGCATGAGATGTCTTTTTCCAGAAAGAGAATGGTTGAGCTCAGATCTGGGCACTGAGAATGAGCCCCTCTGCTTGGGAAGAAAGTGTGGTTGATTCAGAAGGGCTCAGGAGTTATATGACCTGCCATTTCACAGTGGGTGACCTCGGGCACGTAACATCCCTTTTCTCCTTAGTTTCCTCCTCCAGAAATATCTACCCCAAGGGATGCTAGGAGTGTTAAATAGAGTAACATGTTATAAACTGGGAAGCACTGTATGAAAAAATTGTGATTATTCTGGAGTATTGCAACCTCTTGCAACATTTTACAAGTGGCCAAGAGTTGTCTTTGATGCTTTGCTATGACCCTCCCCACTGAGTTTCATGCTTCACTTAGATCCCCAGCTAAGCCTGCCTCTCCAGATCATGCTGTACACTGTGAATCTTACCCATGGCTCCCAGTTGAATTTACTGTTTGTGTACCATTGGAATTTTATTCGATTATAGAATGACCTAATGGTCATTTAGGCAATTAATTACTTTGCTTGTGAACCATACAAAGGTTTGATTTTTAAGCAGACCCAGAGCCTTCAAGCAAAAGGAATGACTATCTAATGGTGAAATTTCATACAGATCAATGGGACTCAGTAACTTTAGAAAGAAAATATTTGTTTTACTTCTAGTCAAGAATACACACAGAAGCCTATTCTGACACCTGATAAAGTCAAGCCAGAGTCCATGCATTAATGGGGGTATGAGCTAGGAAAGAAGAAAGACTTCATGTGAGGTTTATGAGTGCTTCTGCTGAAACCTTACTTGTACCTTTACATCCTCCAGTTGAGCTGAAGTTTTCTTCTCACTGCAGTATGCGTAGCTACACTCTTCTCAGCCTCAGACAGGGTGGGGATACTTGTGAAAATGACACTGCTTGATATTTTCATTTTAAATGAAACCACGTGTACAGATTATGCCTTCTCTGATACTCATGAGGACTCTGGAAGACACTGAGTGAAATTTAATGAAATGCAAACAGGTAAAGTGACCCCCTTATCTCCCAGGGCTAGGCAGATTTTTGAAATGCACAATGCACCTTCTCCTAGTCAAGAGGAAGGGAAATGATTGGTCATCCTCCTTCACATGGAAATTCAGGCAAAAGACCTGTGCCCATCTGTACCAGGGGCCCAGTTACTAACTGATGCTCAGAATCTCACATGTTTGGCAGCAAATCATAAGAAAAATTAAAGACTTGGGAGTCAGCCTGTAAGTTTCAAATCTTGGCTCTCTTGCTAACTATATGTTCTGAACCTCTCCAAGATTGCTTAATTTCCTCAGTCCTTGTAAAACAGCATCATGATTACCTAACACATAGGGTTGTTGGGAGTGTTCAATGAGATGATGCATGGAAAGCAATTGACACGGTGCCTGGAAACGTAGTAAGTGCTAAAAAATGTTACATGAGAGTATTATCTTTACGGCTCAGTGAGCAGGTCCCTTCTATTTCTGGGAATCATAGAAGATTAGAGCTGGACAGAAACTTAGAGGGGTGTTTTTCAAAACTCTTGACCCAAATGTTTATTAAGAAAAACATCTTATTGTATAACCTAGTACAGAAAAATATACTTGCCAGTAATATGGAAAGTTAATGTTTTTCAGAAATTGTTAAAAACTGGGGCTTGTTTGTGATTGCTTCTGACATTTACCTCTTTATATTTTTTCATTTTTAAAAGTTAATAAGCATGTTATAGAAGAACAAAACAATTTCAATACACACACATATTAAAACAGAAATTTCCTACAACAAAGCCTACTTTCACTACCTGTAATACACTCTGATATTTTCTCTTTGGTTTGATTCTGTTTTGTTTTCTTCTAAAATATTGGTGAGACCCACCAAATCGTCTTTAAAACCTCTTAATGAGTCACTGCTAATGGTTTGACAAAGCATTTCTTTTTATAGATAAAGAAGTAGGGCTCAATGTGGTTTGTCCAATATCCCTTATATGACTAGGGGCAGAAGTTGGTTTTGGACCTAGGTCTCTGGGCTTCCAATCTTGAGAGACCTAGAGTCACTAAAGGGCACCAAGATGCAAGGCCTTGCTTTTGCTGCTTTTGTATCCTGAAAGTCTGGAGCAAGGGCTTCTCTGTGAATTCATTGCCACTCAGAACATCCCAACAGACGTGTGCGGGTCACTCTGACACACTTGAAAATTTCCCGAACCTTAAGAAAGATCTGTTTTCCTCACTGCATTGGCAACACAGTTGGAAAGTTACTTGAATCTTTTTCAAAACTTGTTTATAGATTTGAAAACTGTTTCGGGTTTGTGATTGCTTCTGTTGTTTGCCTCTTTGTATCATCTCGTTTTTGAAAATTTAATAAACACTTTGCAGAGGAGCAAAATAATGGGTCACACACTTGTGGGTTCCCAGATTTGTTTTACATGTGTATGCAATACAGAGTAACTCAAAACATGTTCAAACCCAATGCGTCAAATCATCTCTGATGCTGTGGTCAAGACCAAGGCAGAATCTGAGTGAGCACCCACGGCCCTAGACCACATCACTCACTAGGCCTCTGACAGCAGTGCTCATGGGACAGATCCTAGCCCCAGTGACGCATGTGGCACCATTACGGCCCACAGCTGGAAGCTGCTATGAAAGGCTCCGTCTGAAAGCTGGAGCACAGTCTGGGGTCCCTTAGCGTTGGAGGATTTGCCCAATTTGTGACGTCGAAGGAAGCAGCAGCCGCTGTAGGAAGCCCCATGAGGCGGGAACATCTCCACTCATCTCCATTCACTCAGCTTAGCCCCATCTACAAGGGGCTGCTAAGCAGGGCTTTTCTTTGGCCAGTTTGTAAAGCAGGTGGAGGTTGATGGATCACCTTTCCTTCTTTGTCTGGCATCTCCAGGAACTTCTTCCTCTGTCTTGAGAACTCTATGAGCCCCATTGTTCAAAGGAAGAGGGTTGAAAGCCCTGTGGGTTTACTTTTCCTTCCAAATCCTTTGTAGAGTGTTCTCTATAGAGATCATTGATCTGCTCTTACTATCTTGGATCATTCAGGTCTTGAATGCTGACATTTGTGAGATGATTTCAAAACAACCTTCTACTTCCATCCCACCTCACTTTCTTTGCAACAATTTGTACCTAATAAGACCTGGTTAACTTGAAGGCATTTTTATTGCTTTTACTTTCCCATGAAGAAGAAATTGGTTGAGAAGGTGTTGTTAAAATTCCAGCAGACCTTTAAGTGGTGACCATCTGGTTCTTAGAGAAGTCAAGAGAGATGTAAGCAGCCTGAATGTAGGATCAACGTAGGCAAAGCATTTGGGTCATTCAAGCTCCAAATTTCGATTCACGTGAAATCTGTAACAAAAGTGGATCAGATATTCACTTTCTAAATTATTCATTCATCTATACATTTATGTCAGATATTTTATCTAACAACACAGTTTAAGTTGTCACTGTACTTCACACTAGACTCAGGTTCAGGTTTACACTGATAAAGTGGATTAGCCTAAGATATATCCAGATCACGTGGGGATAGCTGTATGGCTTTGCCACAGAGCAAAGGTTCAGAAATCCAAGTCCTGTTACTCACGGTGTCTATCAGTTGCCCATGGGGAATCATGGCAGCAGATATTTTTTCATCTTAGACTAGGCTGGAAGATTTTGTACGCATGGCTAGCTACAAGCTTGATGTGCAACATCTCCAAAACAATTTCAAATGAAGAAAAAAAGTTTATCAGTTTAGTACAAATAAACTTTTAAATCAATTTGGCTACATTGGTTTGATTAACGGTTTGATTATCTTAGTCCATGGCTATAGTTATGTAAATACAGACACTATGTGAATGATTTGGCCACAGACGCACCTTACATGTAACTGCTAACTCCTTCACCCTGCACTCATGGTGCAGTGATTTAGTTACTGTCTTTCATTCCAAACCTGGCCTTCTGTGATCTGCCCTATGATACTGCAACCAGGACTCTGACCACTATTTTTCCTTTATCTCCAGTTAGGTTCTTCCAATAGATGATTCTAGAGAAAGAAAGCCAGGAGAAGAAAAGAGACTTCTTCCTTCAGGGTCTAAGCTGTTCCAATAGCATTATTCTGGGAACGGCATGTCCCACTCCTTCTAGCACAAAGAACCAGCTTCCTCATACCCCATTAAGGAAGTGCAGTATCCAGGTACTTCCTCTGCTGGGTCTGCATCACATTCTCCATTTGGCCCCTCCCTTGAACTGCCAGATCTCTGGCTGGATTGCCTTTTTGTTCTTGAATTTTCTAAATTCCTTTACTAAATTTCTCAGTTGAAATTCCCAATGTGGTTTTGATTTCTCTCATGGACCCTGAATGTACAGTACTGATATTAGGAGTAGTCCCAGAAGAGAGGTCCTCCAAATGGAGTTATGGGATTGGTTTAAATCCCTGGGTTTGAGTGCAATGCTGCACCCTGCTCGTGGAAATGAAATATCAGTATTTTATGGCATGCAGTGCTATCTCGACTAATTGTGACTAGTTGTGATAAAAGTGCCAATTGAACCAGTGTCTTAGGGGAACAAATAGCTGCTGAACTTGGCCTTCATGGTAGCAGTGATGGCAGTGATGATGATTTCAAGACCTATGAGGTATGAGGGCTGCTTCAAATGAACTGGGGGACTTATAGGAGGACAATGACAAGTTCAGGGCTTTAAACGCTCAAATTATAGTAAGAGAACTAGAAAACTTTTGCTATGGCTGCTCCTAAAGACTCTCTTCCTATAACCACAGAGCTGACCTAATTGAAAATCAAACTCAGATTCTTATTATGTGGATTGCAAAATTACACAGACTCACCAGCCTTCTTATGTGAAATTTAGGGTATTGACTGGGGAGAGGTGGGACCCTGACTCTTTGGATGTGGCATCTGGATCAATTGAATCAAAGCTGAGAATCTTGAATCACCAAATGGCTATGAGCCTCCCTTCCCAGTGGAAGCAGCTTATTCCCCTCAGTTTGAGAAGACTAGTTTCCCTTTGCTTGAAGACACTGTAATAACCTCACTGGGGCAGCTGCCTTGCAAGAGAATATCTGTTCTCCTTAAAACTTACCCCAACTACCACTTACTATCTCTAGACCTATAACCAAGATCGTTTCTCAGCAAGTGCCAGGGGGACAAAGTCTGATCTGGAAAGAGCTAGCTTCTACTACACAAAAACAAATAAAATTTTGTTAATTTATAAGGATAGAAACCTAGCATATGTGTGGGAATGACTTCTAAGGGTGTTAGATGATGGAATGTAACATTGGATTGAATTGAATTTATTGATATGGATGCACTTAACAGAGAGTCTGGATTTGCAAATGTTCAATCGTCTTTCTGGTGCCTTTTGTGTTGTCTTACTTCACTTCCCTCTTACTCCCACTTCCCTCTTACTCCACGCACATCCTCAATTTCTCCAACTATCACCTCCATCTTGTCTTGTTCCTCAACTCACCACAGACTCTTCTACTTGACCGTGTTTTTATCTATTTCTCTTTCTCTTCCTCTTCCTTGCTTTCCCTCTCCTCTTTCTCAAGAAGAAAATTAGTTAGAGTAGTGCTGGTGGTGAATCTATAAGAAGGGAAAAGAAATTTATACATTTTAAAGGGAAATTAAACAATAAAAGCCCACATCATCAAATTCCGAGTGTATTAATGCTCCCTAAACTCCCCCTTCGGATTTCCCACCACAAGTTCCATTTACTTCCTTATCCTCATCTAATTTAGATCTTAGGGACAGCTAGGATCTTTCACAAATAAGATAATTGAGGGCTAGAAATGTTCAATCATCTTCGTGATTTATACTATCTTCATGTGTCATTTATACTATGTTCTATGGTACTTTTCTTCTTTAGCATTACAAATATATAATATTTTATTTCCATTAAGGGTTAGATTTTTATTTATGTTTGTTTTTTATTAATAACCTGGAATAGATTTAAGATTTTGGTAGCACAATTTTGGGATAAAATAAATTCAAAGTGGCAAATCACCAATTTCAAAGGCAATTTTAAAATAGAACCTATTTTTAAGCTGAATATTGCCTGTATAATCCTTCAGATAAGAAACAAGGAAGGAAACCAGTAATTAGACTAAATAGTTAAGATCATAGACTTTGGGGTCAGACTGCCTGGGTTCAGATCCCAGCTCTGCCACTTACTAGCTGTGAGACTTTAAGCAAATTATAAGAAACCTCTCTAAGGCTGGGTTTCTTCATTTGTAAAATAGTATCAAGCACATGGTTTTGTTGCGAGAATTAAATGAGGTAATCAGTGTAAAAAGTAGAATAGTACTTGGCACATAGTAAGCTATATACATGTGAACTTTATTCTTAATAGCCTGCTGAGTCCTTTTTTAATCCTGATTTTCTATACAGGACACCTAAAGGTATCAACTAACATGCTCCAACAGCATGGCCGGTAAATGAAAGAGCTAAAATTTGAAACCCCTCCATTGGATTCTAAAGCCCATGCCCTATCCCTTACACCACGTGGCTTTCTTTTTAATAGTCAAACATACAGAAATGCATGCACCACATCATAGAAGCCACAGACTAAATAACTTCCAATGTATGAGAGTTTCATTCACATAAGTAGCTTTTTCTTTTTTTTTTTTTTAATTTGGAAGGCATTTTTCTAATCACTAATGGTGTAAATAGGATTAAATAGTTTGGGACAAAAAAAGATTGAGTTATTGACTGTGTATAAGAAAAGAAGAAGAAAAGTAACAAACTCGGCCTTTCTTCTAGGATGACCCTCCAAAGTAAGCCACAGAATTTCCTGGAAGTAATCTCATCCTTTTTTACTTTTAGACTCAGAAGTGGTCCCTTGTTGATGTTCTAATCTCTGCCATTTCATCTCATGTTTTGGTGAAAGAGGAAAAAGCTCCATTCTTCCATCTAATTTATGACTTATACAAAAAAGAAGGCTTTAAGTGTTATGAATTTTTAATTTTTTTTCATTTAGTTGATTCTCTTGCTGAGAAAAGTGACTGCCAAAGAACTGTGCCTAGTACGAGCAATAAACATCAACACTATCTGCTGCATTAATAATTTAAGCAAAAATAATCAAACAAAATAATCTGGCAGGTCCCACAGGTGAATCATACAGAGTTTAAAAAATGCTGGTATGTTTAAACCAGGCAACTTTTAAATGAAAATTTACTCCAGTGTGGACAGAGATGTGTTAGAGAGGCCACTGATATCATCCATTGATCTTATTGCTTTTGCCAGAATACATTCATACCTAACACCTCAATAGACTACATGTTCCCCATGGAATCGAGTTCAAAGCCCTCTGTAAAGTGGCTATAGCCCATCTACTCTGAGCTGATGTTCAGCAGGTACTTTTGATTGGTTGGGGCATTCATTCTGACTGGTCAGTAGCCTTATCTTATTTTTTTAAAATTAATTGTTTTAAATATCATTATATTTGTTTTCTGTTGCTGCAGTAAGACATTGTCAAAAGCTTAGTGGCTCCAAACAACATACCGTAAGTATCTTGCAGTTCTATAGTTATGAAGTCGAACACAGATCTCCCTGGGCTAAAATCGTGTTTTGGGCAGAGAGGTGTTCCCTACAGAGGCTGTAGGGAAGGAAGAATCCATTTCCTGCCCTGTTCCTATTCTAGACGCTGCTCACATTTCTCATTTTCTGGTGGCATTCCTCCATCCTCAAAGCCAGCGACAGTGGATGGAGTCCTTCTCACAGCATGTCACTGCAAACTTCTCTTTTGCCTCCTCTTCTACTTATAGAACCCTTGTGACACATTGGGCTCAACAGCATAAACGAGGATAATCCCTCTATTTTAAGGTCATCTGGTTAGCAATCTTAATTCCATCTGCAACCTTAATTCCTCTTTGTCCTGTGTCCTAACATATTCATAGATCCTGGAGATTAGGACACAGACTCCTTTATGTGCCATTATTCTGTCTACTACAGCTATTCATGCAATTCTCCCTGCATGCTTTCTACCGATCTCCCAAACATGTCCTTTTCTGACATCAAGCTGAGCTCCTTTTTGATCTTCAAGGTGAATGCTTTTTTCTATCTCTATGCCTTTCCTAATTCACTTCTTCCTTCCAACTAAGTCCTCTTCCTTTTCTTCAAAGCCTGTCCACATGTTTAGGTCCAGCTTAAGTTTCACCTCCTACATGGAGCTTTTCCCATTGCAGAGTGCTCATCTTGTTTTTGTTTCTGTTTTTCCCTTCTTTTCTTATGTTCCATTAGAATTCCATTACATTAACCCACAGGAAATTGCAATAGTTTTTTTACTTACAAAAAGAGAAATTGCATATGATTTAACCTAATACTTAATTGTCCCCTATTTATCATTTAGTTGTTCCTGAGTTAATTTCTATCCATGTTTGTTTTTTCTTCCTATTTGAATTGCAATCCCTTTTAAACCAGAACTATGTCTCATGCTTTTTTGAATTACCTTCTACTTTCCAATTCTCACTTGCTCAAAAGATAGTTCATTCAGTGTTGACATAGCTGAGCAATGTTTTACCTGCTATGGTTACTTTGTTGAAAGCCACGGAATAACAGTCTGGCCCAATTTAAGGGAAAGAATTAATTTGTTAGAAAGATAGTGAACTTAAAACTCCCACAATTAAAGTAACAGTCAAGCAACAGAACATAGAGAGCTTCTGAGATGCATATAATATTGACTATGAGTGAGTTAGTATCAGTATATTTGGTCCTGTGACAAAATTCTAGAATAGAGATTATCCTGGCTTAGGCCATGTCATGTCCCTACTTTGTGAATGGAAGATGTAGCTAGGAGGACACTGTGGTTGACAAGTCCATTAGGAGGATCACATAAAACGTAGGGATAGTAATTTCTCAAAAGACAGCTAGAACGCTCATACCAAAGAAAAGATGTAGAAATACTGGGTAGACAAAATGACCAATGCACATGAATGAAATCTAAAATGAAATTTCTATGCTAAATGGTATGGTCAATACAAATCCAATAAAGGCAACAGAAAAAAGGGTAAAGCAAAACATGAGTAAGGATAACTTTTAATTTGCTATAGGCTACAATAAAACATTGAATCATAAAAAAAAGTCTTCCTTTTGTAATAGCAACACCAACAGCTATTATTTATGGAGCGTATATTATAACTCAGGCACTGTGCTAAAATGGTGCCTGCTTTTTCTCATTGAATCCTTGTTGTAACAAGTCCTTGCGTTGAGTTCTGTTCTGTTATTCTTCTCATTTAATGATAAAGGAAGTGAAGCGTAGAGAAATTATGCAAGTTACCCACATTTTGTGTCTACTAACTGCAAAGGAGAAGGAGTCATGAGGTGAGGCAGAAGAGGTACAAAGGGGGAGATACACCTATATTATTTGGACATCAGTGACACTTGAGGCAAGCAGGGTTAAGGGAGAGGTTTCAATTGATGACGCATGTAACTAGGCACTGTGTCAGCTTGTGCTGGAGGCCAGAAAGGAGCAGAGGAAAGAATGTCTACTGTCCGGTTGAGAAGGCTGACACTCAGACAAATAATTCCAATGCAATGTAAGAAGCCCTACACTAGAGCTCCCTAAAATGGTTCAGAAAGAACTCAGAGCGACCCATGACTTGCGGGACAAGAGGAAGGAGAAAACTGGAAGAGTTTCTCTGAGAGGAGGTAGATCTTGAAGAATACACATAAAAGGTCATGTTCAAGAAAGCAATCTTCAGGAAATGCATCAAGATGAATGAAAATCTAGAATATTTAGGGAGCTACCAGCAGGGAAGGATGATTTAAGTTATGCAAATCATGATGAGAATTTGGGAATGAAAATGATGTGAGACGAGACTGAAAACATAGGTCAGAGCCAGTTTTTAAGGAGCTTTGAGTGCCATACAAGACATCTGCTTTTTAAACTGCAAGCAATGGAGAAGCCCTGGATGTGTTTAAAGATTGTGTGTTAAAGACAAGATCAGATTTGCTTGGGAGAGGAGAGGCAGTTGAAAGCTGAATTGGAGTTGGGGAGGACTTGTGGGTTTCTGATTTAGGTAACTGGGCAAATAAAGTTCCATTGAATTCAGGACAGGATTCTTGAAGGAGGAAAAAAAAATTGAGGGGAAATAAAATGGGTTTGCTTTGGGAACTTCCTCATGGCAATATCCAGCAAACATGTGAAAAATTAAGACAGAACCCAAAAGGCATCAACATTTGTAGACTAGGAACTTGTAATGATTAGAAGATTAGAGAGAGAATAGTGGATGAGATAAGCCAAAGACAGTATGTAAAATAAGAAGAGGGATAAGAACAGGAACTCTGGAGGCATCAACACCTAAAGGGAGGAGGAGAAGGAAGATAAACCAGGCAAGAAGATTCAGAAAGAATCAAAGTGTTAAGAGAAATACAAAGGAGCAGTTGTAATAAATCAGGAGAGAAGAAAGTGTCAAGAATGCAAGTTGTGACACAGCCTTCAAGTAAGAGGAGAACTTAATATTTCCCTTAGGATTTGGCTATTGAAAGGTTATTGAGGATCCCACTGGTTAAACTGGGTATAGCATGGTGGAGCCAAAGTCAGATTGCAGAGAGCTGAGCATAAAAGGCAGTGGATTCCAAGTCTTTGCTATTGTGAATAGTGCCGCAATAAACATACGTGTGCATGTGTCTTTATAGCAGCATAATTTATAATCCTTTGGGTATATACCCAGTAATGGGATGGCTGGGTCATATGGTACATCTAGTTCTAGATCCTTGAGGAATCGCCATACTGTTTTCCATAATGGTTGAACTAGTTTACAATCCCACCAACAGTGTAAAAGTGTTCCTATTTCTCCACATCCTCTCCAGCACCTGTTGTTTCCCGACTTTTTAATGATTGCCATTCTAACTGGTGTGAGATGGTATCTCATTGTGGTTTTGATTTGCATTTCTCTGATGGCCAGTGATGATGAGCATTTTTTCATGTGTCTGTTGGCTGTATGAATGTCTTCTTTTGAGAAATGTCTGTTCATATCCTTTGCCCACTTTTTGATGGGGTTGTTTGTTTTTTTCTTGTAAATTTGTTTGAGTTCTTTGTAGGTTCTGGATATTAGCCCTTTGTCAGATGAGTAGATTGCAAAAATTTTCTCCCATTCTGTAGGTTGCCTGTTCACTCTGATGGTAGTTTCTTTTGCTGTGCAGAAGCTCTTTAGTTTAATGAGATCCCATTTGTCAATTTTGGCTTTTGCTGCCGTTGCTTTTGGTGTCCATCAGTGACAGATTGGATTAAGAAAATGTGGCACATATACACCATGGAATACTATGCAGCCATAAAAAAGGATGAGTTTGAGTCCTTTGTAGGGACTTGGATGCAGCTGGAATCCATCATTCTTAGCAAACTATCACAAGAACAGAAAACCAAACACCGCATGTTCTCACTCATAGGTGGGAACTGAACAATGAGATCACTCGGACTCAGGAAGGGGAACATCACACACCGGGGCCTATCATGGGGAGGGGGGAGGGGGGAGGGATTGCATTGGGAGTTATACCTGATGTAAATGACGAGTTGATGGGTGCAGCACAGCAACATGGCACAAGTATACATATGTAACAAACCTGCACGTTATGCACATGTACCCTACAACTTAAAGTATAATAATAATAAATAAATTTAAAAAAAAAAGGCAGTGGAAAACTAGGGGCATGAGGGTGTTTTAATGTGAATAAAGAGACATAGGTGGTGGTGGGTTGATGACGAGGAGTTGGATTTTTAGTGCGCAAGAGGGAAAGAAGTGGAGAAAAGAGGTTGGAATATGAATGAAGGGAGAAGTTGCTGTCCCAGTGGGAAGGGACAGAAAAAGGCCCAGGTGGAATTCTGGAAGAAGTGTCGCAGCTCTTTCCTTGAGACAGAAATATTCATTTAGCTTCCGCATCATTCTTTCTTCTTATTTTTCTTAACTTCTGTAGCTTTTTAAAATTCAGTCCTAATATGGGGATTGGAACTGAAATTGGCATACACATCACGTGGCACTGTGCTGGTTACATACTAGAAGCTTAAAAAATGTTATATCCCTCCGTCCTTTATTTTCCCCTCTTTGAGTTAGACCATTTCCCTTTCCATTCTCCCTTTGCTCATGAAAGGGATGAATCTTCCCAGAACTCATCTGCTGAGACTGACATATCAAATAGCTGTGGCACACTGATTAGAAGAAAGGCTTAAGAAATCTTTGGCTATGGCTACTAAATTTCACCTGTGACAATGAACTCCTATGGAAAACATCTTCATCATGGGGTATACAGAGTTGGCCTGACCACCAGATATTTTCCTTCTGTCTTCTGCAGTCCCATCGTTTCAGGTCAGAAGTGAACAGACAGTGAGTGAAACATGAAGAAGAGCCAGAAAGAGCTAATGCTAATGTAAGTATTAGGCCAGCCTCTGATGAAATAAACAAGGACTGTAATTCTGAGTGGGTCTGTTCCATTTGCCTTTCTCCAATCCCAGGTGACGGACACAGTGGCAGAACCTAGGAAGCCAAGAAGAAACCAGAGAATGGAGACACATGACAACAATGGCAAGTCATCAGACCCAGGATTTCCCAAAGAACACTGGTCCAGGAAGATGCTCTGTGAAAAAGTGTTCCCTGGTCAGAGAAATTTGTGAAACACTTTACATAATACTTAAAATAATGTATAGCACATCAAAGGTAATATGCAATAAGAGAATTCATTTTTAAAAACCAAGCATATTCACAACTTATTTGACTATGCATTCAATTTTTAGATTCATATTTTTGACCCACATTTGTGGAGCCACATCCATAGAACAGATTTGACCATGGTTATGGTTATCAGTAAAAAAATTTTTAAAAATTCAGGTTAATTTTGGAATTGGTTTACCATCATAGTTCAAGTAGATACTGTCCCAAACAATCTGAAATCAAGAAATTAGCAAATGGACTTTTTGTTTGCGGATTTCAAAGGACTGAATTCCTATAGCATTGAAGAAAGATACATTTTAAAGTCTATTTTTGGAAAATACTCTTAGTTGGGTGTTTCATTTGATTTGGTACACAGTATTCATAAATTGCCATCTTTTCCTGCTGTACTTTATCCTAAATATATTCCATGGTGTGTTTTCATAATTAATATGCAAATAGATGTATAGTTTATAATTAATTTCAACTGGGCACAGTGAAAAACTTGAAAACCTCAGCATGGAGGCATCTTTTTGGGTAGAAATTCAATGAAATCCCCAAATGTCTTTGGTTTTGCAATCCATAATTTGCAGATTATTAATACAATAAATCCTTGTTGTCTGTGAGAGTTGGCATCGTACCCATGAACTCCTGTGTAGAAAGCCTACAAACTAAAAATCCAAATGGAAAGAAAAAACCACGTGATTTCTGTGTATGCTCATTACCTGCTTCTGAAACCATAATATCTCGGCCTTTTATAGATCTTATAACAGTCTCTGCAGGAAGCAGCTGCAGTCATTAGCCATAGGACAGACTAAACACACAATCTTCATGGAAGGAGGCCTGGATCAGCTTGGTCTTTCAGATCTCTAATCTCAGGCACAGGAAAGCACCATCAACAGCACCCTTTGTATATATATATAAAGGTAACATATTTTATCATTTAAAGGGATTTGAGAAATCTAAGAGGCCCAACTCTTTTTCTGCCTTCTTTGTTTTGAGGCTTAGATTGCTGAAGGGGCTTGCCCACGATCACATATCTAGTAAGAGACAGAGCAAGGATTCAAAGCCAGTTCTGGCTTCTGTGTCCCCTCCAGTGGCTCTTTTGGGAACCTGAGGGAAGAACAGCAGCAGAATTGGGTGGCACCTGCCCATGCACATCACGCACTGAGCATCTTCAAGTCTGGCCATGGACCCCGTAATTCCTAATCCAGAATTCCTCCCATCACTCGCTGCTGAGAAAAGCACTAAAATGGAGATATTTGTTCCAAAATCCCAAATTTAAATTCCATAGACCAAAGTGTCTTCATTTTTAAATCACCCAACTCATCATAAATTCAACTGGATTCGTTAGAGTTAAAGAATTGACAACACCAAACATTTTGCAACAGAAGTCACTGCTGCTTAAGGAGTTAGGGTTCACCTTTTCCAGAGCTCTTCAGTGCCAACCCAGAACCAATATCCCAGCGTCGCTGGAGGGAATGATGGCGCCCTGCATTTCAGAGAAGATTTAAAACCGAGATCCTAACTGCTCATCATCATTAAAAATCTCCAGGCAGTTTTCATAAGAGCAAGGGGGTGGTTGCCTGAGGTTTTGGCTGACAGTCAACCCAACTAATTACATTCTGTCTACTGTGTCCTCCCGCAGTTTCAATTGGATATGTTATTTTTTTTTATTTCCTGTCCTAATCTGAATGTAGGGTTGCTATGTGTTCTTAAGCAGATGCTGCTGTTCTTGCTGGTAGAAGAGGCTTTTCAGATTTGTTTTTTTCCTCAAAGAAAGTTTTTGAGACTTTAAATAAAATAATTCTTCTAAATGTTCCTAAGATCCTGGCACCAAATACATTCTAAATGCAATGTGTGCAGGTAAGAATCTATTTATATTGTTATTTTCTCTCATCAAGTACTGACATGAGCAGACATGCTTAAACCTGAGGTGATAATGTCCTACTTATAGACAGGTCACAGCAGTGCCCCTTAGCATTCACTTCTCCTCTTCTTACTGATTACACATTCTCCTGTTGCTCCTATTACTGGTGGCTTTCATGGACAACTCACACATTCTGTGGCATAGTTGCAATGAGAAAGTCTTAAGTGAGCGTCTCTCTCTCTCTCTCTCTCTCTCTTTCTCTGGTGCTGGAAGTCTAATAAAGAGGAAGAAGAAAAATTGTTAATATCATGATATTTTCTGATCAAATTCCTCTGTGAATTTCATCAGATGTGGCCATCAATAGTGCAAGATAGAGTTATTTGGTGGAAAGTCAGAAATCTAGAGGCATGAATTTTATTTCTGCCCTCCCACCCACCTTGACTTCAGCTATGTAACCTTCAACATGAGCTCCTACCTTCCTGAGATACACAGTGAGGAGAGTAAAGAGGATCTCTAAGACTCTTGGAACCTGTAATTTTATATACCTTCACCCGTGTTTGAGAGAGAGACAATACGGGCTTGCACATAAAACATTCAAAACAAAGTTTAATGATGGGCTTTCTTTTTTTTTTTTTTTTGCTAAAAAAATTATCAAAAATTGTCAGATTTTTTAGTTGATCAGATTAGAAAACAGTAATAATGTTTTGAAAGGCTTGTACTATATACCAGACATGGATCTGGGCCTTTTATTTCTGTGAACACATCTTATCCTCTCTATAACCCTTGTTTGTATTCTCATTAGTCTCACATAAAGATGAAGGAACAGAGACATAAAAATGGTGATTAACCCAATGTAAGAAGTGAGAGAGCCAGGATTCACAATCCAGCAGTCCAATTCAAGAGTCCGCACTCTTCACGGTTCTGCAGCACTGCCTCTGTTGGGGACAGGCACTTTATAAATTTCATCTCCCTTCACACATTCATTCATTGTCACAGAAGTAAAAAATGTGGTTCCTTCCCACCTTCATCCTCAAACAAAGATTTAAAAGAGAGAAAAATAAAATGTCTTCTGGAAGTTAAATTCCAACTCTACATTTCAAGAAACAAAGCAAAGATATTCAGAGTAATTTGAAAAAAAAAAAAATAGGAGATGTCCAAATTTGCTCTTTTCAGTCCAGCATGGACCTGATATTTTTAATCACTCTCCTACTTTTCAGCAGGACATTGGTCAAGACTTGAGTGTCCTTTGCCTTAGGGTTCACCCACATTCTCTCTGCTTCCTGGGTGGAATGCCAGGAGAGAATTAACTATCTGAAGGATAACTTACCTTAAGAAAAAAAAAAATGCATTAGTCAGAAGAGGTTTTGTTGGCTTTCAGAAACAGTGAAGGTGTGTCCTTGAGTCAAATGTCACCAGCATCCAAGCCAAAGGGGAGGATCCTAAGGGGCAGAATTCCACTTGGTTGTTATGGGTGGCATGTGTATCCCTGTCAAGGGAATGGGTGTCTTGGGCTTTTTGGCTAGAGAGCAGTCTATCTTTAGACCATATATCTATTTCCCTCCATAGTTTCTTCAAGCCTATTAAATTCCCTTCTGATGACTACCTAGCCTGTCATAGCAATGCCGATGGGGGATAAGATGCTGCCCTGCTGACTGCACTGCTTCTTGCAAACAAGTTATTGGCATAGCCTCGGGAGCTACAGACATGTGAGTCTGTCTCTGACACCACTCCCCATCAGTGTGATTGCAAAGCTCAAATCCTGAGCCCCAACACTGAGGGCCACATCTGACCCCATAGTAGGTTCATTATGCAAATGCCCCCTCTCAAAAGTTTCTTTGGTTTCTCTTGATGCTACACCTCTGTCTGTTGGAAATTCAATATGCCTTCAAACCCCCATATCAATGTTATGAAGTTTTCTAGGACTCCAGTAGAAAGTTACCACAAGTGTGTTTCTCAGTCACAGCTTTACACCTTCAGTACAATGAGCTGCAGTTTTCAGTAGGGATGAGCATAGTCATGCACATTTATTCCCATGGGTGCGTCTTGGTGTTTAGATTCATGTGTGCCCCTATTTGAAAGACAAAAAGAAGTATAAAATATGAAATTGCAGCAAAATTCAGAGTGTGGAATTTGTATTTATCAGAATGTGATAAATGTCAGGCTAATAAGCCTCACAAGGGAACAAACAGTTTCCTTGAGCATTGCTGCGAGGGCTATTATGAACAGACACTGCCAGGCTGTGTGTGAAGCACAGAGCAAAATCCCCCTGCCTCTTCTTAGGCTGAGCATCTCTAGTGATTTAAAATTCAGACATCGTGACACCAGTGACAAAGGGATCGCTAGAAAGAAGTCCTCAGTGCATTTGAGATATTTCCAATTCATTGTAAAGAAGAAAATGAATAGATGGCAATTAAAACCAAACTTTATATATCCCAGCTATTGTGTGAAGTATGTACGGAATTGTGACCAGAGAAAAGACAAAAATAACCCCAGCTTGAATTATGTTATGTATTTTAAGAAAAGGATGTGTTTTGAAGTAATTGACATTTCAAAGCTTAGCAGGAATAATTAGTCTTGATGTCACCTTTATTTAAATCAATTTTAGTACAAATCAGAAATTAAAATGTTAACCAACTAGTTTGATTGTCTGTTTTGAGTTAAGCAGTAAGTATTTAAGTGAAGTCTGAAGATCGAGCACTGTGCTGGTGGGTGAGTGGGTGGTGTATAAGGCTGGTCCCTGCCTGCAAATTCTTAGTCTAGTAAAATAGATAAGGTTTACCAACAAGAAAGAGCTGGAATAAGCAACTTTTTAATCCAGTATCAGGTTACATTAGTGATTCTCAGTTAGGGGCCATCAAGACTTCCAGGGGACATTTGGCAAAATCTGGAGACATTTTCTGGTGTTTCAGCTGAGGGTATGCTGCCGGCATCTAGTGGGTAGAGACCAGGCTTGCTGCTAAACATCATACAATGCACACGACAGAATTATCCACATCCACTTAACTGGCATCAAATGGCAGTTGGGTTGGGGCCGCATGCACGTACCCTACACTACTCCAGCATTTGTTTGTACCAGAGAAACTCAGCTCAAAACATGTGTGGGCTGTAGTGGGTTGGTAAAGTCCCCAAAGAGTTGGGGCTTGAAGCTGAGAAGACCAAAACTGTCCATGCTTGTGGGGCCAGAAAGCCCCCTTTTTTGACCACCAGAAATCCCAGTTGCTGCCTGACTGACAGCACTCAGCCTTCGACTGAGCCTCCTCTTCCTGTTGTGTACTGCCAGGTACATATCAAGGCTTGATTAATATTTAATTAAGCATTTATTATGCGCCAGGCCTGTATAACCACTTTACAGGTTTTAAATCATTTAGTACTTCTAACAATTTTTAAAGCAGATTCTATTGTTATCCCCATTTTAAAGATGAGACAACTGTGGCCCAGGAGACTAAGCAGCTTTTTCTTGTGTCACACAACTGGTAGATGCAGAGTTGTTTAAATGCGGGTAGTTTAACCTCAACGACTATGCTATACCACTTCTCTGTCAGATGACTTTTTACCTTGACTAGCAGCAGTGATCCAATTTCTTTCAGATTCCTTTCATAATAAAGTGTGCACCCACAGAAACTCATACTCAGAAGTACGCAGATGAGCATCACATGCACCCGGAAAATCCTGAGAGTAGATGTGTACACCCTCCTGTCTTCTGGCTCCAGGAATCCCCCTTGTCATCTCAAGGGAAATTGTCGACTGGAGGGAAGGCTCTTCTCTCTTTATACCTGAGCTGAATTCTTGACAGGAAGAACTGAACTATTATATTCAAAATCATAGAGCTTGAAATATATAGTTGATAGAGCAAATTTCAGATTGTTAAAATAAATTACCTACTACTCTATAGTGGAGTTATTTTTAAGCAGTTATATGTGGAATGTGTCCACATCACATTGTTCATTAAAAACCAAAACCATTGTACACCAGTGCGTATAATATAATCTTATTTTTATTAGAGTAAAATTATGCTATTATATGTATAAAAATAAGTCAAAAAGAATCCATGCCAATCTGTCAACAGCAATGGTAGAATTGCAACTTTAGGAGGTGAATTAAAAGAAATTAAAGAACATAAAAAGTAAGAAACTTCTTTCCTGAGTCCCAGAGGAAAGTTGACTGAGATCCCATAATCTAAGGGTAGAGATCATTTCCTTGAGACCATGCTCAAAGTCAGTCCAGGGTAGAACTGGGGAGTGCAGAAAAATGTGTCTCCATGGAGCTCAGTTTTCACACTGCCTGTTTTGCTACTGACAATACTTCCTCCACCCAGCACCAAACCCTTCCCATCACATTGCAGCAATAAGAAAGAGGGTATAGCAATTCCATCCCCTCTTACATCTGTCTCAAAGAAACTAGTATCATTCTTTTTTACCTTGTGGTATATTTGAATTAATGAAGTTTCCTCTTCCAAGAATGTTTTCAGGTTTAAACTCTACCTCTCATTGTAGCATGAAGGAATTACAAAGATAGCAAGTAGATAAAAAATGTACTTCACAGGAACATCCAACCTCCTATAGGTAATGTTGTTCCTATATTACCCTTTTTATTCAGGTAGATTCAGTTAAAAACACACACATTTATTTTCTTTATATACCTAACACCAAACAGTATTCAGGTTACCAAAGGGAATATAGAGATATGATATTCTAGGTTCTGCCATTAAGCAGTTTTTTGTTTGTTTGTTTGTTTGTTTTTGAGATGGAGTCT
The DNA here is from genome assembly GCF_043159975.1 of Macaca nemestrina. Classification (NCBI taxonomy): domain Eukaryota; kingdom Metazoa; phylum Chordata; class Mammalia; order Primates; family Cercopithecidae; genus Macaca; species Macaca nemestrina. Next base: position 24,432,098 of record NC_092143.1, on the reverse strand, counting down.
CACTCTGTCACCCAGGCTGGAATGCAGTGGTGCAATCTCAGCTCACTGCAACCTCTGCCTCCCAGATTCCAGTGAATCTCCTGCCTCAGACTCCCAAATAGCTGGGATTACATGCACATGCCACAACACCCTGCTAATTTTTATATTTTTAGTAGAGATGGGGTTTCACCATGTTGGCCAGGTTGGTCTCGAACTCCTGACCTCAGGTGATCTGCCTGCCTTGGCCTCCCAAAGTGCTGGGATTACAGGCGTGAGCCTCTGTGCCTGGCCTCATTAAGCAGTTTTTAAAAGTTAGTTGGTGAATAGAGCAAATGCGTAAATAAGCTACTCTAGGTGCTATAGTCAAGGGGAGGAGAAGAAGAGATGTCAGAGGAAGGAGGGTTTATACCTGCTTCAGAGAGTCAGTGTTGGCTTCATGACGAAAGAGGCATTGGAGGTGGACTTTGATGGAGGGTAGAATTTTAACATGTGGGGACTAGCTGGTAAGGCCAACAGTGGCAGCAAGCAGGAAGCCTCTGAAGCAGGATAGCATGGGGCATATTCTAGATAAAACCCAGGGAGCAAGATGGCTGTGGCACATGGTATTGTACAAGAAGAGTAGGAGACTAGTTTGAGAAGGGTCTGTAGCATGGTTATTTACCGGGGTGTCAGAGAAATGCCTACCTAAAACTGAGTACCCTTATATAACATTTGCTTCAAGCAACAGAGGAGGATATATTGCCTGAATAGCATCCCTCTATAACAGATATTTATTTTAAGCCATAACTAACTGATAGGAGGGAAGGAAGGAAGGAAGGAAAAATATGAAGAAGGAAGCCAAGAAGGAAGGAGGAGGGAAGGAGGGGAGGGGGAGAGAAAAGAAGAAATGGAAATTGTAGATACTGAAAATGAAGAAGGAATTAAAAACTAGAGTATTTGAGGGAAGTAACTGGTGGAGGTATTGAATTTAGTAAACTTAAAGTTTGACACCCTCAATAAATTAACATAAAATTCTGACACAGCCTGGTAATACTTCCGGGGCACCAAGCAAAAGTAAATTCAAAAACTCTCCAAAAGGACACACCATCTAACCAGGTACAGACAAATCCCTGCTGACAAAGAGCTTACAACTCAAAACTGTAAAAATGAGCAAACAATCCTAGGTGAGGGTGAGTAAAAAGGCACAGGAAACTGTAGGATTAGAACCCCAAGAACAGCAGATAAAAAATATTTGATAGACAGTATAAAATAAGTACATTTAAATGATTAAAGACCAAAAAAGAAAGGAAAAGAAAATATACAAAAAAGATGCTATGGAATAAAAAAGTAAATGTTGATAAAGAACCAAATGGAAGTTTCAGAACTAAAAATGTTAATCCTTGACATTAAAAACCAAATAAATTAAACAACAGGATTAGATGCTGCTAAAGAGAAAATTAGTGAACTAGAAGATAGAACAGAATCTATTTTCTGGACTACCATAACAGAGAGATAAAGAAGTGGAAAATATGATAGAGAGGTTATGAGACTTAGAGGAAAGCATACATCTATGATGGGTTCTAGAAAGGGATAATAGGGTTATTGGAGGAATAGCAATATTTGAAGAATTAATGGCTGTGAATTCTCTTGTGTAAATGATAAAGACAAATCATCAGATTCAAATGCACATAGATGACATGTCCTAGATGCCTCTCTCTCAACTCTAGAATGAACCAGAATGAAGCATCAGGGTTTATTCTGCAAGTTTGACCATGGTATAAGAAAATGATTCAATAGTAAGTGATGGTATCTGTAGATGAACTGGCTTCTGCCCTTCAGGATTTCCACTTTGTCAGCTTTGATACAGCCTTTTCTCTTCTCCACTCCCTGTGCTTGAGCTTTGGTGTCATTTGTTTGTTTGTTTTTCCACCAGACCTGGACTTTGGAGATATGTGGATTCAAGCCTTCTCTTTATGATTAAAGTCTCATGTCTTTAATTTCAACTGAGACTATATAAGAATTGACAAAGGAAAAACAATTAAAAACACACTTATACTCCCCGTATTACCAAATCACACAATGCAAAAACAATTTTTTTAATTCAAATTTAGGTGAAGGACAGTTTCAAAGGACTTGTCTGGTACAGCTTTTGGGCACTCCATCTTCAAATAATTTTATTCTTTCCTCCACTTTTAAAGTAGGTTCTAAATATCCTTATATTACAAATTGTGGAAACCATCCTGGTTTGAAGGTCACAAAAGTTCAGGGCTTAGCTCTGTCACTGTTCTGACCTTGGGAAATCTCCTGACCTAATAACAAGTATGTTATGGTTTAATTATGTCACCCAAAAAGCATGTGTTGAAAACTTAATCCTCAGTGCAACCAGTGTTGAGAGGTGGGACCTTTAAGAGGTGACTAGGTCATGACGGGTCTTCGCTCATGAATGGATTAATGCTGTTATCAATAGAGTGTGTTCCTGATAAAAGGGTGAGTTTGACTACCTTTCCTTTTCTTGCTCTCTTGCTCTTTCACACTCTCTTGCCCTTTTATTTTCCTCCATGGAATGATGTGGCATGATAGCCCTTGCCAGATGCTGGTGCCGTGCTCTTGAACTTCCCAGCCTCTAGAGCTGTGAGCCAAATAAACATCCATTAATTGTAAATTACCCAGGCCATGGTATTCTGCTACAGATGCACAAAGTAGACTAAGACGAATGACAATCTGCTCTGAATGCATGCCGTGAATCAGGCACCATGCCAGATGCCTCATATGCATGCTCTCACTTAATCCTTACAAGAGCACCATGAGGTAGGTTCTCTTAGTAACTCCATTTATAGCTGAAGCCATTGAAGTCACCTGCCCATAGCCAAGTGGTTAGAAGAAGGAGAGGTCCTCTGACTGCAGAGCCCAGGTCCTTTAACTGCAAACTCCTTTGGAAATTTCAACCACTTTGGCCTCCAGTCTCATTGGTCACTGGTCTTCTGTTTTCTCCTATCTCAAATGAGGCCACTATTACGTTAACATTCTATAATATGCTTGTGTGTGTGTGCCTGTGAGTGTGTGCGAAATTTAAGTTCCAGTGAAGATAATAAGGAATTTGCATCTGCCTCTAGGGAAAAGAAACAAAGATAATATTCTACCATACTTGGAGATAATGGCTGATCATTTATACATAAACATGGTTATCAAAATTAAAAAATAAAAGCTGTTATTGTGCAGATTTTATTATTTCTACAAATTATCAAAATATTAGTATCTATTTAAAAAGTCAGTCAGCTTAGTAAATAACCCTTACCAATCCAATCAGTTTGAAATTCTACATTAGAAAATTAAGATGTTAGTCCACAAAGAGCTTCCAACTCAGGGATATTGGGCCTCCCTGCAAAGAAAGAATGTTAAAAACATGTACTTAGCAGCTTGCAATCTGAATCCTCTCCTTCTCACAAGTCTCACCCTCAGTTGACCAACCTAGTCTATGGGATATGTAAGCTTCCTCTTCCAAAGTCCTTGGAGTCTATGTAGCGGTTTCCTTTCACTGAACACTCGTCCTTTACTGCCTGTTTTGTTAATTGAGAGTCATATGAATGAAGAAATCAACTCTTTGTATTTGCCACTGTTTTAAACTTACTTTCTTGCATATAGCATCAATCATCTTTGAATAGGAGTGATATCTACATGTGCATAAATATAGGATAAATACAGTTGCATGCTCCACATAAATATGTGTACATTTTCTTAGCATTTGTTTGGGTTCAAGAAACAGAAATCTACTGTACTTAATTTAAGACCAGAGGGATTTGTTATAATGATACAGGGATATCACATAGAACCTCAGTGCAGGAAGTACAGCCAGTCCTCTGAAGACTGAACTGGGACCGGGAAAATCATCAGGAGCTAAGCAACTACTTTCTCAGTCTCTTTTTTCTCTCTGGGGCCACGTGATCTACCATCTGCTCCATTCTCTTGCTTTTCTCAGCAGACGGTCTCTCTCTGCACCATGTCACCATGTTTTCATGGGCCAGGGAGAACCATGACCTCTAATCTCTTGTCTCATAGTTCCTATTCTTAAGAGAAAGAATCTGAATGGCCCAGGTCATGGGTCAGGTGTGCAGCCCTGGTCCCCCATCAACTGTAGCCAAAGAGGAGTAAAATCTCATGACAAGACAAGGCAGGAGAGGCCCAGACCTTCAGCAGTGGCAAGGAGTTGGTAGGGGTGCAGTTGTGAAGACAGGAATATATCTTTTAAAATCTCTTAAAAACAGTATTGATCATATACAGAGAGAGAGAGAGAGAGAGTGTGTGTGTGTGTGTGTAAAATGAACAAGTGAGCTAGTTAATACTTGAAAATTTTGCTTGTAAGTTTTATGCTAAAGAAAAATGAGAAATGAGGTTTTTTTTCTAATGGAAAAATAAAAGTGAAATTACGTTGTTGGAGGCTTGTAAGGACAGAGAGATGAAAATAGGATATAAAATTCAATAGAAAAGCACTTTTCTGAAAATGTTATTTAAGAAAGAATATTCTGACATCTACATGCAGGGTAGGCAGGCTCTGGAAACAACAGTGGGCAGGCAGCCCATTTGGAGTTTGAATTTTATAATCTTCTCTTCATAATACAGAACCAGACCACAAAGGTTTAAAGAGCGTGGGCTAAGTGCCCCTCACTCAGCAGACAGCATCTAGTTGTAGATATTTAAAGATTAAAAGCAGAGGCAGTTAGTCAACTGTGTAATATTTACTGATTTGAGCAGCTCTACCATATAGACATCTTACACATAAATTTAACTATTATTATTGTGTTGCCCTTTTCCAAGAAAGGGTAAACTAGATTTGTAGGAGCACTTAACACATGTAAATCCCCCACTCTTTAAATCAAAGCGCCTTGTATTAAAGAGCTACATAAATTTTACAAGTATTCTGTCCTTTCGAGATCATAGCTCTATTCTTTCCTGTAGCACAATTAAAGCAATGCCTCTTTGTAAGCCAGTTCCATGAACCCTGATGGAAGATATTTCACAAAAGACACTGCTTTTGCTAAGTGCATAATTGCACCAAGGATATAAGGATGTGCAGAGGTTCCAGGCTAGGGAATTCTGAAGGCTCTATCAGCAAAGAGCTCACTGTTTCATTGACCACCGCAAACTTCTTTGAACTTTATTTACTCATTTAATGTGCTTCCCCACTTTTCTTAAGACTGGCTTTAAAAAATGATTTAAAGCATGACTTCCTTCAAACAGCTAATAGTCCATGAAACAGCTTAGTACTTACAAAATAATGCTCAAATTGATAGCGGTGGAATCTGAAGTGCTGTATTTTTCCACTGATAAGGTACAACCTAGCCAGAGATAGTGTGATTTTTATCTATCTCATCAACAGTATGTTTTCCCAAACTTTGTTCCAAAGGAAGCAAAGGTTGTGTTTTAAATTGAAAGTAGTCAGTGCCAAATGATTTGAGGGATCAGCTGGGATGATTAAAAATGTATTTTGTGCAAGAGGTTAATAACAATTATTTTGACCAAATTCTTGGAAAATCATGTAGTGATTGCATACATTTCTATCAGAAAAAGAACAAGTAAGAGATTTAACAGTCTTATCTAATCAGGCTTAGATAGTATTTATGAGAAAAGTTGGTTTGGGTTTGGCAAAGTCAGGTTTGAAATTCAACTGTTTCTAGACTCAATGATTTCAACTTGTGCTATGTGATATCTATGTCTCCCAAGAGACTAGATATTATAAAATCATGAGCTTTGAAGTATGTTTCCTAAATAATATTCCATAACAGAATTTTTGTTGAGTACACAGTGTTTCATCATATGGTTTTCTGTCTTATTATTATTATTTATTTGGCTCGTCCCTGATTGTTAGACACTTTTATATTTGCTAATCTTTCCCTTATTGTAAATAATTCTGTAGTGGACATCCTTGTAGATAAGTAATGTCCTTTAAACTTGTGCCTCTGGCTCCACTCCCTCTCAGCTCCAGTCATTCTATTCCATGCCCCTGACTTATTAATCATGAAGATAATTCTTCTGGAAACAACATTTTATTGAAAACAGGATGGTCAGATATTCTGGCTGTGCCCAGAGCCTCCACAATATAGTTTTAACCTCCTGTTTCTTCATGATCACCTGGTGATTTCCCAAGGTTCTGCTACTTAAGTTTGGCTACAACTACCAGCTGATTTTAACACTAGAATCTAAACCACTTTTTCTCAGAGGGAGAGGGATTGGTTGGGAGAAGGGAGTCCACAAGAGTCCTTCCAGGAGAGTTTTGGAAGAGAAGACCGTGGAAGAAAAATTGTTCTGTCTCAAGAGAGGGAACAGTGAGGCGGTCATATGTAAACCTTGGCAACTTAAGCAGCCATGTTTTCTGCCAGGTGAACACTGGAAGAGGAGAAAGTTTGCCTGCAGAGGGAGAAGAGTGAGCAAAGGTAGAGAAGAGTGTGTGTGTGTAGGTGGAAATACAGAGACAGAGACATTCTGATAAACATTCTAACAAAGATGAAAAGAAAGAAAAAGGAATCGAAGTGGCCCTTCCCTGAATGAATACTAGGAGAGAGCAGCAGCAGGGATATGGGAGGGGAAATTCAAGTCCTGGGAAGTAGTTGAATGAGAAAATTAGATCTCCTCACCTCTTTACTGCTGCCCTGCACACCAAGATCAGAGTTGGACTGAGGAGTGGACCACTTAAATAGCTACATAGTACACTAATGCATAAATGCATTCAAGGGCTCCTAGGAACATTTTACTGACACTGGAACATCCACAGGGAATCCAATGACACCAGAAATGTCGCAAGATGGAGCAAATTGCATTTCTAATACTCTTCTCAGGGAAACTCTGACATGCCGAGGGAAGGGATTCTTTGGCGAGCTGCTTGGAAAGCAGATGCGTTCCCCTATGAGACATGCTTGAGGTCAACAGACGGTCTTTAAATAACCTTCAAACGAGACTGGGTCATTTTAAAATCAGGGTTCTCATGGAGCTTGGGGCCAAAGCTGAATTTATTTGGGAAGGAAGATCTTTGATTGCTGCCAGCCACTGCCTTATTCTCTGCCCTTCCCTTCATGTAACGTCCTACTCTTGTTCTTCTCTGAGCAGATCTAGAGACCATCAGTTTGAAGGAGTGCAGAATTAAAAGCCTGTCTAGAGCCCCCCTCTTTTATCGTCTGGAGGGCACCCACATGTCTGGCCTTGAGTGATTGTTCCTTCTTCTGTATTTCTTCTTAGGCTCTTCTCTTATCTCCACATGATACTTTTTTCAAGGACTAGTTTACATTTTCTATATTTTAACCCAGTGGTTCCATCTAAGCCACCAGCGACACCAACCTTGAACCCTCTGCAGAAGAGCTAATGAGAACTAGAGAGGCAACAAATTGGTACTCTAGATGTGATTCCTGCAAATGCTAGTTGACACAAGGGCATCCATGCTATTAGCTGGCCATGGAAAGCAGGTATATCTTCTGTGGAGTAAGGTGTCATATGCACAGACAACATCTATGGCCACAGGACACTTTACTTCCTCTGGAAGACCCAGACCAGAAAGTTCGCACAAGACATCTACATTGTCACAATTAGGTACTATTCCTATTATTTAAATCAACTTCGAAATGGCCACTTGAGTTTTGACAAAAATCTGTTCTAGATTTTAGCAAATGCAGAGAATGAAAAGAAATTCTGTCACAGAGCCCAGTCTCTAAAGGCAGCAGGTGGGAGCCGGTTGAATGGTAGACACCCCCTAACTCTGGGCTGTGCCCATGCTGCCAACTCCTCAATATTATCATGAAGAGGGTGAAAAGAAGAAAATGCATTTGGCAGTTTAAATCAGATAATTATTTTTTTAAAGGTATGCTGAATATAATTCCCAGGTTTGATCCATCTGTTTAAACTTAAGTAAAAGAGCGTCACTCCTCAACTGACCATGCTACGTGATGAATATGCTCTTGAAATGAATGCTTTCAGATGGTTTCCTTTTATGAAACGTGCACAAAGATGTGTACTGTGGTGGCGGAGTTGGCCTTGTAAGACATCTGGCTACAACATGTGCCTCATTAAGTTACACCTGTAAGTGCGGGGTCATTTTTTATGCCAGTAATATTAATAATAAAGGGTTCATTGAATAGGATTATTAATGGTGCCAGGTGGAGGATGTAGTATTACTTACAGCCTGGTAGGGGATTGGCTAATGTCTCCTCCTGCCAACGTTTCTGGTTTCATGTTTATAGACAGAGCCCTCCAGATGATGGCTGGCAATGTAGCCATTGAGAAAATGAATTCTCCCTTTCCCATCAGCAAGAGAATGTACAGCAGTTGGTAGAGAATTTGAATGAATCTATGTTCTAATTTTGAATGTATAATCTTGTGGAAGAGCAAGATATTTACCAATTAATTCAAGAAATTAAAAAGTCACTTTCAAAGTTTCACTTTCCTCTAACTTAAATGGAAGCTTTTCAGCCCTAGCCATCTCCTATCACTTCTTATTTCAAGAGACATTCATCTCTGAATTTTTCCTTTGTGGTCACAAACTGCAAATCAAAAGGAAAAAAACTAAGAAGAAATCTAAAACCTTTCCTTCCTTCTGTGGAATGTTTGCCTTTGCTGTTTTACAATGCATGACTTGTAACAGAAGGAAATGGAGGCTCAAGGTAGGGCACTTTTTAATGTGCATTATTACAGGTGTTAGCATGTCTGGTAAATTCAAAGTATTGTTTGATTTGGCAACCAGATCCCAAGACTTGGAATACTAACTCATGTTTTAGCTTCAGATTACATGCAACTAGAATAAATTTTTAAATTTAACAAGGCAGTTGTTGAATGTTAATTAAATTGCATTTGAGTAATAAAATCCAATTGATTGCTAAGAGTATGCTAAGGCATGATAGAAAAATTGCCTTTTACATATCTTTAGCCGTTCATAAATACACACATATATCTATTTGTGCAGAAACAATAAACTAATGAAACAGTTAAAAATCTATTTGCATCGCACTTTACAGTTTAGAACTGATCTTTTTTACATACATTATATTAACAGCTCTGTGAGGTAGGTGGTGGTGTTATCTTCATTTTGCAGAGAAGAAAACTGAAGTTCAGAGACTGATATTCTCAAGATACACACTTAGCAAGTGGCCTCTGCAAAACTGAAACCCTCCCTCATTGAATCTAAACTTTTATGTTGTTCCACTCTACCATCTGTTTCCCCTTTCCCAGCCAATTAACTCCCCTCAAGAAAAATCCTAAAATCCAGGAACGACTTCCACTGCCACCTCGTTTTAGTATAAAGACATTTACGTAATCTGGATGGATCTCATCGAGTTGATGATGAGTGGAGAAAGACAGCGACGAAGAATACATACGGTACAGTTTCATTTCTGGGAAGTTGATGTCAGTCAGAACTAACCCAAGGTGTCAGAAGTCAGAACAGTGGTTACCTCTGGGGAGAGGGTATTGACTAAGAGCATGAGGGTGCCTTCTGGGGTGTGGGAATACTCTGTGTATTGATATGACTGGTGATGACTCACATGTATGCATGTAAAAGCTTAGCAGAACACAAGATTTGTAAAATTTGCTGTAACTGTATCATACATCAATAAAAAATTAATTTTAAAAAGAGCTTATTGCATCAGATATGTACTAAATGTCCCTGAAAAGTGTCCCCTCATTTCTTTTATTTTGGAAAAAAGAATCATACCCTATTCTTGATTCCCTAGGCTTTCTCATGCCTCTACTATCTATTCTCATTGTGCCTAGCTATTTCTTCTATCATTAATCACAGTATTTTATAATTGTCTGAATACATGGCTGTCTGTTTCTCAATGGGCAGAGAGCACTTGTTCCTTGTGTCTGCATTCCCAGCATCTAGCGTAGTACCCGGCATGAAATACTTAATAAATGCTTCTCGAGAAGTGAAAAAATGAATGAATGGATGGGCCAAATGACTTTTCATTTTGTTGTTTTATAACTCAGACCTAGGATATGGGTTGTATTAGGATGTACTGTAAGATCAGGAAATCATACATCAGATGGAGCTTTCCAGAAGTCCTGGGTCATTGCCTTTCAAAGCCTGCTATAGTTAAGCCACCATCATCACACCACCAATCCAGAAATATAAATTCTGAAGAGACCATTTCCACTGTTGGGATCTGATTGCCTCCTTTCTAGACCTTTCTATTACATGGCTTCCCCGCTTCTGCCAAAGAGGAGCCCTCAACTCTAATCTTTTCTGTATTTATTCCTGCTTAGCTCCCAGCCCTCTGTCCAATGCTCTCCTAAATTTCTTTGTAGTGGAAAGTTTGTTCACACCCTGCCCAAAACATAGAGAAACCAGACTCCTGCATCCAGCACTCCAGCTTCATTTTTATTAGTCTCTTTCATCAGCCTTTTTTATTTATCTGAGTTCCAAGTTTAGAAAGGGCAAATGTCACCATTATCCCAATTTTGAATGATAGCCTCTCCTGTTGAAGTTTTCCAATTTCTGCTCTGCTTTTTGTTTGCTTCTTAGGTTTATGGTTTTCCTTATGTCGAGACTGGCCTTTAACATAACTGTGAAGAAAGGAGCTTGTCCTGGGTACATTCTTTCTTTTCCTTTTCTCCGTTTTATTCTGTGAGTTGCAGATTATGTCAAAAGCACTCCAAATGAGCCTGCCCAATTCCAGGAGAATACTTGGGTTAGGTGGTGCTCTAGTAATAGAATAGTTGGACTGTGCATTTTATCTTCTCGGCTCAAGCCTGCTCAGTTGACTTGTGTGCTATCGTCATCTCTACAACTTGCTCTTCACTTGGAGTGAAAATTCTCTAGAGTATGTTTCTTTTGAGGGTCTGGTATGAAGGCTCTGTTGCTGTTTTGGAGCAAATAAACAGCCATCAACAAGTACTAGCATTCACCTGTCTAGTAAATGCTTCCGAATATGGTGATTCTCCAAGGCCATGCCTCCTAAAACACTGTGCTTTTGTTCTGCTCTGATAGTCTTCAAGAAGTTGCTTGGGTTGTATATATATTCAGCACTTTACAAGGTTTGTGCTCTTTGTGCTCTGGGCAGAAATACCAGGCAGTCAAATGCAGAAATCATCAATGCCCTGGAGGGTCAGAGAAGTGATGGGATTTGAGGACTGAGGATAAACCTCTCTGCTTTTCTTTTTCCATTTATACTCTTTAATGACTTATCTGGGCATCTACAATGGGGATAAAGAAGGAGATAAAAAAGCAAGTAGGAGGTAAATTAGCACATAAAAGAGAAGGAAGATATACTCCAAATATAAATGCCACAATTTTGTGTGGTGCTCATTCCAGAGTCTGGTTAGCCAGAGAGCATATTGGGGTTGTTCCCTCCACTCCATTTAAGCAACACCCTCAATATTGGTCCCACACACCTGAGCTAGGGCACCCTGTGAAGACTGAAGACACACAGTGTCATAATCAAGTGCGAGATTGAGAGTCGAGGGGATCGTATTCAAGTTCTGACAACTCCTTCCTGAAAAGATTGAGCGTCCTCTGTAAGCCCCAACTTTCTCATCAGTAAAATTAGAATAATAATTTACAAGTCACCACAAACCTGTTTTTAAGTGTCAGTTGAGGTGTTATTTTAAAAAAGGCCAATAAATGGAAAAACATTGCATATATCTTCAAATATTAATTGTGATTATCCTGCCTCTTGCTGGCTGCTTACAGTAACATGAAAAATTACTGAGAATTTTCCTTTCACTGGTCAGGCCTATGTGAGGATGATTCCAAGCCAGGAAATTATTCTGCATAGCTAAATGTGGTTGAATGTGTAGGCTGGTGGGGTTATCAGAGGTGGGGGCTTGGGGGTTACAGACAGTGGTATTAAATGAGGTAGTCTAGTATTTTCTCTACTCTGGGGCTAAGGGGTTTCCTTGCCAGTCATTAGGCATAGATCTATTTTCTAGACACTGGGATATTTAGTCACTCTGTGATTTTTCAAAATTGATGGCAGCTAATTCTTAAAATAACACTTTAATGGGTTAACAGCCAATGAAGGAGAGCTATGTTGATTAAACCTCCCTTACAAACATGTTTGATGGTTATGAGAGTAAGGCACTGGGTAGATTGCCTTTAGGGTATTGTTAAATCTAAAACGTGTGAAACGTTGTCTGAAAGAGAACCCAGTGTATTCTCCCTGCTCTGTGCTCCTCCAGCCCTGACTTGAAATGAGACATGGCTTGATTGTTATGGTGGCTGCACGTTGTCTTTCAGCACATCTTCTACCCTGACGATGGAGGCAGCAGGAACCCCCAGAATGTCAAACCAGGAAACCAAATCCAGCTTGAAGCCATTCTGTTATCAAAGTGATGCTTTCTTGCTCACGAGAGTGCCTCCAGGCCAGCAACACAGATCTTAAGCAGAGGTGAAACCCCATCCTCCCAACTTCTGCTCCTCCCATGGGATCAGTGCACAGCCGAATAGGGTGAGTATGAGAGGATAAAGATGGCACAAGGAAAAGAGAGTAGCGTCTGGTAGGTGCTCCCGGATAAGCACTAGAGGAGACCCTATGACTTGGGGGGGCCTGATGAGCCTGACTTGCTTCTTCCCTTTGGAAAGTACAACAAAGAGGAACAGGGAAGAGAAAGGTTAAATATATATATATTTAATATATATAATATATATATAATATATATATAATATAAATATATATATATCAGAAAATCCATTTGTGGATGGATTTTTTAAAAATATTAGGAAGTGAGTCAAAGATGATCTTAGGAACAGAGATTACTTCCTTCTTTTAGCTACATGTTCTAAAAGTCAGGGGGCGGAAGAAAAGGGAAGGAACATTTATTATGTGCCAACTCGGTGCCAGACATTCTGCTTGCACTTTTAACTTTACCTCATTTAAACTTCCTAGGAATCGTAGTAGGTTTTTTAATCCCCCTGTTTCCAAATGAAGAAACCAAAGTCCGTGGAGTTTCAGTTACCTAAAGTCACATGTGCTGCAGCCAGGTCCTACCAGATGTGCCTGCCTGCAAGGCACTCTACCACATTGCCCCTCCGTGCCTATGACTTCCCTGGTATTTCCAAAGGTCTAGAAATAGGTCTAGCAACATATGCTTTGACATGTTGTTCCTTAGGATTTTCAGGGACTAAAAAAGGGCAAACCAAACATTCATAAATGCAAATTATTTATGTAGATAAACCAAATGCATTTTTGTGAAAATCAATTAAAATTCTACAAGGCAATAATTTTCTGAACAGTAATGTGTAACTAACAACTGCAGCTTCAGTTACCTAAAAAACCTGATCATATAAATTAAAGCCTAGCCCTCAAATTTAGCTGACTTCTAACAGCTTCAAGGTGGCCCCAGAATTTACAAATCGAGTGACCAGATTTCAGAGACCTCTTCAGGTTCAAACAAGACTTACACTCAGAGTTAACATATAACTTATGCCTGGAGATGGAATCTCATTTGGGGTGGGAGATGGGAAATGTGTGTGCACAAAAATTATATTTCATTCTGGGTTTACCCTAGAGGCAATTTTTGGAGTTAGACTACCTTAATATAGTTGGAAGAAATTTAACTCTACTCCTGCACAAGTCCCAGCTTTGCCTAATACCGTCTTCAAGTGTAACCTAGCCCAAAGGTGGCAGATACCCAGATAAGAAGATGGCACTCAAAGGATGTTTGGGAAATGAATGAGGGAATGGCTACTAAATTGAGAAAAATGAAAATCTTTTTACTCCACATGCTCTGGAGATGGGAACACTTCCCACCCGTTCCTCCCTGGTAGATGTGCAATGCCTTGTAAACTATGAGCGTGCTGTGTACAGGTATCCCTAGAAAGCGATAGGGCCTGAAACCTATAAACCAGGCCCAGCAGTCTCTTCCTTGAGGTTTTTCATCCTTGCTAGATAGGACAGACTTTTCCAAAGCTGCAGAAAATATAATCTGCCTTCACAGAGGTATAGGAGTGACTAAGTGAGATGTTATAGGTGCAGGTATTTGTCTTTAACATTCAACACACACGAGCCATCAGAGTGATGATGGTGATGATGATGGTGATAATAGGAGTATGGCATTTTGCAAAGCACTCCCAAGTATGTGATTTCATTGTTTTGGGTTGCTCCCTGTGAGGTAGATGATAGGTGATAAGGGTTTATTGCAGGAGTTCTCTTTAGACGGGTAAGAACTAAAATAGAAAATGATTCTTTTGTCCAAGGCCATACAACTAATCAGAGGCTAAAGTTGCATTATTGTCTTCAAATTCTTAGTCTGGTCTTTCCCAGTGTCTCACCACCACTACCACCACCACACACAAACACACACACTACATACACACATTACACACACCACAAACCCACACATACATTACTCACACATCAGTGACAACAGAAACAACTCACAATACCTTATGACCACTGAGAAGTTTGCAATTTCTTAACATGCCCTCAGTTGAGGGAAACTAAATATACAAGCTGCCAATGGCTAGACCATACATAAAATTAGAACTGTTATCCACAACCCGGAGCAAGCTCTCCAGGAAACCAACTTTCTATCTACTGTAAACAACCTAGAAAGCCAGCCTGCTAGAAGTCAGACTTGCAGGAAGCCAGATGGCTGTCTCCAGTGACAATCTAGGAAGCTATACAATAACCTCTGTAGCAGTCAGCTCCAAGTGGCCAGAATTTGTTTAATAACTGGCAGCTTTCCTAATTTTTGTCCCTGTTTCCAACTTAGGACCAATAGGAGGAAGCCAAATATGCATCTCTAATTAATCACATAGCACACCCCACTTCTAGTTAGCCTGCTTCCAACTTTTCCATTTCAACAGGCTCTAATCAGGGAATACCTGACGCTTTCCCTGTTTTCCACTCTAAAGCTTTCCCATTCCTGCCTGCCTTTAAATCTCTGCCAAAATTCAGGTGCTTGTGGCTGACCCCCTTGCTGTAGCACGCTCTCAATAAAGAGCCTTTGCTGCTTTTCTCTTTCTGTTGCTTTTCTCTTTTTGTTGCCACTTCCACAGTTGCATCATCCCATCTTCAGGTGGAGCAGCTCCTTTGATACAGGAAAGACTGAAGACATAGATTGCACATTGCAGATGAGGAAACTGAGATCCATGGAGGTCAGTGATTCTCCTTGGGTAGAACGTGGTATAGTCAGGAGCCCACCCCAGAATCACGGGTGTCCTGACTCCTGCCCATCATTTTCCCCACTACTCTCTGCTGCCTCCCAGCTGAGCTTTTAAGGAGGTGGGAGGAGGAGTCGATGACAAATTAGAGTATGAATAGTGATTCTGCGCGAAGATAACGCTCTGGTTCCATTCACCACATTTCTAAAATGTGGTGAAAAGACCTCTTTGTTGGAGAGAACAGAACCCCAAAAGAGCAATCCCCCCCCACTTCCCCTGGCAGAGAAAACGTAGAAGTGTCTCTTGGGGTTTATACCTCTTCTAGGCCTGCAAGCCACAGCTGGTCCTCTACCCTCCAACCAATTTTCAAGAGCAAAATATTTCTTTCCTGTTTGCTTGTTTGTTTATTTGACTCTTAAAAAGACAAAAAACTAGCAAACAGGAATGAAAAAGAAATCCTAAATTCCTGCTTTTAGGTTAGCCCTGAAATGCATTAATCTCTTTCACTTGATGTAGCTCACTTTCATTCTTCCATTTTAATATCTTGGGGGAAGAGAAACCCAAATAACCAATAACAGTTTACAGCTTTGATGCAGAGCACTAAAGTTGTTTTTCTATGAATATAGATTATTACATTTTTTTGCAAATCAAGTAAACAGATGCATAAAAATGCATTATTTCAGGAGCATAAGAAAACCTGCAATAAGTATAGTGCTTTTAATTTGTTTTTATGATTACTTGTAATTAATTAGCATCAAAAGTAAATTATCAACATTTGGAATTGTACTATCAGATGTGAGCAGGGTACTCCATGAATGATTGACTGGTTCACCTTTATATCAAGGTAGGGAAAAGAATGATCTTTTCTTTGACTTTTTTTAAAACTATGCTTAAACGAAAATGCCAAAAATCAGTAGCAGCACAGAGGAAGAAATTTTAAAACAACTGATAAGGAAGGCCCAGTTTGCCAAATGAAAAATGATGTCAAGGGCTAAAAATGATACACATTTCCAGCCTCATAACAGGATTAGGATTGTCTAAGAATGAAAATTTCTTTTTTAGAAAATACGAATAAAAATGGAATAGCTCTGCTAAGTGAAGGAGTTTCATACGCTCTCTCCAAACCATCACTTTCAACCATAAAAAGGAAGACATTTTACAGGTGTTGGTATTTTTTTTTTTAACCAACTCTTATTGTTTGTCACCATCCCTTTTCCTTTTAGGATTAATGATGAAATTATTTGCTGTAGCTTTGGTCAACTTAAAACTAACCAATAGGTTCGAAGGAGTGATACACTTGACCTCTTTCTGCATCCTGTGACATTTGCTGCCCCAGCTCACCCTGCCCTGAGCTGGTTCTTCCTGAACGAGTGCCAACAAGAAAGAAAAATGGATATTTAGTAAGCAAGCTGCTTTTTTTTTTTTTTTTTTTTTATCTGAGAAGAATATGTGCAGGGATTTAGAGGACTCACCCACGTCTATTTTATTAACAAGAACGTACTTGAACTGAGAATTCAATCTCTGCAATACAAATAGAATTCACCAACAGAAGGGAAGGGAGAGGAAAAAAATAAGATTAAAAACCCACAGTCTTCCTTCTTTTTTAGCAGCCCTCCTAAGACGTAGAGGTTTTCACAATGGGATTACGGAGCTTCCAACAAAATCAAATAAAATAAATAGATTCAGTTCTAACAAGTTTCATTCCATGGCAGACCCTCAAAAGACACACATTTTTTAAATTATTATTTTGGGGAAGTTATCTGAAATGAAACTCTGGCTGTATTTTTCTAAATAATCCACTGGGAAGAATAAAAAGCATTCCACGTTTGTAGGGAGCTGGGGATAGATTTACACTTATGGATACTTCAATATTGATAAGAGAATATAAAGTAAATTGCTTCCCAATGAAGACACAGTCAAAGACTCAGAGACATCCTTGATTATCTTGTCCTCTTCCTCTAGGAATTCTAGTCCAGGTAACTATTCTACTGGTGACCTATGCTGGTTACTAAGGAACAATATCAGAGTTAACAGTCCCCAAAGGCAAAGTGTTAAATCAAACCAAGGATATCTGCATTGTAGTTATTGTACTAGAAAAGTTCTCTACTAAATCCCCCTAAAATAACAAATATTAATCAAAGTTCAAGCTACATCAACAGCATTCTTGCTTAATTGTTGAAATTAATAGTTTGTCACAAGCATTGAATTGCTCTAGTCTTTCTCATCCACCATTGCTGAAAGTCAGAATTGGAGAACACTGAAGAATACATAAAATTCCTAACCAGATTATTTTTACGCTGAGATCTTCCATTCTGTGTTACCAACAGTGAATACACTTTCCCTTTTCCCCAAGCTTGCTACCTGCCAAATCTGTCTTTGGGAGGTGACACCACCCTTTCACAAATACAATGTTCAGGGACACATACTGAGAAGATATTGGTTCTTTTTCAGTGATTGGAGGAAAGTGGAAAGGTTATTCAAGAAAAAAAAAAAGGAGAAAAAACAATGCCATGACTTGTTGAGGAAGTGTGTCCACGTCCAGGCAACATTCACTGAAGTCACCAAAAAGGGGGAAAGCCCCTGCTTTACTTCCTATCGTTATTTCTATTTTAGAATGTTGGCTCCCGCTGAGAGCACATCTAGGCATTACATTATAAAGCTCTTCTCCTACGGATCCAGTGGAGCCATTTAGCTCATTGGTCACTGGATGCACATCTCTTTTTAGCTATTAGTCCTTTACTATTACTTCTTATACAAATATGTGTGTGGGAGAGGAAGGTGATGGTGGAGTGAATAACTCAAGTCTTGACCTCCTAGGTCCATCTGAATGTCAGACTCCAATGATGGTTCAAATTTCCTAGCTACAAGGCAATGTCCAAGTATTCAGTCTACTTCAAGTCCTTTATGATACTTCAGTAGTAGGGTATGTTTGCGTGAGGACCAAGACAGACCAAATTATCCTTGTTTTATAGTGACTAAAATTAGAATAAGATTCCAGAAAGTCTAGCAGGGATATCCCTGGAGAATATTATTAAAAAGGCAAATTGTATTTATCACTCCATACTCTTCTACTGGGCTCTCCCCTTCAAATGCTCTGTGCCCTAAGGAAGCCGGATCTGAGCTCCAGGATTCTGGCTTTTCCTCTCTGAGGAATTCACTCAAGTCTGTAACTCTTAAAATATTCTTCCTCTGCAAAATGGCTCCATCCTTTTCTATACCCTCTGGATTCGGCACTAAAATTTCCAGGTTTACCTAAGATTTTTACTAGATCAACTTAAGGCAATAATAGATCATTTTTGTATTGCTGTGTTGCCCGCATGGGTAGCTGATATGCATTCTAGCAGGAGCTTTCTAACTATATTTTAATTAAAAACAGTGGTCCTCAAAGGTGTTAATTCTAATTCAGAAAGGGAGATATTTGGGGGTAGACGAAGTCTTTCAGTGCCTCCTCAACTACAGTGGGACAAGTCAGTGATTACATACTCTGAATCTACAAAGTCTTGCCCTACAGGTTGATGCTCTATTAATGTAAGTTGCATGATTTCTCAGATAATTGCTTTTATCCACAACTTGATATTTGCCATAGAGCCATGGTCTCAAGAATTGCTTTGAGGAACTGTCTTGCTTAAAACCAACATTGCTTCAAATCTACATATTTTATAAAGCATAAAAGCATACGAGTCATATTTTACCCATTTTCGATTTATGAAGTGCCTGGAGGCGCTTTTTACCATAAAGATTTTTGCAATAAAGATACACAAGTTTCCTTCTCCTGCTTTAGAATAAATGACTGGTGCCTAAGACTTTCTTCCAAATAATTTTGCATAAGCACTTTATAATCCTTTTTAAAAGTTCCTTTTTACAAAATTTCTAAGTTACACTTCTCCTTCTTAATAGTATATGAACCTCAATATGAACATTTGAATATTTTTTTCCTTGCTCTTCAATTTTCATACTTCAATTGGTAATTTCCTGTACCTTTCTGCTTTCTCCTCTTTTTTCTCCTTTACTTCCTCTGATGACTTCTGAAAGACATCGATGATAATCTTTCCCATCTCTTTAAACAGTGTTGTTTCCTTGGTGTTAAACTGTAGATAGTTGAGGTTTCACAACTTGCTTGTCATCCCATTCCTTGCTTTAAGGAATACTAGAGACAGAATGGTGATAGAGCTTAGGGTTCCACTGGGGAGAAAAACGAAGAACATTTTAGAAAGAGCGTGTGATCTGTTAAAATATATAGCACTGAAAATAAATATTTTGAGGGTTAGGAACATTAATGTCTTTCAATACTAGATACACAAACTGTCAAAGAAAATTTATGGTTCTTTCAACCCTGATCCTTATAGTTTCGTTGATCCTTATAGTTTCGATTGATTGGGGTTATAGATGGCTTCCTTGACAAAATCCTAAAATCATGTCTATCAAACAAACCACAACAAAAAAACAATCTAGTAAGGGAATATCACAAGGTACGAATGGATTCAAAGGGCTTTAGCTTCAAAATGCAACTTGATGTGATGGTAAAGGAACTTCCAAGAATTTTAAGGGTGGTTTCCTTGGAGTAATATTAACCAGTTGCTAGAGGCAAGCTGACTGGGTCAGATTTGCACCAGAAGTCATAAAATTTGTTCAGGGCTCAGCATGCTATCCGCTGAAGGGTAAGAACCTTTTTCTTCCATTATCCTCAAGAGTAACCTCTGGCATTAAAATTCAGACTAGTCATTTACTCATGGTACAATTTTTTTTAGTTATTTCTGATTTAGATAAAGACCTTAATGATATATTTCCATGTTTTTACTGGTATGTTCTTAATTTTGTTTTCCTTTGTTCTAAAGACTAAACCTTCAGTTTCTTTTGTTTTAGTCATTTCAACATTAATGAATACTCTATCATCTGGATTAATGACACTATTTAATTGTCTAAGATAGGAATCCTGGACTCATTCTTGCTTAAAATTAATTCATTAAATCTTATAATCTTTTTCTCCCACCAGTTAAACTTCTTGTTTATTCTTCATTAAGCAATATCTGAATAGGACTAATCCATTGGATGCTGTATGTCATCTACAAATTCTGCCCACTGACACCTTCATGATTTGAGAGTTCTGTCTTCTGGGGCTACAGGGTGATGCCATCAAAATCCCTCTTCTGTTGATTTAGGCACATCCAGTTCCATGCTCATTAACTGTAGAAGTCAATCCTCATTAGTCAGTTGATTATCTGCTCTTGCCCTTGCAAAGAAATTGGCGAGCCATGATCATCTAGACCAGTCCTATTCAAGTGGTGTTGGATAATTGGCGACCATAGAATCATTCAATTCTAAATTTCAAAAATAGATAACTGCATTTTGCTTTCATTCTGAGGATTCACTGGAACATAATAGACACCATAGCAATCAAAAGCTATCTTTTAGACAGGATGAAGAACTAAAGGCAAATATTCTAATTTGATAATCATCCTTATGGCCTTTAACAATATTTAGTCACAAAAGATTTGTTTTAAGAGACTAATTTTCTCATTTTTTGTGATGGTGGTGGCATTATTCAGCAACTGGACAATTTACCCTTGGTAAGTGTAAGAGCAGGCTGGTGAAAGTGATTTTAGTTAATGTCAGTAGGGCATTATAAATTAAAGGTTTATTACTCTTAATCCTAACCTGACTCCTTTAAAGGAGACACTTGGATTGTTGGTACAAATACAGAGGAAAGAGAGCTGGGCGTGGTGGCTCACACCTGTAATCCCAGCACTTTGGGAGGCCTAGGCGGGTGGATCACAAGGTCATGAGATCGAGACCATCCTGGCCAACACAGTGAAACCCCGTCTCTACTAAAAATACAAAAAATTAGCAGAGCCTGGTGGCAGGCGCCTGTAGTTCCAGTTGCTTGGGAAGCTGAGGCAGGAGAATGGCATGAACCACTGCACTCCAGCCTGGGCGACAGAACGAGACTCCATCTCAAAAAATAAAATAAAATAAAATAAAATAAAATAAAATAAAATAAAGCAAAGAACACAAGTTTTGTGTCTGTGATATATGTAGATTCAAATCAAGATTGTGCCCCTAACTCCCTGAATTAGTTTCACCTATAAAAGTGAATATTCACACCTGTGTCTCAGAGTTAAACATCACAGGTGCATGATAGGAGATCAAGGATAACTTTCATTATCATCATTGTGATTTCTCCTTCTGTATAGTTCCACCAATAAGAAGCCTAGGACTTCATCAGCAGACTAATGTGTACTTGAAATCTCTTGAACCCAGGATCCAAAAGACTCACACTGTCAAGGTGATGTAGGGGTTTGCTGATTCATAATCATCATAAGACCTGAAAGGGATAGTTTAATTTTCATAGGCTATTTTTCTAGGGGTAGCTATTGGCTCACATTATTAGATAATCATAGTTCAATACTGTTCAGTTGCTACCTATCAGAGTCATTCTTTCATATACATATGTTGTATTTCTTACTATGTGCCAGACACTGTTTTAGCCATTGAGAAACATTAAGAAGCAGTATACTTTCATGTTAAATGAACACTTTTCTATAGAAGTTACTGTTTATTCTTTTTTGGTTATTATCCCTTCTTTATTTACCATTTTCAGGAATAAAGATGTGAGGGTAACAAGTAACAATTTTTCATGAAATTTGCATTTTCTTCAAGTTTAACTGTTTTAAAAACTGTGATGGAAAGAGTTCAGGAGGATTCAACCAGAGGCAAGAGCTCTCTGAACACATAATGACCTCCATGATTCAAACACACAAGTCTATCTGTCTCCCAAGAGAAATGTTTAGACAGATTAGATTGAAATGTGCCTGGAATGTACCTTATGTAGACAAATGGTAAGACTGATTTTCCCTTTTTTCTTGATTGGTAAGGCCTAGAGAAGTTATTGATAGAACTTCCTCTCAAAGGAAGTAATACTTTTAAATAGACATACCTCGCAGCAAATCCTGAACCTTGCTACTGAGGCACACAACAACTGCAGATTTGGACACCTCTCTTGTTCAATGCTTGGCTCTGAGTGAGCAACTTCTCTGATGTTATAGGCCCATGGTTTTAAAGAAAATTAGAATAATGAGTCACAGGAAGAGGAAGAAAATTTAATCCAGTGTTCTCTAAGTCCTCCTCTAAGAACTATACCCTAATCTTGCATAAAGATTTACTTCTAATTAACTTGCCAGTTAAGAGACATTCTCTCTTTTTGGCAAAACATTGACCAAACGATCAGCTGGATATCCTGTCTAGACTTGACTCCAGCTTATACCCTCAAAAAAGGTCTGTCCAGATCCTCCTGACCTAACATGTGCCTGAGGAACAGAAAGACTTTAGCACAATTGCAGTTCTGTTGACCATTGTCGGTAAAGGAGCTAATCAAGAAAATCAGGAGACTCATTAAAACTTTCTGCTGTATATTCATAGGCTGATTCATTTAAGAGAATTTTTTGGAGCAGTAATAGGTAGATGAAAGGCTCTAGAAATATGCAGATGACTCAGGTCTCACAACCCTGGGAGTCAGACATGCATGCACAAATTCATAATGTGAAATAGCATGTCTAACGGAACAACATTCATTAGTTAAGTTCAAAGGAAAGACTCCGATTTCACTTGGAAGAATGAGGGAAGACTTTTTATTTGCTGTTTTTCATTGTGAGCCTAGGAGTTGTCCCACGAACCTGGGACTCTGAGCCCTTACCTAGGGATGTGAAGTCTGCATGGTACACACAGGTACCTGGGACTGGTAGAGCAGAAGAGGGGAACATGGGAGTTTTCTGAGGCTCATTCCATGCTCCACACCCTTAACCATGTGCCTGGCAGGAAGGGCTGTCCACCTGAGGAAAAGGCCGTGGAACCATGCAGCCCTAGGGTTTCTAAGTTGGCTCTCCCTTCTGGGCAACTTTTTAAAAATTAAGTTTTGGGGAACATGTGCAGGTTTTTTACATAAGTAAACGTGTGCCATGGTGTTCTGCTGCACCTATCAACCTGTCACTTAGGTATTAAGCCCAACATGCATCAGCTCTTTTCCCTAATGCTCTCCCACCCCTGCTCTCCCCCAATAGGCCCCAGTAAGTGTTGTTCCCTTCCTTGCGTCCATGCGTTCTCATTATTCGGCTCTCACTTGTAAGTGAGAACATGTGGTGTTTAGTTTTCTGTTCCTGCATTAGTTTGCTGAGGATAATGGCTTCTAGTTAAAGAAAATGTACATATATACCATGGGATACTATGCAGTCATAAAAAGTAATGAGATCATGTCCTTTGTAGGGACATGGACGAAGCTGGGCAACTTTTTCTAATTCACACAAAGGTACACCGATGCCCTCCTGGAGTTGTAGTATCTGTTACAAAGAGGGATGATCTGAAAGCCTACTCTTGCTTTTGGGAGAAGCCAAATCGAAAGCCAACAGACTGCTCACATGAATTTTCCATCTAGAAGTTCCAGAGAAAGAATCCAGATACCAGGCCCTGAAACTGAAGCCAGATAGGACCATACAGATTTAAAACTGAGGATAGAAGGCAGAAGGGGTAAATTCTCTGAACTGATTGCTGAGCTATGATGACTATAAGGGGTGTAGGTGCCCTAGTCTGTGGGTGGGACGGGAGGTATCAGACAGCCAGCTCAGTGGGGTCAGGTGTCAAAGAGGGCTAAATTGGACTGTGCAATGGAGGAAGAAAATGAGGAGAGAGGGCCGGGCGCGGTGGCTCAAGCCTGTAATCCCAGCACTTTGGGAGGCCAAGACGGGCGGATCACGAGGTCGGGAGATCGAGACCATCCTGGTTAACACGGTGAAACCCCGTCTCTACTAAAAAATACAAAAAACTAGCCGGGCGAGGTGGCGGGCGCCTGTAGTCCCAGCTACTCGGGAGGCTGAGGCAGGAGAATGGCGTAAACCCGGGAGGCGGAGCTTGCAGTGAGCTGAGATCCGGCCACTGCACTCCAGCCTGGGTGACAGAGCGAGACTCCGTCTCAAAAAAAAAAAAAAAAAAAGAAAAGAAAATGAGGAGAGAGAATTTCAGGCAGAGGGTTCAGCTCTGCAAAAACTCCATGGGATGGAAGGCTATGGCTTGATGAGTCCACAAGCTGGGACACAGGGCACATGGTTGGGTGGGTCAGGAGCTCGGGAGTGAAGATGAAGAGGGAGAGAATGTCAGCTCCTCAAGACAATGCCCATCATGGTGTTCAAATCTCTCAAATGATTATCAGGATTATTATTTTCTCTTAGAGTGAGATATTTGTTTCCTATGTCCTTCCTTTTACTAAATAATTGAATATGTGCAACAAACCAGTTTCCCTTTTTGCTTTGGTTGTTATAATGCTCTGGGCTCTCTGGTAGACAGACCACAACGTGACTTGCCATGTTTCATTATCATTAGGTTGGTGCAAAAGTCATTGCGGTTTTTGCCATTACTTTCAATGGATCTTGTATTATTGCCCTTGACCTAATGTGATTCCAAGGCATCCATTTTCCTGTGTGTTAAATCACCACTAATCCCTTTTAAAAAGTTGTCAAAATATGAGTGATACATAGAAATAATACATAATAATATCTTCTAGTTGACAACCAAACAGCAAATGGTTCTTGAACACCTCTGATAACTGACTCTATTACTTGGAGAAGTCAGAAGCACAAGATTTAGTTTCAACATTCAATTACCAGCTTGTAACCTACCTGAGAATACGCCATGTGCAGATAACGTGATAAGTAGTAGTACAAGGCATTATATGCAGGGTTAATATTTAATTTATTTCTACTGCCACAAGTTTACTTGTAATTAAAATATTTTAGTTCGTTTCCTTTGGGTGGTATATAACCTGTGCCTGAAGCTGGCTGAGTACCCGGCTTGCCACTCAGATCCCTTCAAGCTCTCCCTGGAACACCCATCTCCATTCCCTACAATCCAGCAACTGAGGGGTTAATGCAGGGCACAGCAGGAACCTCTGCTCCCAGGACCAGGACCACCATTTGCTCTGATGAGATGATGTCTACTATGCCCAGACTTTTATTAAACATTTTGAACATCACTCTTGAGTAAATGTTAGGTGCTAAGTGATCTGTCTTCTTGTTGCCATTGCAATAAATAATAAGGGCTACTATTAGCTAATCACTTACTGTGTTCCAATTTAACATTTATTTTTAGCCATTACGATAATCTTTACTAATCTCATTTTACAACTGAAGCAACAAGCTCATGGAGTAGAAATCACTCCATCCAGAGAGGGCACCTAGTAAGCAGAGAATCCAAGTTCCCAACCCTGCTCAGTAGGACAGACTCCATGTTTGGGAGATGGCTTTGTTATCCTGCCTGGGACAGCAGAGAAGCAGCATGGAAAAGAGGGAGGAGATGGCTTCAAGGGTTTGGCTCAGCATTGTGACTAGAAGGACAGGGGACCTAAGGCATGTTAGGTAGGTAGTTGAATCTGGCTTACACTCTCTTAACATGTGTTTCTGAGTTCTTCCTTTTTCAGTTGCCCTTAGTCTATCATAAATAAGAATTCAGGAAGTTGCATCCACTTTTTTTAGGTCACTAATATACTTCATAGTAAGTTCAGCTACAGCAGAATAAATTGGGGCTTCTTGGCCCCAATAGGCACCATCTGGTTTATGAAACAACAGTGTATGCCCTCTGGATCATTTTCCCTTAGGAAATTCCTCCTTATCTGCTTCCTGGCTGCTAACTTAAGGATAATTTTCATACTTTCTATTCTAATAATTTTGTGCTGTGGGTTTCCAGTTTATTTTGTTTATATTAAGAAAGGGAAAATAACGTCTTGTAAAATATACACAGGTTTAGTCTGGCAACAGAAAAACATTCTGAGGGCAAGAGAAAGTGAGTATTTTACAGCTAAGGGAAGAATTGAGCAACTCAGATTACAATTGAAAGCTGATTAATGGGAGACTCATATTGGAAGCAAAGAGGTTTGAAACAGAAGGAAGAATCAAAGAGAAAATAGATGCTTTTGTTACCTATGCTTGTTTTTAATTCTCGCCTCTCCTAAAAGAAGTGATGAGCAGGCTGTAATCTGTAGGCATAACGTTAAAGCTGAGAAAGCATCAGGGAAGGGTAGGAATGGTGGGTTATGAACTCTATAAGACTCCAGATTGAAGGGTTGAAATGACAAAGATACTCACCAGTGTTATTCAATCCTGTGGTTTCATAAGGGTCTCTGGTAATTCTGAACATACTTTCCCTACCCCAGCACCCAGGTAAAAGGTCAGTCTATGGCCTTATGAAAATGTTATCATTCACTGCCTCTGGTGGCCACAGTTTGTTCTCTTTCTCACTCAGATGTGAAAACCCCTGACGCCCTACCATCCTCCGTCTCTTGTTGCCACCCACCAGCCCTTATGTCAGTCCAGAGGCACAAACAGCATCATTAAAGGGGAGGAAAAAAAAAATCCAGTACAGATTGGCTGGCTCCCTGGCCTGGGCTGGTTTAGGCAGCTCTTGGCTTAGACACCCTGCCTTCCAAACACAATCTGTTTTTCAAGATTCCTGGGGAATTTCAGGTCCAAGAGAAGGTTTGGTGTTAAGTTCCCCAAACTCAGTCTCCTTCCTCTCTTTCCACTTCACTAAGGCATAGGGGAGACCCACTTGCCCAGACTCAGTTTTCGGCTTGTAGGACTAAGCTGTGTTCTTGGCTCTAGAAGCTTCTGTCCTCTCCAGGCTCTGTGTTGTTTCCTTTCTTTCATAACTTTGCTCCACC
The DNA here is from genome assembly GCF_043159975.1 of Macaca nemestrina. NCBI lineage: Eukaryota > Metazoa > Chordata > Mammalia > Primates > Cercopithecidae > Macaca > Macaca nemestrina. The sequence continues at coordinate 24,405,363 of NC_092143.1, read as the reverse complement.
AATGGGCCAAGCATGGCTCCATTCTGATCTACCCCCGGAGGCTTTTGGAAATGGAAAAATGCAAAAGATGCTGAGAGGCCACATTTAAAGAAGACAGCCACTCTCAATAGGATATAGAGTCAGAAGTTCCAGAATGCAGGCAGAAACTATTCCTTTTTAGGCCACACGATAACACTAAGTTCTTTCTAGTGTGGATCCTGCAATTGGCAAAGTGCCAGAAAGTGCTTTAAAAAAACGTAGATGCAATATAGTTTTTGAAGCACTCTGAAAAGTATTTACCTAAATGAGAAGCATCTCTCCCTTTTTATTGTGTGGCACCATCCTATATGAAGAAGAACCTTACAGCTTTCTGTCTAGTTGGGTAGAAATCGTGTTTAAAAGTAATACATTAGTTTCCTCTGAGGCAGGAGAATCTCTTGGACCCGAGATGGGAAGGTTGCAGTTAGCCAAGATCATGCCATTGCACTCCAGCCTCAGCAACAAGAGTGAAACTCTGTCTCAAAAAAATAAAAATAAAAAAAGTTTCTTGTTCTGTGGTTTCCATTACCCATAGTCAACTGTAGTCCAAGAATATTATCAGTATAAGTAAGTAAATCAATAAGATATTTGTGAGAGACCACATTCATATAACTTTATATTGCAGTGTAATGTTATTTTATTAGTAGTAGTTGTTTTCAATATCTTATTGTGCCTAATTCATAAATTAGACTTTACAATAGGAATGTATATATAGGAAAAACATAGTATATTTAGAGTTCAGTACTATTCACAGTTTCAGGCATCCACTGAAGATGTATGCCCCACAGAGAAGGAATGATTACTGTGTATACCTTTTTTTTTTTGACAGTCTCGCTCAGTTGCTCAGGCTGGAGTGCAGTGGCACAGTCTCGGCTCACTTCAACCTCCGCCTCCCAGGTTCAAGCAATTCTTCTGCCTCAGCCTCCCAAGTAGTTGGGACTACAGGTGTGCACCACCATACCTGGCTAATTTTTATATTTTTAGTAGAAATGGGGTTTCACCATGCTGGCCAGTCTTGTCTCGAACTCCTGACCTCATGATCTGCCTGCCTCAACCTCCCAAGTGCTGGGATTACAGATGTGAGCCACTACACCCAGCCTATACCTCTTTTTTAGATCAGTGTTTTTGAATATGTTTCTAATATCTCATTGGGCAGCCCTAGAAACATCATTTTCTGAGTTCTTCTGTAATAGAGGGATGCCCTCAGAGGATAAAACAGACCCTTTGGCCCCCACCCTAAATTATCCAAGGATGCTGGTCTTTTTCAATGCTCTTGTGGCTTCTCTCATTGCCAGATTCCTTTAATACATTGTTCTGCTTCTTAAACACAGTTCTCAAGGTAAGGGTAGCACCATTTTTTTTTAACCTTAATAAACTTGCTTTCTTTACAAGTCAAGATCTTGTAAAACAGTTCTCTTCAATTTTAAGAATGATGGCTGTATTCAGAATGGTTGAGATTTCCAGAAGTTGGATCTTGAGACAAGCAGTGATTTTCATTATTATCATTCTGGCTTCCAAAAATGATGCTACAGCCACTTTCTAAAGTAATATAGCTATAACAAAATATAAATATAATTTGTGAATATTAGCTGCTTGTTCGTTATTGTGCCAGTTATTTTTCATTTGATTAATTGCTTCTAATGATTATCCAATACTTAAATTAGTTCATTTGGTCTTCACCACAGTCCTTTGAGATACGCATCCTTTCATCTCCTTTTAACAGATGAGGTAGCTAGAGCTTACAAGGGTCGAGATCATTAAGTAATGCAGTTGGTAAGTGACGGAGATTTCACTCAAATTCAGGTCAGCTGGACCTCAGTGGCTGTGGTCCTAACTACTTGCATAGAATAGATGGCTGGATCAAAACTATGGTTAGTTTAAAAAAAAAAGAAAAAAGAAAAAAACCAGCTAAAGATTAATTATCAGAGAAAGAATCATCAACTTTTTATCAGATACTCAGTAATGACTTAAAAATCCATTAGGAACAATTGACCTAAATGGATTTATCAAGAACTCTAGTCCAGGAAAAGCAAATTGGTTTCAATTCCCCTATGGGGCAATCCTGACCATAGGGTAGGGGTCATCTGGAGTGCTGTGATGAGAAAGATTCTGAAGTAATTGCTAGATCAATAGGAAAAAAAGCATGCATTAGAAATATCTGCTATGACCTTATTTGGGTGATGGTTTGAACAATCGATTTTATAAAATCATGAGACATCAGTGATTTGAACACTGAATATTAGATGATATTAAAGAATTGTTAATTTTTAAATGTGATTGTGATATTGTAATTACATTTTGTGAAAGATCAAAAATCAGCACCCTAACATCACAACTAAAAGAACTAGAGAAGCAAGAGCAAACAAATTCAAAAGCCAGCAGAATACAAGAAATAACTAAGATCAGAGCAAAACTGAAGGAGAAAGAGACACGAAAAACCCTTCAAAAAATCAATGAATCCAGGAGTTGGTGTTCTGAAAAGATTAACAAAATAGACCACTAGCCAGACTAATAAAGAAGAAAACAGAGAAGAATCACATAGATACAATAAAATATGATAAAGGGGAGATCACCACTGATCCCACAGAAATGCAAACTATCATCAGAGAATACTATAAACATCTCTACTCAAATAAACTAGAAAATCTAGAAGAAATGGATAAATTCCTGGACACATACACCCTCCCAAGACTAAACCAAGAAGAGGTCGAATCCCTAAATAGACCAATACCAAGTTCTGAAATTGAGGCAGTAATCAATAGCCTACCAACCAAAAAAAGCCCAAGACCAGATGGATTCACACCCGAATTGTACCAGAGGTCCGAAGAGGAGCTGGTACCATTCCTTCTGAAACTGTTCCAAACAATAGAAAAAGAGGGACTACTCCCTAACTCATTTTATGAGGCCACCATTATCCTGATACCAAAACCTGGGCAGAGACACAACAAAAAAGAGAAAATTTCAGGCCAATATCCCTGATGAACATCAATGCGAAAATCCTCAATAAAATACTGGCAAACTGAATCCAGTAGCTCATTAAAAAGCTTATCCACCATGATAAAGTCTGCTTCATCTCTGGGATGCAAGTCTGGTTCAACATACACAAATCCACAAATGTAATCCATCACATAAACAAAACCAGCGACAAAAACCACATGATTATCTCAATAGATGCAGAAAAAAACCTTCAATAAAATTCAACACCCATTCATGCTAAAAACACTCAATAAACTAGGTATTTATGGAACGTATCTCAAAATAATAAGAGCTATTTATGACAGGCACACAGACAATATCATACTGAATCGGCAAAATCTGGAAGTATTCCCTTTGAGAACTGGCACAAGGCAAGAATGCCCTCTCTCACCACTCCTATTCAGCATAGTATTGGAAGTTCTGGCCAGGGCAATCAGGCAAGAGAAAGAAAAAAAAAAAGGTATTCAAATAGGAAGAGAGAAAGTCAAGTTGTCTCTGTTTGCAGATTATATGATTGTATATTTAGAAAACCCCATCGTCTCAGCCCAAAAATTCCTTCAGCTGATAAGTAACTTCAGCAAAGTCTCAGGATATAAAATCAATGTGCAAAAATCACAAGGATTCCTATACACCAATAATAGACCAATAATAGACAAACACAAAGCCAAATCATGAGTGAACTCCCACTCACAATTGCTACAAAGAGAATAAAATACCTAGCAATACAACTTACAAGGGATGTGAAGGACCCCTTCAAGGAGAGCTACAAACCACTGCTTAAGGAAATAAGAGAGGACACAAACAAATAAAAAAACATTCCATGCTCATGGATAGGAAGAATCAATATCATGAAAATGGCCATATTGCCCAAAGTAATGTACAGATTCAATGCTATTCCCATCAAGCTACCATTGACTTTCTTCACAGAATTAGAAAAAAACTACTTTAAATTTCTTATGGAATCAAAAAAGAGCTTGTATAGTCAAGACAATCCTAAGCAAAAAGAACAAAGCTGGAGGCATTGTGCTACCGGACTTCACACTATACTACAAGGCTACAGTAAATAGCATGGTACTGGTGCCAAAACAGATATATAGACCAATGGAACAGAACAGAGGCCTCAGAAATAACACCACACATTCGCCACCATCTGATCTTTGACAAACCTAACAAAAACAGGAAATGGGGAAAGGATTCCCTATTTAATAAATGGTGTTGGGAAAATTAGCTAGCCATATGCAGAAAACTGAAACTGGTCTCCTTCCTTACACCTTATACAAAAATTAACACAAGATGGATTAAAGACTTAAATGTAAGATCTAAAACCATAAAAACCCTAGAAGAAAACGTAGGCAATACCATTCAGGACACAGGCAAGGGCAAAGACTTCATGACTAAAACACCAAAAGCAATTGCAACAAAAGCCAAACTTGACAAATGGAATCTAAACAAACTAAAGAGCTTCTGCACAGCAAAAGAAACTATCATCAGAGTGAACAGCCAACCTACAGAATGGGAGAAAATTTTTGCAATCTATCCATCTGACCAAGGGCTAATACCCAGAATCTACAAAGAACTTCCACAAATTTACAAGAAAAAAACATTCAGCCCCATCAAAAAGTGGGCAAAGGATATGAACAGACATTTTTCAAAAGAAGACATGTATGTGGCCAACAAACATATGAAAAAAAGCTCATCATCACTGATCATTAGAGAAATGCAAATCAAAACCACAATGAGATACTATCTCATGCCAGTTGGAATGGTGATTATTAAAAAGTCAAGAAACAACAGATGCTGGAGACGATGTGGAGAAATAGGAACACTTTTACACTGTTGGTGGAAGTGTAAATTACTTCAACCATTGTGGAAGACAGTGTGGTGACTCCTCAAGGATATAGAACCAGAAATACCATTTGACACAGCAATCCCATTATTGGGCATATACCCAAAAGATTATAAATCATTCTACTATAAAGACACATACACACAAATATTTATTGCAGCACTATTCACAACAGCAAAGACTTGGAATCAACCCAAATGCCCATCAATGATAGACTGGATAAAGAAAATATGGCATATATACACCATGGAATACTATGCAGCCATAAAAAGAATGAGCTCATGTTCTTTGTGGGGACATGGACAAAGCTGGAAACCATCATTCTCAGAAAACTAACACAGGAACAGAAAACCAAACACTACGTGTTCTCACTCATAAGTGGGAGTTGAACAATGAGAACGTATGGGCACAGGGATGGCAACATCACTCACCCACACACCAGGAACTGTCAGGGGGTGGGGGGCAAGCGGTGGGATAGCATTAGGAGAAATACCTAATGTGGATGACAGGTTGATGGGTGCAGCAAACCGCCACGGCACATGTGTACCTATGTAACAAACCTGCATATTCTGCACATGTATCCCAGAACTTAAAGTATAATAAAAAAGGGGGAAATCAAAAATACGTTTAAAGGAAAATTAAAAACTATATATATCTACTATGGTTTTGGGCAAAGAGGTAAATTTGGAAGGGCAGTGAAGATGGAGAGGTGGTGTCTTACTGCTTGCTAAGAGCTACCTCTATTTTAACCTAATCATAGAGCTTACAAGTCAAGTCAAGACTCAAAGTAGAAAGCGGCTTGCTCAAAATCACATGGCTAGAAAATAGATGTGTTTAGTTAGTGTCTGGGCCTTTAAGCCTAACAGATCTTCCACAACACCCACTGACACACTCACAGTTGTAATGGCTTACAGTGAGAGCATAAAGCATATTGAAACACTTATGCTTCTCTGGGTCCAAGGTGTCCTCAAGAATTATGTAAACAATTTAATATTAACTAATCACAAGGGTCTTTTAAAGAACAGTTTAATTGTATTTTAACTACAGTTTTGTGAATTGTAGTTTAATTTTGAGATAACCATAGATGCACATATGGTTCTAAGAAACATTGCAGAGAGAACCTGTGTACCTTTTACTCCATTTCCCATAATGGTAACACCTTGCATAACTATAGTAGAATATCACAACCAGGAAATTAGCTTTGATATAGTCCACTGATCTTATATGGATTTCACTAGTTTTACATGTACTAATATGTATGATTGTGTGTATGTCTTTAGTTCTATGCCATTTTATCATGCATGTATATTCCTACAATCACCTCCATAGTCAAGATACAGAATAGTTCACCACAAGAGTCCTCACTAAGTGGTGCCTTAACACATTATTTCATTGAACATGAACTACATCATCAGAGAAATTATTGCTGACCTCCAAATACTTTATTTCCTACCTGGATATGGATTTGAGTAATGAAGAGAATCAGGCTAACCAAAACCAGAATCTGAATAAAAGAAGATGAAAGTAAATTGGTCTAGGTGTATGAATGGCAAAGGAACCTATTTTAAAAAGTCAAGAATATTTTTAGGATGGTATTTTATAAAGATGCATTTAATAATAAACTCCAACTTTCACACCTTCAAATAATCAGATTTTATTTTACTTTTTCCTTGAGCAGGTAATTTAACTTCTCTGAGATGGGGTTTTTCATCTGTAAAATGTGGATAATCATACCTACTTATGGGGCAACTTTTGAAGATGAAATAAAGTAATATGTTTAAAAGGCACTTTAAAAATGGTAAAATACTACTACTACTAAAAGGGTTATAATGATTTCCATGAAGAGGAAAGCAAGGGATAAAAAATTAAGCCGACATCAAGAATGATTTTTGAAGAAAACCTTCCAGGATATACTGTATGGTCAATATTAGTTTATCCCATCTACTATACGTTCTACTCCTCAGGCCTACAAAATGGCCATGGATGCTGTTCATGATAATTCATGCAAAATTCCTAAACATCTTGTATCTCATCCAAGGAAGAGTCCCCTGAAAGTTTTTAAAACTTGGAGATTGGTCCAATTTATGAATGAATGTGCTGACACCCAGAGCTATAAAGTGACTTTTGAGCCTAGTATTGGTATTTTTCTTTATTTAAAATCTCTGACATAATGTCCCAAATATATAGTAATTGTGAGTTTTAGCTTTAATATTTAATTGACCAAGATACAAAAAAATTGGTGCCCCACAAAATTAAGAACATGGTAAAGTGTGGAAGTACTGGAATCATGAACCAAAATTATGAGTCTCAGAACTGGCCTAGCTCTTTTATAAAGCCAACTCACTTAGCACTAGTCTCATGAGGGGCAAATAGGATTAGCCCTTGCAATTCCTTGGCTGTATACATTTCTATGTTGCTACTACTTTTAATGGTAAAACCACAATTACTTTTGTACCAACCTGATACTAAGTATTTAAACTCTCCTTAGTTGATCTTACACATCATCAACTCCCAGGAAAGTGGAACACTGAATCAAATACACTTCTTGTTCATAAAGGTCTACTTTTAGGAAATTCACTGGTCATAGAATCATTTTGGTTTCTACCCATGTAATGGAGTTTCATCTTTTAAAACAACTATTATGAATCACTCTCTTCTCAAAAACCTTCCCTCACCTCCAAACAGAAACCACTCTGGAAGGAGCAGATCTTAGTGAATTTTTGGAAGCAGTGGCCTTGTCTGATAGACTCTGTTTAAACACCACTTTTAGCATTAAATGCCAAATCCTCAGCTCTATGCACTGCCTCATTAGTTATTAATGAGGCAACATATTTGTTCAAAATTTATGGTTGTTGATTTGCTCCCATCACTGTATGAAATATTAACATAGCATTTGTACTTGCAACCATTTGCAGACATTAGATTGTGTATTTGCATATTCATGAACACTCATAAATGTTTAAGGAGACAGCACAGGAAGCATGGGCACTGTCAGACAGACAGTAAAAAGGCATATTTACAGCGTTAATAAGTATTTGAGTTTATAGGCCAAAATGATGAGCAACAAATTAAGTGAAATTCTGGTTTGCCTATTGCAGAGACCTAGGGATTTTGCTGTTTTTTAAAGCTTTGTAAACTTGAAATTCATTTCATAGATGCTGAATAAATGCTTATTGTTTAGTCACAAAATGTATGGAGTCTGTGCAAAGAACTTCCTAAGAGTATCAGGCTCTTGGAGATTTCATTTCACTCTCTCTGATATGCAGTTTTCTGCCTTGGGGAAAAGCCCATCCCTCTTGGTACAAGAGGTACCAACCTCTTGTTGTACAACCCTTTCTGTATAGAAAGGTACAACCCTTTCTGCCTTGGGGCTCCCTTCTATCAAAGTAATGTGGGAAGGCAAATGTGTCATATACTTAAACAGAATTATTTTCTGTTTTGATTCCACAGAGGAACTTGGACAAAAGATATGTCTGGTGTGACAACACCAGCCAATGTACTTGACTCAGTCTGTCAATTTATACAAACTAAGGCCTGGAAATGAAAAGGTTAAAGCATGGAGCACTAATGGGCAATATGAGGGAGAGGCATAAACCATCCAACTAATAAACCTTTGATTTACCAATAATCCATGTATAAAAATGTCTGCCAACATCCCACCAAACCCATTCCACTATAAGAAATCTCACCCCTTGCCACATTCCTAAGAGTCATGGTGAAAAATCTAGACCCTTTTGGAAGTTTCATGGGCAAATAATGGATAAAGTATTACATTAAATCCCTACCTCACACTATATACAAAAATAAATTCCAAATATATTAAGATAACTGATGATGGAAGGAAAAGCGTTATAGCTTATTATGTAAAACAAATACAGGAAAATAATCTTCCTGACCTCAGGGCAGTGAGAAAGAAAGAATTATACCATCCTATGGGCAGTATCACTACCTGTACCATGCCATTGTTAGATCTCTCAAATATCATCTCTGGGTGAATGAATGTTTGAGATAGCTCACCATATCCTTGTACCAGCAGGAGAGGGAGGTCATGGATTGGAACATGGGTTGTAGTTGGCTTCTGTTGCCATGGCCTAATTGTTCTGCTGGTCACTTCTTGCCCCCCAGGCATCACTGCTGAAATCTGCAGCTGGTAGATCTATGGTCTTTTCCTTCTTGGCACAGCAAGGATTTTCTGTTCTTGTCTGGTGACACACTGTGCTTCAACTTTTGCTCATTCTGTTCATCTATGAGGTCTGAAAATTGTTTTCATTTATTTTTTAGCCCAGGCAACCTCCTCAACAGGCCATGGCAACAAGGCCACTTCACCATCCCTGGAGTGATTCCTCAGTAATTCACCACCAGAAGCACCATCACCTTCCTTCTGTGTCCCTCCACAAAACAAGTTAGGACTTCTAGATATTTTTGAAGGCATATTGAACTAGATGGTGTTCTAGGGCACTAATTTCAAGCTGTCCTTCTCCTAACCATGGCACCATAGCAGCAATTTTATTCTGATGCACAGATTTGCATAGAGAGGGTAAGAGATTATTCCATGAAGCGATCCCTTCTCAGAATGTTAAGTAAGAAATGGAAAAACTTTCTGTACTCTCAGAATTTTCATAATTTCCCTTGGGGTAGAAGGGCAGGTGCAGAAGGTGAGTCCAACATGTTTGTATCTTGTCTCATCTCTCTCTGACTCCCTTCCCTTCCATACAATCATCTTGTGCTAACAGGGATGGGCTTTTCCTTCCTCTTTTCTGTGCAGCAATATCCTCTCTTACATCATATTCTCTTTCCAGAAATACATTGACTCTGCTTCTTTCACTAGGGCTATGGTGGCAGAAAGGATACAGGGAAAAAACACACTGACTTTCTGAGAAGAGAATAAAATCTAACCTCCTATGCACACAGCCTTTGATGAGTCAGAAACAACACACATTACACACAGACATACACACACACACAGATACACAGAGAAAGATACACACATACATGCTAACTTCTACTAATGGGAAGAAATTTATTTATTAACTCAGCATACATTTGTTGTGACTCCCCTGTAAGCACAGTGACTCACATGCAAACACAGTGGTGCACAAACAGGAAGCTATTTTTAAAAATAAAGCTATATTCTACACTTCAAGGAAAGAAATAAGTAATAAACAAAATAAATAATACTTAATATATCAAGTTATTATAAAATGCTAAAAAGAAATAAGGCCAGGTAAGGCCATAGAGAATGATAGATTAATGGAAAAATGCTTTATTGGATGTGGTAACCAGGGAAGGCCTTTATCATAAGATAACATTTAAGCAGGGAACTGAACAAAGTTAAGGAAACAGCCACATGGACATGTGGTGGAAGATCGTTTGAAGGAGGGGAAGAGCAAGTTAAAGGTCCTGAGGCAAGAGCATACTGGGCATGTTCAAGGTTGGTCATGAAAGCCACTACAGTGGGAGTGCAGGGGATGAGAGGGAAGGGAGTGGGAGGTAAGATCAGAGGAATGGTGATAGGTCAGATCATAAGCTTAGATCACAAATTTGGATCTGCATGATTTGGGAAGCCGCTGAAGAATTTCTAGCAGAAAGATTATAGGATTTCATTTAGATTTTCAAGGAAGCCATCTGGCTACTATGTTGGGAACAAATTTAGGTGGCACAAGTGTGGAAACTGAGAGACCAGCTAGGAGGTGACTACAATATTCCAGATGGGACAGGCTCAGACTGAGGAATTAGCTGGGAAGGAGAGAAAAATAGTCACATTCCAGTGGGAATGTGAGATTTACATATGGAGTGTAAGAAAAAGAGTCACAGTTACTTGATAGTCTGGGACCTGAGCATCCAGAATTATATTGATATGAAGTCAACACTGGGAGGAGCAATTTGGGGGTGGAGATCAGAGTTCAGTTTTGGGCAGGTTCAGGATGCAGATCTCAACTGAGGGGAGGCCAAACAGACAGCTGCATTCTAGAGTTCAAGGAGTAGGTCCAGACCAGATCAGCAACTATGACAGTCACTAGCATACAGATGACATTTAAGGCCGTGTACTAGGTGGGATCTCCCAGGGTGGGATTTTAGACAGAAGAGAAAACAGGGTGGACCTTGATCTCTGGAGTACTCTGATGTTTGGAGGTCATGAGTCTGAGAAGAAGCTAGCAAAGGAGACAGAGCGGTTACTGTGGCAGAAGGAAAAGAGAATGTTGAAATAAAGAAGTGTCCAAGGAGGAGAGACTGTTGAGTACAGCCTGTCAGTGGAGTGGGAGGAGGAAGAAGAATTGGCTGTTGGCCCTGCAATGTGGGAGCCATTGGTGCCTGGAGAGGTCAGAGTCCCCTGGGCCTTACCATGGTGGCTCACAGGAGAAAGAAGAGGGGGAAAAAGTTTTGAGAGTAAGTGAATTTTGATAGAGATAACTTTGAGCTTTACTCTTTAGTTCAGTAAGATGGGTTCCTTGGGAGGACAGAACAACATGAAGAAACCATCTTCTCTTCCTCCCTGAAAAGGGCCTGCTCTGAACAATTGTGTTCAGGGAGTACAAGTCCCTCAGCTTCTGCAGCAACAGGAAATGGGCTCTGTCCGAGCCACTGGACTCCGCTGACATGCTGAACAAGTGGAACTCATCTTTTTGGAATCAATGCCTTGGGTACGTCCTGCTCCCAGCTCCTTCTCCAGCACCCGCAACCCGTCGACTGACATTTCAGAAACACAGCCCAAGCTAAAATGGGCAGCCTGTCCATGGAAGAGATGGGACAGAGGGAGACTGTGTCCTGTTCACACAGTTTGGTGGAAAGTGAAGACTGAAGGGGCTAGTAAGTAGCATAACTAATAAAGTTCCTATTTATCTAAACTCACATTCCACAGAGCTTCAAAGATCTTAGAGACATGAGCTCATTCCTTCCTCTCACTCTGAGGTAGTGAGTCAGGTTCCTTGAGTTCTATTTTACGTATGAATAAAATAATGTGATGAACCAAGAATCCTGGCAACCTCAGGACCATGGATTTTTCAGCATTTTCAGAGCACTCTCTGTGGCTGAGAAGCTCACGAGGGCATAGGAATCCCATTAGTGTATGTTTGAATGGGGGAGACAAGATAAGAATGTTTAACCAAGCAATCTAAGTCCAAATATGGAAATGGGAGACCGGATTGAGCTTTTCATAATGGGTCAGTACTGGGTTTTGTGAGGACTTAGCCCCTTGGCCTCCCATTCTGACTCCACCTGGGGCAATTTAATTTCTCTCTGCTTCAGCTTCTTTCACTGGACAACGGAGATCAAAATAGAAAGAACCACCTGAGGATACGGTGACATAGTACACATAGGAGACTTAGAGTAGAGCTTGGTGCAGGGATGGGCATGGTGGCTTACGCGTATAGTCCCAGCACTTTGGGAGGCTGAGGTGGGTGGATTGCTTGAGACCAGCCTAGCCAACATGGTGAAATCCTGTATCTACTGAAAATACAAAAATTTGCCAGGTGTGGTGGTGCACGCCTGTAGTCCCGGCTACTTGGGAGGCTGAGGCAGGAGAATCGCTTGAACCCGGGAGGTGGAGGTTGCAGTGAGCAGAGATCATGCCACCACACTCCAGCCTGGGTGACAGAGTGAGATCCTCATTAAAGATATTTGTTAAAATACTTTTATTATTCTTTATAAATATTGTTATTATTATTTAAAGAGGATAAGAGAATATCAGTAAAAGAATGAAAATGTCCCTGGCTTATTCAAGCTAGGGAAGAAAAGAATTTTATCTAGAAATTTGGTAACACCAAATAGAAAACTGTTGCTTTAGTTATGGTAACTCTAGCTACTTTAAGAAGTAAAGCCCAAAATTTCAGTGGCTTAACACACTAGAAGATGATTTCTTGATCACGTAGTAGCACTGGGCAGGTGACTAGATTGACAGCCCTCTTCCACATAGTGGTTCAGGGACCCAGCCTGGTGCCATTTTCAGTATGAAGCTTTCAAGGCAACTCTGGATGTCATTTCTATTGCAGAAGGGAGAAAATGCATGGAGGAGCACGAGTAGAGTAGGCATATGTGAGGGAGAAAGCTAATATACATCAAGCCTAGAAATGAAACATTATTTCCTCTTTCGTTCCATTGAGTAGAATTCTCTTGGAATGCGTATCTCAACCAAGGGGGATAGATATCAAATAAGCTGTTGAATATAAGAGTCTAGGATCCAGAGAATAGGTACAGACTAGAGCTGCAAATGAGAGAGCAAAACCCTGCCAACAGGAGGTGGGATGCTAGAAAATATAAACCCTGAGTCAGCAGCCACTTCCCAGCCACATGTCTATGCCGTGGAAACAGAAGTGCAAGTGTTAAGATCCCACACATTCTGGGTGTACTTAATCAGAGGAAGGTAGGTTTTTTGGTAAGAAAATTCTTTATTGGCACCCCTTCTCGGTCTTTTGGCTAAGATCAAGTAGAGAAAATTCCTTTTTGGGGTTCTTGGATATGAAAATTAGGGCTTCAACCTGATATGGATTGGGACTTAAATCAAAGTTAATTTGCAAAACAAAGTAATAAGGAACTAGCTTCTTGCACTGGCCAACTGAGGCAAAAGGGAGTTGGGGGCCTGGGAGTGGGGAGAGATGGAGAGAGAGCTGGTGAGACTGAAGCAGGGCAGCTCTGGTGGCCTACTGAAAATAATGGCCTTCGGAGCTTGTGAATGGAAGGGACAGTCTAGGGACTTCACGCTGCTGACTTGTAGTGGCTGTGCTCTTCTCACACAGTAGTCTTTCTCTCTCCTCCCCAAGGGTAAATCTGGGCCCTGGGTGACCTGGCCTTTGTATAATTTGGGAGGCCCTCTGTAAGAAAAGAGTACAAAATTGCAAATATTAAATTTAGTCACAAAAGTGAATATTTATTTAGAATGAGAAAAAGAATCACAACAAATTACACATTTTAAAAGTGACAAATTCCACAGACAAATTCCACATCATGAAATCCAGACAAATGACACAATATTTGTATTAAGTAATGGACTGAATCACTTCTATATTACGTTTTTTTCTACATCATTTGGCTCATCCACCTCAATTTCCATTTCTAGGGTTTTATAATACAATTTTTATAGAGAGAATTAAAGGATAATTTAATCATTCCTCTAGGATAATTGATTAAAATGCATTTTTATTGTTGGTAATTTTAAAACATTTTTGTCAGATTCACAACTAGTTATTGAAAACATCATGTATAGTTTTAGGATCATTTTCAAATTTAGAAAAATTTTCACCAAGTTTCTTGTATGAGCTGTTTTCGACATAATTCCTATCTGTAGAACTACTACATGCTTATTCCCTACAAGCACAAGGATTGTATTATCGTCTATTCTGCACAAAACCCGTTGAGAAAAGAAAAAAAAATTACAGTGCATTTATAATTGTAGGTGCTGAAAAATTGAGTACAGTTCTGACAGATCACTTCTGTTTTAATCAGTCATCAGTGAGAACTGAATCCTCCACTTCCAATTACACACATCTGGTCATTCGAAGATATCACACAAACTAGCTTCTGGCTTCGTACTCTTTATTGTTTTTCTTTTGTTGACCATATCCTTGCAGCATCGGGTGCTATGGGATACATGCATTTCACAGTACAACCTCGAACTCTCCCTCCCTCCATGAGCAATAGGAGAACTCCTGGGAGCCAGTCTAACACTAGGACTTCCAGCAATCTTGAAACTAAATCCAGAGGTCCCTGTGAACTACATACACTAAATTCCTCCAAATACAAACCAAGCTTCCCACCCCAACTCCCTTTAGCTGAAAGGGTGCTCACAGGTACTCCAACACCTCCTCAAGTGTGTTGGAAGTGGGCCAAGTGGAAAGGGTCAATAAACTTCATCAATTGCTAAGAAGATATCATATTGTAATGTTATTAATAATTCAATTATTAAAATGTATTAGTGTTATTTCATTTAAAATATGACTATGGGTGGGGCACAGTGGCTCATACCTGTAATCCCAACACTTCGGGAGGCCGAGGCAGGCGGATCACGAGGTCAGGAGATCGAGACCATCCTGGCTAACACAGGTGAAACCCTGTCTCTACTGAAAATACAAAAAATTAGCCAGGCGCGGTGGCGGGCGCCTGTAGTCCCAGTTTCTTGGGAGGTTGAAGCAGGAGAATGGCATGAACCTGGGAGGCAGAGCTTGCAGTGAGCTGAGATCGCGCCACTGCACTCCAGCCTGGGTGACAGAGCAAGACTCCGTCTCTAACAACAACAACAACAAAAATATGACTATGGGTGTATCTTGCCTTGACAGAGCTAAGCAGGTGAGGGGTCCCCAGAGCACAAGCGTCATTGGCTTCCTGGTAAATCACTTCTGGTTAACTCCACACTCTCAAACGAAGGGGCATTCAACACACAGCTTTAGTTAGCACTTTCTCGTTGTGTTAGTTCCCCAGGGCTGCTGTAATAAGTTGCCATAAACTGGGGGGCTTAAAATGACAGAAATCAGTTCTTATTGTTTTGCAAGCTAGAAGTCCAAAACCAAGATATCCTCAGGGTACTGCTCCTTTTGATGACTCTAGGGAAGAATCCTGGCTTGACTCTTCCAGCTTCTGGTGGCTCCTGGCAATCACTGGCATTCCTGGGTTTGTAGCTGCCTCACTGCAATCTCTGCCTTTGCCTTCATATGGCCTCCTTCTCTGTGTTTCCGTGTGTCCTTTGCTGTCTTATTTAAGGAAACCCAGAGTGAATTTAGGCTCACCCTAATCCAGTATGATCTCATCTCAATCCTTACCTTAATTACACCTGTAGAGATGCTATTTCCAAATAGTGTCAAATTCTGAGGTTTGGGGTGTACACAGTTTTTTTTGCGGGGGGGGGTGGTGCATTATTCAATCTATTCTAGCTGGGAAGTGAGATGGGAGAAGTGACCTCGGTGGCAGGCTAGGGAAAGTCAAAGCTGCACACACAGAAGGGAACACTCCCAGAGATCAAAACTGAGGATTGAGGCCCAGAAGCGACCCTAGAGCATTAAGCACACCTTACAAGTCTTGGGCATGGTGCTGAACTTCCCAGTCACTGGCAGGGGTATTGACATTGAAGCCTGGAGGACTTGATAGCCTATGGGTGACTGGCACCCTGGGCTACCATTCAGTTGCATGGGTGTGTATATTACAAGTCCTATCTGAAATCTGGATCTGTCCACACTTATCACATCTTTTCTGTTGAACCAGATCAACTTGCCACCTCCAGAATTTACAGACATGATTAACAAGACCTTTTGTACATCTGAACAAGCTGCACAAAAGACCATCGTCTTTGCTTAGGCCTGTCTGGTCTTGGGTCCATTCTTCTCCTGTCTTCTAGGGAGGGGTGGGAAGGCTGAT
Organism: Macaca nemestrina; assembly: GCF_043159975.1. NCBI lineage: Eukaryota > Metazoa > Chordata > Mammalia > Primates > Cercopithecidae > Macaca > Macaca nemestrina. Next base: position 24,389,183 of record NC_092143.1, on the reverse strand, counting down.
CTTTAAAGACTTGGTGATGTGTTTAGGCTTTGTGTTCCCACCCAAATCTCATCTTGAATTGTAATCCCCATAATCCCCACGTGACAAGGGAGGTAACTGAACAATAGGGACGGTTTCTCCCATGCTGTACTTGTGATAGTGAGTGAGTTCTCCCAAGATCTGATGGTTTCATAAGGGGTTCTTCTCCCTTTGCCCAGCACTTCTCCTTCCTGCCACCTTGGGAAGAAGGTGTCTTGCTTCCCCCTCACCTTCTTTCATGATTGTAAGTTTCCTGAGGCCTCTCCAGCCAGGCTGAACTGTAGTCAATTAAACCTCTTTACTCAGTCTTGAGCAGTTCTTTATAGCAGTATGAAAACGGACTCTATATCCAGGCTCCATGTCAGAGAGCTCCCAGCTTCCAGTGGGAAGCGCTGGTGGGGAATTATAAGGTGGGAGGGAGAAAGGGAGAAGTCAGAAGTCAGAGTATGTCCCTACCACTCCCCAACTTCCTGTAGTGACTCTGATCACAGATGGATCTCCTTCTTGACCCCAGGTCCACAGACAGGCCTATCTGGCCAAGCTCCACTGATAGGTCCAGCCCCTGGGCTCTTTTCTCCTCTAGCCATGGGGTGGTAGGGGTTTCCTGCTGTTGTTAATCACTCATTCCCCACCAGCACTCCTGGGCTCTTCTGTCACTCCAGTAACCAATTCTCAGCATTAAAATCCCTCAAATTTTATTTATTTATTTATTTATTTATTTATTTATTTATTTTTGAGATGGAGTCTCACTCTGTAACCCAGGCTGGAGGGCAGTGGCGTGATCTCTGCTCACTGCAAGCTCCGCCTCCCATGTTCTTGCCATTCTCCTGCCTCAGCCTCCCGATTAGCTGGGACTACAGGTGCCCACCACCACACCCAGCTAATTTTTTTGTATTTTTAGTACAGACAAGGTTTCACCATGTTAGCCAGGATGGTCTCAATCTCCTGACCTTGTGATCCGCCTGCTTTGGCATCCCAAAGTGCTGGGTAAAATCCCTCAGTTGCACTGACATTGGATCCTGTTTCCCTGGCTGAAGCCTAACTAATAGAACTACAAATGTTAAAAGAGAGAATGAAATTTTAATCAATATAAATCATTTTATGGGTTACATTAATAAACAGTTTAAGTCAGTATATTAGTTTATGTTGACAGATATATACTAACAAATATATACATACATGTATGTATATATGTATGCATAGATGCATGCATGCCTGCATGTATCTATGTATACATGCATGTATGTATGCCTTTGAAGAAAAAAAGGAGGAAGCAGGTTAACTACCAATGAGAAATAACTGCTGATTTCGCTTTTGAGAACTCAGTAACTTGTCATATTGATTTCATAAAGGTTAACAATTATGATTTATGAAGAAAACACTTGATTGCTAATCAATCATCCACCATAAAGGATGGTAGCTGATTGGGACTGTGCAGGTCAATGTAGCACCAAGAGCATCCTTTTTGTGACAAGTGACCATGGGGCTGGGTGCTAAAGGTGGAGTTAGTCAGAGTTACTCCGAGGTAAAAACTCAGGGCTTTTAAGTACCAAATTCTTCTTTTCATGTATCATCAAAATATACTGCAGTTGAAAAAATTTCCTCTCATTGACTCTTGTGTGTCACATCTTGGTCTAGTTGTCACTCCTCAGTAAACTGCTATTCCGCATACTTATGGTTTGCAGCATTTACCCTGACAAAACCATGTGGAAGGTCCAGCTCCTCATCAGTGTCCTGGCCTGTCTCCTGCTATCTCCCTGGGGTTTTTCCAGAGCCTTCCTTTCTTTCCTCCTTTTCTAGGCTTCTGTCTGCTGCCTTGGCCTTGATCTTCCACCTATAGGGAAAGATCTCGTCCATATTGTTAACATGACTTAATGCCTCCTTTCCCAGAACTATTGACATGCTTTTTCTGTTTCCAGACAAACAACAACAAAGCAAACAAGCAAGCAAAAGAACTCCAAAGGAAAGGAGATCTAAAAGGAAAATCCCAAATGCCTTGGCATCTGGGTAGGGAGACATTTTGCAGCAAGAAGTCTCTATCATTCCTGAGTCACCATTCACAGGAAAGAGCTCAGCCCCTTCGGTAAAAGAACCTAACCCTTCCCAAACTGAAATGTTAATAACTTCAGCATTTAGAAAACACAGTGTGGTATAGACACTGATATCTCACACCAGCTAAGGATTCATCATTCCTGACACCAGATGGTATTTGAGACATGGGATTCCCCCACCTTGCTCCTTTAGTACTATTCTCTCTTACAAACAAAAAGCTTTTTAAATGGTGAGTAATTTGTAAAACATAAATTGGATCATAAATGGATATTTATTTTTACATAAATCTTGGCAAACTGAGGCAGCTACTTTACAGAGGTGATTAAAATTTAAAAGGCAGCATTGCAAGAGGAAGATAATAAAGGGTTGTTATTGACAATGACCATATTTACAATAAAATGCTAAATTTATTTTAATAAATACTAATTTTATATTTATGAACAGTCATTCATAGACAAGACAATAAAAACTTTCATTCCTGCTTACTGGATTTTTCCGTACAGCATGTAAATCAAATCCTTCATTCAACACTGCATTCATACTTCGAGCTTGCTATGTTTTATCAGAGTAGTCAAGTCTGTTGTTTCTTAAATCTGTTTTCTTTATAATAAATGACTTTATTGATTTGGCTAGCACTCAGCTCCAAATAGAGCAGAATAATGCTAATAGTCCAAGACAGAGAGGAAAATGAGAGAGTATTTTATCAGCATGTTTCAGAATCACAGGTAAAAACCATGGTGGTTAGCAATTTCTTTGTCCTGTGACTACTTAAAAAGACCTTGAATAGGCGGGTGTTAATAGGAGAATATAAGTCACCACATTTTCTTCAAGTTCTGACTTTGGGTGACTTCTTTTATAATTTAGCAAGTTTTTTACTCGATTATTGTTAATAACCTTAACTGATGACAAAGGGAAAGTTTTCCTTTAGGAAAAATTGTTGTGTGGTTGGAAATGTTCCAAAGTTCTGTCCCATTCTTTCTTAAAATAAGGCCTATCTTAATTTTAATCCCAGAGACAATCTTGTCATCATAGGTTTTAAGAGTTTTTTAAAAAAACTCACTAGTTTGAACCAATGAAAAAGTCAATATACCCTGAGATATTATGCCTAGTGTTTCATGTATTCAGTCAAGAATTATTTATTGAGCACTCATTATGCACCAGTATAACTATATAACGACATAGCTCTGCCCTAGTTTCTACAGTTAGGACAAGTTGTCAGGAAGGTGGCCTGTCCCTAGGAAATAGCGGAGGGCAAAGCCAAGTCAGAAAGTATTTACTGAAGTGCTTAATAGACAATGCAAAAGAATATTTATATCTGTAGACATAAAGAATGGGTAGGAATAATTAGGACACCAGAAAGCAAACTCTTTCTGATGAGAAGTGGGTAAAGGCAATGGAACTCTGATGCACTTGACCAGAGCTCCCGTTTTAACAACTTCTAATTATCAGAACACAGTTGGATCTTAAAGTTAACTGTGTAAACTGAGTGAGAATCATGTGGTCCTTAGGGATGAACCTAGGATGCCTAACTCCTGTCTTGTGCTTTCTCTAGCATCAAAAAAACACAGTCTATGAACTGTCACAACCAAATATGAGATAGTACCAATAAATCATGAATTCCTTACCTCAACTTACCTGTTTTCATGGCTAAACAATGACTAAACCTTAGATCTGTCCACACTTCAAGAAGACACTACGAATATGTCCTTGAAATCAAGCTCAAAGAAGGTTTTGTTTTTGAAAAGGCACCATGAATCCAAAGTGTATTAGGCTGTGGCTCCCAATGACTCACACCTCCCAGTAGTCAAGCCCTGTGTGGTCCCCTCCCACATGGACTCTGAGTTTGGCCAATAGGGTATTAGTAAATACCATGTCTACAGAAAATGGGTAAGTGTTTGCTCATCACCACTTGCCCTCTTGGAATGCTGATTGTTGGAATCCAGCTGCCAAATAAGGAGGCCCAAGCTAGTCATGCTCCTGTGGACAGAGGGAGGGGGGGAGAGAGAGAGAGAGAAAAGAGAATGAGTATGAGAGAGAGGTTCCAACATTCTAGTCATCTTCTCCAAGGCCGGATGTATGAGCAGAGTTATCTGGGATATTCCAACTCCAGAAACCTTCTGACTACAACCATATAAGGGACACTGCCTTAAGACCAGCAGAAGAATCACCTTGCTGAGCTTTAGCCAGCTCACAGGGTCATGAGAAAAGGCTATTATTTTGAGTCATCAAAAATTTTTTTTTAATCACCAAGATTTGGGGTAGTTGTCACATAGTAACAAATACCTGAAACATCAAGGGACCTCGAATAAATGTGAAGATGAAGAGGAAGAAGAAGGAAGAGGAGAAGAAAAAAGAGGAAGAGAAGGGGGAGGAAATGAAAATAGGAGAAGGAACAAACAAAATTTAGTTCCATACATCTAAAGGATTACACCAAACAAACAAGTAAACATGGCTTGCTGAGAGATTTTCAGATCTTAACAATTTCCTTGGTTTATATTTAACTTTTAAAATTAATTATATTGTCACTGTCCACTATGTCTTTACAGATAGCAGATTCCAGAATCAGCCTCCCAGTGGAAAATTCACCCATGCAGATGATCAACTGTGAAATCTGTGTGCAACTTTGTGAAAGAACATCAAATTTAGAATCAACGGCAGGGCTTTTGGACGTAACTATTCCATCTCAAGGCCCATATTAACTGAAAATTGCTCTGGTGGAGTTATAAGCTGACATCTGCAAAGATTTTTCAGCAACGACTGTTATCTAACACCTGCCTCTCCAATTAAAGATACTGACCTTTTTGAAGTTTTAAGGAAGGGTGATTTTTAAATTTGTTTCTCTTTGGTTATTTTAAAGTTGATCTTTATATCGTCCTTGGACATCCAACCCTAAATCACATAGTACACTCTCTCAATTTAATCACATTGAGATGAGTCAAGTAGTCAAGGAAGCGTTGTCAGAAATAGCTTACAAAGAAAGGCCTGGGGTAATGAAGTGTAGGCGAACTAAGAAGCTATCTGAAAGTTGTGCTCCCCTTGGCTTGGTTGCAAATCCTCCACAGTTTCTCTTCTTAATAGAGAACTAACAATGCCTCATGCCTGTATTTCTCGGGGGATTCTGGGAGTTGGAAGAGGCCAACTTTTCCTACCTGCAGTTTGAAGATTAAGGACTTAGAGATTTGTTGAGAGGCTGCTTCCAAGAGGTTACTGATACACTGAGGACAGGAACTACTGACTGCTCTGAATGGGGAAAAACACGTCCAGTTTGGGGTGATCTTGTTTTGCAATGGCAGCTGTCAGCCATAACACGGTGGGAAATAATGGTAAATAAACCTCCTGTGATTGGCAAGAATATGAAAAAATAATTGCGAATTGTGAATTTTTAGGTCTACTTGCGCAAAGACATATTTAAAAAAACATCAAATCATTAGACAACCTGCTTTTGAATAAAATCTAAATGAACCAAACTCTTTAGCAAATGTCCATTTTGAAAATTTAGCTTTTTGGTTAACTGTATCTTTATGAGTTGTATTAGCTTCCTATTCTGCTGTAACAAATCACCACAAAGTGAATGCCTTAAAAGAACACGAACTTAATATCTTAAAGTCTGAAGATCAAAGTCCAGAATGGATCTTACAGGGCTAAAATCAAGGTGCTAGCAGGACTGGTTTCTTCAAGAAACTCTAGAAGATAATCTGTTTCTTGCTTTGTCCAGTTTCCAAAGGCCACTGGCATTCCTTGGTTTGTGGCCCCATCACTCCTATCTCTGCTTCCTGTCATTATATTACCTTGTCTTCTGACTCTGACACCTCCTTTATCCCTTTTATAAGGACTCTCGTGATTACATCAGGCCCAACTGACTAATCCAGAAGAATCTCCCCACTCAAAATCCTTAACATATTTGCAAAGTTCCATTTGTCATGTAAAATAGCACTCATGATTCTAGGGTTTAGGATGTGGGACATCTTTAGGGAGCCCTTATTCAGCCTATGAAACAAGTCAATGCTTCCTTTTTTAGCCATGTGTTTCTAAAGCTTTCTGATTAAATAATTCAAGTTTCCGACTCATGAATTAAGTACTATGCTGAAAAATACGGAGTCTTTTGTGTCATCCAAGGATTTCCATTGCCCAGAGTGATTAATTTGAACAGTGAGTTTTCACTGTGGAGTATTAAAGATGCAAATGGTGCAAAGCTGTGCCTTAACCAGGAAGGAAAAGCCTGCAATGGCAGGGACAACCTCAGAAGAGAGTGGCCCACAGCAGAGAGCTGCCTAGTGCTATCTTCCAGTGGGAAGGAAGACTTGGGGCCCAGAAAGCAGGGCTGGGCTTGTCTGGGAGGGGTGTCATCATGGGGAGATTCACTCTTGTAAAATTTCCTCTCAATTCCACCAAAGCACTTTCTAAGACAGACTGCATCCAGAGTAATCACAAGATGTTAGGTGAGGCTTTAAAGATTGTCATGTCTAGGCCTCTCACTTTGCTGATGAGGAAACTCAGATCTGGAGAAGTGAGGAGACTTTCTCAGAGTTTCTAAGCAGGACTGGCAGAACCAGGACTGGAACCCAGCTCTCCCAACTTGCCACACCATGTTCTTTGCATTCCACAGTGTTACCATCTACATAAAAGATGAACATTTCATTCAGCCAAGACCCAGGGAATCAAGGTTCTTATATTTTGACCTTTGATTATGAAAGGGTAAAGATTCAAATTTCCTATGCCATTTCCTTTAAGTACATGCTGCAGTTTACCTAAAACTGTTCTGTTCACAGCCTGAAAGCAAGGGTCGGTGGTATGGGCAGTATCTCTTCACTTCAGACTTATGAGGGTGGGAAGATGGACACCTTCACTGTCCCATTTTTGTTTTCTCTTGTAGTTATTGCAGCTCAAGGGAACAAGGAAATGCTGGCCATTTGACTTGGAGGATTCAGCAGTCAAACGTGCTTTGATCAGTGTGATACATTATCTCCAGACATGCAGTTTCACACAATCATCAAATTAATTATCAGGGCTTCCAGCTTTTCCTGTTGAATCTTCACCTAAACCTTAGTGGCTCAATCCCTGCAGGTTGCAATGTCCAGCTCTTCAGCAGTGAGTAAAGATTATCTGGTGGAGAAAGAAGGAAAAATGTAGTTAGTATTCTAATAGATAGAGCATTTACTTCGTCTGGCCTGGTTCACCTAAACATACTTGTTGTCAGAAAACTCATCACTCCCCTAACTAATCTATATATCTATTTGCCAGGCACCTTTTGTACAGCACGCTTAAATCCCAAGAGTTTTTGTGATGGGGACACTTTTTAAGGACTCTGTCAAGAATTGGAGAGGGGTCTTAATGCTTCCAAAGTTAGCAGCCCATTGTTGGAGAAGGTTGAAGAGTCCCATCCCACCCTCCTGACTTCCATATACATTCTGACAGTGACATTATTCATGCCAAGGTGAGGGCAGTGGCCACACCCCCCCGGCCATGGCAGTAGAGAGTGGCATTAACTTTGAACCTCACCCTCCCAGCTCAGAGCCAGGGCTACCCTGAAGGCTGTATCTCAGAAGGCTGCACAAAGCAGCAGGTGTTTAAAGAAGCAAAGAGGGAAAGCATGTTGTTAGGAAAAATTGTCCCCAAGCCCTGAATTGGCCTTTTATCACCATAACTCTGGCTTTAAAACCCCTGTAATGTGTAGCTTTCAAAAAGGGGGAGCTAAGTTTAGTGGCTGATGCCCTGCCAAGAGCTTTATAATGCATAGAATAAAAAAAGATGAAACATTTCTCCAGCTACATTGCTTTCCCTCCCCACCCTGATTCCCTTCCCTGGGGGAAGAATCATAAACACAGACAGCAGAATGACGCCCCTTTATTATTCCTCTGAGCTCTTTCTCTGCAGATGACCTATAGAAGTGATTTAACATAGAACTGTTGGAGTTCCCACACTTCCGCCTGCTCCTCCGGCCGAGGCTGGTTGATTTCTTTGGGGTGTTCTAACTATGACCTGCTCCATTAAGTAGCAAACAAAGTCCAGCTGGATATATCAAGCTCAGCTGGACTCTTTGCTTTCACACAACCTGCTTGATTAGGAGAATCGCTGTGCCCTTGTCACACGGCGCCTCGTGCAGTCTGCAAAGATTGGGCTGCCATTGATTTCTGCATAATATGGATTCACACTGCCTTTCCACAGCAGCGTGGCTTTCGCACCCCACAATAACCGGGCAAGGATTGTTTTTTCTTTCCAATCTTCTGCTGTTTCAGACTTACACTGGGGTTTAGTTCTAAAAATTTGTCACTCCTGGAGGTAATGTGTGGCTTATTAACCAGCACTTTACAACGCATTAATTGCGGTTTGATTTAGACATTTCCCATTTGGTGACTTAGTTACAATTGTACAAACATGTCATGCTCTAAGTCAATAATGTGGGAGGAGAAAGAGAGGGAAACAACTGTGAATGTCTTGTTCTTCTCATGGGAAGGACCAGGGCAGTTGTTACAGTAACATGATGCTATTTGTTTACTGGGAAGGGGTGTTTAGCTCCTTTTCTTAGAGTTGTTATTCACCCTGGACCAGTTGTCTTCAGTAGCCTTACCTTTCATTTCTATGCCTATTTCCTTGTTAGAGAAAAACCCACAAAGCTCGAAACTTAGTTCAGCAAGGTACAGAAGTTCTATTAAACATGCCAAGATATTTCACATAATATGCAAATCAAGGGGACAAAAGATGGCATTTTGGTAGCCAACTCTTACCTTGATTCCATTATGATTTTAACTTAAGGCACCTTTCTTATATGATTAAGGAAGAATGAGTCAGAGTCATTTCAGAGTTATGTACATAGTGATTACTAGTGCATATAATGAAAAATTGAAAAATAACATATGGGAATATCCACTGTAGAAATCCAACAATGAAGATGTAATAAATAAATTATGGCTCATTCACACTCTGGAACAATATTCAGTCATTAAAATGATTTAAAATTATATTTTATTAGATATATTATTTAGGAAGAAAAGTTGCAAAACAAGTTTATATTATAATGCCATCCTTTCACTGAAAAAAAAAAAAATACTCTAAAGCCAAATGTGGTGGTACACAGCTGTAGTCCCAGCTATTCAGAAGGCTGAGGCAGAAGGGTTACATCAGCCAGGAGTTCAAGTCCAGCCTGAGCAACATAGCAGGACCCTATCTGTAAAAAATAAAAATAAAAACAAATAAAATAAAGTAAAATAAAATAAGAACTCTAAACATGCATGTCTTCCAGAAATATGTATCATAATAGTTTTAGGAAACTGTATTCCAAAATGTTGCCAGATGTTATCTCTGAGTGAAGAAACTATTAATATTACTTTTAGTAGCTTGAACTGTATAAAATTGCTAAAACTCTACCACTTTGCCCTCAAAAATATCATTGTCACATAGTTAAATGTAATTTGTTTCATTGTACTCCTTCGCATTTTATTTTTTTACATCAGTTTTTACTCTTATAATAAGGAAAGTTTCAGGATATCAGGACTCTTTGGTTTAAAATGGCAGAAATCCAACTCAAACTTATTTAAATGAGAAAAGAATGTATGGGCTGTCATAATGAGAAATCTGAAGGATAGACCTTCAGGTACAGCTGGATCTAGGGACTTATTAATGTTACCAGTGATTAAGGACTGATTAATGTCATCAGTAACTTATTTCCGGAAACTTTTTCTGTCCCTTCTTTTGGCTCCACTTTCTCTATGTTGGCTTCATTCCCCCAAAAGCCTCTCTCCATATGGCTGCGAAGATGTCCCCCCTGCAGTTCTAGCCTTATAAGTGCTTTAGGGTGTAAGAACTCAGAAGGAGCAGGGCTCTCTCATTTCTATCCGTATTGATCAATCCAAAATATTCTGACCTGACCTCTTTGAGTCATGTGCTCGCTTCTGTGGGAGTTGTCAATAGCAGACATCAATAAAATTTTGTTTAATGAATAAAAATGCCTAATAATTGAAAAACTAAGAAGAAGATGTCCTGAGTCCGCTGGAGATTGTCAGGGCTTAACATGCCTGTGCAAGATGATGCTGTTTAGCAGGAATTCACCTGAAACTGTTGATCTGTCAACTTACAATATTTATCTGACTAGTTTTGTCCACTACCTATCTTCTCTTGAGGAAAGTGGTACCACCAATACTAGAAATTATATTTTGTTATTGTTAATGTTTTAGTGTATACTTTTTGCATTTAAAGATGTGATCTAGCTAGCAATTTAATAATTACGCAATACTACTAAATAATAATATTTACACAGAGAGGTACCAAAATAGATAATCAAATCCCCACAGTCTATAACAAATCTACATATTCTGAATAATACAGCTTATTTTAGTCATTAAAAAAAATTATAACACTGTTTAGGCCAGAATGATAATAAAGTTACCAAAACAACAGATTCGAATTGTGCTTTTTCTTTTATTTCCCCATCCATATTTTGAGAGGTCTAGGTGAAAGGAAGGTAGGTATCAGAGAAAAAGAGAGAGAAAAACAGAGGGAGAAAGGAAAAAAAGAAGGAATGAAGGAAAGGAGAGAGAAAAGGAACAAGGGGTGGAGGGAGGGAGAGATGAAGAGAAGCAAAATGAAACTACAATAAGAGAACAAGATGATTCTATGTAATTAAATAAGTAAACCTCACTCATCAAGATTTCCCTGGATTGATACATTGCACATTGTTTACAGAGGCTGTCTAAATATCTACATACCTTCAGAAGTTTTTCTAGAAAAAGCAGTTGATATACTAGATTTAGAAGACTGAAAGGAATCTAACGTGTTGGAATGAATAGCATGACTAAGGCTGGAACTATCCAGGAAGTAAACTAGTTAAACCAAATGAGAGGTACTGAGCAGGGACCAATGGGAAAATGAGGCAAAAGTGTGGGAGGATAAACAGCCTGTCTTGAAGACCATAAGTGGGAATTGTGAGCTCAAGAAGTCTTTTAAGGAATAAAGTAATGGCATCATAGATTACTTCTTTAGAGGCAGTCAGAATTAACTGTACATAGGGAAATCATCAAAAAATTGAGTAAAAACTCGATCGTTGTATGTTCTCACTCATAAGTGGGAGCTAAGCTACTATGATGCAAATTCATAAGAATGACACAATGCACTTTGGGGCCTCAGGGGAAAGGGTGGGAAGGAGGTGAGGGATAAAAGACTACAAATTGGGTGCAGTGTATACTGCTTGGGTGATGGGTGCACCAAAAATCTCACAAACCACTAAAGAATTTACTCATGGCCGGGCGCGGTGGCTCACGCCTGTAATCCCAGCACTTTGGGAGGCCGAGGAGGGAGGGTCACCTGAGGTCAGGAGTTCGAGACCAGCCTGGCCAACATGGTGAAGCACCGTCTCTTCTAAAAATATAAAAATTAGCCAGGAGCGATAGCAGGTGCCTGTAATCCCAGCTACTCAGGAGGCTGAGACAGGAGAATTTCTTGAACCTGGGAGGCAGAGACTGCAGTGAGCCGAGATCATAGCATTGCACTCCAGCCTGGGTGATAAGAGCGAGACTCCATCTCAAAAAAAATCAAAAGAAAAGAAAAGAAAAAAAACAACGTATGTAACCAAACCAAACACTACCTGCTCCCCAATAACCTATGGGAAAAAAAATATTTTTAAAAGTTGACTATGATGGCAGGGGTGGGGACATGTAGTAAGTAGTATGGGCAAAGGTGAAAGGACCAGACAGTTTAAAATAGGACAGATATTTAACTTTGTAAACTGAATCTTAAGGAAAATACATATTGCAAAGTAATACAGAAACATAACTGGACTGTTTCAAAACCTGGAGCACAATGAACCAGTAGTTCAACCAGTTTTCTCTTTCTGATTGTAAGTTGCTTGGTGTTTCACAGGAAGACAATGGGCACCTGGCAGGAAATGTTGAAGAGGCAACACCATGTTTGCATCATTCCCTTCTGAACATACACTGAAATGAAGACTGACTTAAAGACGTGGTGACACGTTAGTGCCATTTGCCTCCTGATGATGTAAATTCTCCCTCGGAGCTTTACCCTAGTTTGCCAATAGGAGCCACTTTGATTGTGAGTTCTGTCCTTTCCTCTTGGTTTCTGACAGCTGTAGGGTGTATGGGACTTGATATAAACCCTTGTGCCTTCTCATATTTTGAGTGAATAAGTACAGAAATAAATAGGAGGCAATGTAAAAACCTGAGGTGAAAGAATAACTGGGAAATTTAATAAAAAAGAAATGACACGTTCCATTTGAGACTGAAATTGCTTTATCAGAACAAAATTCGATAACATTTGAAGCCCACAGCCTTCAATGCTAACAATGCCCAACTTTCTTAGATAGGAGGAAATCTGCTATCTATTCTGAGCTGGAGTGTTAAAAGAGTTCCATTCACTGAAAAACAAAGCAAAACCAACCAAAACAACTACTCAACTACTCGTCATAAGGCAACAAATCATTTGATGTCAACAAACTTTAAAAGGAGTGTTTTTTGTCTGTCTTAAACTTCATTAAATTATTTTTTACATCACAAACCTGAATGCTGTTCATTGAGCAAGCATTCTGATCATCCCTTTTAGATTCCCTGGTTTGCAGCTAAATCAATATTTTCTTGAAATGAAAATATAACTTGAATTCTCCAGAGATCAAAAGTATTTTGAGGAAAAATACCTGTTGTAATTGCAACCCACTAGTCTGATGCCAAAATCAATGGTAGTAACTTTTCTCAGGGCAGGATTCCATTTAGCATGGAGTTACCCTGTCTACTTTCCAAGAGTAGATGAGGCTCGTTTAATCCATGTTCAAGGCCAGCTACTATGCAAGGAACAACAAGATTTTACATTAGGCATTTATAGTTTACTAAGTTCTTCACACTCTTGCTCTCATTTATTCAGTAAAATAATGCTATAAATGCCTTGAAAGAGGAAAACATGGCATAATCTTTTGAACAGAACCACAGCAGAGCCCAGCGCATGGATGACATTCAAAAAATATTTGCTGACTCAATCAAGCAAATATTACTAGCCCCATTTTAGAGGTGAGGATATTAAGATCTAGAGAAAATAAGGAGCGTGTCCAAGATCTTATAACAAGTGAAAGGCAGAACCAAGAATCATCCAGCTCTTCTGACTTCAAATTTTAGTCTTTTCTTAGTAGAATATGCTGCTCCAAGATTTCCTACTCCATTGATTTTGCTGGCTAAGACAAGATGCAAAGATTCATATTCATTTCTATAGAAATGGGTAATATGGTAAACTAACCAGTCTTTTTGAAGACTGTGAGGTTGTATTAATGAAAAATGTAAAATAGTCAATTGCCATAGATTCACCTACATTTGACCAAACCACATACCATTTAATTTTAGACTTATCTGATAAGAGTACAATTGATGTTAAGAGTTGATTAATAAGATGAGATGCTTACAGGGTGTTTGAGAAACACTTTTCTTGAGGAGATGATGGCTGTTATTGGGGTCCTGACCCATAGAGTACCACTTTCCAGCTTTGCAGGAGTAATAAATCCATATTGTTTGGTTTCAGGAAGCTCTATCTCTGCTATAAAATATGCTGCATCATATTTTTAAGGTTTGTTTTAAAACATTCTGCAATGTCTATAAAAACTTCCCAACTTAGGTAACAACAAGAAAAAGACTCTCAGACAGGGTTTCTTAAAGATGAGTGCCTGGGCCAGTAGTGTCACCTTGGAATTTGTTACAAATACAGATTCTGTTTGTGGCCACAATCAAACCTACTGAATCACAGACTCTGGGATGCGGAGCCCAAGCCCCTGGGTAATACTGATGTACTTTCAAGTTTAAGAACCACTGTTCTCCAATACAAACTACAACTTTTTGGATCCAAGGCTGAAAAAAAAAAAAAGGTTAAAAAAAAAAAAACCTTCCTAGGAAAAAAAAAAATCCAAATGGAGAGTGAAAGAAGAAGTGGGGTAATATTGTTCTCAGAGGGAATTACTAAGTGCCCCCAGAGGTTAAATTCCAGGGCTTACATTTCTCGCTAAATATTTCTTTGAGGGCCTAATAAAATATCTCTTTAATGAGTCCTTTCGAGATTCAACATTTAGTACGTAGTGTTGTGCTAATACTATCTTAAGTGATGTATCTGTATCACTAATGTCAGGTGAAATTTTTTCTTTTCCAAAAGTTGTCCCTGTTAAAATTTAAAACAACCGTATTTACACATCTAGCACGTTTTAACATTTTGAGTCATATGGTGGCAAAAATGGATCTTTCAGAAATTGCTATAATTTGATAGAGCTTTAGTAACTGTATTAATTTCTGATGGGAAAATTACAAACGTAAATAAATTAGAATAGACCACTTTACTATTCAGGAGAAATTCTTTACATTCAAACAGTAACTTTATAATGTCAAAATAACCAGTAGGTATTAATCAGTATCTGGACTATGTAAATATTTGCTTGTTTCCATAGTGATTGGCAAGCCCAGATACAGAAGAAAAAAAAAAAAACCCACACATGTTATCGCTTCCTAATAATATGATCATAAAAACACGACTCAGGCCAGACTGAGAGAAGAATAAACAGTATTAATTAAAAGATTTATAAAATAGAGGAGGAGGTGACAAGTGAAGTACTGAGCGCAAAAATTCACAAAGGAGGTAAAATATATCTTTCTCAGTTCTGAAAGAAACTTGAGCAACCCTTAATTATCTTTCAAAATGCTATTTAGAATTTTCCAAAAATAAAACATCTGACAACTGCTCAAAGCACACCGCACCCCCACCCACAAAACATACACTTTTAAAGTGGATATACAGCCATGGCTGTGAAGCGTGTTTGAAAAAAAGTGAGACTGTTGGCATTTCACTTGAAATCAACTGAGAAGTTCTTTACTAAAGAAGTGAGAAGCTCAAAGCTGTTTTCCAAAGCTTTAGGGGAGTACGGCATATTATGAAGCAGGAGCATTTGGTCAAAGAGTAAATTAGTAGTGTGGTTCACACATTGCACAAGAAATCTACACAGGAACCACAGTTGTCTTAAATAATCAGTCCTGTTAACAGGCCTTTGGTTATGAAATTTCTTCACAAAGCAGTCACCAGCGCAAAGGTTGTTTTTAGAAACACTTTGTTCTTCTGATATCTGCTGGGATAAAGCAGCACCTTATTTTCCCCTGGAATGATTTCTAAAAATAAAAACAAACACAAAAAGCACAAACACACCATCAAGTAGGAAGGGAGAAATGAACATGCCACATACAGTTATTTCAATAGGTGCTTAAACAGACGCTCAAGGGGAAAATGCTGACACAAGTTCATAAATGGAGAAAAGTCCACAAGGAGAACTATTCTGAAAGATTCTTTTCTGAGCACTTGGCAAGACCAAACCTAAAGTATTGTATTAGGTTGGTGCAAAAGTAATTGCGGAGTTTGCCATTGAAAGATGATAGTAAGAGAAGTTGAAACAATCACACAGTTATTAGATACTATCTTATGCTATATACATGCAAATATACAAATTGACAAAATATTTAAATGTCATAAAAACAAACTATATAACACATAAAAAAAAGTTCCTATTCAAGGTAGTGAAGAATTCCTAAGAAAATTCCAATACCAAGGAGCCTTAAAGGAAGTTACGAGCGGATTTGACCCTGTAAATCCATATAAATCTTTGTACAGAAAACTTGAGAAGCAAAGTAAAGACAAGCAGAAGACTGGAACAAAATATGTGCAAATTTTATAACAGACAAAGGTTTTCTATCCTTAATATATAAAGAACTCTTGTAAATAAATATGGAAAATGCAAATCAGGAAAGGAAAAACAGTTTAATCTTCTTAAAGATTAAGAATATCCAGTATTGGCTAGGATGTGAAGACATGGGTTCATTTATAGATTGTTGATACCAATGAGAAGCATTTTTAAAGAACACTTTTGTACCATCTTTCACAATTTAAAATGTACACTGTATTTGGTAGTAATTGGAAACAGGAAACAAACACTGATTAAAAAAGGAATGTCTAGAGTTTATGGTTTATTTATGCAAAGTAAGTCTTAGTTCAGAGTTATCAAGAATCAGAATACTAAATCATTTTTAAAACTCTGAGATATATTATTAACAAAGCACAGCAAACTATTGTAGAAATTACTTCTTAAGAAGAGAATGTGTTTAAGGAATGGAGGGAAGAAGTTAAGGAAACTTCTGATTTTTAGTGTGTTTACTTTGCAATTTTTTAAAAAAAATTTTAAACTGTGATAAAATATACATAGCATGAAATTCACCACTGTAACCATTTTAAAGCATGCAGTTCTGTGGCACTAGGTATACTTTATTCTCATTATTGTGCAACCATCATCATCATCTATCTCCAGAATTTGTTTCATCTTCCCAAACTGAAACTCCATACCCATTAAACACTAACTCCCCATTTCCCCTCCTCTAGCCCCTGGCTACCACCATTCTATTCTTTGTCTCTACAAATTTGATTTCCCTAGGTACTTCACAGAACTGGAATCATACAATATTTTCTTTCGTTCCAGGCTTTTTCATTTAGCATACTATCTTCAAAGTTCATCCATATTGTGGTATGTGTCAGAATTTCCCTTCTTTTTGAGATGGTTTGGCAGTGTCCCCACCCAAATCTCATCCTGTATTGTAGCTCCCATAATTCCCATGTGTCATGGGAGGGACCCAGTGGGAGGTAATTGAATCATGGGGGTGGGTCTTTCCCATGCTGTTCTCATGACAGTGACTAAGTCTCATGAGATCTGATGTTTTTATAAAGGGCAGTTCCCCTGCACATGCTCTCTTTCCTGCAGCTATGTAAGACGTGCCTTGCTCCTCCTTCACCTTCCACTGTGATTGTGAGGCCTCCCCAGCCATGTGGAACTGTGAGTCCATTAAACCTCTTTCCTTTATAAATTACCTAATCTCAGGTATGTCTTTATTAGCAGCGTGAAAACAGACTAATACACTTTTTAAGACTGAATAATACTTCACTCTATGCATTCTACAATCAATTTTTAGCAATAAATAGAAACTGCTTCTATAATGCCCACAAATAAAAGTAAAAATAAAAAAACTTAAAACTGTGCCTACAAAGGTATACTTGTGCAAATGCTTGCATCAAAATATTTTTTGGCAACAACAAAAATAAATTCCAAGGAAATTAAGTTTTGATTGGAGATATATTTCTCCCATCGGAAAATATTTACTTCCTTGTTTTCACTTACCTGAGTTTGGACTGAACTATACTATTTGGTGTGGATTAAGAATTAAGGGAGGGAGGAGAGAGAAAGAGAGGAGGAGGTGTCAGGAAGACCCCTCAAAAAGGTAACATTGACCCCCAGCCTTGAAGGATGATAGGCATAGCTAGGTGAAGAGTGAGGAGAAAAGGAGAGCATCTCTGGCCAAGGGAAGAGTTTAGGCAAAGGTCCTGAGGTCAGAAAGAGGATATAGATTAGAGAATTTTGGAAAGGCTTTGTCCAGCTGAGCAAACACGAGAGTGGAACAAACTAGTAAGGGACCACACGAAGTGTGGGTTTGTAAGCCATGCGAGTAATCAGGTTGAATTCTCTGGGCAAGGGGATGTCAGGGCCATGATTTGAATGAACTGATGTGATCCAACTTGCAAGCCAAAAAGAATGACTGTGGCTGCTGTATGGAGCAGGGATTCAATAGGACCACAATAAAAGAAGGAAGAGGTCTCTCAGGGGTCCTGTGAGAGAGACAGGACTGTGAATTTAGGGGGTAACAGTGAAGGTTAAGGAACATCTGAGAGACATTTTTGAGGTGATAAATACTCATGTCCTTCCCCTCATGTCCTTATAATAAATCTCTGCTTTTTTTTAAATCAAGATGTTTATTCTGTTATTTACCACAAAAAGATTCTTAACTAATGATCAGTCTATGCTTTTTCAGTCATCCAAGCCTTGGACTGTGTTGCTCCCACTGCTTGGAATACTAATGTCCCTTTTGAGGTGGAAATTTTCCCAATAAGTCCCATTTACCTTTCCCAGAATTGATCACTGCCTCTGTTAATTCACCATCACACTCTACATGCACCTCTGTTTATTGCATTATATTCCTAAGTCGGTCTGCTTAGCCCCTTGCAATGCCTGGTACAGATGTTTACTCAATACATGTTTGAATGAAATAAGGATGCAAAGCTATAGGAAGAGAGGGAAGGGGGAAAGAAGGCAGGAAGGTAGAAGAAAATTGGCTTTTCCTGGTCACTCCAGCTTTGGTGGGCACCAAAAATGTTAGTGGGAAGAAATTGGAGATCCCTCTTTACCTGACTGGTTTCATCTGCAGATGTCATTGTTTAATCAAGAAGATAGGGCATATCAGGGACTCACTCCTCTTGAGGATCCTCTCCATTCCTGGGGACTCGGCTGCTTCTCAGACATGGACATGATGCAGGTATGTCTTCACGGAATGACAAGTCCCTGTCACCTCCTCCATGGATCGTTATTCCTTACTGAGAAGTTATGGGCTCCAACTGAATCCTCAGACTAGCCTGGAGTCCTTATTCCTTTCCAAGTACAGTCTGTGTCTGCCCCCAGCTTGAAAGGCCTTGCAGGGCACCCTATTTGTACCCAAGGCTATTCATGAGAGGCACTAGGTGGGCGAGGGGTTCTCAGTGATGAGTGTCATTTACCACGCAAGGCCCGCCCTGAATGAGCGTGGAGCCTCAGCAGCAGCAGGTAGGGAGTGCACATGCCTCCAAGGGCCACTCAAGTGAGATTAGGAGAAAGGTAAGTTGAAATCTGCAGTCTCACTCACAGAGTGGCATAAACACAAAAAAACCTTCCAAATGCAACCATAACTAGGGTCAGACTATTGGCATAAACAAGCCAGGCTCTTTCCATCAGGGTTAGACCACAAGCATCCAGCTACTTGGCATCATAGGAGCTCAAATATTTGGACACCAACTGGATTTTTCTCCTTTTGATTGATGTTCTATAGTCAAGGTCATTGCCTATTTTCTCTTCCAAAAGTCAGGAGAAACAAGAGAAGATTAACTGCCCCTGCAGAAATCTGCAGTAAAGGGAATCTCTCTGTGCCACTTGGTCAAAGTGTCAAACTTAATATAATGAATTTTATATTATAAACATAGAATTTATTTGTTCTTTTAAGGAGCTCCCCATGGGGTATATTCTTTCTGCTCTGTCATCCTTCGTAATTAAAAGGCCACATATATCCAGTGAACAGAGGCCCACACTAAGACATAAACTTGTGTTTTCAAGCTAATGCTGACTCTTAAGGTCCAGCTTGAAGGCTACAATTCCCCATTTCTCCTAGCATGAGAGGAGAACCAAAGGATTACAAGCCACGCTGTTGCACAAGTTTACAACTAGACCCTACAGCTGAGAGTTTTCAGAGAAAAATTACTTTAACAAATATTTCTGAGAACCAAGAAATAAATTCATTTTCTTTTTCCCTAAAAGAACTAGAACAAAATTGGGAGGGGTATGGCCAGGCAGAGAAAATTTCACATCAAAAAAATTCTGCAAAGTAACCACATAGTTTGGGTGTTTTGTGGAGGGCAGGAAAAGAAAAATAGAAAATTCTCTCTCTCCGGAACTTGCCCTCTAAAACAAACAAGAAAAATATTGATACAGACTCACAACAAAAAGACACACAGACAACTGCACAAACATTCAAAAAATAATTAAACAAGAGACCAAAATATTGACAGAAATGGTCCCTCAGACTTGTACAATTTGTTTCTACTTCAAATTTATTTTTCTCACCTTGCTTTTAGGCCAAAGAGATGTGTGGCTGAGAAAGTGCAGAGAATGGCAGAACAAAGAATGGCTGGAGATAGCAGCGACCCCAGGTCAAGGAAAGGGTGGATGCAGGCCCCTCGTGGAGGGACGCTGCAGAAATGCACACAGCCCCACTGCCAGAGAAGAACTGAGTAGGAATCCTGGCTCTGCCACTAATTTCTAAAGCTTGAGTTTCAGTGCCTTTAATCTGCGTAATGGGAGTACTAACAGGCCACTCTGGTTATTTCACAAGATGTTAGATGATAAAAGGAGGCAATAGGTGAGAACATGCTTTAAGCAACCATGTAAAGACATGTGTGGGAGGTTTACCTTTGGAGCTGGAAGGAAGGCCTGTTCTTTAAGCACTAGCTGTTCTATCTACACAAAGCTGCAGGGTTTTAACATTGTTTTATGTTATGTTCACAATAAGCCCAAACACATCCAGAAGGGAAAGAGCCCAGTCGTATTTAAAAAAAATTAAAAAGCATAAGGCTGTAAAAATTGCTGAAACCTTGCTCAGCAAAGAAGCTATTTATTCAAAGTAAATGACTCACTGACGAGAAAGGAGGAAGGAGCTTCGGAGAAGATTAGCTAGCCATGAATATAACCCTCCCAGGCTCTCTCCCCACCTTTTCCCCTAAAAGATATTCTAGCAGGAAGGTGGAGTCACTAAGAATGTGAAAGGGGTAGGGGGTGGTAATCCAGGGGACTGGAAAAGCTTGAGAAATCCCCTAAAGAGAGAATATTGCCTGGTGCATCGAAGACAGGCATCTCTTTTCTTGGGGAAAAAGGGAAACAGAATGCTATGTTCCTTTGGAAAAAGTTAGAAGTCGAGGGGAGAGATCACAGCCACAATGGCAGGAGTTTTGGGGTCCAGTGACTACTATTTATATCTTCCCTGTTACACATTAGCTGTGTGACTCTGGGTAACTAGTTCAACTTCTCGGAGCCTCTGGGAACTTGGGGGAAGTAACATAATGTCTCTCCCAGGGCTTCAGTGAAGGGTAAATGAGACATCATCTGTAATGTTTATCACACATAGTAGATACTCAAATGGCTTTTTTTTTTTTTTTCCAGAAGAGGACTGCAGGATCAGGAATTTCTGTGTATGCATGAATTTTTCATTGATAACCATTGGTGAAGCATAGCTTCTTATTTTAAGTGCACATAAATATTTCAAAGGTTGTTCAGTCAGACTTATACAAAAATATAATTATACCTATAAGTATAATTGCTAGACAAGAGTCAGTTTGGGGAGCAAGTCAATTAAAACAGTATTATTTGGCAAATTGAGTTATTCTCTATCATCAAACGTCCCAGGAAAATAGTCTGACTTTTTAAACCATGAAAATAGACTTTACACCAAAACATATAATGCTGCCAGTGAAGAATTTGAGAACTTTGGACTCACATGGAAATATTGGATTCATTTGTACAGATGAAACACCTGCAAAAAAGAAAAATAAGGGTGGGAGATTGGAGGGAATGTTACAACAATTTAAATCAAAAGAGAAAGCTCCTGGGTCCTACTCCCAACTCATCATCCACTGTGACAGTTTGTGCTTTGATCTTTTTATGTATTGTTTCTGACTCTGGGTTTGAACCACCAAAGGAAGCACCTGGCTTTTATTTTAGTGGCTTCATTTAAAAGACGATGATCCACATGTTGGCCTGAATTTGCCCAAAAGGCCAGAAATGTCAAGATGGCTCTGGGGTCCATAGAGTGTCTCCTTAGTGAGCCTTGATAGGCCAATCCGACTGAACTGCATGGAAAAGCAGCTTCACGAAATTTCATTCATCAATATTAGTTGGGCAATTACTGTATGCCATGGACGGCTCTAAGTACTGAAACTCTGCTTCCCCTCCAACTGGCTCTCCAAAGGCAGCAATAAAAACTTAGTACATGATTCATATATATGACTGCGAATCTCTTTCAAATACACCTACTTTAAGTGACTACACACACAAACATAATTGGCAATTTCATTGATTCTAAGGAAGACAACAATGAGAAATGAAGGTAAAATGTGAAATTCAGTTGCCACGCTATTCAATGGAATTCTCAGTACCTACACGCTCTTAAACAAATCACTAAGGCTTATACTTTTTTCCTATAGTTTCAATTTCAGAATATTCAGATGTTTTTCCATATCTGTAAGAAACTGCATTCTTATGTGCTTCAGTGTATTATTCTGTGTTTCATGCTGCTAATAAAGACATACCCAAGACTGGGTAATTTATAAAGAAAAAGAGGTTTAATGGACTCACTATTCCACATGACTGGGGAGGCCTCACAATCGTGGCAGAAGGTGAAAGTCATGTCTTGCATGGTGGCAGGCAAGAGAGAATGAAACCCAAGTGAAAGGGGAAACCCCTTATGAAAAAACCCATTAGGTTTCTTGAGACTTATTCACTACCATGAGAACAGTGTGGGGGAAACTGCCCCCGTGATTCAATTATCTCCCACCAGGTCGCTTCCACAACATGTGGGAATTATGGGGGCTACGATTCAAGATGAGATTTGAGTGGGGACACAGCCAAACCATATAATATGGAGAGTGTGAAAAGTTCTATGTTTTAGAGCCCTTGATTCTGATAAAGCAGCTCAGCAAATTGCTTCAATAAGATGTTTGACCAAACTCTGTGGCCACATTTTATTAAATAAAATTCCTAAGTCTCAATTCTTCCCAAATAGACAAGGGATCCCAAATACAAATGACACGGGTTGGTTACCTTCACACAGCACATTGTTACCTGGTGCACCCCATTCATCACATGGCCACCGGCCTCATGGGCTGGCACCAGTGCAGCCCCCAGGGCCGTGTGCACAGAAGTCCCCATGCTTGTGATTTACTACTCTCCAGTTGCTGCCCTGAGATTTTTAATAACCTTGTCTCTGAATACATGTTTTGTAAGTGGAGTAAAATTAAGGGAGGAGACCACTCCTCATATTGTCTTATGTCCAATTTCTGCCTTCAAAGAAAGAAGTAAAAACTAAAAGGCAGAAATGAAATCCGCAAGCAGACAGCCTGGTGCCACACCTTGGGCCTGGTAGTTAAAGATCGACCCCTGGCCTAATCAGTTATGTTATCTATAGATTACAAAACATTGCATAGAAAAGCACTGTGAACATCCCTGTCCTGTTCTGTTCCATTCTAATTATCAGTGCATGCAGCCCCCAGTCACATACCCCCTGCTTGCTCAATCAATCACGAGCCTCTCACACGCACCCCCTTAGAGTTGTGAGCCCTTAAAAGTGACATGAATTGCTCACTCATGGAGTTCGGTTGTTGGAGACGTGAGTCTTGCCGAAGCTCCCCGCCAAATAAAGCCCTTCCTTCTTTAACTCAGGGCCTGACGGGTTTCGCCTGTGGCTTGTCCTGCTACAAAATAAGATGGTGGTGCCTGGGTTTGGGGAGGGGGGAAGGAAATGGGGAACTTGGAGCCTTGGCTCATTCGAGGCCCACCTCCTACAGTCTCCCTGCATTGGCCAGGACAGGCCCTCACCTGCCAGGTGCCCCCCACTCCTGGTGCATCCAGCCCCACTTGGCCTCACTCTCCCCAATCCCTGCATGTGAGATTGTGGCTCCCTTCCAACCACTTCTGCCACTCTCGGGAGGCCTAGGAGGGTGAGGGTGGGGCATGACAGGGCCACAGCATATTCTCTGGGCAACTGAGCAGGGATGAGCATTTTGCTCACCCCCAATCAGGGGACCTGGTGCATCCCTGGGCTTGGAGGTTGCCATTTGCCATAGGTTGGGGAAGCAAGTCTATGGGAAAGGCAGATTCCTGGTTTCACTTTCCATCCCTGCTGGGGCCCAGCATGTAAATCTAGCCACTGGCAGGAGATGGAATCCAACATTTCTCAAGCCTGAGTGCCCTCAGTTTCCCTCACTTGCAAGGCAGGAGCTCCCAGGTACCTCTGGGAACCATACTCACCCTAAGAGTATCCCAGCAGGAGGGGGTGCTCCCTCAGGCCACTTGGTACTTTGGGTGCTTCTCTTCCTTCTTCCAACATTTCTAAATCTGGCTTGTTTCTGCCCACTTTTTTGGGGGGACTGGGTCTTGCTTTGTCACTCAGACTGGAGTACAGTGGCATGATCATGGCTTAGTGCAGACTTGACCTCTCAGCCTTGACCTGTTAGGCTCAGGTGATCCTCCTGCTTCAGCCTCCTGAGTAGGTGGGATCACAGGCACACGCCACCATACCCGGCTAATTTTTAAATTATTTGTAGAGACAGGGTCTCCCTACATTGCCCAGGCTGGTCTCAAACTCCTGACCTCAAGCGATCCTCCCACCTTGGCCCCACAAAGTGCTGGAATCACAGGTGTGAGCCACCATGCCCAGCCTGTTTTTGCCTTTTCTGGCCAGCTTTAGGCACCCTTCAGAGACAAGCCACGGAAAAAAAAAAAATTGAAAAAGTTCAGTGATCTCACATAGGAGTTAAATGCTCTGACATTTGCATTTACAACTGGGATTGCACAATATAAGGACAATCAATAAAATCTATATGACAAGCTGAGAGACAGAAGGAAAAAGAAAGGAAAAAGCTTTATATCTTATTACCTTTAATGGCACTTTTTTCTTACTTTTTAAACAAAGTTCCTCATGTTTTCATCTATCACTAGATCCTGCAAATTGTATAGCTGGTGCTGCTACCACTGCCCCGCCCCGGTGAAATCTGTGGATGAAGAGTTAGATAACAGACATTGCCTAAAACAATCACTTCTCAGTTATTTGCTAAATTTTTGTGAGGACTCACATCTCTTCTCATGAAGATTCCTGTTTCCTTCCATTTCCAGACAATTACTTACATTACTTATAGAGCCCAGGGCCAGGTCTTTTTCCCTTCCATTTTTCTATCTCATATGAACAATTTTATATGTGAACTTTTCCTCTTTCCAATGTTTCTATGTAGTTGCAACATAATTACTCATAGAAAATGATGACATACTTTTCCTTAATAAAATGTGTACTCTGCAACTTAAAAAAACTTATAAATGTTAACACTTTCAAAATTATCAACCAAATAGTTTAGTCTAACAATGATCAAAGAAACAGAGTTACTTAAGAAGAAATAAAATTCAAAATATCTTAAATTTTTTACTTGGGCTTTTCCTATTCAATGAAGAGGCTCTCAGAAATTCTTGAAATTTCATATCTTCCTTCCATCTACTTCTCTCTTGCACCAAATTCATCTGCTAGTAAGTGATAGAGATCTGAACCCAAGTAGTTAATTCAAAAGTCATGCTCTTTGCCACTGTACTTACGTCAATGTTTCTCAAATTTTAGTGTGTAGCATCCAGAATCCAGAATCACTTGGATGTCTCATAAAGACAGATTAGTAGGCCCCGCTCTCAGTGTCAGATGCATTAGGTGTGAGATTTTTGCATTTCTAACAAGTTCCCAGGTAATGCTGATGCTGCCAGGCTGAGACCACACTTTGAGAACCAGTGACTATGCAGTAGTTTAAATGCTGATATTAGGTGAATTGCAGGAAGAAACTTCCTCTCCTGGGTGGCCTGTCTTGCACAAAGGGTACTTATCCTTGTGATCTTACTTGCACAAAAGAAAGATACCTACCTGCAAGTAATTTTCTGTAAATCTTCAAGCATATTTCAGAGCTGATTTAAAATCTCATCTGAGGCTGCATTTCACAGATCATGAGGAGCAAAAGCTGTCAACTCCGCCATAGGGAGTGACTTTGGACCATTGCTCCTTTCATGAGTGGCTAAATTTGCCCAGTGCTGCCAAGACCAGGCTTCCTAAATATATCAGTTACCTGTCAAGCTGAAGTGCTATATGTGAAGGTGTAGAAAGCAGCCTATGCATTCTTTACCCATTTACCTACCCATTCTTTACCCTTAATCCAATCAAAAGATGACCCACTCTTATAATCAAATCAATCCAGTCAAAAGATGACCCATGTCATTGGGGATGACAATTTACTTTGAAATCCTTTGATATCATAGAAGTTATTGAGTAATATCAGTCTACTTGGAATCTCCAGTTATACAGAACAATCAGAGTTACCAATTGCACTTCCAGAACTTTCCTGCCTTTTTGCTCTGAGAGAAGTTAGTGTAGTAAATTCTTACTTTAAAGAATGCTCATTAAAAAATAATTTTAAAAGTTTTACAGGCAATTTGGAAAAGAAGAGGTAAATGACTCACAGTCTCACCACTCTAACAAAACCAACATTGGCATTCTGGTTTATTTCCTTCCAGTCTTATTCCTATTCATCTATTTAACATAGTCATAATTTGTAATTACATTTTCAATAACTCTCTTTTCACTTATGATTATAGAGCATAATAACCTATGTAATTACTTAGTCTCTAAACATCCACAGCATTTCCTCCAGGCAGCATCAGGACATACTCAACAGCCATGTTTAAGAGAGAACTCAAACTTTCATATAGATTCCAGGGATTTTTCTGTTTGTTCTTTTTTGCTTTGCAGTGTTTATTCAGATGGTTCAGTGCTTAACCCAAGAGGAGGCGGCCTTCTTAAGCAACAATTAGATATTTCCAAGTTCACAGATGGGAACTAGTGTCCTGTCATTTTGTTAGGGGGGGTCCTTGCTCACAAAGATCCCAAGATGGTGGCAGGCCACTTCCAAGATGGTGGCAACCATCGTGTTCTCTGACCTGGGGTTCTTGGCCTCATGGATTCCAAGGAATGGAATCTTGGGCCATGCGGTGAGTGTTATAGCTCCATTAGAAGCATTGGGTCATGGAAGAGAACCGTGGAACCCAGTGACTAGTGTTCAGCTCAATTAGGACAAACCTGGGCACTTAGCTGTGCAGGAACAATGGCAAGCCTTTAGCCTGATTGGGAGTGGCAATGGGCACCTCACTGGATGAGGAACACAGCGGACACCCTGCCAGAACCAGAGGGATGGAAGTCAGCGGCAGGTCTTCGACCGTGGCAAACAGCAGTGGTGGACAGCGAGTGAAAGCTCAGCTTGAGCCCTAACAAACAGGCACCAGAAGAGAGTGCAGTTGCAAGATTTAATAGAGTAAAGACAGAGCTCCCCTACAAAGGGAGGGGACCCAAAGAGGGTAGCCGTTGCCGGCTTGAATGCCTGGGTTTATATCCCGATCATTGTCCTTCCTGCTGTGCTCTCAGGCGATAGATGTTTGGCTATGTCTTTACCTCCTGTTTCTGCCTAATTAGCATTTTAGTGAGCCTCTGATTGGTTGGGTGCGAGCTAAGTTGCAAGCCCTGTGTTTAAAGGTGGATGTGGTCACCTTCCCAGCTAGGCTGAGGGATTCTTAGTCGGCCTAGGAAATCCAGATAGTCCTGTCTCTCACTTTGATAAGAGTCCAGCTCATTCCTTGAGTTTCACATTCCACTCCTTCACTTTGGTTTCTGTCTTCATAGAACTGGGCAGCAATGCAGTTTCCTTCATTTATTTCAGGGAGGAAATGTACTTTTCCTACTAGAATCCCTTCACATTCCTATTCATCCATATAAGCCCTATCCATCCTCCAAGCCACAGTGATATGGTCTGCATGTGACCCCATTCAGACAAGGTTGAAGTCTCTCACAGGGCACAAATCCTACTCTCCTTGCTGTACCCCATCCGTTTGTTCTTGCTGTAGGTTCTGTTGCCCCCATTGAATCTGGAGAACTTCTCTCAACGATCTTTGTCTTCTAGTCTCTGCATTGTCTTGCAGACTATGCAGTTAATACAAAAACAGGGCTTGGGACTGACCAGGGCATTGAGTGTCCTTTAATAATCACCACTCCATTTTTTTTTGAGACGAAGTCTTGCTCTTGTCACCCAGGCTGGAGTGCAGTGGCACAGTCTCGGCTCACTGCAACCTCCGTCTCCTGGGTTCAAACGATTCTCCTGCCTCAGCCTCCCAAGTAGCTGGAATGACAGGCACCTGCCACCAGGCTCAGCTAATTTTTGTATTTTTAGTAGAGAAGGGGTTTCACCATGTTGGCCAGGCTGGTCTTGAACTCCTGACCTCAAGTGATCTGCCCACCTTGGCCTCGCAAACTGCTGGGATTACAGGCGTGAGCCCGACCAATCACCACTCAATTTTAGGAGGTTTTCTGTTAAAAAATTAAATAATTTATTATGTTTTTAAAAATGAAATACTGAGTAGCAAAGGAATTAGTTCAAATAATAAAGATAATAAAGATTAACATTAGCAAAGAATAATCACAGAATAACAGAGGACAGCACCCTCACTCCTGACTTTTCAGAAAAGAGGCTTTGTGAATAAACTCCTCTTTGCTTTGGCAGTTAATTGCTCCGTGTAGGTGAAAGTGGTAGCAGTCCGGGTAAAGAGAATTGTGCACCAACTAAGATGAGTAGTAAAGCTTCATGAAGAAGCTGAGAAACTCATTAGCAGTCTGGAATTCCTCTTTCTCTGACTCCGACCTTTCTTTCACTTCTATGTGTTTTCGCCACACACACAAACACACACACACATTTTTTGATCTGGCAAGAACTTAGAAAATCTTTAAAATTCACACATCCCACTGTTTCATGGGAAACATCAGGTTTTCAGTACAATAGCTGGGAACATAAGAATTTGTGGAGAATAATTGAGTAAAATGAACTTTCTAAAAGGCAGATATTAAATTAGTCACTCAGACTGAGTTTATATGCTGTAAAAGTTAAGTTGAGCTAGTAAGCAATATTTCAATGCTTTTAACTCATAGCAAACTCAAGTTTTCCTAACTGCAGTTTAAGCTGTTTGTCTGTCATCTACATACTTGAATCTGCTGCATTTTTAACTATGAAGACATATTCCAAATTAGCTTTATTTTCTACCATTTGTGGGGGAGGGGGAACAGCCTTATATAAAACAAAGAAAGACAAATTCCGCCTTCAGATATTCACCCATAAGTCCCTCTAATTTCATGTCAACATGCACACATTTTTCTGAGCAAGGAATTTGGCCGAGACCAACCAAATGCTAATTTAACGTTCTTGTCAGATTTAACAAATTATGTGTAACTTGGCGCATATGCTCATCAAGTTTTTAGAGATGAAGAGCATATTTACCCTAGTCAATATTCATATCTTTGAGAGAAGTTCTTTTTTTTATGTATTGTGCTTTGATGTGAGCTCAATATCTCTGCTTATTTATTCTAAGGGGACAACCTTAATTTGACCATCAGAAAACAGCAAAGATTTGCTATCTCATTATGATGTCTCCTTAATCATACCTGAACTTGGAGCAGCGGCCTTGATTGGTTAGCTCTCCATTGCAATCTATCACAACCAGAAAATACATATGGGTTGTATGAATTTGAAATCTCATCTGACATCTGAGTAACGTTGATCTTGTTTATATGACAACCTCATTATGGTGCATAATTGCTCAGCAATCTTCTAGCAAATACTGGGTTAAAAACGCCTGTAAGATGCTTGTTCTTCTCGTTATTAATTAGCACGTGTCCACTTCGCCAGATCCAGTGCCCAAACTTCATTTGTTATGTTCAGCCAAATGCATGAATAGCTTTGGAGTAATTATTTTCTAACATCAACTAATACCTCTCTGCACATCAATTAAAAATCCTCTTAACAAGGAACTTCATTTTGTTTGAGATCAAATGCCTGGTCCAAAGCTATATCAATCATGTAGAGCTAATTAGTGGCTCTGCTTTATATCATTTGTTTTACTTTATTATTTCATTGTACACTTCCTAATGAAACCAATTGAACAATTTAAAAATCTTTGTTCAATTAATTGAAGGCTTAAAGGCCAGCTACCTAGTCAGCCGTTCTTCTCTTTGAAAAGAAATGCATGTGATGGTGGGGAGAGAGGGGGAACCCCATAGATGTGTTATTATACCTATTTACCTTCTGAAGTGCCTGCCGTCTGGATGCAAGTTTTAAAAGGTTTATCACCATGCTTATGCTGCTTACTAATAATTCATTGCTGACCATACCTTCACGGTGTCTCTCTACCTGGTGAGCCATTTCAGAAGGATAAGTTGAAACAATAATGGGAGATGTAGGGCAGTTAATCTCGAAGACTGCCAATGGAAGCTCGCTAAATTATTGTGTATTTCTGTCAACATTTTATAAACTTGTTGTCCAGCTTTCCTCCTTAGTGCAAAAAAATGCTGAACTGTGAAAACTGTTTAGTAGCACTCCTTTGGGTCTGGATAGAGCTGTGGATTCCAATACAAATATGAATGGATTAAATGCATACTAACTACCCAAAGTGGGAAACTATAATGAGGGGAAGGGCAAATTCTAGCCCTTTAGAATTTCTGCCTGCTCATCAGAACCAGGCCTCCGCTCCGGCTGAGGAGTATGACAGGGGCAGGAGAGCAGCCTCACTTCCCCAGGTGTACAGCATCCCAGCCTGTGACCTCTGTCACATCCTGCCTTCCTTTCGGTATTTATTTGGATTTATGAAATCTTCCAGTGCCCCAAATCTTTGTGCAGAGGTAATTTCCCCAGCCACAAAGCATATCACAATTAATGCAAAATCAAGGGAGTTAATGTTGGTAAAAGTAGAACTTATCTTCTCCAGCACTGTTGCCTCTCAGTGGCCCCCTTCCTCACAAACATGAATACATTTTAACTAAACAAAACTGACACATCAGCAGATGTCGGGGCTTCCAGCAAATGGGCTGTGGTTCTCTCTCTGGTTTGTGCCAGAAGGGGAAAAATCAGGACCAAATTTTCTGAATAGTTAGGCTGGATTAAAAATTACTACAGAGTTGTACTAACTTATAAACTTATGGCATGTATTTACACATTTATTACTTTAAAAATAAACTGATGAGAAGAATTCCATCCAAGAACAGGAAAGATGAGATTTTTTTTTTAAGGCTCTTCCAAGGTTTGAAAATCCTCTAGAATCACTTGGGGGTAGAGATTAAAAGACTTGGGAATCCCCTAATTTACTTGTTCTTTACCCAGATGTCTGTTCTTTACAATGATTAAGTTACTAACCTTTATTCATCAGTAATAATTGAATTTTACACCAATTATTACCAAATGAACTGCTCTGCTGCAAATTGAAATAGTCTTTTTTGCAAATTATCTCCCATGATTTATATTAATCCTATAGGGAAGGCAGAAAAAAATTGTATGGAGATGGATGGTTTGAATTTAATGTAAATGAATAAAATTGCGTGATAGCTTCTTCTGGTTCTGCCAATGAATTTAACAGATACCTTTTCGGCTCTGGCATTCATTTAAAAATCTGAGTGACAAGTCCAAATGTAAATCTTCAAAAGCCTTAGAGGTTAGACCACGGCACGCTCTATTCTAAGAAAAGATAGAGAAGTGGACATTTTACATAAGGTCATTTTAATTTCACTATCCAGAAAAATCTGTGATTTACAGGGTCAAATACCTCTATGGAACACCCCTTTTGCAACTATCCCAGAAACTCATTCACTCACTTTTCCAGCTGATGTGGATCTAAGCTTAGGTCCTATTTCTTCCAAAAAGACTTCCCCAAAGCACTTGCCCTCTGACCTTTCTGCCTAATTTCTGCCTGTCTTTTAATGTTTTTCTCATGTTCCAGCAGCTCCTGAAATCTTTCCTTATTACTCAAGCTTGTGGTTTCCGAAACACCAGTGATGACAGAAATCACCTGGGAAATGCAGACTCCCAGGCCCCTTCTCTTGCGATTCTGAATTAATAAATTTGGGGTTGGGGTCCCCCAGAAATCTGAAGGAAAGTTCTAGAAACACACTGAGGGAGGGATGGGTCACCTCCTCTGAATACTTAAGCAATTGTAACATACACCATGCATTTCTGTCCACGATTTTTATTGCTATGTATTATTATATAATTATTTTATTTATATCTCCCCTGGGGAATTACAAATAGCTTGAATGTGGAGAACACTTTATTTCAAACATTTCTACTCCACCTTATCCTCCTAGGAAAACAAGAATACCTTGTAAATTATTGATAAGAAATCATTAAATTTAATTTTGAGAACGGCTGCAGGGAGTCAACAGGGGACATGAGGGAAGCAGAAGGAGAAAGAAGAAAAGGAAGCATTTTCTGCCTTTTGAAGGTAAGATATTTATCACATGGTTCTCATAAGACTAAAGACATTTATTGATTTTTTTTTCTGATGACCACATCAGAGATTACGATTTGCAGAAATTTCAGAAAACATGGAAAAGCACAACTTTTTTAAAAAAGAGTTACCAGTATAACCACCAAGAAATAACCGTTGTTCATATTTTGATGTCCCTCTAATAAATCTAGTTCTCCAACTTGCAAATTGCAATTTGCTTCGTGGGAAAAGTCCCATGCAGAGTTAGTGAATTTGACCTTTGCCCATGATGGGGGCAGTCAGAGAACGTTATCTCATTTGTGCATTTAGAGCTTACAGTGTTGGGACCCACAAGTCTGGTTCTAAAATCAAGCCCTGGAAAACAAACAAGAGCAGTGTTATTGTCTGAATGTTTCTGTCCCCCCAAAATTTAGATGATGAAACCCAATCACCAATGTGACAGTATTAGGATGGAGCTTTTTGGAGGTGATTAGGTCATAGTGGCAGAGCACCCGTGAATGGGATGAGGGCCCTTATAAAAGAGGTTCAGACAGATTCCTTATCTCTTCTACCACAAGAGGACACAGCTAGAAGGTGCCATCTGTGAACCAGAAAGACAGCTCTCATCAGACACTGAGTCTGCTGGCATCTTCAACTTGGACTTCGCAGTCTCCAGAACTGTGAGAAATCGATTTCTGTTGGTTTCTGTTTATAAATCACCCAGTTTATGGTATTTTGTTATAGCATCCTAAACAGACTCAGACAAACAATAAATAAATTGTTGCTAAAACCAAAAGGATTAAGAGAATATTCAAAGCCAAAGCAGTTATTGAGTCCTGCCACTTGAGAAGACAACAATGGGCAACCAATTAAATCGCCAGCATGTAGGAATAGTTTGAAAAACTGCTCAGAATGAGGTAACAGGGGTGAAGGGTGGTATGAAAGGCAGGCACATTGGAAACAGGATTAGTTCATACATTAACTTGAGGATGGATTGAAGAGGATTTAAAACTTAAGGGGAAAATAACATCAGAATTCAAATTTCAAAAGTACCCACTATGAGAAAGCTGAAAAAGTGTCCATGGTCATAAAATATTTTTTTATATAAAGAGATGGAAGGGAAATTTTTAATCATAGAGATGTTGATGACAAATTGAACTGCTCAGCACTTACATATATTTGATATTGGACACACTCAACTACATTTTAAAGACAGTACCCATCCTTCCTCCTTCATTCTTAATATTACAGCTTCACAGATTCCCCTAAAGGAACATTATTTCATCAATAATATGCTTGCTTTTAATATGAAGCTTATAATGTCTTTATAATTAAAATATGCTGAGAAGTTGCCAAAGTCTCTGATTAGTATGTGTATGTATGTGTGTTTATTTTAAAAATACATTTAGTCATAGTTCAAATATTAGTTCTTTTTGAAGTTCTCTTTGAACTTGTGGGTCAGAGGGGAAAATCATGGATTCATCTACTAATCAGTGTGTCTCCCTGAATATCAGAGAATATTTTGAAATCTAAATCTGCACATAAATAAAGGTTTTAACTGTGAGAAAAAGCTGAAGGTATACAAAAAAAGAAAAACATAGCTAAATATTTTGTCTAGTATTTGTAGTGCTAAAACATTGTGGTCATTGTTTTTTTCATTCTTAAACATTTCAGAGTTCACTGAAATTTTTAAAAGTTTAAGGCAGTGTTTCTCAGATTATTTTAGGTTACTAGTCACAAAAGATTCTTCAGTAAAAAGGACTCTGAGTTCAAATAAAACTAAGGAAGCTCTCCCTCCTATC
The DNA here is from genome assembly GCF_043159975.1 of Macaca nemestrina. Taxonomy (NCBI): domain Eukaryota; kingdom Metazoa; phylum Chordata; class Mammalia; order Primates; family Cercopithecidae; genus Macaca; species Macaca nemestrina. The sequence goes on along the minus strand of NC_092143.1, from coordinate 24,355,592 downwards.
AGTCACTGAGTTATTCACTTGGAACTTTCCAAATCACATTAGTACATTAAAGTCTCTGTTAAGTCCTATAACAAAGACATGTGCTTGCTTCGTCTTATCCCTTGATTCCCTCAAAGAATTATCCTTTTGGATACATATTTTGACTATCACTCTGGGTGTTCTTTTTAGGAAACATCAGAGATGATATCCTAAATATGTAACAACAAATATAGCAGGGAATTGATCACTTAGAAGGGACACTGGCTGTAAGCAACCTGCATCACCATATGACTGCATCCTGGCTGCATATTAGAGCTGATCATTCCCATTAAGAATGCCGTGAAACTGTTAATTTAATTCATTAGGGGATACACTAGCCAAAAAGACTCTAAAATTAGATTTTTCCAATATTACATGTTAAATTTTGCCTCTACACTAAATAAAAACAATGGCAATATTGATTTAATTTTTTTTATATATTTATAGTACTTATGGAACTTCAAAGGCTATATAGATGGATCCTGGTTTAAAATGGTAGGTTAAAACTCTATTAGATAATCTCTCACCTTCGATATGCAAGGATATGATTATTCATACAAGTAAAGAGACATAATAAAATAAGCTTCAATGACTAGTTACCATGGAAGAAAGCAGGAGATTCTGGAGAGTGAAACAGAGGCTGGGCATAGTTCAGCTCCAAACTCTGTCCTCACCTTTTAGAGACTACGTTAGTGAGTCCACAGATCCTTAGTAGGGTCTCTAACATCCACCATTCTGGAGAGAAACACACAGAATAGTTACCTGCAATTTTCATTCTTCTGACCTGGTTGTGGAACAAGCCTGTAGGAGGAAATGGAAAAAAGTGTCATAGGTCTGATTCTCAGATGAAGTGAAGGCTTCAGGGTTACATAAGGAATTGCAAGAGCAAGCTGCCCCCTAACAGTAATGGTGCATGCCCCCTAGATATGTAGATAAAATCCTGATAAAGAATAATATCTCCACTTGGTTGAAGAATACAAAATTTCGGTTAGGAGGAATAATTTCAAGAGCACTATTGTACAACATGGTGATTATAGTTAAAAACAATGTACTAAGTACTTGAAAATTGCTGAGAATAGACTTTAAATGTTCTCACCACAAATAAATATGTGAGGTAATGCATATGTTAATTAACTTGATTTAGTCATTCAACAGCATATGTGTATATATTTCAAAGCACTGCATTGTACATCATAAATATATACAATTTTTACATGTCAATTTAAAAAAATAATATTTTTAAGTTAAGTTCAAGAGCCATTTACATCTTTTTTTCCATGAATTGTTTCTTCATTTCTTTAGCTCATCTTTCTAGGGTTATTGGTTCTTTTGTTCTCTAGTTTGAGAAACTATTCATATATTGGAGACAATACCATTTGCAATGTCGGTTGTCAATAGACAAGTTAAGAAAATGAATAATATCTCTGACAGAGCACAGTTCAGTTATTCTAACAAGGACATCTTTTGCATCAGCTAAAGACTCTAACTTTGCTATCTGTATTCGTCCATTTTCATACTTCTGTGAAAAAATATCTGAGACCAGGAAATTTATAAAGAAAAAGAGGCTGAATGGTCTCACAGTTCCACATGGCTTGGGAGGCCTCACAATCATGGTGGAAGGTGAAGGAAGAGCAAAGGCACATTTTACATGGCTGCAGGCAAGAGGACATGTGCAGGGGAACTGCCCTTTATAAAACCATCAGATCTTATGACACTTATTCACTATCATGAGAACAGCATGGGAAAAACCCACCCCCATGATTCAATTACCTCCTGCCGGGTCCATCCCACAGCATGTGGGAATTATGGAAGCTACAATTCAAGATGAGATTTGGGTGGGGACACCACCAAACCATATCACTATCCCTCAGACTGCTAAGAAGTCAATAGAACAGAGTATTGATTAGGAATTGCCTTCAACTATAGGCAACAGAGGCCTGATTACAGTGGCTTAAAAATCAAAAGCTTTATATTTTACATGGAAGAATTCCAAAGGCAGGTAATCCAGAGTTAGGATAGTAAAACCATAAATTTATAATGCACTCAAGTTTCTTCTTTCTTTTCTGTCATCAGTAGCATGTGACATTCATTTTCAAAGTTGCAGTATGGTTGCTGAAGATCCAGCCATCACATGTACACTCCAGGAAGGAAGAAGATAAAGGGCAAGAAAAAAAAATTTCTCATATCTAAGTTGTATCTTTTAATAAAATTTTCCAGAAGCCTTATTTAATTACTTGCAAATGTATCTCAGTGACGACTAGTAGCTAAAAATCAAGCTGGGAAATATAATTGTATCTATCAGAGCACATTGTTCCATGGGGAAAAAAAAAAAAAATCAATGGCCCTTTATTAAGGAAAAGGAGGATAGATAGAAGTAGACAACTAGTAATGTTTACTACAAATTGTAAGTAGCCAGCAATCAAACTGTATCTGTGAGGGAAAAACAAACTGGTCTCAGATTCAGTGGAAATAAAATCCAAATTCTCCAAACAGTACATCAGACTCAATACAATTTCTGAAACTAGGTAAAAATACCATAGCCAAACAAGAACAAAAACAAACAAACAAACAAACAAAAAAACATGGAAAAGAAAAAAAGGAGAACAGAAAGGTAGACCAGAAGAAAGAAATTATCGGGTAATATTCAGGAAAAAGCCTCAATCTAGAACAAAAATTTGGATTTATTTGTTTCTGTTTCCTTCCAATGTTGTAATGATGGCTTTTTAAATTTAAATTTGGTTTCATGCTTATGTAAAATACTTACAAAGTATTTTGACTTGGAAAGTCAAAACCACACACACACAAAAAGGTATATTCAGATAAGTCAAACTTCTATCCCTCTTTCACTTTTTAGATAATTTATGGCAGAATGACTTATATTCCTTTGGGTATATATCCAGTAATAGGATTGCTGGGTTGAATGGTAGTTCTGTATTAAGTTCCTTAGGAAATCTCCAAATTGCTTTCTACAGTGACAGAACTAATTTCCATGCCCGCTAGCAGTATATAAGCATTCTCTTTTTTCCCCAACCTTGGCAACATCGGTTTTTTTTTTTTTTGTTTTTTGAGTTTTTTTACTTTTTAGTAATAATCACCTAATGTAATTTTATTTTGCATTTCTCTTATGAAGAGGAGGGTCAAGAACTTTTTCATAAGTTCAAGAGCCATTTACATCTTTTTTTCCATGAATTGTTTCTTCATTTCTTTAGCTCATCTTTCTAGGGTTATTGGTTCTTTTGTTCTCTAGTTTGAGAAACTATTCATATATTGGAGACAATACCATTTGCAATGTCGGTTGTCAATAGACATAAGTTTTCCCCAAGCCCACAAAGAGGCTGATGGTGGCTTTGACCAGGATCCAAGCAATGGAGGTGGGAGCAGGGGTGAAATTCTGGAAAACCTTTGAAAACAGAGCCAAGACAATGCCCTGACAGGTTAAAGGTGGGCTGTGTGTGACAGACAGAAGAGTCAAAAAAGACTTAAACATTTTGATTTAAGCATCGGGAAGCCTAGAGATGAAATGACAAACGCTGTGGGCGCAGCAGATTTTACAGGGAAGATTACAAGTTTAATCTTAGGCCTGCAAAGTTTGACATATTCATCAGACCTCCATGTGGGGGTGTCAAGTAGGTTCAGCTGGAGATTAAAATTTGGAAAATTTCTCAACACAGAGATGGTATTTAAAATCTTGAGACTGGCTAAAATAACCCACTAAGTGAGGTAGAATAAAAAAGAGAAAGGGTCCAAGTACTGAGCTCCAGGGCCTTCCCACAGTAAGAGGCCAGGGAGAAGTGGAGGTGGCATCAAAGAAGATTATGTGCTTGTGGGGTAGGGAGAGAACCAATAGAAGGTAGAACAAATAAGAAAGTGTGTCCTCATCTGTGTCTCAAAGACATACTCCTACACTATCTCACATATACTTTATAGCTTCTCCTTGCACATTTAGATTTTTAACCTATCATGCACTCATCTTTATAAATAGTCTTAGGTAGGGATTCTGGCTTATATTTTTTTCTTCTGCATATGGCAAGCCAGTGTTGCCAACACTACTAGATAATCTCTTCTTTGCCCCAGTGATTTACAGCACTAATCATACTATACAATCATTTCCTGTATATTCATGAACCTGTTTTTGAGCTCTCCAGTCTATGCCATTGGTATATTTGTCTGTTCTTGTGACAGTGCAATGCTGTTTTGATAAACATGGCTTTGTAGTTTATCTTAACATCAGGTAGAGAAAGTTTCCCCTCTTTGTTCTTTTTCAAAGTTGATTTAGGTATTTCTGGATCTTTATTCTTCCAAAGGTTGATGAGGAAGTTTATTAAATACTCCGCAAAAATTCAGTTTGAAAAGAATTGACATCTTTTTACATTTTTGTTTCAACCAAGAGCATGGAATACTGTTATATTTCATAGGATTATGGTCTATGTATTTCATTAGTCTTAAGTTTTGGTATACAAATAATTTTTTATTAATTCTTGCATATCTTATCCATTTTTTCTATTGCAAATTATATTTTACTTTTTATTACTTTTTTTGCTTGAATATGTAAGTTGACCTTGTACATGGCAACACTGCTCTTTTTTAAAATTGTGGTAAAAAACACATAATATAGCATTTACTATCTCAACTATTTTTAAGTATCCAATTTAATAGTATTACTATATTCAAATTGTTGTGCACCACATCTCTAGAACTTTTTCATCTTGCAATACTGAAACTATATATCCACTGAACAACTCCCCATTTTCCCCTCACCTAGCTACAATTCCCCTTTCTGTTTCTACGTGTTGACTACTTTAGATACCTTATATAAGTAAAATCATGTAGTATTTGTCTCTTTGTGGCTGACTTATTTCACATAGCATAATGTCCTCAAAGATATGAATACTAATGTCCAGCAAGTTCATCCGTACTGTGTCATGTTAAGGATAAGGCATGAAAGAAACCTGACCCATTGACTGGGTCTAACGACACCTGGACAGCACACTAAGTTATATCTGATGGAACTGAAGATGACTAGAAAAATGGAAGAAGCATCTTCTAAAGCAAAGCAGTCTAACAGAACTTTCTGCAGTGATGAAAATGATCTGTAGTAGGTACTGTCCAATATGGCAGCCACTAGCCACCAGTGACTATCAATCACTTAGCACGTGGTTGGTGCAACTGTGAAACTGATTCTTAATATCAGTTAAGTTTTATTAATTTGTATTTAAAATTAAATAGCCACCCATGTCTGGTGACTAGCATATTGGACAGCGCTCTTCAAAAGAAGCTCTGTATACTGATGAGCTTCTGTGAGGGCCTGTCTCTGGAAAGGTGGCTGAGCACAGGATCACTGCAGGGATCCCCCAGTGAGGCTGCCACAGTTCAAAGAAAAGGTGTGAGTTTACATTTAGTTGATTCTAGAGGAAACAACCCAGCATAGCCAAATTTATTTGGGGGCTGGAATAAAAGGCCTGATTTGTCTACCTGTATAGATCAATCCCCTAAGTAATAGGAGATGAACTGCACTTAGATCAAAACCACCTTCTTTCTGGAGCCTGTATAACTCTCCCAGGTAGAGCTGGTTTCTCTCTTCTCTGTGTAGCGGTGCAGACCTCTACAGCTACACTTATTGCATAGCACCAAAGTAAACAATTTCTTTGGCTGCCTTCCTTTAAGTTCCTTGAGGGCAAGGTCTGTTTTTGTATCCCCAGAGATGTAAACAATATAGTGATTTATCACTGTATATGACAGAAAAAGCAGATGAAAATGTAAAGAAGGAGATATAGATGAAAAGAGGAAGGTAGGATGAAAGGAAGAGAGGGATAGATAGCTCGGTAGGACTGCATAAAAATACTCTGGTATTAAAGACAGAACCTCCAGGTTCTTAGCTGTGTTCACTCCTCTATGCCACATTAGAATCTTCTATTAAAAATTCTAAAAGGACTCTTAGGACATGACCGCAATGTCACTGTTTCGAGTTATGGAACATCATTTGACCACAAGATTTTCCTTTTTTTCAAGCTCAGAAATTTATCTCTAACAGCACACATAGCTGGAATATCAGGAAGTTGTGTCTTAAAACATTAGTGTAGCTAAAGAACAAAGAAATAAAGGAGATCTCTCTGAAGTGATCAGCCAGCGAACAACTAAAGTGACCCATCATTGAGATAAGAAAGCTGGATACTCAAGTGAAAATTAAAGGGTCTAAAGTCTGGAGGACTCCGTGAAGCTGATGAACACGTCTAATGGTGGTAAAAGACTGAGATGAGAAGACAAAGAGACATACAGAGGTTTCAGAGATTGAACAGGGCTGAGTGTGGCCAGAAAAAGTGTGCTACTGAAACAAAAATAGGGCAAACATCTTTTGGAGTTGTCAGAGGAAAAACGAGCACAGAAGGTGATTAGAGGAATTATCTGAAATACACCAAAGATGCCTATTATGATGGTTAGTAGAAATTAAAAGCACAAGTCGGAAAGCAAATTCTGTGGTGTGGGGGATAGAGTGGTGATGACTCACCAGATAACAATAAGGCATAGTGTAGAAGATAATCTGGAAGGATGCAGTACTTCTCCAAACAGATGGAGATTTTCTGCAAGGGTAGAATAATAATGAGAGTGGCAATGAAGGTCAAAGAACATGTGGCAGTCCTCTCTTTTTCTTTCCTAAGTCACTTGGACTCCAGGGAGTGAACAACCTCTGCTCTTTTGAGCACCAGGAGAATCTGTGGCCCCAGAGAAAGCCAAACTTCAGTTAATGCAAGGACTGTAGTGAGTATTCTTGGAAGACACCCAGGTAGAAGAGAAGGAAATGGAAGAAAGCCCAGTCGAGGCTGGAAATAAGAATGGTGAAGATGGATTCAAGCAACAAAGGGCAAAGAGTTTTGTAAAGTGGAGCTCCTCTCATGGAGCAGGAGGAAATGCATCTGGACAGATAGTCTGACGACGGTGCCTGGGCAGCCTGGAACTCTGGGTTGAATTCTGTAGCCCGCAATGAGCACTCTTTCAGCACCCTCCAAGTAGGTGATTAATGTGGCAAAAGCTAATGTTTTTTTAAAAAACAAAACAAAACAATGGAGTGCTGGGCAGGATGAATGAAACAAGAAAAAAATTTGAATCGATGATTTGTCCCTCCTGGGGCCTGTGAAAACCCCATTTGACCTCGTACACCAGATTTACAAAAGAAGAGCCTATGGAGTTGTTATCTTTAACATCTTCCATACACTAGGTGTGGCTTGAGAAGGCAGGTTCGGCTCCTCTGAGCGGAATCAATTGTTTCTGATCATCTGAGTGGCTGAGGGCAGAGCAGTGGATCATCCAGTGAAGTGATCCGTCAACCCAGACAGCTTAACATCTTAATTATCATGCATGGCCTGATGGGTCACTGCAATCATTGTCCAGCACGCAACCTTCTAACAGTCAAGTCAACGCAGCACATAACCATGGCATCTACCTTAAAAGCCTGGAGTGGAGAAAAGGAGTCCTGGCACAGGACAGTGTCGAGGTGAAACCTTTTATCTTCATCCTGTCACATTATTTGTCATTTCCATATGGGCCACTGACAGCTGTCAGTCAAGCAAAGCTTACCCTGCCGCTGGCAATCTCAAGGCATACAAAAAAGAGACTAACGAAAGCCTGTCTTAATTAGGTGATAATTAAACATTCCAGCCAGAAACCTCCAATCAATCTGACAGAACACACCCGTTCAAAACATGGTTTTGCAGCAATATTCCAACAGACTGATAAGGTTTTGCCTCTCCGGGAATTAAAAAAAAAAAAGTTCAAGTCCCCATCAAGTATTTTGCAGATTTGACGTGAGGATTAAGCAGGAATAAATATACCTAAAGGGAATCAAGAAACGGGGGGCGTCCCTAGGGAAATGCATTCCTCTCCTCCTGCAAAGAAAGTCAGGGTACAACGAGCACCCAGAGGCGCAGTCTCAAAGGTGCAAAATAAGCGAGAAAGGCCCTGCGTTCTGACAGTGCTGCGCATGCTCACACCGTGCGCATGCTCAGAATGATTTACAATAGATGCGTTGCTCCCACGTTGCCTTGCTAATGGCGTGGATGGGTACAAGGCGCACTGCGTGTGTACCTGTGAGGCTCAGCTCCTTCTACTTTAATGACAGAGCTATCATTCTCATCTCCACATAGTATCTCCTGAGTAACTGTCCAGATCTCAGGCGGCTCAACTCGCACTAAGCCCCCAAGAGATAGCTTTTCTGTTTTTTAAAATGCAAGTCCCTATAAAGGGATAGATGGTGCTTCTTTTAAAGAGCTTTTAAATATTATTAAACTCAAATTTTCCTATCTAGTAGATTCATGGCATGCAGAGTTAAATATAGAAAGAGCGTTTGCACAAAGCCTGTATTTGATTAGTTCCCTTCTTAACTGATATAATTAAATATTGAATTGACCCAGAGTGCTGGATATTACTTTCTGGTGGGACCTGTGCCACCAAATACCTAAAAGCCTTTTGTTGTTTCCTTTCTGCAATGGATCAAATTAAGCTGCAGTTCTCCAGGCCTCATTTGACCTAAAACTGTTTTCATGCTGAAATACTTTTCCAGGTATCTTGCCAGTTGCTGTTTATCTAAGACTCAATAAGACATCACTTGGTGTTCCAGGAGCAGCCTGTATGGGGCTGAACAGTGATAGTGGGGCACTGCTGGAAAAATATTCCTAAGTTCCATTTCTATTTTATAGCTATCACCAATACACAGGCACACGCACACCCGCCCCCCTCCCCCACCACCCCCAAAAGGGAGGCATTACTTGTAGTACTGATATTATTCCTTAGAAACCTTACTACAAGGAACTTAGACATTTTATCTTTACAGCTAAACTCTGACATTAAGAGGCAAATTAAAAAGAGGAAAACTAAAGACTCTGATGAGCTGGGAGTCAAGGACATCAAGATAGGAGATCCATTAGACTAGAAGTTGCGCACACCATTCCTATCAGGCAGTTTCTGTAGAACCATTCACAAAGATGTAACAGTTTTCACCAACATTATGAAGAGTTGCATAATTCCACTTCTTCCTCTTCAAGTTCAGTTTTTCAGGGTCTCCTCCTTTGTTTCTTCTGAGATAAGAACCCAACGTCCCATTCTTTGATTTGCCATTCTCAAACAAAAGCAACCACATTTTCAGTCAATTTTAAAAGCATTTTGATGTCACTGTTATGACTCAGTGTGTTTTCCTCTCTTCATATGATTGAAATCCCTTTGTAAAAGCTGAGAAAAGTTGTTCTGAATTTTTTAAGAGGTTCAGCATGTTCAACCAGAAAACTTGTTCATGCAGAACAGGAGGGCACACCTCGAAGCTTCTGTTTTCTAAGAGTTTATTGCTGGCTGAAGTAAAGGTTCTGATCGCCAGGATCAAATCTTTCACCAGGGACACTGAGTGGTTTCTATTACTGAATCTAGCACTTTGCTTCCCAAATAAAGTGTTTCTACCCTAAAGACCATTTTTAAGGGGCTGCTTCACTGTCTCTTCCTCCCACCCTAATTAATTTTTGGTTTTTAAGTCCTTAGTGTTTCTGCATTTGAATACTTCACTAAAAAACAATTGATCTGCTTGTGTAAAGAAGTTCGGGTCTAAGTATAGTCAGATTAACTATTTGCCAAAGAGTCTTTCAAATGATCTCTGTCCCTGGTCCCAAGTAGTTACTTATCTACAGGGGAGGCGGCATACCTAATTGTAATCCTAATAAATAAATACATGGCTTTGAAATTTGCTGTTTGTACTCGTCATTTGCCTGTTGGTTGTCAGATCCATTCACACTTTCTTCCCTCATTCTGCTCTGTGGAGAACTAATCTCTACAAGTTAAATTCCCAGATGCTCTTGCTCACTGGCTTCCATTAAGGTTAAATCAATGGGCAGCACTGGTGGAAACTGGAGGTTGGGAGGGGAGAGATGCCCACCTCCTCATCCCTCAGGTAGTACCTCCAACAGCTCCATTGTAGTTCTAGCCCATGTCATGGTCCCAGCTCCCACCAGACTTTCTTCATAGTTCTAGCTCCCACCTGTTAGTCAGTCTGGACTCCAGTCTTTTCCCTTTATGACCCTATGAGTAGCAGCACCTCACCTATATTCAGCCCCTCCAGCAACTCTATAGTGAATTCCCTTTATTAAATTCCTTCAGTTGAAATATCTGGCTTGTGCTGTCTTTGGAATGTTAGTAATAGAGTTTTATTAATTCCACAATTTAAACATGTTTTAATAGTTACAATTTAGAAAACAGGTATAGAGTAAAAATTAGAAGTCAATACCACATAAACACATACAGAGAAACATTTCCCTGTGCAGCAGGTAGCAGTAAATTATGCTGTGAGGAAACACAAGCAATGTGGATAAGCTGGCCATCTTTGTTTATAAACGAGGAACACTGGCTGGGAATGCCCAGCTACACATGCCATCAGCAGTGGCACCAGTGGGAGAGCCCAGATCTTCTCCAGCTCTGGCCAGTGGGTACTTTGATTATAAAAAATATGTCCACATGGGGAGCACAATGGAGAATTCAGATAAATTTCCTGATAACATAGTCATTAGAGCCTTTGTTCTGGTCATTTCATTGATGGCCAAAGGTTAGTAACACACTATAATTTTATAGGCTAGAGTTTTCTAAATTCAGCCACAAAGTGCAACTACAATGATATATAATCTCTGGATTATGCATCCGGGGAGCTTATTTTCCTGGGAGTAGGGATATTTCATTCTTCCTCTCTGCTAAAATTAATACCATATCTGAAACAGAGGAGGGGATTAAAAACCACTTGCCTTAATTTTTAAATTTTTAATTATGACTTTAAAAACACATAAAATTTATTATCTTAACCATTTTAAGTGTACAGTTCAGTAATGTTAAGTATGTTCACATTTTTGTGCAAGCAAGTTCCAGAACTCTTTATCCTGAAAAGCTGAAACTCTGTACCTATGAAACAATTCACCATTCCCTGCCTCCTGCTAGCCTCTGGTAACCACCATTCTAATTTCTCTTTATGAATTTGTCTATTTTAGGTACTTCATGTAAGTAGAGTCATACCATATTTTTTGTGTGTGTGTGACTGGTTTATTTCACTTAGCATAATGTCCTCAAGGTTCATCTATGTTGTAACATTTGTCAGAATTTCCTTCCTTTCTCAAAGCGAAATAGTATTCCATTGTATGTATACACAACATTTTGATTATCCATTGATAATGTTTAGATGTGTGTCCCTTTCAAATCTCATGGTAAAATGTAATTGCCAGTGTTGAAGGTGGGGCCAGGCGTAAGCTGTTTGGGTCATGAGGGCAAATCCCTCATGAATGGCTTGGTGCTGTTCTCGTGATAATGAATGAGTTCTCACTCTTAGTTCACATGAAATCTGATTGTTTAATAGAGTGTGGCACCTCCCTTTATTGCTCCTGCTCTTGCCATGTGACATGACTACTCCCCAACTGGCCTGCCATGATTGTAAGCTTCCTGAGGCCCTCAACAGAAGCCAAGCAGATGTTGGTGCCTACTCGTACAGCCTGCAGAACCATGAGCCAATTAAACCTCTTTTCTTTTTTTTTTTTTTTTCTTTTTGAGACGGAGTCTCGCTCTGTCGCCCGGGCTGGAGTGCAGTGGCCGGATCTCAGCTCACTGCAAGCTCCGCCTCCCGGGTTTATGCCATTCTCCTGCCTCAGCCTCCCAAGTAGCTGGGACTCCAGGCGCCCGCCACCTCGCCCGGCTAGTTTTTTGTATTTTTTAGTAGAGACGGGGTTTCACCGTGTTAGCCATAAACCTCTTTTCTTTATAGAGTACCCAGTCTCAGGTATTTCTTTACAGCAACACAGGAACAGGTTAACACATCCTCTATGCATCAATGGATATAAATGGGTTCCTTATGCCTCTTGGCTATTATTAATAGTGTTGCAACAAACACAGGCATTCAAATATCTCTTTGAAACCCTGATTTTAATTCTTTAGGTACGTATCCAGAAGTTGAGTTTTTAGAACATATGGTAATTCTATTTTTGATTTTTCGAGGAATTTCCATGCTGTTTTCCATAGTGGCTGCACCATTTTACATTCCCACCAATAGAGCACAAGGGATCCAGTTTCTTCATATCCTCACCAACACTGTTTTCTCTGTTTTGTTTTTGCTTTCTGATGGTATCCATCCTAAAGGGTATGAGGTGTTATCTCATTACAGTTTTAAATTTTTGTTTCTCTAATAAGTAGTGATGGTGAACATCTTCTGGTATGGTTCTTGGCCATTTGTATATTTTCTTTGGAGAAATATGTCTGTTCAAGTCCTTCACCTATGGTTTAATTTTCTTGTTTGTTTTTTTGTTGTTGCTCAGTTGTAGGAGTACTTTATATATTATGGATATTAACCCCTTATCAGATATATGGTTTGTAAATATTTTCTCCCATTCCATGAGTTGCCTCTGTTGATAGTGGAGCAGTTTTTACGTGAGCTGTTTTTGTTGTTGTTGTTGCTGTTGTTTTTGTGGATTTTTTTTTTTGACCCAAGTAGCTGGGATTACAAGTGTGTGCCACCATGCCCAGCTAATTTTTGTATGTTTAGTAAAGATGGTGTTTCACCATGTTGCCCAGGCTGGTCTCAGACTCCTGAGCTCAAGTGATCCTCCTGCCTTAGCATCCCAAAGTGCTGGGATTACAGCACGAGCCACCATGCCCAGCCAGTGATGCAGTTTTTATGTTTTTATGTGATCTTATTATCTGTTTTTTCTTTGAGGCCTGTGATTTTGGTGCCATCTCTTAGAAATCATCATCAAATTCAATGTTATGAAGCTGTTTCCTACATTTTTGTTCTGAATTTTGTAGTTTTAGCTTTCATATTTAGGTCTTTGATCCATTTTCCTTTCTTTCCTTCCTTCCTACCTTACTCCCTCCCTCCCCACTTCCTTCCCTCCTTCCCTTCCCTTCCCTTCCTTCCTTATTTATTTATTTTTTTGGTGACAGGGTCTTGCTCTGTCATCCAGGCTGGAATGCAGTGGTATGACCATAGTTCACCCTAGCCTCAAACTCCTGAGCTCAAGTGATTCTTTTGCCTCAGCCTCCTGAGTAGCTGAGATTACAGGTGTGAACCACTGTGCCCAGCCTGTTTGGCATTTATTTTGTATACGATGTAAGGCATGGGTCTAATTTTAATATTTTACATGTAGATAGCTAGTGTTCACAGCCCCATTTGTTGAAAAGACAGTCCTTCCCGAATAAATGGCCTTGACATCTGGTCAAATATCTATTGGACATAAAAGTTAGCATTTACTTCTGGGCTCTGTATTTTATATTTTATTCCATTTATCTATATATCTGTCTTTATGCCAGTACCACACTGTTTCGATCACTGCATCTTTGTAATAAGTTTTGAAATCAGGAAATGTGAGACATGAAACTTTGTTTTTATTTGTTAAAATTGTTTTGGCTATGCAGTGTCCCTTGAGATTCCATATGAATTTTAGAATTATTTTTCTATGTCTGCAAAAATGCCATTGGGCTTTGCCTTAATTTATCACTTACTATTAAAATTATTAAACACTGTTCAAAATCCAGCTTTAATTCACCACCTTCAGAAGCTTTTCATGACCTTCCAGCCTTCTGAAACTGTGACAATATTGTATTAATATATTTTGCCTTAGCTGTTGCATAGGCAAATCAGTGATTTAACACAGAAGTTTATCTCTGGCTCGCATCACAGTCTAAGGCAGTGTCTTAGTCCATTTTCTATTGCTATAGCAGAATAGCTGACACTGAATAATTTTCACGGTTTTGGAGGCTGGGAAGTACAAGACTGGGGGTTGCATCTGTTCAGCTTCTGGTGAGGGCCTTCTGCTGCATCATAACATGGCAGAAAGCATCACAGGACATGAAAGGTGTTTGAGAGCCAAGCTGGATTTTATAACAGACCCACTCTAGTGATAACTAACCCACTCCCATGATAACTCATTAATCAGTTAATTCAGGAATGGGTTAATTCATTAATAAGGGCTCTGCCCAACCATCTCTTAGATGCCCCACCTCTTAACAGTGTTACATGGGGAATTCAGTTTCAACACACATTTCAGAGGAGACAAATATTCGAACCATAGCAGGTAAGTTGAGGGCCTTTACAGGGCACCACTCCTCCAAGTGTTGACTCAGACATTCAAGATACTTCTATCTCATTAGGTATGCAGTTAAGAACACATGATCTCCAAGTTTGCCTTAGCAGAGGAAGAGCAAGATAGAGACGCACTGGTTATTAAAGCCTCCACCTGGATGATACACACAAAACTCTACTCACATTTTATTGACTAACACTAGTCACTTGGCCCCTTAACTGCAAGGGAAGCTGAGGAATGTGTAGGAGTGTTTCATTTGGTGAATACTGTTGCTGACACAAGCACAGACTGTGGTACCTTTAATTGGATACTTTCTATACTTTTGAAAGACATCTCTTGTATTATTGGCTTGTCTTCCTATTTAATCTTGTGTCTGTCATGGCTCCCAGTTCTACTGTAAGTACTTTGAGAATAGAAACAATATGTCATGCATCTTTGTGTCTCCCTTCTTATGCAGCAAAATGGCTCTTGTATAATTGGTTCATTCAACATTCAGTCAATAAATACTTATTGAGTTCCCATATTGCACACTGTTTTAGGAACTGGGAGTACCTTGGTGTGAAAATACACTGAATTCTCCATACCTAATTTACAGAATCAATCAAATATTCACACAAATGAATGTAAAATTATAACTATGCTGAATGTTTGAAATTAAAAGCACATCATGTTTTAAAAAATGCTTTCATAACTAAATTTGAAAACAATGAGGCTGTGGAATAAGCTAAAAAGGAGAAACTCGAACTCTTATATGGATTGTGGAAAATCTTGCCCTATGGAGATTCCAATCAGAGAGAGCAATAGAATGGGGAGAAGGCAAATACAATGGTGTCAGGCAATTAGCAGGTACTTCTGAACTCCCTGGAGTTCAAATAGCATTCCCCAGTCTCCTATACTGTGCCTGGTGTGATAGGCAACATGTCAGAAGTAATAAAGAAAAATGACAGTGTAACTACAAACAGAAGAAACACATCTTTGGTACATTTCCATCCTGTCAGCAATTTTCTGTCATAACCTAATGGGATCATATGAATAATTTTGTTTTCTCTAATAGGAACCAAAAATATATCGCTCTCTCTCTATATATATATAATCTCATCAGGTTGTTTTTATATCATACTATGAAAAAATGAATACTAACATGATGAAAAGAAGAGATAAGCAATAGAAATACAAGTAAAATGGAATATTTGTGGGCATGATTATTTTAGATATTCATATGGCATCTGTGATAAGAATGTTGTTGCTGCTCACTCCTCTGTCCTTGATAAACTATGAGTAGTTATCCGAGAATGGCAGGCATCTTTGTCTTCCTATGTTTTTATAGTGGGAAAGGAATGTGTCTCTTTGACTTACGTATGTTTATTTATTTATTTATTTTGTTCTGTCATGCGCTTTTGAGCTTTCAGTCTGCTCCCATGGCATAATCCAAATGACTTGGACGATTTGTTATTGTCAGCTTTGGAGATGAGAAGATGAAGACACCCTGTGGCCCTAAAAACATATCAATTCAAACTCAAAAGTTAACCATGTAAAATTATTTCAGCAAAGCCTCCTCCATTTTCTCCAGAATTGTTTGGACGATTTTATTTTGTTTTTTTTCTGAGTTATTAGACAAGTTGTTCAACTTCTTACTTATTCATAGGTTGGATTGAAATCCAAAACTGGATCAACCCAAATTCACATACTACAGTGAATGCACATAATACGCATTACTAAACAGTGGTTGAAATTAAGTCAGTTGAATTGAACTGAACTGAACTGAAAAATTAAAGACTTGTGTGGTTCAGCAAATTAGAACATTCTGTTAAAAATGGACAATCCAATCTCTTGCCCTACAGTGACATGCTCTGCCTCCACATAGAGTGTAGGTGTATGAATAACCACGTGCTTAGCCAGTCGTGTATTCAAGCACTGAAAGCAGGTTATTTTTGTTGCATAATGTCATCGTGAATTTCCTGTCTTTGTAACTCAAAAAATATGGGCCTGTTACAAACCAAGAAAGAAGAAATGAATTATTCAACACTGGTGTTGGAAAAATTGGCTATTTGAAAAAAATAAAATCCTCAAGTTAGATTGTCACCTCAGACCATATAACAACATAACTTTTGTCTGAAATTAAAAAGTGAAATGTAAACAGTAGAATTATAAAAACTTGAAAGAGCGTATGTGGACAGGAATTGGTGGAAGGTGGCCGGAGGGACACAAAGCAATCTCTTCTTTTACTTTATGCTCTGTTGTCTTTTAGAAACAACAAGCAACAATGTCATGCATACTTTTCAAAATGAGGATAAAATATAATATTTTATTGACCAATATTTTATTGATCTCAGGGTGATGAATGACTTTCAAAAGCAATGGAAGAAACATCAAAATAAATACATTTGGACAACTTTTGCAAATCAATAAAGACATCATAATTTAAGCAATGGATGAAAAATTGGGGGTACATTTGAGACACATATTACAAATGTTAATATCTTTAACACATGAAGAACAATTCCAGCTTAATAAGAAAAACATGCACCATGAATTGGAAAAAAGGATAAAATAGATGTTGTGTGGAAAATAATTTTTTAAACCTGATAAAGTAATGTAAGCATATGACAATTGTAAAAAAAAATCAGAGTTTTATTTGTAATATTTTTAAAATGAGGACCAATCTTAACATGTAATAAAAAGAATACTAAGTGGGCTATTGTTTGAATACTATAATAATGTAGGGATAGTACAGAAAATGTATCAAAAGGGATATTGTAGAAAATGAATAAAAAATATTAGTAGTGCTTATCACTTGATAGTAAGATTATTATTATTTTAATTGTTTTCTTATACTGTCCTTATTGTTTTTCTAAAAGGAGTGTGTGGTGTTATTTTATAATGAGAAAAAAATTTATTTTAAGCACAGGTCTTCTTTCCTTTATTAAAAATGTTCACATCTTGAGTGTAATGTCTTTACCCAGATGAAATGCTGTGGAAACTTTGAACGAAAGACTGAACATTATTTCTGTGCATCTAACTTTCACGGATTGCCAGTTTAACATACAGCATAAAAGACAGCGAATTAATTTAACTTTAACTTGACCCATTTAATATTAATATCTATGCCCACACTCTCTCTCATTTCATTGTCATCTTCTTTCCTACTGGTTGGCTTATTTTTCACTAACATGCTAGCTAATATAGGACACCTTGAGAGTGTAAATTGCACTTTCAAAATAGATCTTGTCTCTCAAGTCCCTTGGAAATTTTTAAGTGGAGTAAGCGAAACAAATAGCTGAAAGGTAGGCCCTTAGGGATGTTTGCTGACTTATTCCTTTCAGAGATGTAGAGTAGACCCACACTGTGAATTTTTTCTCATCATTTGGAGAAGTCCTTCACCGTTAATTGCGTTCTTTCTGCTCCAGGTGCAAAGCATCTAGATTATTCCCAAATAAACACAAGTCATCTTCATGCCTTTAGACACTTAATATCTTTCTTTAAGATGTTCACTTCTTGTCTTCCTGGTCCCTCTTTTCCATTGTTGGCTTCCAATTTGTTTTTGTTTTTGTTTTTTGTTTTTTTAAGTAGAGCAGAAATGTGGCTGTGAAGTGTAAATGAAAAGGGAGATGAAAAGCACAAAATTAAGAAAAAACACTTCTCAGTCCTACACTTTATAGTTGGTTTTGCAAGCAAAGCAGTTAGCCATATAATCAGGGTGGGATTTTTCTGAATAAATTCTCTCTTTCCAGTGCCTAAAATTTGATCACTACTGAATGATCCTTTGCAATCATCATTGCCCTTTCCTGATAGCCTCCTCGAAAATTTAAATGCTCCTGAAAAGGACTAAAATTACTAGCACTTTGACATGAATAACGTTTAATAAATTCTCTTCCTACTCACACAAGAGATGGATGTTCTTCAAGTTTTCATTCGTGATCAGCAAAACTGTGTGGGCCTGGAAGCTGGGAGTTCTAAAATTGGAGGATGAGGAAACAAAGGAGAAACTTTATAATATTGTACTGGGAGAGCCCCATGCTCATTCTGACCATGTGCCCAGTGAACTCACGCCCACCTGTGTCCCACCATCAGGGTGAAAAGAGAAGAGCCAATTCATGATGACAGCTGCAAGGGAGTCAGTGGTAACTCTCAATGCCCACTGCTTCTTTACCATTAATTCCAGGGATATCACATGGAAGCTGGGAATCCATAGAGCAGCCAGACATTTGCCTCCGGTTCAACTCCCTTATCACAACAGGAAAATAATCACCATGAGATGCCTAGTGAAAAAGTCACACTGTGACTGCCCTGGCCCTGCCTCAGCTTAAACAATAAAATATGAATCGCAGAACATGACCCAATAGCAGGAAACAGGTCCAGCGCAGAGGGTGCCTTGGTAAACAGCAGCGATTTCCCCCACCAAGATCTTGATTAATGCCCTTCCCAAATCTAGAGAAAGGGATAAAGTTTCCATGTCAGGAGGGCTGACCACATCTCATGTAATGATTTCCATCTATCTCTGACATCTCTTTCCAAGCCATGCACTTGTGTCAGAATCATATACCCTGTCCTAGGACAGGTAATGAAATGTAATGACTGTCTTTCCCCATTCCACTTCCAGCTGCTTCACAATGGCTGCTAATAAAGACATATGGCTTTATGTTGTCCATCTGTGTTCCAAAAGCAAACATGCAATTGTGTTTTCCTCTTAGGTCTGCTCTCAGCCTAGAGGAATGTGGCCTGAGAAAGATGAGCCAAACTTGAGCTGACCTCTCACTGCTTCCTAGGCCACACTTTAATAGTTCCAACAATGCTTCCAGATCTCTTGCTTCCACATAACATACTTGTTTGTTTATTTATTTTTATTTTTTTTTGAGGCAGGATCTTGCTCTGTTGTCCAGGCTGGAATGTAGTGGTGCCATCATAGCTCACTGCAGTTTGTTTGTTTTCAAAGAACAATAGAACTGTAGTAGTCCTGTGAGCAATCCAATAGAATCAATCCTTGTTCACAGGAAGCACTTGGATTCCAGTGTGTATGATTTTACTCTGTGCTGTTTATTTTTCATTTAATCCAAGGGACCCCAGAGGGTTGGTCAAAGAGTTGAAAGCAGAGTTTGAAAAGAACTTGAAGAAGTTTTGCTATGGAAGCTCATGCAAAAATTAGAGATTAGAGCACAATGTTATTATTTTGAGCATTTATGAGGGCCGGCGGTTGAACATATTCATTCTCTCTGGCTTTTATGACCTAACAATTTGGCATTAATGTTTTTGGGGACTTTTAAACTAAGTAACAGTACTGATACCTAATACTGCCAAAGCAAATAGCATAGATATATGCGTGTTCTGTTCCTTCTTTTCAGAGACAATTGAGTCAAGTCAATTTCTACCAAGAATCTTGGACAGAGAAATTTAGAAGATACAGTTGACTCTCAGTAGGTGCCCCCTCTCCCCTACCATGGAGGCAGCTACATGAATAATATTTAAGGCAAAATAATCAAGTCACGTGTGACATCAGAAGGGGATCCTCAGTGCTTGGTGGGCTGTGACAAGGCCACTGTGCAGACAATGACGGAATATAGGACTAACTAAAGCTGAAGAGAGGGTGGCTGCAATATACAAGTAGCAGCCATAGGCAAAGGATGCTGGTTGGAGCACACACAGTACAGACATGAAAAAACGTGTCTCCATATACAAATAGCATTGGTAGGTGTCCCATATAAACAGGTGTTGCTGAAAAGCTGAAGAGGTAACTCTTTCAGCTTTTTCAAACTGGAAAAAAATATCTAGAGCTCTCCAGAGCCACCAAAGTCATAGACTGTGCTTTAGAAAAGCAATGCAAACACTCCCTCCCCAGGTAAAGGTGGTATGCTGTTCTCAATTTCCCTTGTAGTTATAAATTCACAAAAATGTCAGTTCAAAGGGACCATGGATACTTCCAGGCCAGCTTCATGGAGGCACAAAACCAGGGTCCCAATGCCTGAAGCTTTCTCAAGGATGTTTGAATGAGTCTCATTTGTTTTGATTACAAACCCTTAGAATTCTACATTTGGCTTATTAAGGCAAGCCTCCTTTATTTAGGTAAAGTTTTATAATCTTTAAATATTTTCCTATTTTGGGCAGGGATTTTTGTCTATTTGACTTATAATACCTATACACACTTGCAAGTGGATTGGTGTACACGTACATATACACACACATAATCTGTAACGTCAATACACACATAATCTGTAACATCATCAATAGACTTGCATGTGTGTATAAGTATTATGAACACTGAATATATGTATAAGTATACATATACACATCTGTACACGTATCAGTTTATCAGCCTGTATCCTCTCAGAGAGAGTTTATAAGAAGAGTTCATAAACTTCTTCAGTCGGATGTCACCTGTCCTGCTCATTTCATTTCTGTTTCTTCAAATCCACCTCTCTCTATAGCTACTGGAAAGGAAGAACAAAGTTCCTTATGATGAGACTCCGTGCAATTTGGATTATGTTTTTTTTGGTAAATTACATCAGGCAAGGCAGAGGCATTGTCAGTGTCCATGGTACGGTCATTTAATCCCTCTGTGCCTCAGTTTCCTTGTCTTTAAACAGAGGATAATAATAGTACCTAATCCATCTGATAATCTGATAGGCTTGTGAGGATCAAATGAGATAATACTTGAAAAGCACTTGGGATAGTGCCTGACACATACTCAACACTTAAAATATTGTACCATTATTAGTGTACAATGCCATAATTACACAAATGATGAATTACCAATGAATCAGGTCAGAATTCAAAACCAATCAATAAATATGCATTACCCACTATGTGGAATCACTGTTGTAGAAAATACATGTTTATTAGTGGACCCTCAGTTCATACTCCATTAAACATTTATTGGTTATCTGAGTGGACCACAAAAAAAAATCAGGGTTAGCTGATTATTCTGCTTTCAGTAGGCTGGAACTGGGATAATTTCAGCAGGAAAAATGCACTCATTCCAATTGGGACCTGTCCAGAACATGCGGCTAAACAAACCTATTAATAAATTGTGACTTCAGTAATTAAAGGTACACACACAGACATCATGCATGCTAAAATGACATTTTGTTAATAGACTGTCCTGGCAGGTTGGGGTGTTCTTTTAAGCTTTTTAGCAGCAACAAGCTGCTTCCTAGTCAGGAATCTTAAAATAACTATGTCATTACATAAACATTCGACATCTACCTTATGCCAACCCACGTTCTATTTCTTTTGGAAGAGAATGAAATAAGATGAATCTTCATGACCCAAGAGCCTATGTTATAGAATGCTAACGTTCTTTGAGAGGGTGGACATTCTAAAAGTTGTGAAAAAGGTTATGTGTTACAGGTATGACTGACCTCTGCAAGATTATTTTATTGCAAAGGTTCTTTGGTTTTATAAGTTGACATGCCAGAGTCAACACAAATAAGGTGCTAGGGGAATATTGCCACAGAGGTAAGAGCATTAACTTATGTATCTATTTCAGCATAGCCAATTGTGCCTTGGGGAGGGGACCTAGGGACTCCGCTCAGCTAAATAAATAGCAAATATAGCCTGACTAACAACTCAAAGAGCACCAGATTTATTGTCCTCAGAATTAAACTGTATTAGGAATAAACCAGAGATAGTGATAACCCGACTCAAACTGATACAAGATTTAGGCAACTTCAGCCTCTGAGCAAAGCTCCTGCATTATTGGAACTCAGGCAACAGTGAGACAGGTCAGACTGATGATTGGGTACAAGTCAAATAGATCCCATAGGGAGATATCAGACTTTTTGGTGAATAAGAGGAAGCCCAGCAAGTAGAGAATCAGCATGGAGAGAGACAGGGGAAAAGGAAAATACCAAAGGATGGTTTAGGCTGTTTGCATGAAAGAAAAGCCTTCGTGGTATATGGTAGTAACCAACTAGAGGCACTGAGGTAAAGGGGCAGAGACCAGCAACTGAATCTGATATCTAGGAAGGATTGAGTCACAGAAAGTAAGTCAAGAGACCAGAGACTACAACTGGAACCAACAGACGGACAAACTAAATGCTGAGCCACTTGTGTAATCCTCTCATAAATTAGGGCTTTATTCATGGAATAAACTTTATTAGTGGCAGAAAATTTGTTTAATATGTTTAATAGCTAGTCCCCGCAGTTAAGCCCCAGTGAACCGTAGCCTTATCACATTGAATTTGGGTTGTCCCTGTGACACACTTTAACCGATAGCATTTGGCAGAAGTGACACTGTTTATCTTTGGAGTTGGGCTTTAAGATTTGCAGCTTTTGGTTTTGCTGAATTCTACTTAGAGTGCTTTCTCTTGAAACTTAGCTGCCATGCCATAAGAAGCCCAAATTCTCTAAAGAGGTCACAAAGAAGTGAACAGAGGCCCCCTGTCCAACAGCTCCAACAGAATTCCCAGCAAAGCCAGCACCAACTGCCAGCTATGTAAAGAAGCTAATTTGGATGTCCAGCTAAGTCAAGGCTCCATCTGGCCCATATCCATGAAGCAGAAGAACCACACAGCTGAACTCAGTCAACTCACAGAATCATAAGAGATAATAAAATAAGCATTGCTTCAACCACTAAGTTTTGGGACATTTGTTACATAGCAACAGAAAATGGAATCTGTGAAGATGACAAAGGATATAAAAGCAATAAAAAAAACTAAGCTTTAATTTCATCAGAGAACATTTGAAATTAGGAACCTGAGTCTTTTTTTAAAATTTTTTTTATTCAGCACACTCTCTTTAGTAAGATAGGCATTTGTATAACATATTTAAGAGGTTCCATAAAAAAAAGTTAAAACACACAAAGTTTTATAATTGAAAGGCAAACTTAATTTAACTAAATATTTTACTTCTTGTTGTGTTACATTGATTCAATTAAAAGTAGTATGGGGTGAAGTAGAAAGATGTGAAAGAAAATTCCAGATTTCCCAGGCCCTTTCAAACACACTTATGTATCACGATCACCAACTTTAACTATGAGCATCATATCTTCTCAAGATGTGGCTGTACTTGAATTTGCTGCTAGAGCTAAACACGATTTTTTGCATGGAACTTCTCAACCTTAACTAAGCCTTCTGCTCATTATGGTTATGGCTTACATGAAATGACTTCTGTGTTTGCTCCAGAGGCCAACATCTTACAAAATAATGCACTGAGCACAAATGTCAGAGGATAGGGGAAGACCAGAAAAATGGGTCAGATTTGAGAAGGAGCTAGAAAGGGGACCCACCTTGTAAATCAGCACCCTGAGAGTTAATGTTACAGCATTTGCTAATACATCAAAATGGGCCACGGCAGGCCAAGATGAGCCAAGTCCTTGAAGACAGAAAATCAAGGAGAGGTCAGCCGTTCCCTGGTTACCTAAGGTCAATAGTCAGTCAAGGGTCAGGAAGCCTTGACACCAAATAAGGAAAGATTTAACTATCAGGTCTCAGAGACCAAGCCTGCCAGGGTCTGAAATCTAGAAATGAAGATCAATCCAATTACCCCAGCAGTCAGAACTCAAAAGTGAACTCGTTTCTTTTATACTCTTGTAAATGGTGTCCAGAAGAGGGCAGTCCACAGCCCATAGATATTTGCAGAACTAAATCCTTTTATCTTGCAATTAAAATAATCAGACTGTTTCTCAAATAGAGGATGACATGATGTTGAAGTACCATCACTTTTTATTCTCTAGGACTTTTAAAGTTTGGAAAGAATGGTACTTAAATAATATCATTATATTTGTGCTCACTACTTGGCACTCTCTGACTAGACAGAGCAATCATAGTTGGCAGAGAACACCTAACATTGTGGGGGGAGTTGTCTTCCCTTTGTGACATGATCATGACAGACATAGACATATTTGGCTACACTGTTGTCTTTGATTGCTTTCAATATTGTGTGATTTCAGGAAGTAGGGCAATTGCCTTGAATTATGAATTAAATCATGAATCTTGGATTAAAAGTCTCTTATTCCTTTACTATCTGCTTCTCAAAGGAGCTACTAGATGAAAATGAACATCCACTTGAGGTGCAATATTTCTCAAGAATCATGATCAAAAGGACACTTTGGACCAAATATTGACTGTCTTCAGCATGATGAATTTCTCACAGCAGATCCACATCTCAAGTGACAGCTTTAGAAGACATGAAGACATGACTGGTATCATTGTGAAGTCTTCTGTGATCAGTGGGGCACCCAAATGGACATACTGGTGGTCTGTTTCTATGAGGGGATTGTGACTTAAGTCAAATGCTGAACCATAGATACTTCTGCAGAATATGATGGAACAAATCTACCCCTCTCCTTCAGAAACTTTATCCAGTGAAACCCAGTTCAGTGGCCAAAACAAGAACTACCATGCTTTCTTTTTCTTTTTTTCTTTTGAGACAGAGTCTTACTTTGTTGCCCAGACTGGAGTGCAGTGGCTCAGCTCACTACAACTTCCACCTCCCAGGTTCAAGCAATTCTCCCACTTCAGTGTCCCGAGTAGCTGGGATTACAGGCACATGCCACCATGCCCTGCTAATTTTTGTATTTTTTTAGTAGAGACGGGGTTTCACCATGTTGGCCAGGTTGGTCTTGAACTCCTGACTTTGTGATCCACCAACCTTGGCCTCCCAAAGTGCTGGAATTACAGACGTGAGCCACCCCACCCGGCCATGAACTACCACATTTTCAAGAGATCTTCATGGCTGATCACAGGTCTAGAAATGGCATGTCTTCAGGTGGTGGTATCATAAAATGTCTTAAATTAATACCAAAGGGAAGGATGACCAATTTGTAAAAGCTGAAATATTTTTAAAGAAATTAAGCTTACAGATTTCAAATGCATAGAGTAACCCTGGTCTAACAAAATATAGACATGAGAAACTCATTAGGGATGTGCTTTAATGAATAGAGGGCTTAATTTTTAATTAGTATATTAGTTGTTTACTTGTAAATGGCAACAACATTCTAGCCCATAAACTCCAAATTAGCATGATCCAAATACAGTTTTAATTTAAATAATTCTATAGTATCCAATTTAACAAACTTGTTGAGAATCAACTTTACTAGGCTCTGTGGTAGATACTACAGTAGCAAAGATTAATCAGACATGGTCTCTGCCTCAAGGAGTTGACAGTATAGTGGGTAAGAGAAGGATGCAATTAGTTATTCCATAATATGATAAATGTTATGCTTTTGTGATGAACAGTATGCTTTCAGAGAACAAGAGTAGGGGAGGAGATTGATTTTATTTGGGAAATGCATACATATTTCATGGGGGAAATAATAGTGAATTTGGGCTTTTCCATTTGGTGAAGTTAGGTGACAACTCTGATCAAATGGAGGGGAGTCAGAAATGCACCATAGTGGAGGATTAGTCTGAAAATAGCCATGATGGTAAGATGGGGTAAGGCATCTTTTGGAAATACTGTGGCTGTAGCAAGTTGAGCCTGGGAGAGAGGTAGACGATGAGGCTGGAAAAGAAGTAAGGCTAGACCACTTACGCACTAAATCCATTCTGGAGTTGGTACTTCCTCCTATAGACAATTGGAAGCCAGAGAGTGATTTGAACAGATACCCATGTGTGGAGATAATAACTCGAGCCATTGTCCCTGTTGCTGGAGAGAATTAGGGTTTGTATAGCAAGAAAGCAACAAGAAAGAACCTATTTAAGCCTTCAAATTCCAAAACAATAGTGAAAGTCACTGTTTTTAATTTTCAAAAACCAGGACTTTGAGAGGAAAAAAGCTTTTGCAAGTCACAAGGCAAAGCCCTGAGAGAGCTGGCAGAATGTATGAAAACACAGTAAATACTAATTACTGCATCGTCCCTAAGCCTGTATCCCTACCACTCACATGGCTGAAGACCAATGACTTGCTATTTCTGCATACCATTCTTTTATCAGTCTAGAGTCTCACTGAGATGGTGCTGAAATAACAAGGAAGAGAGAGAAGGTTGGGTTAAGTCTGGAACTTCTAATATACCCATAGGGAAACCTAGGAGTTTATCCATAAACAATAGACTAAGAAGAGAATTGATGAAGAAGTAGAAGAAAATACATTGTTTTACCCATCTAGCCATTTAACAAAATGTGCAGGGTGTCAGGGGACCAGTAGGGACCCTGCACCTAAAGGAACCTCTTGGAGAAGTGGGCAACACTGGGAGATGGCCCAGCCTCTGAGTGAGCACCTCCGATGGCCAGAACCAGGGAACTTTGAGGGAGCTCAGCTGGTCTCCTCTGATTGTCTGTCTTTGAGCTGACATCACTAGTGTCTACTGCCTGAGGAGCCCCTTGAGGTTTCCCTTGAGGATCTCTCATCAACAGCTGCCTGTCCTCTGATTTAGTGAACCATGCCCAGGCCTTCAGACTGCTTGGCTCAGCCAGACACTCCCCACAGAAGAGGTCTTCTTCAAAAATCTAGGACATTTTTGAGCCTCAAAAAGGAAGTGTGGCCCTTGACACCCATAGGTAGTGCAAGTACCATGGAAGAGAGGGTATGTCTGCATTTCAACTTGGAGGGGCAGGGTGGGTGGTGGTAACTGAACAAGGCCAGCTTGTGATTTCATCTCAGCTATGACAATGGAGAAACCACTTCTGAACAACATCACATTAATGTTGTTTTTTGTTTTTTCTTAAGACGGAGTCTCGCTCTGTCACCCAGACTAGAGTGCAGTGGCACGATCTTGGCTCACTGCCACCTCCGCCACCCAGGTTCAAACAATTCTTCTGCCTCAACCTCCCAAGTAGCTGGGACTACAGGCGCCCGCCACCATGCCCGGCTAATTTTTGTATTTTTAGTAGAAATGGGGTTTCACCACATTGGCCAGTCTGGTCTCGAACTCCTGACCTCATGATCCACTCACCTCGGCCTCCCAAAGTGCTGGGATTACAGGTGTGAGCCACCGTGCCTGGCCCACATTAATGTATTTTAAGACATATGCCCTTGTATCCCTGTCCTGAGTATATTATAATTCCACAAATAATTTGTTTGTCTCTACTACCACAACAGAGCAGGGCTTCTGACGGTAACTAGTCCTCCCAGAAGGCCTCTATAGATACTGACACATCACAGTTGTTTGTGGGAAAAGCAACTGTGTCCTAGGGAAAGTGTTATTTCATCCAGATAGGCATGTACCTCAAGGCAATGGATAACAACACACAGGTCATATGAAGGTAGTTCTTCTTTGCACTCATCAGTCATGGATATTTGAAGACACTCATTCCCCATGCTTAGTCCTGAAGATCACTGACTCCCTAGCAAATGTTCAAAGCATGTGGAGTGCTAAGTACTAATGTATTAACATTTGGATCAGGGCACAACCATACATATACATCCTTTACTAAATTACTTTTACCAAAATGGAGGACCGTGACAAAAGGTAATAGTGTCTAATTCCTACTTTATAAAATGGATTCTCAGTCTGTTAGTAGCAGATGAGCAATGAACACCTAGATTTTCTTCTGATATTTTTTGGGTACAAATGCCTACAGAAAAAGGAAAAACAAAGACATAAGCCATACCCTTGTTCTGTCCTCTAGGACTGTATAATCTTATTGGATTTTCCAAATTAAACCCTAGGGATGTTGATTTTGTAAACTCCCTGGTATCTAAGGCATAGAAGAGGCTTAGAAGAACTCCGGGCTAGAGGAATGATATTTTTGTCTGCAGGAATGGGACGTAGATTATGTTTAAGGAGAATAGTTTATGAAAAAACTGAATAAGTCTTGA
This sequence comes from Macaca nemestrina, assembly GCF_043159975.1. Taxonomy (NCBI): domain Eukaryota; kingdom Metazoa; phylum Chordata; class Mammalia; order Primates; family Cercopithecidae; genus Macaca; species Macaca nemestrina. Next base: position 24,327,801 of record NC_092143.1, on the reverse strand, counting down.
CCCTTCTGGAGGAAGGCCACAGAGATGGAAGTATCTAAATCAAGAGAAAATGTATCCCGATACAATAAGAATGACTGATCACTGTGTAATCCCTGACTTTCTATCTCCATCATCCTCATGGCCTAAAACCAGTAAGTCTTGAGCCCTACATACCATTTTTCCATCAATCTAAATCCTATCTGAGATGATGCTAAAAAAAAAAAAAAAAAAAAAAAAAAAAAAAAAAAAAAAGGCGAGGGAGAAATGATTGGGGTAAGTGTAGAAATGTTAGTATACCCATAGGGTAACCTAAGTTAACAACCTTTCATAGACTGGGGGTGAGTTTTACTGCTGTCCTCCTAAGGGGATCTGAAACCCCTTCTGTTAAGTACCCCCACCACAAGTAAAGGTGCTGAAGGTCTTTCCCATTTATGCTACCATCTTTAGTTTCTCCTATCACAAGGCCCCACTCTCTATTTGGGGAGATATGTTTGCCCTGTTAGGAAGACAGAACACACAGGGCAGTTAGGGTGGGCTCAATAAAATCTCAAAGCATAGGTGGGGATCAATCCTGATGTGCACAGAGGGCCCTGAGGCTCCTGGTCCTTCTGAACTTGAGATAAAACCAGGGGTAACCAAGAAGAGGATTGGGGCTCAGAACACCTAAGACCATTATGCCAGCAGAAATGGCCTCCAGATCTGGAAAGACCACTCATAAGCCCCAAATCAGGTAGCAAGATACTCACCCGATACCCAGCTTCATCAACCTGCTAGTATGGGACCCTGGGGAACATGTCACCCTTACTGTCATGCACAGCCCTGTCTGTAGGAAGGTACTTTCTGGAAGCAGAGGTGCAAGTCAGACCCCAGTTCTCACCACTCTGGAGTCTAGGGGAGAGGGAGCTTGAAGTTCTTTTAGGATTCTGAAAGAAAATAAAATTTCTCTGAGGGCATCAAAGATCTGCGTGGGAGAGAAATTCAAATACCTTAAGCATTGGATAGGCTCACACCATAAATGGGTTTCATCACAGACCCAGTGGAAGGAAAACCTCAAACTGTCTCTGTTCACATCCACTTGCTCCAGCAAAATCACTGGGGACTTTCTGTCCACAGCACCTGCATCCCCTCCAGATGTCCCAGGCCTCAAGCTTTGCTTTGTGAGGTTTGCAGATGTCCTGACCATTAACTAAAGCTTTTCCACATGGGAATTTGGCTGGGCTGTCTCTGACCTGGGGTCATGACAGCTGCAAGACCAACAAGGGATGGGCAGATGGGTGTTGAGGGAATAAGAAAGCACATTAATCTTTTAAGGCCTTCCTCCATATCACTGAGAAAGATGAGTCCGCACAGAGCTGAGCAGGGGGTGGATTGGAGGTAGGAGAGGCCAGAGACAGAGCAGTGCACGAGTGAGCACGTTGGATGGGCAATGGAAGTGGGAACAGAGAGCACTCTTAGATGTGGCAGGGTGAGAGTGGGAGACACTAAAATAAGGTGAAAAAGATGAGGGAGGAGTCTAGGATGACTTCCAGGTTTTAGCTTGGGTGGTAATAGGTGGCAATGTCGTGTTCTAAAATAAGAAATAACTTTGCAAGGAAGAAAATAATTTGAGATGCTGGAGACAAAAACCAGATTGCATTGGAATGAAGAATGAATGTAATTTAAGGAAATGGAGGTTTGCACCACTAATTCAAAAATGAGGATATGAAGGCAAGGTGAGAGATGTGGCACACTATCCACAGAAATGGACTCTGGTGCTCCCCAATCCATTCCCCTATTCCATCATCTGACAGGTGGAGAGGCATGCTGAGATCCAGGAGACCCTTCATTAACCTCCTGAGTTATATCCCAACTCTGTTCCTGTGCTCTCATTAAGTGAAGCAGGTTACCTTCCTTCCTCCCTACACACACATACACACACACACACACACACACATATTTTGGACTCAGTAGATATTTTCTACTGCTGCAATTTTCTTCTTCCACCTTCAGCAGAAAAGAGAAGCAGCTGATCACCATTCTCCATAGAATAACCCTCCTTGAAAATCAAAGTTAATTAACATTTACTGAACCTTTTCTGGACACATGGCACAGTGCCAAATTCCTAAAGGAAAATGAGAATGAATGTGTAGGTGTGGTACTAAAAACAAACTAGAAGAGAAAATGCAAGCCAGTGTAACAGGTTAAAGCCAAGTTTAGCACTTTTTCCTGCTGTGGCTACAAGATCATAAACAAACCCACTCATAGTAGAAAGCATTTGCATTCATAAACACGTGGCATTTAGAAGTTCTTAAAATCAATTCATAAGTTCAAGTACTGAACCATCTCTAATCACTTCCCTGTAAATAACAAAATAATATCAGCAAAATGTTTAAAAGCCTTTCTCTACTATCATCTATGAGGCTTAACTAGTCTTTTAGAGGCCACAGCACTGGGAGGTGATTCGTCAGCAGGTGTACCCTAAACAACTGAGAATAAAAGCTTTTATCTCACATTCATTGGCTTCCCTTTGCTTTGACACCAGTTCTCAACCCAGGCTTCCAATTAGCATGATCAGGTGCTTAAAAATAAATATGTGCCTGGATTTATATCTATGGACATTGGCCCCACTTAGTGGTATCTTTGTTATCTCTCAAGAGAATTCTAGTATGCAATCCAGTAGGATATACTATACATCTAGGACTATCAATCAAACTGGACTCCCATCAGCTTTCCAAATCTGCCTCTGACCTCTCCCTACAAAAGTCGCAAGTCTCTGAGGCAATGGCCTGAATATCTCTGCTGCCCTGCTCGCTCATGCTGTACACCTAGGACACACTCTTCCTTGTTCCCCATTTTCACAAGGCCCAATTCAACCTAAGCAGAAAAGCGAACCTGTTTTTAAACATGTATATCCTGGCGCCCAGCTGCCTTAGCATTTCCGTTTACTGTCACTTGGGAAGCAAACTGTGTGACCAGAGTCACTGCTCAAAGAGTGCTTCTGATGGGGAAAGAGCCACGTTAGTCCATCACTGTCTAGGTTGGGATGTGGGGATAGATTCCGTACGCATATTGTATACAATTCAAAGACATCCACTGCATGATTAGTCCCCAAATTTAAGCTTCTGTCTCATAGTTTGAAGTTTTATGTTGGTATCTGTCTGCACTCAACTTCATTCCCACTGGAAGCATGTTTAAGGCCCTTCGAATTGAATACTTCCCCCAGAGGACGGTTTGAATTAACGTGTAACCCAAGAGAAGTATCAGTCACTGGTCTTTGGGCCAGATAAAGCAGCAGCGGAATTGGGATAGAGGAATTAGGGAAAGCCTCAGAAGGAGTCTGCTCATCTCATGTTTTCACCAAAGACCCAGATCTGGAAGGGTTTTCCTCTGTTTTTGTGATTGTTTTATTTTACTTTTGACATAAGGAAAGAGAACAAAAGGATTATACTTTTATCTGCTGTCTTATCTGAGGAGCATATACAGTAGACACAATTGGCCGATTTTCAGCAAAATCTCCCTCCTCCAGTGTTAGTATTCAGCCTGCTCTCTGGGTGGAGACTATTCTGGAAAGAATGTCTGACTGCTGGCTGCTGGATATCCACCCTGTTCCAATGAACAGCATCTAAGCCAGGTTTCTGCCCTGTACTTTTGAAGTTCTGGATGAACTAGGCATGGGTAGTTAAGAAAGAAACTCAGATCCTAAGATGGTCAAGCCCACCTTACCTTTTCACAGGATCTCTGTGCTTAATCCTGGATCAAACAGAGAAAGGAAGGACCTGTTGGAGCCTCTGGGTGGGGGTTGGGGCAGGGCTTATAAATATGGCCCCTGTCAGAAGGGTGAGGTCCTCTGTCTGCCTCTGTCTCAAGTTCAAATACCAAGCTTATAAAAGTCACAGCCACCTTGGTAACAGGCATCAGAGATAAAAATAATAGAAACAAGTTTCTGATGTCAATTCCTTTCTGGAGATTTTGTTCTGTCATCGAAATGGCCAAGTGTCTGAACACCTGTAGCCTGGGTGCGTCTTTGCCTTGTGGTAGAAAACCAGTCGTGTTTTTGAAAGTTCCCTTTCTGTAAGGCATAGATGAGTCCTCATTGCATCGTGATTCCTGAGGACTTTGGTTATGCAAGGTGGCAGCACATGTTCTCAGACAGCAGACTTGGTTTGGTTCTCCTAATGATTTCAGGAACTTACTTTGGGGAATGTGAAGAGGGAGTGGGGAGAGACATAAAGCTATCAAGAGCTACAATCTGAAAGCCTAAAAAGCCAATTAAAATGCTCTGCATGAAATTTGAAAGGAAACCATTGCAAGAGGATAGAACTTTATTAGCATCAGATCTTCTGCCTGCGTTCTCTCTCTCTCTCTGTCTCTCTCTCTGTTTCTCTCTCTCTGTCTCTCTCTCTCTGTTTCTCTCTGTCTCTCTCTCTCTCTCTCTCTCCCTGCCTCTTCCAAATTTCATATTAAATTGTAATCCCCAGTATTGGAGGTGGGGCCTGGTGGGGATGGGAGGGAATTGGATTGTGAGGCTGAATTTCTCATGAATGGTTTAGTACCATCCTCTTGGTGCTGTCCTTGCAATAGCAAATGAATTCTCTCAAGATCTGGTTGTTGTAAAGTGTGGCACCTCCCCCACTCACTCTCTCTCTCTCTCTCTCTCTCTCTCTCTCTCTCTCTCTCTCTCTTACTCCTGCTCTGGCCATATGAGATGCCAGCTCCACCTTTGCCTTCGACCATGATTGAAAACTCCCTGAGTTTTCCCCAGACGCTGAATAGATGCCATCACTGTGCTTCCCTTAAAGCCTGCAGAACCATGAGCCAATTAAACCTCAAACCTCTTTGCTTTATAAATTACCCAGCCTTACATATTTCTTTTTGTTTTATTTATTTATTTATTTTTTGCTTGTTTGTTTGTTTGTTTTTGAGACAGAGTCTCACTCTGTCGCCAGGCTGGAGTGCAGTGGCACGATCTTGGTTCACTGCAACCTCTGCCCCCTGGGTTCGAGTGAGTCTCCTGCCTCAGCCTCCCAAGTAGCTGGGACTACAGACGTGCACCACCACACCCATCTAATTTTTGTATTTTTAGTAGAGATGGGATTTCACCATGTTGGCCAAAATGGTCTTGATCTCTTGACATCATGATCCTCCCACCTCGGCCTCCCAAAATGCTGGGATTACAGGCATGAGCCACCACCCCCGGCCTGGCATTTCTTTATAGCAATGTAAGAACAGCCTAACACACACACATTTTCTCTCTCTCTCTCTCTCTCTCTCTTTCTCTCTCACACACACATAAACACATGAGTAGATTTTATTCACTCTCCTTTTCCAGCTGAGGAAATTGAAGCCAGACAGGTAATGTCAAGATTATAGCTAGTTACTAGCAGAGACAAGATTCCAACCTAGTCATGTGCACATCTATGTTATCCCTACTTGTAGAATTGCTGACACTTCCTTCATGAGCCTGTGTCTTTCCCCTGCATGAAAGCACCCACTGGCCCCCATGTTTAAACCAGGAAGAAGTGGAGTGAACAAGATAAGAAAGAAGTTTCTAGGGCCAGGAATGCATCAGTTCATCATCCAGCTTCTCCCTTTCTAGCTGTGTGATCTCAGGCATGTTACTTCATCTCCCCCACACTTCAGTTTCCTCATCTGTAAAATGGGGATGATGATAATGCTGTCTACTCCATAGGTCACTAGAAAGATTACAGAAGACAATACAGGTAAAACACTGAGAGCAGTACCTGGTACAAATAAGCTCTCATTAAATGCTAGCTATTTCCTATGATGATTCGATTCATTATAGCTTGACTCCTGCCTCATTTTAAGCCTCATACTGGCCTTGATTCCTCTCAGCCATCTTCCTCCAGGATAATGCCACACACTCTCTGAGCTTCACAGGCTCCTCATTCTGTCTACAATAGGCTCCCCCATATTACACTGCTGACAAATTCCTATTTCTGCTTTAACCTTTTCCTCCTGGAAGCCATCCTTGACCATTATTAAAGAGAGATTATTATTCTCTTAAGTCAAACCGCTTTCATAAAGATCACACTTGCATTGTGGAAGTTACCACACTCTGTTGCAATTTATCCATTTAGTTCTTCTATATGACATGAGCCACTTGAGGACAAAACAGGGTCACTTAATCTTATTATTCAGTGCACATAACACATTGCCCAGCACAGAGCGTAAGTGTCCTAGATGATGCTATGTGTTTACCGAAACCTATTTCTAACTCTTCCTTCCTAGGCAACTGTGCTTCCAAGGCCCCTTGAAGTTAGGAGGGGCCACATGACTAATTATTACAAATGAAATTTGAACAGAAATGATGGTGCTACTTCCAGCCTGGGGCAGTGACAGAGCCCATTGTAATTCTCCAGTCTTTCTATTCCCTTGCCGCAGAGAATGTGGAGGCCTCGTAAAGAAATGGCAGAGTCACAAGACCCAAGCAGCCAAAATTATTGATTCATTGCATTAAGGGCTGTTGCCCTGGATCATCACCCAGACCCATAGTAGAGTTATAGCAAGACAATCGTAGGCAAGGCATAAATTTGTACTGGGTTAAGCCACTGTGATTTTGGAGTTGTCTGTTTTTGCAGCATTGCCTAGACTCTCATGACCAGTACAGCTCAATAAATGGCAGTTAAATTAATTTTGATTGAGTCATTATGCATAAAAGTTATGTGGCAAGAACTATTGCTAAAGAAGCCTTTTTTTTTTTTTTTTTTTTTTTGCTTTTGTTTGTCTCCCCAAAGTCAACCAACTCTCCTATAAAGGATTATTTTCAGTTGTGTTCTAAAGATCAGATTCCTTCTGATGAATAGTGTTATCAATCTGTAAATATGTTATTTTATCATCAATGTATCAACACACCACAGAGCACATAATCAACTTAAGATTATTTTTCTCTTATTTCCACTTAGGAATTTTAGTAGTTGATACTAATTGATCCTATTTTTTTAAATAGCCTGTAGTGCACACAAGTCTTCTATTTTTAAACCTTCTCTAAAAATATAATGCCTCTAAAGGCAAGGCAATGAAGATATCTGAAACTAAATAAATACTAAATTCCCAAGAAGTCCATTTTCAATAAAGGATGAGAATACAAAAAGTGAGAAAATCTGTGTTGGGGATTCCCATCTGAACTGACAGCCTCATTTTAATTTCCATGAATGTGCCTCGCTTACAAATTCCAACATCCCAAACTAGAAGAGAGACTGCCAGCTCTAACCCTAGGTTTTTATTGTTTCTTGGTTGAATTCAGGGAGTTGAAAGCATAACACTTTCTCTAGCATGCAGTTTGGCTGTTATAGATTTATTTCTCTCAGCTCTTTGAAGGAAGGAAAACCTAAATGAGAAATTCATCAGATACTAGTCAGGATGAAAAGAGAGACCCACTGTGCTGCCTGCAAAAGGATTTGTGACATGGGTCTACCATTGTGACTCATTACAAACCATAGTAAACCTCTGTGAAGACATGACACAATGAACTTTTAAAAATGCATATCAGTTGCCCACCCATCCATTTCACATAAATACATAATTAACTTTCTGAACATGGATATTTTTGGCATTTAAAAATGTATATTAATTACTTGATATTCTGCCCATTTCAAGCTGTTTATGTAAATACTGAGTTGAGAGACTTCTTAAAATGCACAGAATTTACTTGGCCATCTACAATAGTAATTGAATAAATACATAATTAGAGTATTTTTAAAACAGGTATTATAGACTCAGTAATCTTTAATGACCTCTTGCATCATTCTAACCTAAGGTGTCAAGACTTAATTAGAATTTGAAATTCATGGATCATTGACCAAAGCACCATAATTGGCTTGGGCATATGCACTATTGCAGATCATCAGTGAACCAACTCCTTCAAACAACTACTCAGAATGCCATGTTAAAGGTGCACTGATTCATCCACTTGGAATATTTCTCACAAAGAATTAACCATTTTAAATCCTTAAAGGAGGCAATTTAATTTATCCTCAGTTGATATGAGAAAGCTCCTCTTTACAAATGAATGCCAGATACTTAATGTAGAAGGAATGATAGAAAAAAATTAAATCACCATTTTGCAATCTGTACTCCCCCTCCCAGCCCTATGAAAGCATTGACTCAGACAAGGATTGTCACCAGGAACCAAAATCATTGGATAAAATGTTGTGAAAAGACCATTCCCAAGGTGTCATGTGTCATTTCATAGATAATTTGCTAATTGCAAAGAAAAACAATCTGTGCAACGGAGGACTCTGACTGTCTCATTTTAACTTCACTGATAGTGGAACTCTCTGAATGATGTTCTGGCTTGCAAGATGTAGTATATGGCAACACTTAGGAGGTCTTCTTGCTATGAGGCGTCTTGATAACTGGCTTCTTGTTTAACCTTCTTCTTTCTAATCAAGCGTTAGACCTAACCTGCAGTTTGCCAGAAATAGAAGAACAACATTAATAACTCCAACAGGAAACAATCAGGATAATCCAGGATGAGGAAAAATCCAAGAAAATAGTCTAGTCCCTGCGAAAAGTCAATGTAACAAACTTTGAAAAGTGAGGAACTGTTACAGATTAAAAGAAACAGGAGAAGCAGAGCAATGTGTGAATTCTGGATTCTAGTTTGATAAAAACATATAGCAGACATGTTGGGAATAAAGATGGACATTTAAATTTGAATCTGTTATTCAATTCTTTAGGTAATCATTTTCTTAGATCGTAATGATCTTGTAGTTAGAAGCATATCTTCATGATGAACGTAATTGACTTTCTTTGTTTTTTTGTTTGTTTTTGTTTTGTTTTGTTTTGTTTTGTGTTTTGTTTTGTTTTGAGACAGAGTCTCATTCTGTCACCCAGGCTTGAGTGAGTGTAGTGGTATAATCTCGGCTCCCTGCAACCCCCGCCTCCCAGCAATCTCGGCTCCCTGCAATCTCCACCTCCCAGTTTCAAGTGATTCCCCTGCCTCAGCTTCCCAAGTAGCTGGGACTACAGGTGTGCACCACCATGACTGGTTACGTTTTTGTATTTTTTTTGTAGAGATGGAGTTTCACCACATGGGCCAGGCTGGTCTTGAACTTCTGACCTCAAGTGATCCGCCTGCCTCGGCCTCCCAAAGTGCTGAGAAAGGCCAGTGTGGCTGGAATAGAAAGAACATGGGAGATGGTGATGCTGATTTGACTGAGGGATAAAGAGAGGCCCAATCACCCAATGCCACCAGACCATAGAGAGGATGCTGACTTTTATCTGAAGAATATTAGATAGTTAAAAGTGTGAAAGTGATGTGATCTGATTAATATTGAAAATCTCTCAGGCTATGATATAGTGAATCAATTGGAGGGGACCAGTGTAGGAGAGTAATTTACAGGTGATTATGAAAGTCCAGGGGAGGGACAACAGTGACTTGAAGCAGGATGGTGGCAATAGAGATGGAGAAAAGCCAATGGAGTCAAAGAAGACTTAGGAGATAAAATTGACAGGATCTGTGATTGATCAAATAAGAGAAGAGAATGAAAGAGTCATCAAGGACTGCTCTTGGGGCTCTGCTTTGACCTATAGAGTAGAGAGCTCTAACGGGCAAATAAGTTCATTTAGAATGATTAGAAGGCTGGATGCCATGGTTCACAGCCGTAATCCCAACACTCTGGGAGAGCAAGGCAGGAGGATTATTTGAGGCCAGGAGTTTGAGACTAGCCTGGGCAACATAGTGAGACCCTCATCTCTATAAAAAATAAAATTAAAAATTAGGTGGCATGGTGGTGTTCACCTGTAGTCCCAGCTACTTGGAAGGCTGAGGAGGGAGGATCATGTGAGATCAGGAGTTGTAGGTTACAGTGAGCTATGAACATGCCCCCGCACTCCAGCCAGGGTGACAGAGTGAGACTCTGCCTTGAAAAAAGAAGAAAAGAAAAATAAAAGTAGAATGATTGCAAGGTGAGTTTTAGATATTCTGCTTTATAGGGATCTTCAAGCTATCAATGTTAGCACATAGTCCAATGGGACATTGCCTAATTTTAGATATTCAAAATGTAGCATTTACAAATGAGAATTCTACTTTGAATAGTTAGTCTGAAAAAGAATGCACTATGCCAACAATTGTGTCATTGCTCAAAACGCATCTAAGATTCCTCCTTGAAAATTTCGCTGAGAGCCAGTTTGCAGCTTCTCTACCATCGGCCTTGGATTGAAAAGGTGCTTTCAGATATTCTCTAAGCTCCTCTGTGTGTACCAACCACAGCACTCATTCTAGGCATTGTATTGTCATTTTATTTGCTGTATCTCTAGAACCTGAGCTCTTTTAGTTTGCTCACCCCTGGATTTTGGTGATGTATATAGCAGGCTCTTGATAAATATTTACTAATTAAGCATAGAAAAGTGATCTTGTTACTTTACCACCTCACCACAATTTTATCCAATGTGGTCCAGCATCAATGACTAACTTGTTTCCTAAAGTGGCCTCTGAACAACTCGCTTCAGTTTCTAAAATAACAAAATCAACCCACAAAAGACCAGAAAAAGAAGAGGAGGAAGGGAAAAGGAAAGAGGGATAAAGGAAGAAAGGAAGAAAAAGAAGGAGGAGAAAAAGGAGAAAGGACTCTACATGACAAAAAAAAATGTTGCAGGCTCTGAGAGTTATTCTTTCAGATATGTTCCCTAATGGATAGTGGGATCATTGTAGAGCTCCTCGGAGTCACTGTTTCGAAAAGGACTTGTCCCACTTAAATACTCAAAGCCAGATATAGTAAAGACCACTTGTCTACACACATCCCATACACAACATAGTGAAGATGATAAGTAACAGTCACATTAAATAGCCCAACCCACATGACACAATTCTGAAAGTTCACCAGAAAACCTGGACTGGCCGTTTTATAAATTCATTCTGCATCATCTGCACTTGAGGCATTTCTTTAAAGTGCTGATTTCTGAAGCCTATTGAGTTAGAAACTCTGTATATACTCTGATGCCCGAGTAGCTGAATGAAACACAGATAGAAATTTCTGGAAGTCTGTGCTCTCTGAGCTCTGGTCGTGGCTCCATCTCTTAATATTTGATGACCTTGAGAATGTCACCTAACTCCTCTGGCCTCAGAATCTCTGAAAAGATGGAAGTAGTTAGCTGATTTCTAAAGTACTTTCTAGCTCTATTATGTTAAACTCTGCCGCTTTTGCTCTCAGTCTGGCACAGCATACCGAACACTATTCTTAGTTCACATATGTAGATGCTGAACTGTGCTCTGATTGGCTGGGCAGCCCGGGCTCTGACCTCACATTCATTCTCGTGATTAGGATAACCGTCAAATGACTAGTCTGGTCTAATTTTCCATCTTGCACTTTGTTATCTCACACCTCAAAATTTGATGATGATTCCACAAAGTAAAAGGTCATGTCAGCAGGGACCATATATTTCAGGTGGGTCTCTACAGTTGAGTAGGGGACATATAAGTGAGAAGGGAAGGGGTACTTGAGGCAAGGACAAGAGCATGAGCAAAAGCATGAAAATAGGAGTGGGCAAAGGATTCCTAGGGGTCACTTCACCATGATCAGAGTGCTTGCACCCAAGACTGGTTGGATCCAAAAGCAGTATTTCAGACTTCAGAACAAAGTTTAGTTAGTGTATTTCCAAAATCAGAGCCAGACAGGAAGGGAGGACCCCATAAAGAATTTTCTAGTTGGAAACAGTGGGCTACAATAGTGTGTTAGAGTAAGGTTTTCTCATAAAAATATAATAGAAACTGTTAAACTCACACTTTGCGTGTGCCATTTGAAAATGAATCTTACACATTGGCAAACATAAACATACGTGAATGCACTAAGGTAACTAACTGGGGAAGTGACTGTGTGCTTCCAGAGACCACTCTCTTTCAGAAGTGAGTAGAGAATTAGATTGTGCAGGCAGAAGACATTTGGTTGGGACAAGGTTTCTCTGCCAACTCAGCTTCTGCCGTGTCATGAGTCACAGAACTGGCAGGCTCTGAGTACACGTACGGTCTTAAGACCCTCTGCTTGCCAGTTCTACTGGGTAGATGGTACCCAACCAATGCTCACTTCTTGGGGGAGGAGTGTTTTGAGTGAAATTTTTCCCTTGGGAAAAAGAAAGAGTACACAAACATCCTTTATAATAGATTGATAAATTGTCCCCATATTCAGAAGCGGAAGAGTCTATTCCGTCGATGGTTGGATTTTTCCTTTGAGCAAGATAATGTAGACTTAAAGGGAGTTCTTTGGCTGCCAAGACTCCCAGGACAGGCTGCTGGCAGCAGGTCCTTTGAGAAAGGCAGCAGATGGCCTCTGGGGGCCATGGGGAGTTGGCCAAGGTTTCCCTGGAGAATCACTGGATTTATATTCCTGTTACTTTAGGCACACATCCCCCTAGGCACTAAGCAAGCTCAACCCCTCTTTAGGATTTTAAAACCTGGAGTATGTGTGTGTTGCATGCCACAGAAGACAATGGTTCCACCCATAAAAGAGGAAAGCATTCCTCTACCCAAAGTCAGCCTAGATAATATCACTTCTACATGAAGCCTTGAACCAAGCAGTAAAATCATTTTAATCGACCTTGTAAATGGTTTTAGAGGGCTCAGAACTTATTCACTTGCCCTCTTCACCTCAAGTTGGTTAATTGGTTTTCTAACTTGAATTACACTATTTGCTAATATTTACAACATTTGCTAACTTGAATAAAGTGCCATGAGTTTGATTAAATTGGATAACCTTTCCAGTTGCAGTTTTATATTTCTAGAGGGAGTTCACGAAAATGAGGAAGGCCTTCAGTAGCCTAGACTTTGGCTAAATTCTATTTTAACCTTGAGTGAATTCACATTCATTGGAGACTCATTCCTGTAAGGTGTCTACCCTGCTAGGATGAAGCAAAAGCAAACAAACCAGAACACACACACAAAGTGAAGCATGGTGGCAGCTCTTTTTTAAAATGTCACCACTAAATAAGTATTGATAAGTACCAATTCTGCTCAACATCATACTTCAAGCTATCAAGTGAAGGGAAAAGGTGTGTACTCAAGGATGCTTTAATCTAGCAGGAGAAATAGGACTTACACATAAAATATTCTAACAGGAAACAAGACAAACCACAGTTGGATAGATTGGTTTAATTGCCTTGCAATAAACAAAATATTGTTTTGTAAAATTTCCACTATGATGTATGTGCTTTATTGTGGGATTTTGATTGGGGTTTGGCACAGTTGGCTATGCCCTCAATAAAAGCCTTCCACATCCAACCTAAGAAGTGTAGACACCTGTTGGAGAGGTTGGATGCCACAGAGGGAATCATTTGTCCCTCCCTCAAGACAGGAACGGTTACTCATCTTAGCTGAGCATTTTGGGAACAGTGCAATGCCACAATGTTCCAATCTGGGCTGTCAGATCATTCATTTTGGAAAGCTTCAGACGTACTGTTCTTTGCTTGATAAATATGAATACATTTTACATTTTAAGTTTTTATTTTCTTTATTGCTCTTCTACTTTTTAAAACATCTGTCTCAAGTAGGCAAAGAGATCACATAACAAGGACAAGAAGTAAAGGAGAACAAGGACCTGATATCTCCATCATGTGTCTTGCACGTGCCTGGCTCTTCACCTAGTCATATTGCTCTCTCTGCCTCTGTTGCCCAAGTGCCCACCTCTAGATATCCAAACCTTATTAACAACTCAAAGCACATCAGCTGCCACTCCTAGGAAGCCCTCCAAAATCTCTATCTTGAGTGACATGATCTGTCCTAGAATACTTGCTGATTCTCTCATAGTGTTTAGCACTTTCTTCCATGCATAAATATTTACATATACTGGCATCTACTATATATATATCATGCATATCTGACATACTTTAATATACCCTGCTTTACCCCAAATCTATTACAGCACCTTATAAGCAGTCCATATTGAGTAAATACTTGTTGGAAATGTTTGCTGGATGAATAAATTAATTGATCAATGCAGAAGAGATGTTTCCAAAGAACCTAATACATTTATCCAATCAGGACACAAAAATGGAGCTAAAGTCATGTATGCAATTTAGGCAGATACACATCCTACGTAAAGAGTGGTCAACACTTCAAATCAGTGGTCGGTTCCTTTGGCTTAGTCTATTTCTTTCCAGGCATAGAGATTTGGCTAAAGTCAAACAAGAAATCAGCATGTAAGCTGAGGGCCTCATTTTGGACAATCCATCTCAAGATTCTGCTTCTGTATTCAGCACATTTTCCTTTCTTTCCCTTAGAATTGAGGGGATAATTGGGAAGCAGCCCTACATAAAATGTAAACATTTATTGAATTAGTGTTGGCAAGGTTCTTATTCTTCCCTAACTTGAAAGTGAAACTCACCTCTACTAATAAATTTTAAAATGAGAAAGTGTAAACTATCAGCAAACCAGTACTTCCCCACAAAATATTAAAAATAAGTTAAAGCAGATGTTAATATTATATGAGAGAAAAGACACAGGAACACAATCCACCAGTAGATTGGCAGAATGGCATGAGCGTTCACTGGAATGACTTTTTTCCCTTCATGACAAAATTTGTGCTAAATATCATATCAACCATTTCTTAAGAATCACTTCATGCCAGGCAAGTGGAAATTAGATTTCATATGCTATCTAATTAATTTATAACAATCCTTCAAAGTCAATATTATTGTTCCCATTTTACAGATTAGAAAACTCAAGGAGTTTAAGGCTCAGGGAGACTTAAAAACCCTGCCCAATCTATCATAACTAAGAATCTATCATAGCTACTGTAATTCATCACCTTCTGCTGTAAAAGCAAATCATAAGATTCTCCATTTCTTCAACATGCACAGGCTTCACCACACACATATCCCAGCTCTGTCTCACCTCAAACCTTTTCTTAATTAGGCCTAACTTCAAAAGACAACTTGTGGGGCTGTAACCAAAAAGTAGAGAAAGGCCCAAGAGCTGCTGAAGATAATGCACAAAGTAAATTACCTACATCAAGGTGTTCTATTGTCGATTACAGTGTTTATTAATAGTCTTGATTCCAATTATCTCTCCTACTATGCCAAAGCTGTTTTTATACTACACGAAAATAAAAATTCAATCAAGATGTGCATTTACCATCTGTATATTAAGATCTTCCCACTATTCAAGAATGCCTAGACTTTGTTCTTTTCCATCTCCACTGCCCTCGAATTGCCCCTCTCTGTGCCCCATCCCACAGCAAAGACCCCCCAGCATTTGGCTCTGAGTAACCCTAGGAACCAGGAGGCTTGAGCTATCTTGCAAAAACTCCAGTTGAGTTTGTAGTCTAAAAGGGGATGAATCTGGAAAAGCTTCAGCTAAGCATTCAAATTTCCTGCTCTTTTATCTGCTCTGAGTTTTGATCTCTCACCCATTGTTCCAGCTGCTTTGAAAATAGCATAAATGCACCATAAATCTTGTTGTTGGGTGACATCCCCCACACAAAAGGCTGGTGGGAACAGCAGCCCCTTTACACCCTTGATGCTCTGTGCTGCCTGCTGGTTGCTTGAAATGCCCCTGGAGCAAGGGAAGGAGGATTACTTCATGGACAGCGGCAATCACTTCAGCTTACAAGAACTCCGTCTCCAGAACCTACAGGTTCCTGCAAAGGACACTGGAGCAGTTGGAAAGGATATGAGCTCCGTCATCACAATACTTAAGTTTTTGCATTTTGAACCAAGTTACTTTGCAATAATCTGTTTTGCTCAACAATACCTCCAAAGCATGTTTCCTTGTCTTTTTGGGCACATAGTGATAGCCACTTTCTATGGCCCAAATAAAGTTCTAAATATGATATTTCAACAACAACGTCAGCAAAGCAAGAGGTAGTACATCTCTGGGTGTTCAACTTTGCCTTTCAACATAAGAAGCAAGATTTATCGGGACTTCAGCGGGCAAGGATTAATAGAATGAATCACCTCATTTCCCCTAAAGGTTTGACCCAGTGTGTGATTTGTGCCTGCTGAGCTAGTATAATGATGGACAATCCCTTTTATTAATGTAGCTAAAAGTGGAAACTGTGTTAAGACCTTACATAACCTGAAATGACACGTGGCAACTGAGGGTCGCTTCTCCCACAAGGTCTTGGTGCCTGAGTTACGTTGGCATCAAATGGAAAGAATTGCAAATGTGGAAACATTTATTCTGCTATCTGTACTGTGCCTTTATCTAAGTTAGATCTTACAGCTTTAATAGTATAAGAAAAAATATAAACACAAGTTGAAGTCAAGTTATATTAGATAAACATTTTTAACACAGAGATGCTGCATATTATCTTCACCATTGTTAGAAATAATAACAGTTAATTTGTAAGATGTTTCTCACTATAAATATCCACATTTTAAAATATTAAATAATGTTACTTATAGAAAAATTTTAAATAGACATTATGCTGTGAGATGTTATTATTTTAGGTTCTCTCAGACCACAAAGTTACAAAAAGCAAAGTGAAGAGAAATTATTTATGTATCATAAAAAATTATGGGTTTATATCTAAGGCTAGGGAAAAATGTATTTATGAATATATACAAATCCCATTTCAGTTACCTCTGCTCATTTAGAAGGTAAGATGTCTTTTGGTTCTGAAATCTCTGAATGTGTTGTTTTATTCCATGACATTTTAGAAAAGATATTTTTACAGCCAAAGTCTAGTCAAACGGTTTATTTTGAAATACTTGAAATTTGGTTATGATGTAGTTGCTTGATTGAATCTGACTGATGATTTTCAAAATATCCGCTTGCTAAATTAAAGCTGTAAATTTTACAAACAAATTTCTATGTCTAGGCCAAAGGTTTTACATCCGGTCTGTAGTCGTGTTTTGCCTGTTCAGCACAATGGTTTTAAATTTTTTTTAAAGTTAATTAGATGCTAACTTCTAAAAATCAAGAGAGTTTCATTTTTAAAATTCTAACTTCTTGACTTATTTGAAAGAAAATTCTACATCTGGCAATCCTGGACCTGGATTTCTGCAACAGGAAGGGTTTGAGTGTCAGGTGCCTGCTTTAGATGGAACACCGATCTTAAATTCATCATTGCTCCTGCCCAGCCTGTTCACCAACATGTATCCCCTGCCTGGGCCTTCTAAGCAGTTCAGTTCACAGCCCCCCGTGTAGACACAGCTTGCACAGCTTGAATGTCTTCCCGTTGTTAGAAGTCTTGCACAAAGAGTCTCTGTCACACCTAGGAAGCATGCATGTATGTGCCCTGAATGAAGACAATCATGCAAGTTCCCTGCAGGTTCTTGTTATCTGTCTGATATGGTTTGGCTGTGTCCCCACCCAAATCTCATCTTGAAGTGTAGCTCCCATCATTCCCTCATGGTGTGGGAGGGACCCAGTGGGAGATCATGGAATCATGGGGGCAGTTTCCCCCATACTGTTCTCGTGGTAGTGAATAAGTCTCAGGAGATCTGATGGTTTTATCAGGGGAAAGCTCTTTTGTTTGGCTCTCATTCTCTTCTCTTGTCTGCCACCATGTGAGATGTGCCTTTCATCTTCCACCATGATTGTGAGGCCTCCCCAGTCACATGAAACTGTAAGTCTATTAAACCTCTTTCTTTTGCAAATTGCTCAGTCTTGGGTATGTCTTTATCAGTAGTGTAAAAATTTTCAAACTAATAGACTTTCTCTTCTCTCTCTCTCTCTCTCTCTCTCATTATTGAACCTAGACTTATACTTGATTAGGACCATCACAGAGTACATCACAGTGTACAACACATGAGTTGAATTGATACCATATGGGAAAGATTTTGGGATGAGAAAATATATTTATTCCACAGGTATTTTCTGAATGTTCACATTATACCCAGGCACTGATTAAGATACTGGAGATACATCAGTACACTAAACAAGCCAAAAGTCTGCCCTCCTGGAGCTCATATTCCAGAATCACCTATGCTTTACTGTGGTGAGTTTGCCTTCTCCAATAACCTAAGACAGTCTCTAGGTCCTCTCCTCTTTCCTTCCGATCAACAATAACTCCCAGCCCACATCTTGCCTTGCTGGCAATGAGTGGCATGGTGGGGCACTGCTGGCCAGTAGGGAGCATGGAGACTGACTGGTGTGAATTTGTTGACCCTCAGTCCCGACTACCCCCTTTATAAGTGAAAACAGTGAGATTTACCAGGGCTAAGTGACTTGCTCAAGGTCACACACTTTCAGAACAAATAGTAACTAGTCCCTACCTAGTCCCAATTTTCCCTGAGATTTCCTATGTTTCTCTTTTCCCCGAATCCAGTCCAAAGAATAATTTCAACAAGTCCACTTAGCTCTATTAGTAACCCAGAGGGGGCTGCAGTCCTGGGAATATTGGATCTTGAGTGACTTCATGCCTTAACTATTTGAAATGACTTCTTGGATCTCTTCCTCTGGAGAAAAATAGAGTTTACAGTCATTTAAGAATTAATTAATTGCTTAAATCATGCCAAGTATACACTAATAACAATAAAACTTAAATTAAAAAATAGAATAATCTCAACTGAAAAGCAAATCATTCATTCATTGCTTTTACAATAGAAATGGAAGGTTTATCATGAGTCAAGCATTGATCTAAGTAAAAAAAAAAAAACATTGAAAAGGTCACTAATCTCTTCTAATGGAAAGATAGACTAATAAGGCAAATAACCAAGTGAAAAATAAAAGCCTAGTTAGTGACATGAATAAAAAAAACAAAACAAAACTGGCTGGCCACCTCTAATGAGATTTCACTTAAATTGAGACCTAAATGTCATACATATCTAGGGGAGAAGCATTCTAGACTGAGAGAATAGCTAGTGCCAACTTCAAGGCTGATAATAAGACTGGGGTAGGAAGGCAGTAGAATGGTCAGTTGGCTTGGCACAAGATGAGTTATGTACAGAATTGTTCAAGATGATGTCTGCAAGCTCAGCAAGCGGTATTCTATGTGGGTTATTAGCAATTTGAATTTTATTCTAAGAGTAATGGGAAATCCTTAGTCAATCCTAAACAAGAGGGTAGCATTAAATAATTTATAGCTTATAGATCTTACTCTGAATGTTACATGAAAAATCATTGAGGGCTAGTAGGTAACAGAAGCTGTGAGATGTATTAAAAGTCTATTGCTGTGCATAAGACATTTATGTGGCTTGGCTCTGTGTCCCCACCCAAATATCATCTTGAACTGTAATCCCCACATATGGAGGGAAAGACCTAGTGGGAAGTGATAGGATCATGGGGTTTTTTCCCCCATGCTGTTCTCGGGAGAATGAGTGAGTTCTCATGAGATCTGGTGGTTTTATAAGGGGCTCTTCCCCCTTTGCTCTCTCCCCATCTCCTGCTACCCTGTGAAGAAGGTGCATTGTTTCTCTTTCACCTTCCACCATGACTGTAAGTTTTCTGAGGCATCCCCAGCCATATGAAACTGAGTCAATTAAACCTCTTTTCTTTATATTTATTTACTTATTTTTCATTTTTATTTTTATTTTGCTTGAATTTCCAGGATACATATGCAGAGCATGCAGGTTTGTTACATAGGTATACGTGTGTCATGGTGGTTTGCTGCAACTGTTAGTCTGTCCTCTAAGTTCTCTCCCCTTGCCCCCCCACCTCCCAACAGGCCCTGGTGTGTGTTGTTCCTTTCCCTGTGTCCACGTGTTCTCATTGTTCAGCTCCCACTTATGAGGGAGAACATGTGGTGTTTGTAAACCTCTTCTCTTTATAAATGACCCAGTCTCAGGGAAGTTCTTTATAGCAGTGTGAACACAAACTGATACAGGCATGATACTGGCTTGGAGGAAGGCAATGCTTTCCAGCTTAGATGCGTACAAGGATCACCTAGAGAACTTAAAAAAAGGAAAGAAAACCTAAATAAGGCTCTGTCCCTGTCTTAGAGGTTATAATTTAATTGTTTTGAGGTAAGGCCTAAACAAATTTTAAAAGCTTGCTTGCCAGGGTTGAGAATCACTGGTATAATGTGAATGCAGTGGAGATGGAGTGAAAGAAACAGAGTTAGGTTATGTTTTCAAGGCAGATTCAACAGGACTTGATGATGAGTTAAGTGTAAGCAGGAAAGGAAAGAAAAGTTATAAGAAGTACTTTTCCACTTTGGGCCTGAGAAACTAGGTTAATGGTGGTTCTCTTTCGTGAAATGCTAATGTCTAAGAGAACATCAAGCTTAGGCAGGAGAAGTAAGGGTTCTGTTCCAAATATGTTAAACTTCAGCTGCCTAACCAATGTTTGAATGAAGAGATTTAGTAGCCAGTTGGATATTCAACTCTGGAAATCAGAAAAGGGGCCAGAAATGGGTATGTGTGTATATGGCTCTGTGTGTGTGTGTGTGTGTGTGTGTGTGTGTGTGTATACATGATTCATACATACATGGTATTTAAAGCATTGAGGACTGGAAGAAATTATTTAGAAGGAGAATGTTTTGAGAAAAGAGGAGAAGCCAGTACTGAACCCTAGGCTTCAATATTCAGAGTCCTACAGAGGAGAAGGAGTTAGCTGGAGAAGCAGCAGCCAGAGAGGTAGTTGGAAAATCAGCATGCAGAGTGTCTCTAAGAGGGAAAAAAAATCATATGTTCAAGAAGGAAGAAGTGGTCACTTTTTTCAAATGTGGCTGAAATGTCACTTAAGATAAGGACAAAAGGAGGACAGCTGGGTTACACAATATTAAAGTTATTGGGCATATTGACAACAGCGTTTAATGGAGAGCAGTGAGGAAGGGAGCTAATGCGAGAGAAAAAGAAGGGAGTTCACTGCGACAATGACCACATGAAAAATTTGTTGGGAAGGACAACAGAGACACGTAACAGTAGCGCTGGCGCAAGGACTCGTTCATATATCTACTGAGGCAGGAAAGACAGCCAAGGGATGACACTTAGGAATAGATGCTGGTAGATATGTAGGTTAGTTACCTGTTGCTTGATTTGACTTTCTGAATAAAGTAAGTGCTGAAGTCACAAGGTGATGGAGAGGCAGAGTTGGAGGTAAGGCAGTCTGTGGGAAAATGTGGAGCAGTTGTTTGAGAAAATGGTACAGCAACCACACCAGGGAAGCATCATAGAAATTCTGGTTGAGTGCCCATTGGAGGTCTGTGGTATGGAATTTTAAATAAGAACTGGCAGCTCAAGTGTGTTTTCTTTTTTCCCAACAATTTTCAGTTGTTTGGGTGCAGGGACAGAGTAGGTTGGTAATTGAATTTCATGAGAATTGGAGTTTGCCAATGAAATATGACAAAGTGAGAAATGGGACAAGGAAAAATATTTGCAAGAGGTCAACTTGGACCAAAGCAAGGAGGGAGGAAAGTGAGAACATCTCTGGGATGTAATAGGATGAGGGAGAATGGCAAAGTAGCAAGGTCAAGGAGTGAATGTCTTCATTAGTGATATGGTTTGGATCTGTGTCCCCACCCAAATCTCATGTGGAATTGCAATCCCCAATGTTGGAGGTGAGACCTGGAGGGAGGTGATTAGATCATGGAGATATTGCTCATGAATGGTTCAGCACCATCCTCTTTGTGCTGTTCTCATGATAGTGGGTGAGTTCTTGCAAGATCTGGTTGTTTAAAAGTGTGTGGTGCCTTCACCATCTCTCTCTTGCTCCTGCTCTGGCCATGTGATGTGTGTGCTCCAGCTTTGCCTTCCAGCATATTGTAAGTTTCCTGAGTCCTCTCCAGAAGTCAAGCTGATGCCAGCATCATGCTTCCTGTATAGCCAGTGGAAATGGAGGACAATTAAACCTCTTTTCTTTATAAGTTACCCAGTCTCAGGTATTTCTTTATAGCAGTAGGATCTAACACATTTAGTACATGGAAAACAGAGCCAAGGATTTTTCAAAACTATATCGCAAAGCAATAAAGAGATAGCAAGTTACAAAAAGAAAGGGCACTCTGAGTGCTGACCAGAATAAAACATTGTTATGTACACTTGGGCAAATCGTGAACACAATACAGTAAGCATGAGGAAACATCCTAAAGTGATCCAGAATGAAAAAAAGAAGTCCCCTGCAAAAGAAAAAAAAAAAAAAAGATTGACATTTGATTCCTCATTGCTGCTACTGGATTCAAGAGGAAAATGACATGAGATTTTCAAAATGACTTTCATCATTGTATTTTAAAAGTATGTAACCTGACGAATGCAATTCTAGTGCAATAGTAAAACTCAGTTAAGAGTTCCACTCACCATGGTGCTATGAGTTCATGCAGAATTTCCTTCCCAGCCCCAAATGTAGAGAAACAAAGCAGTAAAATATTTTTCAAAACCATGAATTCATGTTTTTTTTTTTAAAAAAAACCCAACGAACTGATACCATGGGTCTCTGGTATCATGCAATATGAAATATACAATGTGGTCCTCTGACAAAATGCTTACCCTGAATCAAATCAGGTAAAACAATCAGACAAATCCAAATTGAGGACATTCTGTAAACCAACTGTCCTGGATTCTTCAAAAGATGCCATGAAACAACCCCTGGTTGCCCCTTCCTACTCCATATACACACAAAAAAATGGAAAAGAGAATAAAGAGAGACAACAGTGAAAGGGAATTCTTAGCCCACAATAGGATCCTGGATCAAAAACACGTTTGTAATGGATACTTAGGGGAAAATCTGTATATGGCATGTGTGCTAGATAATAAATTGTCTGAGTGTGATAATCTTATTGAGGTTATGCAGAAGAATGTTCTTATACTCAGGAGATGGAGACTGAAGTATTTTATGGGTAAAGGTCAAGAATAATTACGTCTACGAT
Source organism: Macaca nemestrina (assembly GCF_043159975.1). Classification (NCBI taxonomy): domain Eukaryota; kingdom Metazoa; phylum Chordata; class Mammalia; order Primates; family Cercopithecidae; genus Macaca; species Macaca nemestrina. The sequence continues at coordinate 24,305,146 of NC_092143.1, read as the reverse complement.
TAACTCTCAAATGGTCCAGGAAAAGAGAAAAAGAGGGAATAAGAAAATCTTGGAACTTGGTAACAATTGATGAAACTAGGTGACTTTAAGATGTTAATTTGATACTCTTACCACTTTTCCGTGATTTAAAGTCTTCTAAATAAAAAGTTGGAAAAAAGTAAAAGAAATAGATTCACAAACAAAGTGAATATCCCATACATCAAAAATGGAACTCCCACAACAAAAGACGATAATAAGCAGTGAGGCAGCAGAAAACCTGTTTGATGTTGGGACTAGAAATAGTTAGGATTGTCCATTCTCCTGTGGAATAAGGAGGAATTAATCTGCTTTCAATGAAGACAGGTGACTACTGCCTGATGAATGGTGTAAAACTTTAGGCAGTGGAGATCTCATCCTGCAATAAATGCATTCTGAAAAATAGCAGCACGATTCAGGGCTGGCAACCTTTATTGCATTGCTCTCTGAGCTGGAAGGAGAAGCAGATAGCGAGGGAAGGAGAACCTGGGCCATACTGCCTACTAGCTTGGAAACTAGATCTGTGATATTAATGTAGGATGAGGGTCCCAAAATAAGACATGCTTCTCTATAATGGAGGTTTGTAGGAATGTAATTATAAAATGGCCAGACATAGTAGGGAATGAACAGTAAACAAGGAAGTAAGACGAATGAAGAAGAGAAGGAGGAGGAAGAGGAAAAGAAGATACAGTAGGGGGGTGAACAAGAGGAGGAGGAAGAGGATGAAGGAAAAGAAGAGAGAAGAAGGAAGAAGAACAAGAGTAGCAATGGTGGTTAGAATTAGTCTCTCTTCAAGATGAGCTTGCATACTGTAATTCAGAGCATAGAAAGAAAACTAACAACAAAAGATAAACAAAGAATGTAACCACAAAAGAATTCACTCACAGAAAACACAAATAGTTCAATTATCTGAAAAAAGTTTCATAGTAAATGTGTTTACATTCCTCAACGAAGTAAGGAAGGAATGACATCCACAAAGAAAGAAGAAATTACGAAATAAAGTTCATTGTCATGAGTGAAAAATAGGAGGAGATTTTAATAAATAAACAACAAATCTTGGACATAAAAAATATAGTCATTGAAATAAAAAACTAGCTGAAATAAATACTAGGCTGAACACAAAGAGAACTAGGAAATAAGACTGAGGGATGAACACAGAATTTGGCCCAGAGAAATAAAGTAATTTTTTTTAAATATGAAAGAGAATTTAAGACATTCATGTGGGCTGGCTAAGAAGTTTCATCATATGTATAAACAGAGACCTAGAAGCAGAGGATCAAAGAAACAGAAGCACAGTATTTGAAAAGATAATGGCTGTGATTTTTTCTGAATAAGTCTTTGTGTACACTGAATGATGTGACCAAAAAAACAAAATCAAACAATATCTAGTTATACTTTTTAGTGAAATGCAAGAACATTAATACAAATTGTTAAAAAGTTGCTAGGAGAAAACAGAGTTTAGCTACAAAGGCACTACAACTAGGCCAAAAGCAAAATTATTTTAAGCAGCAATAGATGCCAGAGACAAATGAATTATAACTTCAAGTGTTAAAAAAAAATGTCAATTTAGAATTCTAAAAAAAAAAATTCATGGGTGAGGGTGAAATAAAGACATTTTTGTACATACAAAGGCTATATCCTACCTTAATTGAAAGAACTGCTTGAGGATATTCTACAACAGCAAGAAAAATAAACACATAAGTAGAAAAAATAGTGAGCAAAGAGAACAGTAAAGTTTGTGAATGAATCCAAATGTCTATTAAATGCAATAATAACTTTTTTATTGTGTTTATAAATTATATAAGTATTTTAATTCTTACCCCAATTTAATCTACAAGTGCAACACATTTGCATTAAAACTCTAAGATTCTTTATGAAATTAAACAACAGAATTTTAAATGTATGAAAAGAAAAATGTTTAAGAACTACCAAATAATTATGAAAAAGAAAAAAGGAGTAGAAAGGAGTCGCTTTAAGGAAAATTAGATTTTTTTCAACATATTTAGGATCTTTCAGGGATCCTTCAAGGAGAGTAATTAAAATGTTCTTCCCAAAACAGTCTTTGATGCCACAAACAGAGCACATAGACAGAATAAATGAACTCTTTTTCTGACCCAGGAGAAGCTAAATTTCCATGTTTACTTGTAGAACTCAGTCAGATTAGCCAGTAGCCAATAATTAAAATATTGGCGTCTACAATTGAACTACTACTATATTCAAAGAATGTCTATCCTATAGAGGCTTATTGATAATGAGGAAATGAAGGAAGACCTTGGCAGCTATTTCCGTAACATTTTCTCCATGATTCAGCAGTGAGTCTCAGCCCCGGCTGCGTAGGAGAAGCACCCAGGGAGTTTCAGGAAAATATCATTGCCAGAGATTCTGATTCATTTGGTCTGGGATACAGCCAGAGTACTGTGTTTTTTTTGTTTTGTTTTGTTTTGTTTTGTTTTTTTGTTTGTTGTTGTTGTTGTTGTTGTTGTTTAATTCCAAGTGATTCTAATGGGTAGCCAGGATTGAGAAAACAGATTTATAGGATCCTTCACTGAAGACTGAGATTTATCATTAAAACCTTAAATCATGTTAATTCTAATCCATATAATACACCTTGTGAAGAGGTCAGAGGGCAAGAGAAAGGCTCAATTAGAAGTCTTTAAGTGATTATTTCCAGTAATTGAGGTAAATATCTAAAGTCAACCATGAAGATCCAACTAAGCAGTCTTCATTGTCTCTACCCTATGTGAGAATACCAAATTAAACTGACTTTCCAAGGGCACCACATTGAGAGTCCAGAGAGAGCATTTCTTGATTGCATCAGCGTACCTGACATCACCTTATATAAGAGGAGAGTTTTTATAAATAAAGTTATTTATTGATGTGGAAATCTTGAACAATTAAAGGACCAATTTACTCTAGTGTGGTAAAGACATCAATGCCAGAATTCGTATTTTATAAACATGAGAAGTATGACTTTTCTTTCTATTTTTTCTTTTCTTATAAGCACAATTTCTGTCTGCTTGGGTTTTAAATGGTAGATGGCACATAGCAATTAATTGCCAAACATACATATAAATCAGATGTTGTGAACGGTGAACAATAAGCAGTCCAGGGAAGGAAGTACACCTCACAGTGTGCTATCCATAACAATGTTTTCCATGAGCCAGGAGATTTATCAAGCACTTAATAGGGCAGAGACCTTGGGTGGAACATAAATTCTGTAAAAGTCGTCCTCCTGACCCCAAGAAGAGTATAATGCAGTTGGGAGACAAAATGTAAATCTAGAAGAAAAAAAGTAATTGAAACCATGGGGTGGAATATTCAGTGGGTGCTAATGAGGAGCCCGTTCTACTCAAGCCCATTCTGACAAGGGCTCTGCTCTACAGAACTTGCATCCCAAGGAGCTTGTGTAACCATCCCCCACCCCCTGCCCACCCTCACAGAAATGATTTTAAAATGCCAGACTCTAGTTTAGCGTCTGAACCATCCTGAGGACAGTAGTTTCAGATTCAACTGCTATTTACTTTGCAATTATAAGGCCAAAGAGGCCTGGGAGAATTTTCATAGGTTATCTCTTCCAACCCTCATGGCCACTCTGAATTAGATGAAATCCCCACCTTAAAGATAAGGAACCAGAGGCTCAAAGAGGTGAAGTGACTACTTCCTCAAGGTGGTACAGATAGTAAACGGGAAAGTGGGGCATTTTTAATGCCAGGTCTTTACTGTTTATCATTATACATATAATACATGATCACTTGACTTACAAAATAGGGTAAAGGGGAAAGAAATCAAAAGATGCAGCTGCAGGAGGAAGTGGAACTTGGTGGGGTTGTAAAGGATGCATAGAATTTACATGAGGCCGAGATGAGAGGAGGGGGTACATTCAAAATGGGGCACAGTAAGAGGAAAACTAGATGGGAATGCACCAACTGTGTTCGAGGACGCAGCACAGGCCTGTGTGGATGCAGAGCAGGTCTTGTTCCACAACACACAGGAGCAAACAAATGACCCCCGGAGCCAGGAGCAGATGAATTCTTATTTGTAGAAACATTGCATTTAGTGGCCGCAGCACAATCCTGAGGAAATGAATGGGAGTTTTCTCCCTGCTGTCAGGGGCATTCTCCTGGATGATTAATTGACAGTTCTCCAGCCAAGCCCCTGTTCCTTCTGGAGGCCATGCCCCTTGGTGTGCACCTGCCACCGCAGAACCGAAGCAACAAAATGTATTGTCTTCCTCTTTTTCTTCTGAGAGCTGCAGCTGCTGGCCTACTTTAAGGAAACCTTCTTTACCTAGAGTATAAACTTGAACTTCTCTGATTTGCAGGGTGAAAACTTTACACTTTCAACAGATTCAGGGAAGTGGTTCTTTAGAGGAGTTGATTTGAAAAAGCCCCATTCCTCACATGGCACTTAGGGCCGTTCCCTCCTTCTTGCCTTCCTGAGACCCTTTTTTCATTTAGCGGCTTTCTGACCACATTCCTCAATGCCACACGATGCTTTGTGACAGCTGCTGCAGTTGCCTGGAATCTTGAGGCGGCTGATGGGGCCTCTCACATTCAGGAGCAGAGAGCCGTTACTCTAAAGGAAAAGCAAACCGAATTTCTGGTGCATAAATGCATGATTTGTTCATTCATTCTAAACAGTTCCAGAAAGACAAGGCCAATATGGTAATTCTGCCTTGTTTAAAAGATTTTTGTGGCTTTCAAAGAATTAAAGTTTACTTTCTAGCCAAAGAAACACTTAAAGTTAAGTTTCTTGGGGCTTGTTAGCAACATTTGTGCTATCCTCAAATTTGGACCGAAGGATTTGGCATGAAGAAGTCTAGAAGTCAGAGATAGTCGGGAATTAGAAATAAGAGTGAACATTGCATGAGCACTTCCTACTTGCCAGAAGATGTCTTAAGAGCTGGGCACAAGTTGTTACTGTTCATTGTATTTAATCCTAACAGCCACACTTTTCAGTCATTCATCAAATTATCTATTAAGTACCTGTTATGTCAAAGACATACTGTTCAAATGACTGAAGACTGAAAAAAAAATAATAGTAAATAAGTATGACATATTATATAATAAGGTAGAAGGTGACGAGAGCTAGAAAATAATTGATTAGGGTAAAGAGGTTCAGGAATCCTGGAGTGTGGCAAGAATATGTCTGAAGATCTCATTGAGAAGGTGACACTTTAACAAACACAAGGAGAGCAAGAGGGACCTGCTGTATCTTGGGGGAAATGATCCAGACAGAAGTAACCAACACTAATGGGTTCACATAACAGAAAAAATTAAAATAAGGTATTGGAAGAATATTAGAGAGTTGACTGAGTCGAAGAAAAAGTGGAAATTAGACATTATTAATGGGATAAACAAAATAACATGCCCCTCTTTAGAGATGACCATGTCTTTTCTTTTTTTTTCTTTTCTTTTCTTTTTTTTTTTTTTTTTTTTTTGACAGAGTCTCTCTCTGTCACCCAGGCTGGAGTGCCATGGTATGATCTCAGTTCACTGCAACCTCCATCTCCCAGGTTCAAATGATTCTCCTGCCTCCACCTCCCCAGTAGCTGGGATTACAGGTGTCTGCCACCACGCCTGGCTAATTTTTGTATTTTTAGTAGAGATGGGGTCTCACCATGTTGGCTAAGCTAATCTTGAACTCCTGACCTCAAATTATCCACCCACCTCCCCCTCCCAAAGTGCGGGGATTACAGGCATGAGCCACTCCACCAGGCAGACCATGTCTTAATCCCAGGGTGCTATAACTAGGTTAGGTTATATGCCAAGGGGGAATTAAGGTGGCAGATGGATTAAGGTTGCTAATCATCTGACCTTAAAATAGAGAGATCAACCTGAATTATACAGGTGGATTCAATGTAATCATTGAGGTCCTTAAAGGTATAAGGACAGGGAGGGAGACAGAAGAGAAAATCACAGAGACAACAGTATGGGGAGGACTCAGTCCTGCATTGCTGGGTTTGAAGAAGGAGGAATGCGCCATGAGCCAAAAAGTGTGGAAGCCTCCAGCAAATGAGAAGGACAAGGAAATGATTTCTCCCCAAAGGCTTCCAGAAAGGAGCACAGCCCTGTCCCCGCATTGATTTTAGCCCAGGAAGATGTCAGAACTTAAGATATTCAATTTGTATTGTATTGTTTCCTTTTTTTTTTTTATTATTATTTTTTATTTTTTGAGATGGAGGCTCGCTCTGTCGCCCAGGCTGGAGTGCAGTGGCGCTATCCGGCTCACTGCAACCTCTGCCTCCCAGGTTCAAGTGATTCTCCTGCCCCTATCTCCCGAGTAGCTGGGATCATAGGCATGGGCCACCATGCCTGACTAATTTTTGTTTTTTCAGTAAAGACGGGGTTTTGCCATGTTGGCCAGGCTGGTCTCGAACTCCTGACCTCAAGTGATCCACCTGCCTCGGCCTCCCAAAATGCTGGGATTCGAGCATGAACGACCACACCCAGCCCAATTTGTATTGCTTCAAGACACTAAGTTTGCCGCAGTTTCTACTGCACCTCGAGGAAACTAAGACAAGCATTTTTGCAAAAATTCCCTCAAAGACTAATCGACCTCAGGCCTCTGGAAAGACAGGCCCCAGGGAAGAGGGTGGTCTCTTCAGATCCCACAGCATGAGCCGGCTTCAACTATCTCCCTGACTTGGGTCATAATTCTCTAGCTTCCTATTGTGCCCGGCCTGCTTAAAAATCATCAGGGAGGCCGGGCGCGGTGGCTCACGCCTGTAATCCCAGCACTTTGGGAGGCCAAGACGGGCGGATCATGAGGTCAAGAGATCGAGACCATCCTGGCTAACACGGTGAAACCCCGTCTCTACTAAAAATACATAAAAAAAAAATTAAAAAAAAAATTAGCCGGGCGTGGTGGCGGGCGCCTGTAGTCCCAGCTACACAGGAGGCTGAGGCGGGAGAATGGCGTGAACCCGGGGAGTGGAGCTTGCAGTGAGCCGAGATTGCGCCACTGCACTCCAGCCTGGGCAACAGAGCGAGACTCCGTCTCAAACAAAAAACAAAACAAAACAAAACAAAAAACCATCAGGGTGAGTGTGGATGGAGCCAAGTGAGCATGAGTGAAGTGGAAAATGATGGAGTCACAGGGCAGATGGAGGAACCACAGCTTGCCAGGCCTCAGAGGTAGTCAGGACACACACAGGTGGAACATCCCTAATCCAAAAATCTGAAATCCACAATGCTCCAAAACCTGAAAGTTTTTAAGCACTGGTGTGATGTCACATGTGGAAAATTCCACACCTGACTTCACATGACAGGTTGCAGTCAAAACTATTTTTCATATGCAAAATTATTTAAAATATTGGATAAAATTACCTTTAGGCTTTATGTATAAAATGCATATGAAACATACATAAATTTTGCATTTAGATTTGGGTCTCATCCCCGAGACATTTCATGATGTATATAGAAATATTCCAACATATGAAAAAATACAAACACTGAACCGTCTCATCTCAAGCATTTCGATCAGAGATACTCAACCTGCACTCAATTGGTAGCTATAGAAATCTCAAATTAACAGAGGAAATAGTGATTAAATAACTCTCCTAGGTTTAAACAAGTGAGATTTGACTCACAGGCCTCCTTGCCTCTAAAGCTCTTGGTTTTACCAGCTCATCCAAACTGAAGATGAAACACTGGCTCCTCGTGATGCTGTCACAACACAGATGTGTCACCAGGTCCCCAAGATGATATGTTAAGGTAGCTCCATTTGTTGATGCCCAGTGGTAGTCAAGAGCATTGCACCTTCCAGAAAAAAACATGGAAGGACTGTTTTTTATTTCAGAATTTTAAGTAGAGCCAGGCCCCACGATGCCACACACTTCATTCCCTCTCATTCTCTTCCTCCCTCTGTTTCTCCCTCCCTCCTCTTTAGCCCTGCTTTTTTTCTGTTACTGGGGACCAAGGGATCCTTTTGACATTGCAGCTACGGGGTTGGTTTAATGAAATAAGGAACTTCTACATGAGTTAGTCAGACTTGCTCATGGTCTTACTACTTTTTAACCACCCTAAACCCGAGTCTCCGTGTTTTTTCCTGTCCTTTTGAGATTCAAGTTAACTCACTCTCTGTGCATGTAGGTAGTCAGCCATCTGTCATCTTTACCTGCCAGTGTCCCTACACCCTTATCTTGCTATAAGTATCCTAATTTTACTGTGGGAAACCACCCCACCACTTGTGCATCCAGTTTTGGTAGCTTTGTTGGTCAAGGCACCACATCATCTCCTGGCCAATTGGTGGGCACCAGATCCCAGTTCAGTGGGTCAGACTTCCTGGAAATTTGTATCTAGAGAGCAGTGACCCAAATATGGAAAATGTATAAATCTAGTTCATTCTGGAGAATCTAAAGAGACCAACATATTCCCTGGTGAATGTCTTTCCTGATGTCATGAATTGTTGGGGAGTTTTCTGCAGATATGATCATCTGCAATTTTTACTTTTTCTTGGATTCAGTAAGCTCACTGTAAATTTATCTTCCAACGAATTACTTTTTAAATTCTCCCTGCTTATGTTAACCCATGTCAGTGTTGTTTACTTGCAATGTAAAAACAATAAACAACTTTAACTGATAACATCTTGCCTCTTGAATAACTAGCTTAATTTACTTAAGCTTTAATATTCTGTACTTCAAAGGCTCTGTGTAACTAAATATTCTACCCTTCATTAAGTTGTAGATTTTGCTACTTAACATAGAGTATATTTTTCTCTACATGTGTGCTTTTTTCCAATCATAAACGCTGAGACTGGAATAAAGCAATTCATCTTACAATTATTCAAAAACCAGTATCTCACCTATATTTAGCCATTTTTTTGAGGTGTGAACAAACAGAGATTTGGTTCAAAAGCTCAAGCCAGGATCTCTGTCTTGTGGCTTTAACATTACAGAAAATTCCCCAAACTTTCATCTACCTGAAATAGTTCTTTCACCTATTTGTATGGTATCTGCATAAAAATAAAATTCTGGAGTGAAGGTGCTATGAATCCAAGAGGTCTAATGAAAATAAAAGTGGTACTTGGAGAGAATAATTTATTACATGTTGCTATCCTTTCATAGCAACACTTTCAGTGGGATTTTTTCATCATAATAATGGTATAACAAAGTCAAAGATTAAGCTCTGGCCGATGACACATAAGTAGATGTACCACATGACTCCCATGTACTCCTTCTTCCTATAGAATGGGTTGTGCATATGATGGCTGGAGTCCAGGTAGCTGTCTTGTGCCATAAGATGGAAACTACACCCTGAGATGTTTGGAGCAGCAAGAGAGAAGGAACCTACATCCAGAGAACTTCATGAAGCTGCTCTGCCAGCCTTGGGCTTCCAAACTTTTTTAATATGTAAAAGGAAAGTAAATTTCTATCTTGCTTAAACTTTTGCTACTTGGATCTTCTGTCAGTTGCAAACACCATTTTCCTGAACTCTAAGTGATGTAGCTAGGTTTATACCAAATAGGGTACTTATCTGTTACTACTCCTGCCTCTCAACATCTGTGCATATCTTCCTCAGCCTCCTTGGGTGATATTAAATACTGTACAGGATGAATCATTCTTAACTAACACAAACTACCATTAAATACACATAATAAACATGAACATTGCATCTGGTTGCTGAGTGTTCCTAGATAGGCACGGAATTAAGCTTCACCTCTTCCACACCTACCTAAGCTCTATCCTTCTCTGACCTTCAAGGCAAGCTCTCAGGCTGGGCTGGCCTCTCTATTCCTGTGCTGTTTTATGGGTTTCCCAGAACTATCTAGAAGGCTCCAACTTTGGTCTTCTTCAAGGACATACAATTTGGATCCTGCTTTCACCACCACTTACCTGCTCTTTGGTCTTGGATGACTGACTGAACGAACCTCTTACTATCTGAGTTTCCTCACCTATAAAATGGGAATAATCTCTTGGAGTTGTTGTGAGGATTAAATAAAGTAATACAAGTAAAGCTCTTGGTGCCTGGCCCATTGTAAATCCTCAAACAGTATTAATTGGAATCATGACTGTTATTTCACTCCAAAAGAGAAGATTTGAAAGTCATAAAGAACTTGACAAAGAAAAACCCTGCTGCTTAAGGAGGTGAGTAGGCAGGGGCCTGGGTAGACACTAACTTTCTAACCATCACCACAAAGCAAACTCCACTTTCACCATAGGAAGAAGGGCTATTAGGCTCAAAGGTATGTATCAGCTCCATTTCTCATCCATTTAATTTAAAATAGTTTGCATCTACCTTAGGGTCCAGGGGACACGGCAAGGAGTGACACAGGGAATTGAAGACCTTGTTCATTTCCTTTGCCTCTATTCCACCATGGTTGCTCTGCTCCCAGCTCCCCAGACTCTCCCAGGTTCTCATGTCTCATCCAACATCTGACTGTAAACCATAAAAAAGAATGAAATCATGTCTTTTGCAGCAGCATGGATGGAACTGGAGGCCAGCATCTTAAGTGAAACAGCTTCGAAACAGAAAATCAAATACCGCATGTTGTCACTTTTAAGTGGGAGCTAAATAATGTGTACACATGGACATAGAGTGTGGAATAATAGACACTGGAGACTCAGCAGGGTAGGAGGGTGGGAGGGGAGCGAAGGATGAGAAATTACTTAATGGGCACAATGTACGTTATTCAGGTGATGGTTACATTAAAAGCCCAGACTTTGCCATTATGCAATATATCCATGTGACAAAACTGCACTCTTACCTCTTAGAGTTACACAATTGACACAAATCTCCCTACCCAAGTGTCCAGACAGAGACGCACTCTCAGCCTTCAAGGACACCCTTAGGCTTCCTGAAATGAGGAATTTGCCTACAATGGTTTACTAATGGTAACATCTTTAAAACAGAATTGTTCGACCAGGCGCAGTGGCTTACGCCTGTAATTCCAGCACTTTGGGAGGCCGAGGCGGATGGATCACCTGAGGTCGGGAGTTTGAGACCACCCTGACCAACATGGAGAAACCTTGTCTCTACTAAAAATACAAAATTAGCGGGTGTGGTGGCACATGCCTGTAATCCCAGCTACTCGGGAGCCTGAGGCAGGAGAATCTCTTGAACCCGAGAGGCAGAGGTTGCAGTGAGCTGGGATCACACCATTGCATTCCAGCCTGGGCAACAAGAGCAAAACTCCATCTCGAAAAAAAAAAAAAAAAACCCAGAATTGTTCTTAAATTCATTTCACCACTTTATAAAATAATCTACAGAGATTTATCTTATCATAGATTTCTTTAAAGTGTTTTTTGTTTTTCACAATAAATCATCTGTAAAACTATACATAAGCCATGGCAAATAATTCTTAGTATAACTATTTTCTTTCTAACTAATACAAAATTATGATAGTAAAGAAGTGAGAATTTGAAAGATTTGAGCTCTACGACTTTTTTTTCTTAAGGAAAACACAGTGCAGCCCTCATTTAACAATGCATTTTGGTGGTTTTGAACCAGTTCCTTCTTAGTGTTATCTGATTTTGGCAAACATACCGGAAAGACAAGATTACAGTCCCCACACTCTCTCCTTTCCAATCTTTCTGGAACCTTATTTGTATCTCTGTGTCAACAGAGTGAAGAAAAGATAGCGTTTTATTTGAGCAGCCCACAGCTACTGGCATACTTCTTAATTAGTGTCTGTGACCAGTTAGCATTGTTTAGATTTCATTCAACACACTTCCCCAGAAACACACTGCTTCGTGGCGGCTGCGGTATGCACCAGCTGTCTTTAATCTCTCAGGACCCAATTCACAGACCAAAAATTCTGTTATGAGCACAAATCTCTGAGTGGGCATTTGTTTATTTTCTGCTTAGGAGACAACTTCCATATATCTCTGCCATTAAAAATAAATCAGTACATAAAATAAATACTCAAACAAATACAACAGATCAAAAGCTGAATATCTCACTTCCAACTACACTGAACTAAAGGGTTGGCTGATGGAAGTGGCACCTCTGTTTGGTCAAGAAAATACTGCTCTTCTCTTAGAAATAATAAACATTCTTAAAAGCCAGTTTGAAGACTAAACATACCCATGACAAAGAAAAAGGACAAACAAGCTTATGGCTTCAGGCAAAAAGGTCATTATTTCCATTAGTTCCATTGGCCAAGCCATGTACATTCCATTTCTTTTAGAAGTATTCTACTGAATGGCATCTTAATGCATCTCTTTTTTTTTTTCTTTTTTCTTTTTCTTTTTTTTTTTTTTTTGAGACAGAGTCCCGCTCTGTAGCCCAGGATGGAGCACAGTGGCATGATCTCGGCTTACTGCAACCTCCACCTCCCGGGTCCCAGTTCAAGCACTTCTCCTACCTCAGCCTCCTGAGTAGCTGGAATTACAGGCATGCATCACCTTGCCCAGCTAATTTTTGTATTTTTAGTAGAGGCGGGGTTTCCCCATGTTGACCGGGCTGGTCTTGAACTCCTGACCTCATGATCTGCCCGGCTTGGCCTCACAAAGTGCTGGGCATCTCCTTTTTTCCTAAATGTGCAAATAGAAATGTCTGCAGACAATGCTTGCTCATGGACACTTGGATGAGTTCTCATTCTAACACTTGGAACAACAGAACACATAACCACCTTGTCAAGATTATGTGGAAGTTAACGGCAGCAGTGAGGAGATCCCACACCCCACTGTGTGTCCTGACTCTTCTCCCCCAGGAACTTACACACATCAATTATGTGACTTCATCATTTTCTTATCCCAGTACAGTTTCTGGCATGCAGTGGGTTGTCAACAAATGATTGTTTAACTAATACTGGGAAATAGCACTAATATACATGTTTATTATTTGCCAGGCACTTTTCCAAGAGCCTTGCAAGTATTAACTGCTTAATCTGCACAACAGCCCCATGGAATAGCTGCTATTATTGCTCCATTTTACAGATGAGGAAACGTGGACATAAAGAGGCAAAGCAACTGACTCTTCAATGGCAGAGATGGGACTTAAACCCACGAATTCAGGTTCAGCACTGCCACACTACATTTTCCCTGCCCACATCCCAGCCTCCAGGCCTCAATTTCCTCATGTAACTAGGTGGTCTCTGAGGTTCCTTCTAGTTGTGTAGAGTGCAATTCTAGTCTATAATTCTTGGATAACCAGTGGGGCACAGAGAATCCTCTATTACCTATCCATCCCCTCAGAACATTCCCAAGTCTTAAACTCCTGCTAAGATTACATAACACAGTATGGAGCCATGGCTTGCCCTTTTCCAAAAGAAGAAGCTTTCTGTGAAAATACAACTATTAGGGTAAAGAAGAAGACTTCTCATGGGCCCAATTCTTTCAATATCATTTTAATAGACAAATAGGTGATAGACATGATAATGATTCCTAGAATCCCATTCAATAGCTGTACAAGATGAACCAGCACAAAAAGCTGGGACCTCCAACAGCTCGAAGAGTGTCTAATGCAATGTGAGATACCCAGACAGTGTAAGGCCAGTCCCAAGCTGGTCACCTAGGAAGGCATTAGGAAGCCATGAGATGAGAGTGAGGAAGTCAAGGCTATAAGAGTGTGTGTGTGTGTGTGTGCGCGCGCGCACGCGTGTGTGTCCCAAGAAACTAGACGATAAAGGAAAGCAGAAAGGGACAATGGCTACAACTGGAACACAAAGAGGAAGACAGATTTTTTTAAAGATAAGAAAAACATGTCTATAGTTTCCAAAGAAGTAATCTGTTGATAGTGAGAGGTAGAAAACACCAGACAGAGAGAGAATGGATCATGGATAAAGTATGAGTCTGGTCCAGTTAGAGAGGTGGGTGTGAAATGGAGAAAATACTCTTGAAAAGCAGGAAGGGCACCTTTTCTCTTCACGAAGCTGAAATGAGAATGGGTCCCGTGTGGCCTCTGCTGACTCTCTCCTCAGACTGGAATCTTAAGGTAGCAGGGCATAGGAAATTTAAACTATCCTTGGGGGCTTTGCTGACTCCAAAAATAGCTTCTCTAAGAAAAGCAAAGGAAAAGCTAGTTGCCAAATGCTAGCGGCTACTGTTGGGGGTATTAAAATTGGATGCCAACAGCTATTAACAGGTATTCATAGGTAGAAACAGAGAAGTCTGGGGCATGGGGGCCCCAAACAGCCAATGTTGCCTCCAATCAACTGTCCAGGTCCCTAAAGAAAATATATGGGGGAAAAAGAAAGCAATTCAACATGACATTTTCTTTTTTTATTCCACAAATGTGTATTAAATACACTATGCACTAGGCACAGGTGTTAGGGATATTGCAATGAACAAAACAAAGGCCTGCTCTTAGGGGATTTACATTCTATCTCCAAATTCATCAAGAGAAGTTTGACCTCAGATTGTCAGCCCAAGTTGCCTGTGTGGCCTGCCTCCGACTCAGAGACCACCCTGCCATGTGAGAATGGCTACACCTGCCAGCAAGGCACAAAAGAAAGTGAAAGAGACAGAACGTTTGCCCCAAGAGTGAAAGCAGAACTGGTGAAGGCCACCTGCCCCAGCAAGGGAGAGAGGAGAAAGCTGCCCGAGACCTAGAGATGGCCTGGTTGGGGTGGGGGTGGGGAGGCGGGGGGGAAAGAGTGGAGGAGACATAGAAGAAAGGATGCTTCTGGGCCTCATCCTCTGGGCAGTAGCCCTGACACTAATGTCCTTTCTAGCCTCAGAAACCCCAGAGAGAGCCATAAGAGTCCACACCCAAGCATGCTAGGACCTAACTCAGCACGGTGAGGGTGGAAGCCTCACTGAGGAATATGAGATTCCCCATATTTTACCCTATCCTTAGGGATGATTCCCAAATCATAATTTAAAGGAAAGGAAATCAGTCTTCAATGCTGTTAACAATCCTGACCCAATCTCTCTCTTTGATCTATTATTTGTCCTACGTACACTTTGTACACAGTGATTTTCTCATTGGCTCCAGACCCTGCCTTGACCTGTGTATTCCCTTTGCCTTTGCTTCCAAAGTATAATCTCCCACCTGATCTGGCCTCTCTTCCTTTGATAGCTATTTACATAATCTCTTCTTCCATCCCAACTGTTCTGTGCACTTTCCCCACCAACCTCAGCCCATGTGGCTCTCTCCTTTCCCTGCACTCTTCGGATGCCCACTATCTGTGGCTCTCCCTAAGATTTAGCATTTACCACCATGTGTACACGTCTTGCTTCCTTTCATCAATTATAATTCCATAAAGAAATCCTTGACAACCCCAAAACACCTAATCCAGCGCATTGCATATATTTAGTATGCAATAACCATTTTAATTTTTAAAACTACTTACACTGTGCTTACCTTACAAAGGATTTAAACAGGTGGTTTCAGTATATTTTGGTTGATGGATGGATGGATCAGTTGACTCATTTAAGGTATTGCTCACCTTTATGTATATATAAAAAAATGAGGTCCACACAGTGTGAAAGGTCCTCAGTAAATGAGGGAGATCACCATCGCCAACCTGCCTGATGGTGGGATGGAATCTGTCTTTAAGTAAATTACAATAAGCACATACCTTTTGGCTGTGCAGGTGTGAAATCCAGGGTTAAATTTCCTCCTGCACCTACAACATACATAACGAAACAAATATAGCAACAAATAATAGGGAAGTAAGTTATAGATGGTCCTTTAGAAGTCAATTTCATCTGCGCATCTAACCATAAAAGCAGCATCTGCTCTGCTAAATACAGGTGTTTTATATCCTTGTCATTAATTGGAGGGGACATTATGTCATCATACATCAACAGTTAAGGTTGGTTAAAGTGCCACTTATCTCAGGTGCTGTCATTAATCAGGTTCTTTTCAGCTTGGTGACTCCAGAGGCTTGGCTCGAAGCTGCTCTATGTGAGTGGGTTTTCCCTGTAGGTTTGAGGTGTCCTTTTATTATCATTTTGAACGAAAACCTTGGGACCCAGACATAAGAGGCCATTAAGGGAGCTGTTCTGATGCTTCAGAGAAGAGAAACATTTTCCTCCATTACCTTCAGTGCCCCCACTCCCTGTGTCTCCACCAAACAGCCACGGTGGAGAGGAAAGCAAAGCAGCACAAGCTGTTGTCTCCTCACGGTTTAACCCATTACTGAATTTCAATGAACCACTGCATCTGGTGCTTCAATAGAGCTGGAAAGCAGCAGAGTCCTAGAAGGCTGCACCGTCTCTTTCCATCTGACACCGATGTCATCCAGGTGCCTTCTTGGCCACCTCAAACCCACAGTGTGGTGTCCCTTCCAGATAGGCTTCCGGGACACATTCTTCCTTGTCTCTGCTTTCATTGAAAATATCTATCCTTAAAATGTCTGCCCTTTATCCCATTCCTGCAAGGCCACTGGAAGTGGCATAAGTTGTCAGGAGCAATAATGGCAGCCATTTTACGTAATGATGTTATAGTTTCAGCACCTTGAGCCTAAGAATTACAGCAAATATGTTCAGGTAGTAACTTGCAAATTAATATGGGGAGTCAAGTCATTGATCCATATCAAATTCTTACTCAGGGAGCTTCTGCTCTGCCCTAAAAATAGAACCTCCTACCTATCCTACTTTGGTTCCTGATTGTTTCAACATGTACAGGAGACTGAAAGAATAAGGTGGCGAGTGTGTTTATGATTCATCTATTCAATAGACATGTGTTGAGTGTGAGGCACTGCTCTGGGAGAGGATATAGTGGTGTTCATAATCAGACACCATCCTTGCTCTCAAGGCTTTATAGTATGGATGGATGGGACAGAAATGAACCAAATAGCAATTTTAAAATGTCAACTTTAAAGTGATAAACTGTGATTAGTTCTCTAGATAAACTGTGATTAGTTCCCATTGTATATTTGGGCAAATATATGAACATACCATGATCTGGAGTAGGAATAGAAGTTGATCAAGGGAAGTGTGGGGAGGGATGAAGAATGTCCCTAGAAAGGGAACAGCAAACACCAAGTGCTGTGCTAGGAGGAAGCATGAAGAACTCCAGAAGTTGAAAGGCCCTGGTGGTAGGAAAAATTCTAAGATCCTGCCAGGCTCTGTGGCTTATGCCTCTAATCTCGGCACTTTGGGAAGCTGAGGTGGGTGGATTGCTTAAGGCCAGGAGTTGGAGATCAGACTGGCCAACATGGAAAAACCCTGTCTCTACAAAAAATACAAAAATTAGCCGGGTGTGGTGGCACTCGCCTATAATCCCAGCTACTCAGGAGGCTGAGGCAGGAGAGTTGCTTGAACCCGGGGAGGCAGAGGTTGCAGTGAGCTGAGACTGCGCCACTGCACTACAGCCAGGGTGACAGCACAAAGTTCTGTCTCAAAAAAACAAAAAAACAAAAGAATTATAATATCCCTCTAGGTCCCCAGTTTCTGGGACTGTGAATATGATGGATTTTACTCCCAAGGTTAGGTTATATATGATATGGCACAGTTAGCATTTAGGAAGAAAGACTATCCAGGTACTTCTGACACCATCCCAAAAGCCTTTAAATCTGAGTCTAGAAGTCAGAGACTGAGGAAGTCAAAGATTCCAAGGACAAGAGGATTCAATTGGTTTCTGGCTTAAAGATGGAGGGAGCCACCTGGCAAGGAATATGGGCCACCTCATGCAGCCAAGAGAGACCCCAGTTGGCAGCCAGCAAGGAAATTGAGATTTTCAGTCCTACAAGGGCAAGAATGCAAGAAACTGCATTCTGAATAGAAGAATGACTTTGTTTATCCATTTCTTAAGGCTGCCATACCAAGGCACCACAGACTGGGTGGCTTAAACAACTGAAATGTATTGTCTCATTGTTTTGAAAGCGAGAAGTCCAAGATTGAATTGTTGGCAGGATTTTTTGCCCCTAAAAGAGGGAAGTATCTGTTCCAGGTCTTTCTCTTTGGCTTGCAGACAGTCTATATCATCTCATCATAGTCTGTCTCTTCACGTCATCTACCCTCTAAGCATTTGTGAATTTGTGTCATAATTTGCCCCTTTTGTAAGGACCAGTCATGTTGGATTGGAGCCCATTTGATGAACTCATTTTAACTTGATGGCCTCTATAAAGACCCTATCTCCAAATAAGATCCCATCTGAGGTCTTCAACATATGAATTTGAGGTGGGGGCATAATTCAATCTATAATTAAAGTGGATTCTTTTCTTAGAGCCTGCAGATGAGAATTCAGGCTGGTCAGTTTCTTGATTCAGCTTGTGATACCCTAAACAGAGAAGTCAGCCATGACACGCCTGCACTTCTGACCTACTGTGAAGCTAATAAATGGGTGTTGTTTTAAGCTGCAAAGTTTGTGGTAATTTGTTGGGTAGCAATCGAAAAACATAGCACAGAAAAGGTTGGCTGGGCCAGGCCACACAGGGTCGTGAAAGCAGCAGCAAAAAATTTTGTCTTTATCCTGAGAAAAATGAGAAGCCACCAAAGGTGTTAGGAACGTCATGGGCATATTCTGTTTTTCTTCTGGGCTTCTCTTTTTGCTCTTTGCTGTCTTTTCAAATAAAAATTCCAAAGGAGTGGGTGGCTGCAGAGAAGAATGGGAGGTTCCTCGTCCCACTTTAATCTTTAGAGCATATTATTAAAAAAAAAAAAAAAGGGAAAGAAGGGAAGGAGAACAAGATGGAGATAAATTCCATTTTTTGAGGGCACATTCTGAGTCCAGTTACTATTCTGAAGCTTTCAGTGCATTTTCAGATTTACTTCTCACTATAAACCTCTTCTAACCCCTATTGTAGTAACATGCCCAAGGTTATCAGCCAGGGGGAGTGTAATTGGAACTTGAATCCAGGCCTGGCTGGCTCCAAAGCTCATTTTTAAAGCTCATTACTTTAAAACCATCCCCCTACACTGTCTCGCCAGTGTTGTTTTAATATAGCGTGATATATCATATCCAAGTATTAGAAGATTTCCACAGATTATGCAGAACAGGTATGAGTACAAAGAATGAGAATGCCATGGTGGTAAGGGTCAGATAGATGGGCCCAGTTGAAAATGAGCAGCATGCAAGAGCCTGGTCACCTACCTGTCTGGTCCCTTTTATTCTCCTTCCTTTTCTTGCCTAAATAAAGTTCACGTCTGAGGACTGGAGTGGCATACGTAATAATAATTCTTCCCTTGGGCTTTAGGGAGAGGTAAAGTGTTTTCATTTATTATTTATTTTTATTTTTGCAGAGATGGGGGGGGTCTTGCTATGTTGCCCAGGTTGGTCTTGAACTCCTGGCCTTAGGGAATCCTCTTGCCTTGGCTTTCCAAGGTGTTGGGATTATGGGCGTGAGCCACGATGTCCAGTCTAGAGTGTGTTTAAAACCCTTCTTAAGAACAACCAAGCTCTGAATGGTCCTTAGCATCCCTGGAGGGCATTGCACTTTTCAGCTGACCAGCACAGAGGAATGCGGGATGCAGAGCTAGGAAGAGATCCGCTGATCCATCCCAGGGCACTTGAGAAGATTTGAAGAATACATACTGGTCACCCATCAACCTATCTGTAGTCACTCCCTGAAACAAGGGTAAGTTAATCCTATCAAAAGCCCTTAAGGCAACAGTAAATATTCTATTTTTTTCTTTCAGTGAATTACAAGTGGTACCTAGCTTATTATATTCCCTAGATAATTATTACTTTTTATATTCTTTACCTTCTTTTAAAAAGAAGGATGCACTAGTTTTCTAACATTCATTTACATGCCTTTGATAAATTACCGTAACCAGATTAGGGAGATAAAATAACCAGTCTATTAATTACAATGATTATTATTTAATGGAAAATGGGATTCTAGGCAAAGTGTATAGTGAGAAGAAAGCTTAGCAACGCATTATACAGATGTGGTATTTTATCTTAAAGAGTAAGATAAGTGTCCAGTCTATTCCACAATCTAGAGAATATGTTCATTAACTCTGCAAGATTTATATGTATAATTGACCACAATATTTTAACACTATTTGCTTGATTCGGAGGTACATGAAGAACAAGAAAAAACTGTAACTTCAATTAAATTGAATAAATTCCTCAACGAACATATGAAAGGCCAGATCTACCCAGCAATGTGAGAAGCAGAGGGCTGAACAAGAGTTCAAAAATTTTTTTTAATTAAACAATACATTATTCTAACTTGAAGTCACTGGGAATTTACATTTAAAAGGATAGGGGTTGAAAGGAGAGCTTCCCCCCATCAATTATCCTCATAATTAACTTCAAAAATAACCAAAAAGGTAATATTTAGAGAAATGTTGGTGCTTTCTAAAAAAGAAACAGCATTATGGCCAAATCCCGAACCAATCACCGAGACATTTGATCTTGTCTCACTCCCCTCAACTATAAAAAAGAGAATAATATTGCATCTGCCATCATGGAGTTACATGAATTAAAGCTGGCTTCTACCTACAAACTCTGGCCAAATCTAGCCAGCTGCTGTTTTTGTGTGGCCCTCGACCTATGAATGGCTTTTATATTTTTAAATGATTGGGAAAAGAAAATCAAAATAACAATACTCTTTTGTGATGTGAAAATTTTATGAAATTCAAATTTCAGTGTTCATAAATAAAGTTTTATTGGAACACAGCTATCCTCACTCACATATTGTCTGTGGCTGCTTTAGTGCTATAACAGCAGAATTGAGTATTTGTGACAGAGACCATATGGCCAACAAAGGCTAATATATTTATCATCTGGCCTTTTACAGAAAAAGTTTGCCGACCTCTGAACGAAAGGAGTTACACAGAAATTCTCAATGTTGGTTACACATCACCTGGGGAGCTTTAAAAACACCCATTTGCCCATGTTACACACCAGAGCAATTAAATAAGAATCTCTGGGAGTAGACTCCAGGCATCAATAATTTAAAAACTTCCCAGGAAATTCCAATGTCCAGCCAGATACGAGAACCAGCAGACTTACATGCTATGCATGGTGTGTAAACTTAACACATAGTAAGACCTTGGTAATTGTTAGCTGGCTTGATAAAATAAATCCTCCTTTTTAATTCCTCATTGTATTTCAGTAAAATGATGTTATTAAATATGCACTGGGTGCAAAATGTTTTGTTTTTCTTCCCTCACTCTTTCCTTCCTACCTACCTCTATTCCAACCTGCATGTAAGAGTTAAAACAAGAAGAAAAATTAAGTTTCTCTGTAGGACTTGAGTTTCTAAACATTCACACGCTCAGTATTTTATATTTTCATTTATTCATTCCACAAATTTTTAATGTGTAATATCAAGTTTTACACAATACTTATGGCACGTAAGCACTCCCAAGATGTGCTTTCAAGGTTCTGGAGAGTGCCCAGTGTTCTTGTAAACAGCCCTTTGAATCTTCTAGGGTTCTTGTAAATAGTCCTTGATATGGTTTGGCTGTGACCCCACCCAAATCTCATCTTGAATTGTAGCTCTCATAATTCCCACGTGTTGTGGGAGGGACCCGGTGGGAGGTAATTGAACCATGGGGGTGAGTCTTTCCTGTGTTGTTCTCCTGATAGTGAATAACTCTCACAAGATCTGATGGTTTTATAAAGGGGATGCACATGCTGTCCTGCCTGCTGCCATGTGAGATGTGAGTTTGCTCCTCCTTCTCCTTTGCCATGATTGTGAAGCCTCCCTAGTCACATGGAACTGTGAGTCAATTAAACCTCTTTCCTTCATAAATTACCCAATCTCGGGTATGTCTTTATTAGAAGTGTGAGGACAAATACAGTCTTATATAACCTAACTGGCTTAATAGTAGGCTTAAATTAATAAATGCGTGGCATCTTCAAGAGGCAATAACTAAAAAGAGCTCTTGAATGTATGTGTAGTAAAGCAACCAAAATAATTGATTGGCCGGGTATGTCCACTCCACATGCATAAAACCCAAAAGTAGTTCACTTTTTTGTCACAATCTAAATCTTCTAAAATGAGAACATCCTCTAAATCTTCCCAAACAAGAAATGGATATGGACAGAGATAGAACTACAACTAGGACAGAGAAAATAAGTACATGGATTTTGAATTCATACAACCAAGTTCAATTCCAGCTTCATTGGTCACTAGCTTCGTGACCTTGGGGCAATTACTCACCTCTCAGGGCCTCGATTTTCTCAGCTGGAAAATGGGAATAACAATTCCTATCTCACAGAAATGAAATTATTTTCTAAACATATTTTTTAATTGTGGGAGTTTTCCCCTAATTCTTAGACTGTGAGGCTGAAAGATGTCTTTTATAGCATGGTGCACAGGGATCGACCCCTCTGCGCCAGGCACTTGGCTCTCCTCACCTGAGGTCCTCACTTTTTTTTTTTTTTTTTTTTTGAGACAGTGTCTTACTCTGTCACCTAGGTTAGAGTGCAGTGCCACAATCTCGGCTCACTGCAACCTCTGCCTCCTGGGTTTAAGCAATTCTTGCACCTCAGCCTCCCAAGTAGCTGGTACAACAGGCACGTGCCACCACACCCAGCTAGTTTTGCTATTTTTAGCCGAGACAGGGTTTCACAATGTTGGCCAGGCCTTAAGTGATCCACCCACCTTGGCCTCCCAAAGTGCTGGGATTACAGACATGAGCCACCGCTCCTGGCTGAGCATTGTTCTTTATGGCCAAATATGAACTCCTTGAGGGAAGGGATTATAATTATGCAGACACTCCCCAAATTACATCACAGTCCCGTTCAAGAAGGCCTTGCAAAGCATGGATTTGGTGTACACTGAAAATACATAGACTTCATAAAGACCTTTAAATTACCCATAGCTCTTCAGAGAAATTAGTGGACAACAGTTCCTATTTGCAATTTTCAGGACATTGGTCCCAAGGTCAAGTATATCTTTCACAGCCTTCAGTAGTGGAGTTGCTTTTAACTCTTGAAAATGTATATTCTTAGAGGCATGTTTTCTCTAAAGTCAATCTCTTTTTATTCATATAAGACTTTCTGTGCTGTGTCATCTCCTGTATTTCTTTTTAATAGTCCCACCTTTTGTCTTGCTTTTTGTGTCTATTCCAGCAGTCTCAACATGCATTTTTTAATCATGTAAATTCCAACATGACCCACCAGTAGCTTCATACTGCAAGAGTTCACAATATTTTCTTTCCTGTTTCTAACTTCAAGATTTTGCTTAAATGATCATTAGGCTAAGTGGCATGCATTTTAAACTATGATTCACCATCTTCCTTGTAAGTCAGTCCTCTATTTCTATAAGTAACTTTTCCTCCTGAACCCTGCTCTATGAACTCTATAAGTTCCAAAGATGCAAAACATTTTTCATGCTTTTTTTTTTTTCTTTTTTTAGGTGGAGTTTCGCTCTTGTCACCCAGGCTGGAGTGCAATGGTGTGATCTCAGCTCACTGCAACCTCTGCCTCCTGGGTTCAAGTGATTCTCCTGTCTCAGCCTCCCGAGTAGCTGGGATTACAGGTGCCTGCCACTATGCCCAGCTAATTTTTGTATTTTTAGTAGAGACGGGGTTTCACCATGTTGGCCAGGCTGGTCTCGAACTCCTGATCTCAGATGATCTGCCCGCCTCGGCCTCCCAAAGTGCTGGGATTACAGGCATGAGGCATCATGCCCAGCCCATCTTTCATGCTTTTTATCCATAAATTACCGTAATTTAAAAAATATTTCCCAAATGAAGTTCATGAAATTTAGACTGTGGATGCCTTTGTGTTTCTTTAACATTTTTATTTTCTATTACAAATTCCTCTTCTTAAATTAGAAACTGTTCCTCTCTTCTTGCTCTTACTTTGTCAATTTTTAGTCCTGAATGAAATAAAGCAAAGGGAAAAATAAAACTAATAAACTGAAATAACACGAGATAATGCAATGAGAATA
The DNA here is from genome assembly GCF_043159975.1 of Macaca nemestrina. Lineage (NCBI taxonomy): Eukaryota > Metazoa > Chordata > Mammalia > Primates > Cercopithecidae > Macaca > Macaca nemestrina. Next base: position 24,281,443 of record NC_092143.1, on the reverse strand, counting down.
CACATGGTACCAGAAACCACATGGGACTGAACAGAAGGGCCCTCCCTCTCATGTGAGTGCCGTCTGCCTTTCCCTCTCTATGCACAATATTCATCTCTGCCTGAGATACTTTACATTTCCATATATCACACTAATATTTTCACATCTCTAAAACTGTATTCCGTCCCTTATGGAACAACTTACAAAAGGTTGATGTTATGCAAGTCAAGAGTTGCACAATCTAAGAGTCTAACCTCTGCATTGCACTTTTTTTTTTTTAGTTTAGGAGCAAAGGTTTAATAGGCAAGAGAAAGAGAAAGAGAAAGGAAAACAGCTCTCTCTCTCTAGTGAGAGAGAGGGGACTTCCGAGAGGAAAGGCCCTGCTTTGCACATTTTGTTTATTTAGTTGGTGTTAGTTGATTGATTACTCTGTAACAACAGAACTCAGGGACCTTAATACCTGACCACACAAACCAAATAGAAAGGGGTGACAAATGTCTAAGAGACTCAATCATCGACTAAATTAGTTGTCTATTGCTGTATAACAATTACCCCAAAACTTAGTTGCTTGAAACAGAAAACACAAATTATGTCACAGACTCTGTGGGGTAAGAATTCAGGTGCAGCTTAGCAGGGTGCCCATGGTTCAACGTCTCTCACAAATCAAAGTGTTGGCTGGGCATGCGGTCCTATCTGAAGGCTTTTCTGGTGGGTATCTGTCTCCAAGCTCACTCAAGTGGTTGCTAGCAGGATCTAGTTCCTTGTGCCACATGATGTATGCAGTACGTGCATGTCTCCGTAGCACATACGGAAAGGTGTAGGCTCTTTGAAAAGACCAGTAAGATAAACAATGCTCTGGCCAGTCCAAAGATAAAAAAGAGAGAGAGAAAGAAAAGAATAGGATTAACGATGAGAAAGTATACACAGCAACAGATATGATTACTTTAAAACATATCAGGGAACTATATGTTATTCTATTTTACTAAATTGAAAATCTCAAATGTATTATTTTCTAGAAAAATATAAACTACAAGACTTGCTCAAGAAGAATTAGAAAACTCAAATAAACCAAAATTATTAAAGAAATGAAAATCAATTATTAAAACATGAGCCACACAAAAAGCCCATACTGTTGTTTGGGGGAGTTCTAACCACCTTCAAGAAACAGAAAATCCCTACATCATTTAAATTTTGCAAGCATAAAAAGATGGAAACATACCAATTACTGTTACAAAATTTGCGCAATAGTAACTAATCCCACACTTATGCCTAATAGATACAAAAAAATGCTAAATGAAACCTCAGTATACTAAATTCAGATGTATAACACAAAGGTTATGCATCATAACCAAGTAGGTTTATTCCAGGAATGCAATCGTGCTCCAACTTGGAAAATGGATTAACATATATTACAACATCAATTGGACAAAATAAACAGTTCATATAACCATCTTGATAGAAAGTAGAGGTAAAGTATGGGATAAAATTCACTATCAATTTCTAATTTTAAAAAAACTATTAATAAAATAGAATATGAGTTTCTCTTACCATTATTTACAGTAATATCTCTCCCTGACCAACTTTTCCAGTACAATCAGGAGCAATATGAGGAAGTCAATCATCACCACTTCTATTTCAGATTGTGCTCCAATTTCAATACATGCAATTAAACCTGAAAACAAAATATTGTGGAGAAAGAAAAACGGCCAGGAATTATACATGTTATGGTTGCTTACCTATGAAAGATATTGAAAAAAGGAGATTTATCTGAAAAAGTATTGGAACTGACATCCCTGTTAGTATTCAGCTGCTATGTCATAGAAAGTTTGTACAAACTGTTCACACCCAGTGTCTGAACCGATTGGTTCATTCTCAGACTGCATCACTAGCATTTTGATTTGTGACTTCTAATAAGATATATCATTAAGAAGGCTGGCAATAAAACAATAGGTAAATCAGCAGCTTTCCTACTTACCAATTGTGACCAGTTAAAAAAAAACATAAAGGCAAGATGATCCTATTCGCAGTAGTAAAAAGACATAAAATATCAAGAAATAAGTTGGACAAAAATTATGCAAGATCTTAATAAAAAAGATTAAATTTTACTGAGGGCCATATAAAAAGACCTGTATATTGACAAATTGCATTCCTGTAGTAAGAATAACGAATATCATTACAAATTCTCTGCAAATTAACCTACAAATGTAACTTAGTCTTACTGAAAATCTCCTGGAATTTCTTTTCAGAGCTTGACAAAATTCTGGGAGAATAAACACACAAACATGTTTTCAAAAAGAAGAATAATGAGTTGGGGTTTTCCTTAGCAGATATCCAAATGTGTTATAAAGCCACAATATGTACAGTAATTTGACATAGATGCCAACATAGACACATCAGTGAAATCAAGTAGAAAATCCGAAAGCAGACCTATGTATATTTAAGAATTTAGTGAATGATAAAGATGGCATTTCAAATCTGTGGGGAAAAGATAAATTATTCAATTAATAGCTGAGGGAAATATGGTGACTAGTTTTATAATCTTGAGGTTGGGAAGGTCTTTCTGAACATGACACTACAGGATGAAATCATAGAGGAATATAAAGATGCTTTTGACCTCCAAAAAAGTTATACTGACAAAAATTAATATTGGCCATTAAATAAATTAGAAAATAACTTTTTTAAGGCAAGATTTCTTGTTTATCCTCTATCACTAGATCCTGCAACAGCGCGTGACACATAGTAGGCATTTGAATGAGTAGATACATAAACAGTTCTGGCAAGTCAGTAAGAGAAAAAATGAACACCTCCATTTTTACAATGAGCAAAAGACATGGATCAAAAAGAAGAAACACAAAAGGTCAGTAAAAAAAGCTCAAATAGTATACATTACACCAACAGTAAGGTAAATACAAACTGAAACAATAGTTCACCATTTTTTATGTATTACTATTTAGCTTTTTAAACTGAAATGGCCAACATATGGGCAAAGAAGCCCTCATAAACTGCTGGTAGGAAAATTAAAATCTGTGCAATATAATTGAAAGTCTTTAAAACTGCAGACTCTCTGACCTAGTAATTTCACTCCTAGGAATTTATTTCTAAGGAAATCATTAAACAAGCATGCAAAGGCATATATACAAGGATATTCATCAAGCACTCTTTACAAGAGTGACAACTAGAAACAAGCATTCACAAATAGAGAACTGGTTTCATAAACCTTGGTATACTTTTTCAATCGAATACCATGCAAGAAGGATAAGTAATGATGCAACTATGTATTAGCTAATATCAAAAGATATTCATCATATGCTGTTAGTTCAGAAAGCCGGTTACAGAACAGCATATGTAAAAATCATGTTTGCATGCCTAGAAAAAATAGACAATAAATATTAAAATTTCAAGAGTGATTTTTTTATCATGGTAGTTTTTCTTCTTCCTCCTCCTCCTTCTCCTCTTCTTCTTCTTCTTCTTCTTCTTCTTCTTTTCTTTTTTTTTTTTGAGATGGAGTCTTACTCTGTTGCCTAGGCTGGAGTGAAGTGGCGCGATCTCGGCTCACTGGGATTACAGGCATGCGCCACCATGCCCAGCTAATTTTTTGTATTTTTAGTAGAGACTGGGTTTCACTGTGTTAGCCAGGACGGTCTCGATCTCCTGACCTCGTGATCTGCCTGCCTTGGCCTCCCAAAGTGCTGAGATTACAGGCATGAGCCACCGCACCTGGCCTTGTTTTCTTCTTAATGATCTTTTATGTGATCTAATTATTTACACTACCATGTGCTACTTCTATAACAAAAGTGTTAATTTTTAAAAACAATGTAAAAGTAATATTTGGTATATGGAAATAAATCTTATGTTGTCTTTTTGGATGTTTCCATCCCCTGAGCTTACTCTTTTTACTATATATATATTTTATATATATAATATATATTACATATAATATATAATATACATAATATATAATATATACATAATTATATATACAATTACATATATATATAATTTTCAAGCATTTGTGAGAAGGTAATATTTGGAAATTATTAAATGGTAACCCCTAAATTGCCCTCCAACCTCCACTACCATATTCAGCTGCAATCTTCCACCCACTTTATCACATTACCCTGCTTTACTTTTTAAAAATTTTCTTTGCAGCCTTCTAGGTGAAGTCAGGTCATTTACACATTTGCATAATTGCTATTCATTTTTTTCTGCCAGAATGTAATCTCCATGAGATCAGGGACTTGCACTGTTTAGCACAAAGTTATATCCCAGTACCTAGGACAGTGACTGATACATAGTTGAGGCTCAATAAATATGTGTTGAATAAATGAGTGAGTGAATGAGTTTGTTTTGGAGGAGTTGGTTTACTTCATATGGTTCTGCAAAGAGTCGTTGCCTCTTGAGAACCTTTTGGAATTAGATCTACTAATTTTCTCTATTAAGCAGTGAGGCTGACCTTCCAGACAGTGGTATATGATAGAAATCACTCAAGCCTAGACGTCAGTAGAGCTGGACTCCAGTTCTGATCTCACCACAAACAAGCTTCATAAACAAATCAGTTTTGAAGTTCTTGCTACACAAGATTAGCCCTAATCAAAAGTTGAAAAGGTCAAGAGGCTGCTGCCCTTGCTTCCCGTGTGCTGTTCTACGTCTTCAGCAGGGTCCACATGCTCTCCTCTATGCCCCTGCCCTCTCCTGCTTCACTCTCCCAGTTGGTGGTAAGGCTGCCTGAGCCTCTGAGATGGTGAATTTGTGTGTCAGCCTGACTGGGCTAGGGGCTGCCCAGATGGGTGGCAAAACATTTTTCTGAATGTGTCTGTGAGGGTGTTTCTGGAAGAGATTGGCATTTGAACTGGGAGACTGAGTAAATAAAATCACCCTTACCAGTGTGGGTGGACATTATCCAATTACTGAGGGCTCACAGAACCAAAAGGCAAAGGAAAGGCGAATTCACTCTCTTCTTGAGTTGAGACATCCATCGTTTCCTCCCTTCAGACATTGGAACTCCTGGTTCTTGAGCCTTCAGACATGAACTGAATTATACTACTGACTTTCCTGATTCTACAGCTTGCAGATGGCAGACAGTGACATTTCTCAGTCTCCATAATCGCGTGAGCCAATTCCCATGTCAATCAATCAATCAGTCAATCAATCAATCTTCTGTTGATTTTGCTTCTCTGGAGAGCCCTGACTAACACAGCCTGTATAGTTACACTCTGCCTATCTCCAGGGGATATAGATTCATATGCTTGCACTTATGACCTTCCTCACTTGCATCTCATGGAAATGTACTTTCAAGGTAGTATCCAAAAAACTCACATAGATTGTCTTGTACCCTACCTGCTTATTCATAAGTGCAAAATAATTTTGTTGTCTGCAAAACAGAATCTCTGGAGCAGAATCATTGTCATCTTGTGATTTATAACACTCAAGTGACAAAAAGTATGCTAGATAATGACACGGCACATTTACCAGTCACCTATGTACACCCCATGCATGATGGTATAAAAAATATCACAATGTTTTCTAATACACAATAACTTAATGACCAATAGATGTTATCACTAACTATCCGTCCAACCCTTTAAATACCATCAGCCCTGCAGAAGGTAGAAAAAGTTGAATCACCTCCTAGCTTGGTGGGCTTGAGATCTAAATTGTAAATGTGAGATACTATTATCTGAGCCTCCCAGGACTGCCTTGGCACTGGGAGGACTAGTACTGCACTCTTGAATTTAATCCTCCCCTGTTTTTTTCCCCCCCCAGATATTTATAACACAGCTGTGGAAAGGTGTTCCTGGCAGGAAGTTGGCATACAACTTCTCAGGCTGGGAGCAAATATCTGAATCAGATAGGAAGAAACACTCCAAATGGATCAATTTGTTTAAATTTTAGAGTTGAAATTCAGGTCTGGAGACACTGAGTGATGTCACAGAATAGATAATTTATCTGATAACCCAAGTTTCAAGTCCCTGCTTTTTCTTCAATTTTCCAAGTAATACAGGCCAAAGCTGATTTCCTCTTATGCATGAAGTCAGTGATCACATCAAAGTAGGCCTACTTCAAGATGCTGCATGAAAGACTCTACTATCAAGCATAGGCTTGACTTTCCAGAATCAGATTTTAAAAGCCTTTGGCACTTAAATAAAACATCTTCATTTTGTAACAGACCAGCGTTTTCTTTCCTTTTTGCAGGAGTGGGAAGTGAAATTACATACCATGTGGTTTTCATAATTTTAAAACATCGTAATTTTTAAGACGGTGAGAAAGATATTGAAGGCATTTACGGGACAGCCAGGTATGAGACTATCTGGGCTGGAGAGAAAATAAATGACTTGAGACTGGAAGACAACCATTTGCTGGACTCAGAGAACACTAATCATCTTTGTTCTACAAGAGAAATCAGAGACTACGTTCTACTGCCCAGGAAATGGCAGTTAATGGAATAGCTCAAAAGAGAGAGCAGCCTTTGAAACATATGCAGATTGTACATCAGCTGCTGGTGGGCTGGAAGAAAACAGGAGCACTACTGGCAATGATACATTCTCTACTCAGGCCACATAGCCAGACAGTGCTGCCTCAACTCAGCCAATGTTGTACAGCATCCCACGATTACTAAAGCGCTTAAGTAGAGACCATCTCATCTGATCTTCACATTTATCCTTTGAAAGGAGCAGGCTAAAGCTAGTTTCTCTGGAACATATGACCAGCTTAGCAACTGGCCCATGGATATCTTCAAATAAATTGAATCAGTCAGTAACATAGGCTGGAGTGAGGGTCAAGACTAGAAGGCCTAGGAATTTTAAGATTCTTTTGGGCTTATAAGATTATATGTATGCATTTCTGCAACCTCCACTGCATCTACAGTACTTATTTACAGAATAATTAATTGCTGCTTTGCTGCTAACAACTAGTAACATTTATTAAGCATTTGCAATTTGCCATTAATTTTCTAAGCATATCACATAGATTACCTTATTTTATTCTCACAATTACCCTAAAAGAAACTCAATAAATATCCATTGAGTGAATGGCTGAACTTAAGTCAGTCAAATAATACTTGGTGATACTACTTTCTCCCTTTACAACCACAACATCATGACCTCCATTTGACTCTATTGGGAAGCATCTGGATGCTAGAAAGGAAAGGGAATAAAAGATCACCTTGACTGCAGCATAGAAATTGTACTCATGGAAAACAGAATCCTCGGAAAAGGATGCCATGACTCAGATATGAAATGATGAAGATCTAAACTAAGGACGTGATCATTGAGTTGAAGAGGAGACAGAATATTTAAGTGAACTAGTCATGCTGCTGGACTGGATAGAGATAGGGAAAGAAAGGACACCATGATGGTGGTCAGGGATCTGGTATGAACAACCTGAGTGAATGCAGTTCAATTCAGAGAAACAAAGGATGATGGTGCTTTGGAGGATGAGGATGTTGATTCCTGTTTTGGATGAGTTGAATTTGAAGCACCTGCCAGGCATCCAGAGGTTGAAGGCCAGTTGAGTAAAAAAAAATTACATCTGAAACTTCAGGACTGAGACCTGGGATGGAAAATATCAGCTTCCATCAGCCTGACTTGGGAATCATCCACTGAGAGAGAGTAACGAAGCCATGGAAATGCCTATGCCCACCCAAGCTACATGGTTTGGACTTTGTCCTATAGTTAGGGAATCACTTTCCATCTACTTTCCAGGTTTCTCACACCTAGAGGGCCTCACCGCTGTTCACCATGTCACAGTGGCATCCTGTCTTCTGCAGCTCTCTCCCTCCTCAACCACCATCTGGGTGATTGCCACCATGCTTTAAACAAACTCTGTTCTTACCCAGTTAGGTTCCTTGTCTTCTTCTCTTCATCACTTGAAGCATAAGCTCCCCACTGCCTTTACAGACTCCTGAAGGGCACTGTGCCGTTTTCCACTCCCTGACTCCAGTCCAACATCCACCCTTTGCTGGGGTTGATAGTGACATTTCAACCACTGCCCCTGCCACTCTGCCCCAGGTTCAGAAAGAACAGTGGCTCCTCGACCAAGCAGAAATGAAGAGTGCCCTCCCCAGCCCCTTGCACTCTGTCTCACACCCACATTTGCATTCCTTCTCAGCTTGTTTCCACTCTGCCAGTTTTGTTCGCATGTCTGGCACTAGGGGTGGCTCCCAGGGCCTTTTGCAGCCCTCTTCTTTCACCCAGAAGGAAGGTGGACCAGTCTGACTCCAACGTGCTGCCGAATGCCAACTGGCAGGTGGCTGGGTGACGGGAGGGTGATGACACGGCAGGGCACTCCCAGCAGGCAGGAAATCAGGGCACCAGATTGGCACCCACAGTTGCAGCTTCAAACCGTCAACAACAGCCAGAATCCTGGACGATGAACCTTCCTGTCATTCCCACAATCTTGGAATCTTCTCAGAGTGGCTTGAATACTAATGTAAAGGAAATTTCTCAGAAACCACATTCAGTCTGGGAGTCAGGGAGCCAAAATTGTATCTCATTCTCTTCTAGGTGCGTGCAGCATACAGACTCACTCCCAAAACCAGTCCTAATCTCCTCAAAGATGGGGGAGAGAGCAATTGTTAGACAAATGTCGCAACCAATGTTCTTCCTCTGCAGACATACCCGCTTCTGCTTTGCTCTTCTCCAATTTGGGCAGATAGTGTCATATTGTTTTGCAGCTTCAGGGTAGCATGCCTTCTCCTGTCACTGATTTCTAAGAATTTCTACCAGAGAATGCATGGAAACCATCAGCATCCCAACTTGAAACTAAACTTTATTCCTAAATGGGCTTCTCTCCAGCTATCGCTCCCACTCTCAGAAACTCACCTTCTCCTTCCTTGAGAAAAGAAGGCTTTTTCCTCTCTGCACCCACCGCTGCTCAACATCTACACAACCCTTCCAGGTTTTCTCTCTCATATACACACCACAGCAGTTTTCATTTCTATTCCATTTAATCAGATCTCACCATGTCCCATGGGCAACCTTATGACCAAAGGGCAACAGCTCATTTGGGTTAGGATGTGTTCTAGATATTTCTTGTTATCCTTTCCAGATCCACTCTCCACCCTTTTCTACCCTGCTCTGTATCTTGGGAGGCCAGCTCCTGAGAACTGCAGCAGGGGGCTTCCGTGTGTGCTAGCAATGGGAGTTTAGCCAATGAGAGATCTCAGCAGGAGATCAGAGTGTGAGAGGAGAGTGAGGTGAGGGCTTATTGCCCCAGCTCCATCTCTTCAAAGCACTGTAAACTGGATGCATCTCTCTGCTGTAGGTTACAGCTCCTGTTAGAAGGCTCTTTCCTTATAGCCCCTCTTTCTGAGCTCCCCATAGCTGCTCTACTACTTGTCCCTTCAGGTCTGGGGATGGTAAAGGCTCCCTGCTGGTACAAGCCCCAGGGTATTGCAGTATTCCTCCCTGACTTGCTGAAACCCTTCCCACACCTTTGTAAGTCTTTCTTTGATAAACCTCTCCTCAAACACCCATATTAAGTATGCTGTCTGTCTCTGGCCTGGACCCTGAATGAAACAGGAGACTGTTACTACATTATGATGGAGGACTTTTGCTAATTTAGATCAATTTAATTTAACAAATATCAACTAAGTGCCTAGGACCTGTTTATTATTTTAAAATAATCATTTTTAAAATGAGCAAACTATATAATCTATTAGCAGGTGACTCATGCTATGAAGAAAAAATGAATCAAATAAATGGTACAGGGAGTGTCAGAGGTTGGGAGGCATGCAATTTCATATAGGGTGGCCGAAGATGGTCTCACAGAGAAGAGATTTGAATGAGAGTGCAGTGAGGGCACAATGAAGTACAGTATGGACACGGAAGGTTTCCCTCAAAGAGTTTATACCCAAGTTAGGAAGACGAGATGGACATACAGGAAAGTACACATGCCACAAGGCGGTAAGTCAAGAAATGTTAAATGGCAGTAGATGATTAAATGTCAGCAAAAAAACAATGTATATGATAGTAAGTTCTTCCATTGTCCTAGGTTGTGTATTTTTGCAAAACAGGCTTTGAAATGAAGCTTAGTTTGTGGTGTGTTTATTGGAAAGTACCCTGGGCAACAATATCTGTAGAAAGAAGGAGAAGGAATCAGGGTTGGCTGCAAGGAAAAGTCAAACTGCAATGTAGGCCTGACAGCCTCGGCTAGACATTCAGGAAGCTCTACAGCTAAAACAGCTCATCAGAGTTGTGCTGTGTTGGACTGAAATGGCAGAGCCTTTAGATGCTCATCTTGATCGTCACTGGATGTGGATCGGCACCTGGGAAGGTATGACCTTGAACTAGTCAGCTTTCTGAAGCTAAAACAATCCTTGTGGGAGCTGAGAGCCACAAGCTAGAGCAAAATATCTTTCTTTGAAGGGGGATCTGGACAGCATATCTCTGTGTACACCTAAACAATTACTAAAAATAATTGAAAATGAGATTGTTTAACCATTATCTGTATATCACTGAAGAATCCTGGTTACTAGAGATGTGCAAATATAAATCTTATTTTTGGTTCTGCATAGTACATATCTATGATTTTGAGGTTGATCTTGAGGAAGAGTCTAGGATGGATTGTTAAAGTAAAGGTCTGTAGTCTCTTAAAAAATGTGGTAAAAATCTAAGACACATGTTCTCTAAGAAAAAGTCCTGCCAAATGTATCTCACTTCCTTTGAAAATGTTATTAAATTAGTCCATCAGGGGATTTGATAGAGTATGCCTAGATTTCAGAGAAATTATGATGATGTTCTTGTCAGAATGGCATGCTAGACAACATGCCTGCCATATCAACTCAACCTTGCCTTCCAGTTTCATCAGCTTAATCATCTCTGTAAGATGCAGATCTTCTTACTCAATAATTCCACTCTCCCTGCTCCTTACCCTCAGTCAATAGGACAGGCTTGACCAAGGAAACCAATCTGTCACCAGGTCAGTGACCAGATTCTCTCCTTCCAGAATTCGAACAGGAAAAAAGGAAAGACAAGAAAGAAAGAGAAGAAAGAGAGAAAGAACGAAAGAAAGAAAGAAAGGATGGAAGGAAGGAAGGAAGGAAGGAAGGAAGGAAGGAAGGAAGGAAGGAAGGAAGGAAGGAAGGAAGGAGGGAGGGAAAGGGAAGGGAAGGGGAGGGGAGGGAAGGGAAGGGGAGGGGAGGGAAGGGAAGGGAAAAGAAGAGGGAAAGGAAAGAAGGGAAGGGAAAGAAAAGGAAGGGAAGGGAAGGGAAGGGAAGGCAAGGCAAGGCAAGGCAAGGGATGGCAAGGGAAGGCAAGGAAAAGCCAGAAGGGAAGGGAAGGCTAGGGAAGGGAAGGCCAGGGAAGGGAAGGCCAGGGAAGGGAAGGCCAGGGGAGGGAAGAAAGAGCAGGCAGATGGCATTGGTTCCCAGAACAGTATGTTCATGTGAAATGGTGCCAGGGTGCCATGGAAAGTCAAAACTAAAGGGAGGTGAAGCCACGAGTCTCACTGAACCAGTCAAGAAGTAAGAAAAATTGAGAAGATCTGGAGAGTATGTGTAGACCCAAATAGGAGAAATGGAGAAATCAGCTGACTAATGGTTTTCCAATTCCGTGGGGTCCAGCATTATTTCCTACAAGTGAATTATATCAGAATTCCTTACGTCCTTAGAAGCCTATTTTTACTTAAGCCACTTTAAATATGTTTGTATTACTTGCAACCCGATAATGCCTAAAATGACTCTCTAATCATATTCTTATAAATTGTATAATATACTGGTTAATGAACCAGATGGCAATATATTAGATGGGTTATTAATTGGTTAGGAAAAAAATCCAGAAAACAACTGCTTAATTAGTTGATAGATACATAGAAGGGGTTCCAAATGGCTTCTATAGTGCTGTATCCTCATGGCTGAGGCATTCGAAAGTTTTCTCTGTAATTAGAACGTATGCTGCCTGAAAGTAGGTATTATGAACACCTCACAAAGTACCCATGTTTAGGACAGAGCACAGTGTTGACACACACTAGGTGTTCAGTAGAAAAGCTAACTTTATAAAAATACAGATTTTGCAGATAACATGAATCAAAGAAAGATAGTAATTTTGATGGATGAGAGAATTAAAAATCAGCATAGGAAAATAATTATATTTTATAAGAATAACTGCAAAGTTCTGGAAATGGGCCCAAAAGATAAAAAGTGTATCTTAGGGACCACATGCAGAATATCTTGTTTGGTCCTGGGCACCACCTTCAGATAACAAAACATAAACAAGAGTATAGTTGGAGGATGAGGATCAGAAGGGCAAAGTGACTCAAAAGCATTTCAGAAAGGCCCGGGGATGAATAACCCACAGAACTATAAACTTACAGCAGACAGTGTGGTGAATGAAGGCAGCCTTCAAGCCTCTAAACAGTTGTCATGAGGGTGAAGAACTGATTCATTAAGTCTCTCTCTTCCAAGAGAGAAAAAACTAAGACCCATGGGTGGAATCTATATTCTTTCTATCAGTGAAAAATCAATTGAGCAACTTAACTTCAACCAATCATTGTCTTGGTACTGGCTACACTCTGCCAAACAAAGCAGACAGCCTGCCTTCATGGAACTGATGGTCTAGCAGGGATACTCATGTTCATCAAAATATCATGGCATAAATGCACAAGAAGGGCTATGAGACGAGTAGAAAGTGCTATCAGAGTTCCCTGAAGCTAGAGGAATGGATTTGTTTTGATTTAATTTTTGCTTTGTATTATTTTGTTTTATTTAAGAGTTCAAGAAACTGAAAAGCAATATTGCCAAAGCCTAGTGAACAAATGGGAGAATGGCATAAACTATGGGAGAGAGAATTAAAATGTTAGAGCAAAAGACCAGGGAAGAGATATTAAGTCATAAACTAAACTAGGGTGGTGGCAATGCAAGTAGAGAGAAATTGTTGCATTTAAGGTTCATTTTGGAGGTAAAACCTAAATGACTTCAGGATATATTGGGCAGAGGTAAGTAAGACATTCATTAATTCAACTTGATATTTGTTATTATCTGGATGAAAACTGACCTAAAATATTTTATACTCTTCATAAAGTGTTTATTGAGTCAATGAAACAAATTTGGAGGGAAGGGACTTGCAAGGGTATGTTTAACCAGCTTCAGAAAATAAATATGTAAATATTTTAAGGGCTTAGGTAAATGCCCTGTTAAAGTAACCTCACATTGTCTCTATAATTTGAAATAAATTTCCAAAGTTCAGGTTGCTCACAGATCCAAATCAGTCTTTATCCTTCAATCACTTATCCATTCAAAAATTTTTATTTAACATTTAACATATGCGAGAAGCTGTTTGAGTTGCAAAGATGAATCAGGAAAGGACTTGTACAAAGGTAAGAGGAACACAGACTGTGTCCTACCTTAGGGCTCCTGAGACGCTTGCAAAGCAAACAATCCAGAGAAACAGTGAAGGTTTCATTTGTGCTGTGCCTTGGAAGGTGAGGCATTCAGCACAGACAGGCAGGCATTCTAAGAGGAATCAGCATGCCATGGCGGCAAGGGGGTTGGGAACCTGGGCTGAAACAGTAAAAGTATTAAAATAGTCTGTGGTGATGACTGGAAAGTGTTAGTAAAACATTTAATTAATGAAAAATGAAAATATTCCTCCCTAATGTACTTTATGCATCACAGATTCATCTGAACTTACAGGTGAAATGGAAATTTAGAGAGAAAATTCTTCAATCCCTTTGGCTTTCATCATTGTGTTGCTATGGCTTGACTGTCTGAGCCAGGACCTAGGACACAAGTGGTCTTTCTCCCATAGCAAAGAAACAATAAATATTGCTCTAACTTCTGGGTTTCTGATGATTAGATCCTGTTTTCTCTCCAATATTCTCCTAAATTCTGAGTGGTGTTGTGGTTTTATAGTTAAGCTTCTAGGTCATCCACATGCCCCACTGATATGGTTTGGTTGTGGCTCCACCCAAATCTCATCTTGAATTGTAGCTCCCACAATTCCCGTGTATCATGAAAGGTACTCAGTGGGAGGTAATTGAATCATGGGGGAGGGTTTTTCCTGTGCTGTTCTCACAATAGTGAATGCGTCTCATGAGATCTGATGGTTTTATAAAGGGGAGTTCCCTTGCACTTGCTCTCTCTTGCCTACAGCCATGCAAGATGTCCTTTTGTTCTTCCTTCATCCTCCACCCATGATTGTGAGGCCTCCCCAGCCATATGGAACTGTGAGTCAACTAAACCTCTTACCTTTATAAATTCCCCAATCTTGGGTATGTATTTATTAGTACTGTGAGAACAGACTAACACACCCACCAAGTCTGACTTCCATTTATGGGGCTCCAAGATACCAAGTAAGCCTGCAAGTCCTTATTTGGGGCACCAATGTTTGAGGTCCTCCTAAGGTACCTTGTGTCTGTTTTTCTCTTATAATCCCCATACAAGGTTGCACACTTCCAAGACAGATGTGGGTGGAGCCAGCTCTGAAGACTGTATGCCTAAATGGAGTCAAGGAAACATGAGATTGATGGCTACTCACCCAAAAAATTAGCGGCAGACATAGATCTTGCTGCCAAACGAGCTGATCTACATTTTTATTTTGGCTGAGAAATATCACAAATTTTTAATAGACATTCTTCTATAATATGACATCTTTTCTTTACAAATGTCAATGCCTTTTATTAGTCAACTGCTAGTGGCTATTTATTTTTATCTATTTCTTCCAATAGTAGTCAAGCCAAAATTATCCACCTATTCTCATTCACCTTTTTGACTAATCCTACCCATTCAAAAAAAAAAATGACTGGTCAGGATCAAGAACAAAGTAGGACTAAACTTACACAGTATAGACTATACTTTAACCTTACTATTATTCTACTAATCTGAGCTTCCCAGCCTCTATAATTAGGTAGTGACAGTTAAGAGCTTCAAATTATACAGAGCAATCAGTTATTCCTGGCAGCCTCCCTCTTCATACCAAAGATATCACCATTTGCCCGGTTCTAGGAAACTCAATGTCTGCATTTCCCTTGAGGGCCACCTAGGGAGTTTCTCACATTGAAGGATGGTTTATTTAACTTATCACAGCTAGTGTTTCTGAAAGATGGTGAGGCTCACAACGTAATAACCACCTGTCATCTCTTATTAGTTAGATATTTCACACTGGAGATTTGTTATATTAAAGGGCCCTAAAATTATTGACATCAGATAACTGACTTATAATTAAATTTTATGTAGATTATTAAAATACCGTTGTTACTGTTATAGGGGAAAAATAATGGCAACGAGATAGGTTCATGACAGAATTCACTATTTCTAGCACACCATGTCAGTATGTCATTAAGTGGAGGCTTTGTCAGACCTACTGGTAAAGTCTTATAGGCATGAACCGCTGCGTCCAGCCCTCCTGTCTGCTGAGAGCCCCACTCCAAGTGAATGGAAAGGGTGATCCCATGCTTACAACTCTCTCTTGGAGTGGGGAACTTGGAGAAGAGGTCTAATAGCTACGGCAGGCTCTGACCCAAAGAAAACCCATCTAAAAAGACAGACTAATCACTCATGAAATCTAAAGTAGAAAAAAAAAAAAACGATAAAAAGCTGAAAGGACTGTAAAAATAATTGTCCTAAAGTTTTTCTCCATATTAACCTCAGTTCAAAATCCCTCAGTTCAAAATCCTCTGGGGAAATCTACAAAGTGAGAAATCGAATATTTGCCCATGTCTTCCCAGAAAAGTCCAGCTTACAACTGCACTCCCTCCTCTGAATTTCTGGAGCATATGTTGTGTGTATTGTTCATTATTACTTGGTGAACTTCTCTAGAACCTCTATGTGGAAGTATTGTTTATCTCTTCTGACAAGATTTAACTTTAATATATTATTGACTTTTACTCTTAGTAAGAACATATGATTTGTGAGGTTAGGACCCTGGTTTTGTGCTTTTGGTTCACCCACAGAACCTATCATGTACATGTGTACAATAAATACCTGTTGCTTCATTAGAAAAGAATTGTGTTGAAGGCCAGACACGGTGGCTCATGCCTGTAATCCCAGCACCTTAGGAGGCTGAGGTGGGAGGATCACTTGAAGCCAGGAGTTCGAGACCAGCCTGGGCAACATGGCAAAACCCTGTCTTTACTAAAAATACGAAAATCAGTCCGGCATGGTGGCACACACCTGCCATGGTGGCACACACCTGCCATGGTGGCACCCAGCTACTCAGGAGGCTGAGGCACAAGGATTGCTTGAACCCAGGAGGCAGAGGTTGCAGTGAGCCAAGATCATGCTACTGCACTCCAGAGTGGGTGACAGAAGGAGATTCTGTCAACAAAGAAAAAAAAAAGAAAGAAAAAAAGAAAAAGAAAAAGAAAAAAGAAAGAAAGAAAAGAATGGTGTTGGAAAATCTCAAAAGAAACTCCATGTGGCATAAATTGTTGCCAAGCAAATGGAGTTCATATAATTGAATATGAGGCAATTCTAAAAGTATAAATTAAAGCATATGTATCTCACTTTTAACTTCTTTATAGTAAATTCTAATGTTCTCAGAACCTGAAGAACTCAAGATTAATGTACTGAAAAGTCAGCGGAGGAGCCCAGTGAAGAGCTAGTGACCAGCACTAACTATCAAGAATGTTTCCTTGGTGGGTATTTTTGGTGTGCAGCCAGTACCTGTGGTCCCTGACTTTCTGAAGGGCATGTGATCCATGCTTCCCGGTTCCCTTTCTCAGCTCTGGGACCCTAAGAGCTCCACATCTGGACTCAAGTGGAAATGCAAGGGCTAGAAACACATACAAAGAAAACCAGGGTGATTTTTTGTGGAATCTGTCTGGTACTTCCAGGATGGGCTTATTAGTATGAACCAGAAAAGAAAATATTAAAGAAAAATAATAGCGCCTAATATGGCTTTAAATAACCTTCAAGTTCAGGAAGAAATACGTTTTTGTACAATACTGGTTTGGTCCTCACTCCCATCCATCACTTCAGATATCTGGTCAACACACATGAGTCATCTTTGTATTAGTGACGGTACACAGATGTGAACTTCACTGTTGGAGGTGAGTGTGATACAGGTCAAAGTCACCACATCACTTTAAAGAACTGCAATTGGAAGTTCTAGCCAACACCACCCTATTTCCACCCATGCCTGGCTTCACTTACTCTGCCATCAGCCTGTGTTGAAGTCCCAGAATAGCTCCCTATTGAGTCTTCAGTGAGATTTCCATTTCAAAGGATGGTACTGTCTCAGCTGGGCTCTGCTGGCCTACTGTGCGTGTTGAAGCTAGCAAAAGAAAGTCATGCCTCCTTTGCACTGTTTGATCTAAAGTCTTTTTAAAGGGCTTTGTAACATTCTTTTGTTGTAAAGCCCTAGTCAGAAAAGATAAAAGATAAATATAAATACTGTGTAAAGAGAAGAAGTATCTATGTAAGGAACCATTCAAATTATAATTAGGAAGGAATATGACACATTTAACTGGAAGGCAGCATCCAGAAACTTATAAGCCCAGTTGTGTACATTTGAAATCTGAATCTCTCATGTCATTTGAAACAATTTATTTATTTCCATTGTGCCACACTTTTCTCATCTGTAAAACGAGGGTAACAGAAGCAACTACCCCATAATAATTTTGGGAAGATTATAGAAAGTAATACATTGAAAGCATTTGGAACAATGCTTGCCTTGTGGTGAGTGGCAGTGTTAAAACTTAAAAATATTCCTGAGTGCCGGAAGGTACTGCCAGTTAATGGATATCACCTGATTTGGATAGAAAATTCTTACTGATCTCAAAATATGCACTGTAAGCAATTGTCATAGGTGGAATACGTTATGAATTGAACTTTCTGTGTGGAAACTCTAGCCTCTAGAATCTCAGAATGTGACCTTATTTGAGAACAGGTTCATTGCCGATATAATTAGCTAAGATAAGGTCATACTGGAGTAGGGTGGGTAGTCTAATATGACTGGTGTCCTTAGAAAAAGAGGATATTTGGAGACAGACACACACATAGAGAGATACCCTGTGGAGACGCAGATCAGAATGATGTGCCTGCAAACCCAGGAACACCAAAGACCGCCTGCAAACCACCAGAAGCTAGGGAACAACGTGGAACAGCTGAGAAAGAACCAACTAGGTTGGTTCTTGATCTGCGAGTCTGGCCTCCAGACATGGGATAATCCATTTCTGTTGTTTAGGCCCCCCAGTTTGTGGTACTGTGTAACAGCAGCCTTAGCAATCAAATACAAGTGCAGATTCAAATGTCAATTTTAGTGGAGCTCAGTAAAGCAAGAACTGCTTGCTGAACACCTCAGGAAAATTGTGGCAGGTCCTGAGAGGGAGAAAAGCTCTCTGAGGCACAGTTCCTGGATTTGAGGCCTGGCTGTTTAGTGGAGGAGGCAAACACACACACACACACACACACACACACACACACACACACACACACACACAGACAATTCAGTGTGCTATCAGCGTCCAGTAAGTGACAGGACAATTCACATTACACGAATTCAGAGCTAGGTAGCCAGGAAAGGCTCCATCTAGAAATGCCAAAAATGCATTCCAACAATGGGTGGAAATAGTTAAATTCCAACAAAATTTTTTAAAGCCAAAAAATCCATTCTCAAGGATCCCACATGCTCCTTTCATGCTGTCTCTAACTGCCTTTTTCTCAGCTCATCCTTTAGGGTGTACCTTTTCAATCCATAGTCATTCCCACACAAGTGTGAAATTCCTCCCCTTTTGTTCCTTCAACTTTCCTTGCAGAAGATGCTTTGCAGCAACAATCACATTAGCCTTACAAATGCTGTTTGGAAACCCAAGCAGAGCCATTGCTTTTTCAGAGGGTTGGGAACTTGGTACTCCAAGTGATTTTTTTATCCCAATTTCAGGGTCATGTTGCTTAGACATACAGAGTGGAAAGAGAAAGATGATTGGGAGAAAAATCCTCCCCCAACCCAACAGAAACATGCAGCTTTCCCTGGAAGGCACCAACGCCACAACAAACAAACAAATAAATAATAAATATTCTTTCACTAAAATGGTAAGTCTCACTTCAGTAAGCAACACATTATGCACCATGCTGGTATAATAAAGCACACATCTCCCTGAATCATTCCCACTAATACAATGTATTCAGTGCTCATATGATTACACTTTTACAGCCTGTTAGCAAAAACACATACAATTGCAAAGTGCTGCTAATGCAATGTGACAGAATACTGTTATTACAAGAAGAAGTTGTCAGCACGGAGCAATTGATTTTCCTTCATCTCCTTCCTGCTTTTGCCCATCCTCCCTACCTCTCCTGGAGATGTTTATTACATACACTGAGCACAGTCCTTTCTCTGAATCAATTCTGATATAGTGTAAAGGAAGGAATACGAAGACAAGAAAAGTTAACATTATTCCAGATATTCTAAAGGGGAAAGAAAACTTCCTTTAGGGACATTTCCTTCCCAAAATGTTTATTAAAGCTTTAAGGAACCAGAGCTCCCTTCCTCCAGCAGAAATATCTGGTCTTTTTATTCAGTTATGCCATGACTGTTTATTTACCTCTTCTCTTCCCCTCCCTTCTTTTCATAAATAAAAACCAGGATGGATTTAAAGTACTGGGGCACCTAGATTCCTGCTGATTCCGTTTCCTGCATTTTGAAGTGCAATAGAGGGAAGAAATAAGTAATATACGAAGCCAGAAGGATAATTATTTGGTTATTGCTTTGTCAGTATTTTCCTTAGAAATGTTTACCTCCTTTCATGGGATGACAATAAATATGCTAAACAAGGATGTCTTTCTGGAAATGAAAATAATTCTATGGCCAGCACCAGCAATCTAGTCTAGAATATAGCATAGCACAATTGGATGGGATATAGAGATTATTGGGTCCAATGTAGTCATTTTATATATACATGAGAAAATCCAGGCCCCAAGAGTTAGGAAATTTATCTGATTTCTCACCACTCGTTAGTGTTGGAGATGAATCTTGAAGCCAGTGCTTGTTGCTATACCATGATACGTGAGGCATTAGGGCCATTTAGTAATATAGAAAACACATATTGATATGTGTATGCGATATTTAGTAACACACATATTGATACGCGTATGCCTCATCTTTCTGTTTTTTTGTTATGATGGAATGGAAGAGTTCCACTTGCCAATAATAGTTGCAAGAGAGAATAGAGAAATCCACACAAATTGTTGCATGGTCTTTTGAAAGAGCAAGTGACCACAGGAAACATTAAAATATCCCAGTATATAGATATTGATATGGTTCAGCTCTGTCCCCAACCAAATCTCATCTTAAATTGTAGTTTCTATAATCCCCATGTGTCATGGGAGGGACCCGGTAGGAGGTAATTGAATTATGGGGGCGTTACCCCCATGCTGCTGTTCTTATGATGAGTTCTCATGAGATCTGATGGTTTTTTAAGGGGCTTTTCCTCATTTGCTTGGCAATTCTCCCTCCTGCCACCATGTGAAGAAAGATGTGTTTACTTCCCCTTCCATCGTGATTGTAAGTTTCCTGAGGCCTCTCCAGCCATGTGGAACTGTGAATCAATTAAAGCTCTTTCCTTTATAAATTACCCAGTGTGTCTTCATTAGCAGCATGGGAATGGACTAATACAGATTTCATCTTGGGGTGTTGCACCTTCCTATTGTACTAAAAAGTGCTATTTCTTTCCTACCCTATTTAAATGTATAACTCCCACATCTCCCTTTTCACACTCACCTCATTAAATGGAGGTACTCTTTGTTGATACCTAAGATACATGCTAACTCTTTCTCTTGCTCAGTAGGATCTTTTTATAAAATTCTCTTAAAATGCAAGAGTCACATGAACCAAGGGTTACATCAAGGTCCCCAAACATTATTGCCCATTAGTTTTAGAAAGTTAAAACCTCAATTAGTTGGGTTTGGCCTTTGAGGCACTTGAATGTGTTGCTCTAATTAGACTTTGCATTCTTAAAAATTTACTGCAGAGGTGGGGATCTTTTCTCCTCAAGATGGCTTAAGGTACTTCCAAGTGTGAAAGCGAGTATAGAGATAGCTTTTATTCATTTGTTTTTGGTTTGGATTATGACGCCGACTGGCAAATATTCATGGGTGAAAAGCATTTAGTTGGGACCAAGAATTATCTGGATGGAATAGGTACCTGTAGAGACAGCCTCTATTTGAGAAGAGCAACTCTCCCTAATGGATCCACACCCTTGAGCTGCTCATATTAAGAAACAAAAACAGAAAAGAAAAGAGGACACACCTGACATAATTTAGTGTAGTAACCTGCTGGAAGCCTTCACCTGCTGTGACAAGGGTGGCCTGAGGCAACTTTTTGGAGTTCAAGGAGATAATTTTTGCAGTCTATGCATGAAGTCTTTGGTAATCTCCTTCCTCCATTTAACTCAATTTTCTGATGCCCCTTCCTACAAACTATACTGAAGCCTGCCTCCTTTAAACAGTGTTCTTGGCTTTCCTCTTTCCACATCACAACTTCAATTTCCTATTTCTTCCTCTTCCCATAAATGTATTAATTATTCTTAGCTATTAGGTAGAAGCCACCATTTTTTAATCTTTTAAAATGACAATTTCCTAAAGTTCAACCTAATATTAATGGGTAGCAATTAAGACACCATTTCTCTCTGGTTTCTTTACTTTTTAAAAAAAACTTCTTTTCACAAAAAGCTTCTTTAGACATAAATGTCTTTTTTCTTATATAATGTATTCATTTATTTATTTTTGTTTTTCAACTTTTATTTTAGAATCGGGGATACATGTGCAGCTTTGTTACAAAGATATGTTGCATGATGCTAAGGTGTGGGATGTGATTGAACCTATCACCCAAGTAGTGAGCATAGTGCTCAATAGGTAGCCTTTCAGCCCTTACTCTTGACCCGCCCTGCTCCCATAGTAGTCCCTCGTGTCTACTGTTCCCATCTTTATTTCCATGTGTACCAAATGTTTAGCTCCCACTTATTAGTGAGAACATGTGGTATTTGGTAATAGTGGGAATTTCAGGTCCAGCTGACATGCATCTAAGGGGACTGTGACACTCTCAGACATTCCACCAAACATACACGCCTTAATTCTGCATCCAATAAAGGGAAGGTACAGGAAGGACTCCCTTCTTCCTTCCATCTTTCAGTTCGTGCTTTTATCCATTTTCACTGAGCATCTATATATGGCAGGCATGGCACTGAGTACGATGAAAAAAGGAAAGATGAAGAAAGACTAAGACACAGTTTGGGGCATCCAGAAACTGCTAATGTGGGTAGGGAGGACAAATTCCGAAACAGAGTGTGCCAAGTGGTAAATCTTGCCACTGTAAAATGTTTCCAGAGCCAGGACTGAAAAGGTAAATTCCTACTCAGAATATCAATCAAGGCAATAGCAACAGGAGCACCCTCCTGGGCCATTGTGGAAGGTGTCAACAGGTGGAACTTTGGGGCTACCAGCAAGAAGCACAATCAGTATTAACAATCAAGCAGGTTTCTTTCTAGGAGCTGGTTATGAAAGTGGACAGGACATCCCTGGTGGAGGCCATCATGTCCTGCTGTTTGAATGAGGAATGCAGGCCAGCAGAAGAGCTGGGGAGGATGCTGTTCATATATTTGTATCTCCATGTGTCCATTGATGGAGCACTTTAACCAGCTATGACCTTCTCCAGAACATAGTTAAAATGCCAAATGAAATATAAGACAATAATGGGAGGTGAAGGCAAAGTTGCTGGCTTTAGTATACGCCTCTTTGTAGACAAATAGGCCACCATATGACAATAATAAAATATGAAAAACTCATATTAAAAAGGTAAAAAATCAGATAATTGCTGAAGCATCGGTTATTTATAAAATAATCGGTAATGACCTTTGATGAAGAAATCACATTGTGACATTGCTGACAGGACAACTTTCCACGAAGGAAGTGGGGAGAAATGTAACAGCTGGTTCTGAAAGCAGGGAAAACCTGAGTTAATGTGTTAGCCCAGGCAAGAAAGCTCTGCTCATTTATTGTTACAAGGTTGAATGAGTACATGTTTTTAACTGCTGGGAAGAGGCAAAGCTGGTTCAATATTGCTGTTCTTGGATAAGGTGTGAGGTCATTGCTAGTGCCCTGCCCATATTCCCAGGGGTCAGATAAGGTTTCTGGGGCATGCTGATGGCTTCCGGTGTCTCCCTGCCTGAGGGGTTCTCCAATCATACTGTTCCATAGGCTGGAAGTACGAATCACTAACACCCCAGGACCAAGTCTCAACGAATCAGAGACCTGAGTTGGTAGAAAATAACCCATATTCATCTCCTCTCAGTGGTACAACCCTGGCATGAATTCTACATCTGTCAGACAGTTCCCAGCAGGACTGAGTTTTAGTTTGCCACAGCCATAGCTCATTCATTAGTATGACTTTTGTTGGCTTTCCTGACTCTGTCTCAATTTTGCACTCCCTCTCTGGGGTCCCTGGTATCACCTCCAAAATAAACTACTTGTACCCAAATGGTTGTCTCAGGAACTGCTTGTTTGGAGGAATGTGGGCAGAAGACAAGAATAAGACACATCACTTTTTCATATACTGATGTGTCAATGAACAAATATTTATTGAGTATCTATTATCTAAATAACACAGTACTAGACTTAAACTATAATAAAGTTTAGGTCCTCAATTGCAAGGAACTCATGTGGGCAATTAAAACACGGGTTCACTGAACATTAAATAATAAAAGCAGGACGTACATAATGAGTCCAAAATGAGCTAGCCAAGAGAAAATGGGAAATGCATAAATTTGAGTGGATGAGATGGAAGAGGAAGGACAATTCTGTTGGATGCAGAGATATGTACTATCTCTGAGAAATTCTGAAATAGAGAAATCTATTAAAATATGATTAATCTGGTATTTCCCAAACATTTCTGATCCTGGAAACTTTTCTTCATGTAACATCTTATAAAACGAACGCTCAAAGGAATGCACTTTGGGAAATGCTGTCTTGGAAATCAAGTTCCAGCTACTAGCTCTAGAATCCAATGCCTTCCTCCATTTAGCCCAGGGGTTTTCCACTTGCAACCCCACTGGCCAATTTAGATATGAAGTAACTCATCACTTCAAGCCATTTTGGATGAAGCAGATAGACTGAGCAGTCTTCCAAAATATTTGAGTTTTTCTGCGTGATGCCAGGGTGGATGTATACCTTTTAAACAACTATAATGCTATTTAAATCCCTGGGAACAATAAGGAGAACGTAACACATAGTTGATCAATTCTTTAGAACTCTCACTGCCTTGAAGAGAAAATGATCAGTTTGTTCTCCGAGAGAATATTTAACTGGTCAGCTGTTATTATGAATACAACCTTGACTGGGTTCAAATCCTAGGGAATCTTGGGTGAATCGCTTTACTTTTCTGTGCCTCATCCCCAATGTATTTACTTGGAAGGCTACTGTGAGCATCCAATGAAATAATGCATTTAAAGGCTTAGTGTGATCTCTGGCCCATAGCAAGAGCTCAACAAATTGTAGCTGTGCCTGTGATTACTACCACGATTAGCAGCAGTAACATCATTACTTGGCTCCCTTTTACCTTTAGTAGATTTCTCTCCCCTGGGCCTAAGACCACCTTGACTAGAACACACCCACAAATTTGGCACCTCACAATGTCCATATAATGCCTAGATGAGCCAGATGCAACACAGACAAGTTCTGAAAGAGACAACTTGATACTCTTCCAGGGGGAATTGTTGCCATTGAGATCCCTTTGGGAAATCTGAATTTAATACATGAAACTGACCCTACAAATAGCTTTCAGAAGAGAAATTGTTGCAAAGAGATAGATTTTTATATGAATTTTTTCAGAGCTTTGTGGGATTTGTTATGACTTTTTTTTTTTTCACTTGCCTACTTGCTTAAATGCATGTAATTGCTCTAAAGGATGATGAGTCAGTGCCTGGGTTTGGCTTGCTAATAAAATCTTATGCACATATAAGTCATCCCTAATATCAAAATATCATGAAGCATTTGAATACATAAGATTGGATCTTCATAGAATATTTTCTTTCTCCTTCCTTTCCCACCTTCTCTTTCCCTTCTCCCCTCTGGTTCCCCCTTCCCTCTTCCCTTCTTTCTTTCTCTCTCCTTTTTTCCCTTCTTCTCTTTTCCTCATGTTTTCATTCTCTCCAATTCTCTGTGCATGTTGCTCAGATTGTCTCTCAGTCCCTCTCCAGTGCTGATCATAATCCCAAAGGACACAATCCAAATGTTAAAATCCAAAACGCCAAATCCTGGGGAAGGGATTAGCGTGTTTTTGGTTGCATGCTGGATAGTTGCATTACATCACTTGCATCATGTTAGGTGGCATTATCACCTTGTTATTGTCTTTATTTGGAAATTAAGTGTGGTTTAAGGAGATGTGTATGAGTGCCAATTTGAAAAAAGGTGGACAAGTAGACTTAATATTAGATATCAACTTGATTGAATTCAGGAATACCTAGGCATCTAGTAAGGCATTATTTTGTGTGTATCTGTGAGGGTGCTTCAGAGGAGACTAGCTTGTGGATCTTAGTGGACTAGGAAGGGAAGAGGCAGACACCATCCAATTGACCAGGGGCCCCAGAGAGAACAAATACAGAGGTGAATTGGTCTTTCTGAGAGCTGGGACAGACTTTTAATTGGCTGCCTTGGACATCAAAACTCCAGGCTCACCGGTCTTTGGACTCTATGACTTACACACAGTCCCCCAGCCCCTAGGTCCTGAGGCTTTCATCCTTGGACTGAGAGTTATGCCAATGGCTACCCTGGTTCTGGAGCCTGTGGACTTGGACCAAGACATGCTATCCGCATCCCATGGTCTCCAGCTCGCAGATGGCCAGTCATAGAACTCCTTAGCCACCATAATCTCGTGAGTCAATCCCCCTAATAAATCCCCTCCTGTGTATCTATATACACATCCTATTGGTTCTGTCTCTCTGGAGAACCCTGACCAATACAGATTCATTACCAGGGAAGCCGGATAGCATTCCTTCTTACTGTATTCCTTGCCACACCATGGAAGAGATCTGTGAAATTGTTCCCTTGCAAAAATGCTGTGTTAAGTTCAGTATACAAGGTTACCTAATGGTGAAAGATAAAAGCTTAAAAGCTAATTATTATTGGTGCTGTGAAAGCAGAACATCACTTAATTGCAATGTCTGAGCAACAACCAGACTTTCAACTGGACAGCATATACTTATAACATTTGTAGACCACAACCATTCTCCAAATACAAGTGCAGTGAGTGTTTAGGAGATCACAGAAGTGAAAACACAGGCAAAAAATGCAAGAAATCTTTCCTGCCAAATTACTCAATCATGTAGAACTTCTGCCCCTTCACACATTGCACCAATTCGCTATGACATGTATTTCATCTTCACATCATTTAGCTCTGGGAGTATAAATTGTGTTAATACTTTTAGAGGGTTCTAATTCATTGTACACGTACTTTTTTTGCAAATTTGACTCCATGAAAATGCATTATCACAATGTTGATTTTGTGTGTAAGTATTGTGCCTGTTTGTAAAAACATTGAAACTTTTTCAAGGAATGAGGAGATAATCTTTTTGTACATCTGCATTTATAAAAGATAAAATGTCTCAAGATCTTGGCTCTTTGGACCACTGCATATGCGATGATGGCCCATCACAGTTTTTGATCAATCTTGTCAAAAGACTTAGGTTGTCCATCATGATATTTCAGATGACGGCAATTATAAAGCTGGGTGCACACAATTACCAACCATAGTGATACGCATTTATACATTTCACTTTTTGACATATTTCTTTCTGAATATGGTTTGTCTGCTCATAACTGTTATACTGGTGTGACTGTCATTAGTGTAAGTATACCTGAATGTTGATGTTTGCAACAATATGTATGATATCATTGCCTACTTTATTGTGCAAAGTCACCTATGCAGTGTTCTGTCACGTTTTTATCCATCTCAAATAAATCCCCTTTAAAGAATGTAACTACATGTCTTTTAAATAAAGTATTATCTTTTTTCCAGAGTTCGTTTTTGGGATTTTGTTGTTTCTGGATTTCAACATGAGGAATTCTAGTCTTCAGGATTGTGTCTTTCAGGATTATGACCCCAGTTCCCGTCTCTCTCATTTCTCTAGGTCTGGCTCTCTATCTCTGTCTTTGGCATGTCTTTCTTCTTCTTAGGTATCTCTGTCTATCTATTTGATTCTTGTCCCTCTTTTTCTCTGGTTCTCCTGACTCTTTCTTGTGTCTCTCTATCTACCTCTTCCCATGTGTTTCTTTTTTTGTCATCTCTCTGACTCTCTTTGTCTCTGATGCAACCAGAGTCTGTATCCCACATTGTCCTCCAAGAGAAGTTTTCCTGATGTAAATGGAATATGCAACATTTAATGCTGCTGACAGCCTAATGAGTCACACAGTATCCGCAGACTTTATCGAATGTGTCAGAGTGGGGAGAAAACGACCCTCTCAAATCACTGCAAACACTGAAGCAGATGAACAAAGGAAATTAAACCAGTTGCATCCAACAGACTTCGAAACACACCCACAAACCTTCTCTGCCCCCTCCTCCATCAGCAGATCTTCACACGTTTGCTAATACCAGCTGGTTCATACACTCCAGAAGTATCACCCTCGCCAGTTACTGAAAGTGAGACTTTAAATATGGGTTAAATCCACTGGTCATTAGCCAGTCTTTCATCCATTTATTCCCCTGGATTTTCTTCACCTTCATACTTGATACATCCATCAGAGGAGGAAAAATACTGCACCAAACTGGGATGAGGAAGGGAGGAAGGAGGAAATGGACAAATGTGGCTCAGAAATGCACACTTTATCTGCTTTAAAAGCAAGCAAACAGATCAGGAGAATATTGCTAGTCCTGACTTGGTGGTACCTGAGTAAACACGTGCTCCACAAATACAGAGAAATAGCTGATATTTGTGTGAATCTTTTGGCAAAGAGATCAAAGAATGTGACATTAACCTGTTGGTACTCATAATCTAGCCTGAGAATTTATACCAGTCTGGTCTCTGGTCTTTGCTCAAAAGCAAGCTGGGCAGCTAGAGAAATTGAGGCACCATTAAATATCGTGCCCTTTTCACCTCCTGACTGGGAGAACCATGAGGCTGAGCACTGATGGACCTGGATAAAATCTAAGAGATGAAGCTTGCTAGTGGCACCATTCTCATCAGCTTTGGGACTCCAGATCTTACACACACCACACCACACACACACACACAGAGAGAGAGAGAGAGAGAGAGAGAGTATCCTGTTCCTTTTGCCACTCCACTTTCCAGTTGCAGGTCTCTGGCCAAACAATACCCATACAAGCTTAACATTTCTTTTGAATCCTGCCCTCTCTCCTTCTTGACAGTGGCTATATATTGTTGGAATTTCACTTCTTCAGTGTCCTGTTCTCTCTCTTCTAAGAGTTAGTCTAGTTGATCTGGACTGAAATTAATCCATAAAAATGAGTTTAGGCCGGGCGCGGTGGCTCAAGCCTGTAATCCCAGCACTTTGGGAGGCCAAGACGGGCGGATCACGAGGTCGGGAGATCGAGACCATCCTGGTTAACACGGTGAAACCCCGTCTCTACTAAAAAATACAAAAAACTAGCCGGGCGAGGTGGCGGGCGCCTGGAGTCCCAGCTACTCGGGAGGCTGAGGCAGGAGAATGGCGTGAACCCGGGAGGCGGAGCTTGCAGTGAGCTGAGATCCGGCCACTGCACTCCAGCCTGGGTGACAGAGCGAGACTCCGTCTCAAAAAAAAAAAAAAAAAATGAGTTTAGTGGGTTAATGTGTTTCTCCTCTAAAAAGGCTTTTGTTCAATGCAATGATGAAATAATTAGTAATAGAATTCTAAGGGTATCTAGCAGTGGGCATTTTAATATCATAATTGTCAGAGAGCAGAATCTTTGAGGGCAGAGTAGCTGTCTACTCCTTCTTGAAGGGCTAAGTTTGGATGAGCCTTGAGGTTCTATGCTCTTCTTGTTAAATTTCTCCACTTCATCATATGTCGATTGAGATACGCAAGTCTCATATGTGTGCTCCTAGCTGCCAGTCTCTCAGTTAGGGGCACAAATCTTTGTGCACCAGAACTTAACCATGCAGACGTTCATTATACCACAGAATTTTACTTGAAGCAAACACATCTTAGTAGCAGCTTAAAAGATTCAAGTGCTCCAAAGGTTTTGTTAAAAGGTTTTGTATTACCTGAAAAACAACCCCAGGGCTTGGGTACCATCAACAGCATTCTATAGGACACCCAATGACTTTTTCTTTCATAACTTTTTAGATTGCAGCTTGAATGTCTTGGGCCCCGAGGCCATTCTGAAACTTCTAGAAGAAAGTTCTGGAAGAACTTTCTAGAAGAACTTTGTTGCTAGAAGAAAGCAACAAAGTTCAAAGCAGAACAAAGTTAAGATAAATTAGATACTTTTTACAGTTAAATTTCTTTTAAAAAAAGAAGAAACATTAGGTTAATGCACATCATCTTTATCTTAATATCTTAATATCTATAATAAAGATATAATGTCATCTTAATGACTATAATAAAAATGACTTGTTCAACACTTAACAAATGTTCACTGATTGCCATGTTCCAAGCATGGTGCTAGGTATAAAGTTCTCAAGGCAAACAAGCCAGACACAGTGGTCTCAGATCTCACAGAGGTTATTATTATCTAGCAGGAAAGGCAACCAAGCAAATACAAGAAGTGTGGTAAATCTTATAATAGATGTGCAACAAGCTACTCAAGATGTATTAAGATGTGGCAGGGAACTCTAAATTCAAACATGAAGGTGGGGAAGGATAAACAGATGGGTCAAGGAAGGCTTTCAAGAATCTCTGGGAACTGAAAGCTTCAGTAGAGGTTAACATCTTGAGTGCAAAGTGGGTAGAGTGAAGAAATATGAGGGTGAAAAAGCAAAAGGGCCAGAGAGAAAGGGGTCATCTATCCTCTGTTAGAAGTTTTGACTTTATCCTAAGGGCCACAGGGAGCCATTGAAGGCTTTGGAGCAAGCTATTAATGTGATGAGATGTAACTGTGAATGCATTACAATCAATGCAAAAGGAGAGCCTACATTTTGCATATATACCCGTTAACATATATGGAGCTCTCGAGGTTGTTAAAATTATCTCAAGGAATATCTGGAAGGCATCAGATGCAAAAAAGCCTGCTAGTCTACCTCAAAAGAAAAGCCAGACTCTTCTGCAGTTGGAGAGTTGAGAGGCATGGCGTTCTGTCATCATCTGACTTCTCTCTTGGCAAGAGACATAATTTAGAAGCACAGAAGCGTGTCTAGATTTGAGGAAGTTCAGATTAATCTGGTTTAAAATACTCATTGTCCTGCATAACATAAGCCACCGGTCAGACCAATATTTTTCCATTCAGTCAGTAAGACTCATAGCTGCATGATCGCTGGAAATGGGGCTACAGAAACAGATCATGAAATTCTTAGTGATCCTATTGTTGGACGAAGTGCAGTGTTGACAGACGAGCCCAGATAGCCATCGGAACATGGACTCTGAGGGAAGGACTCACTTCCGGACTTTCTAGTGGTCCTTAGTGAATCCATAGTGAAAGGTTTAGTGGCAGATGCAGCTTCTCTCTCTTTCTCTCTCTCTTTTCTCTCTCTTTCTCTTTTTCTCTCAGTCTCTCTCTCTCTCTCTGTCTCTCAGCCATCCTCTTGTAAACTGGCTCTGTTAACTTCATCTGACACAGTCTGTTCTGCCTTGTCCAGAAAAGTGGGGGCCTAGGGTCAGGACATGCCTGTGCTTTCTGACCCCAAGTCTTCCACCCAAACCATAGGAGCTATATGACAACATTTGATAGAGCCATTGTTAATTGACTCTGTTTTCATTGTTTGTTTGATTTTATAGCTCGACTAGTCTCCAAGGAGTAAACTTTCTAGTCCACCATATGTACTATACAGTTAATTATAACACACTCCCTCTCTTACCCATGGACCCTGAACATAAGGATGTTTCTAGTCTACATATGGTGAACAATGCTGTTCATGCATTCTACCCTCAATGCATTTCCTAGAGCCTTCACACAGTGGACATTAATGACTTCTTTGGGCCCCTTCTGGTTTCACCAGATGAACAAAAATGAAAATAAGCAGCTGTCATACTTTAACTTAAAAAAAAAAAGAAAGAAAGAAATTCATCAAGCCTACTCCAATTTGGAGAAGTATTTGGCTTAGAGAGAGAGGAATCGGCTGTACCATTGATGGCAAAAAGCTCAGTTACTAATGCACCACTTCCTGACATTTAATTTGCACAATTTGTCTCTTATTATCTGGCAACTCTCAGAAGATTTTGGAAGCAGGAAAAAAAGAAGGCAGAAACATAATAAGCATTAAGATTAAAAAGTAAGAACATAGGGGGCACCAAGTTAAGAGTCAGATAATAGTCAGACTGTGGTCTCCAGGCAAATCCACACCTGTTGACAAACCACTCCAAGTAGATAATGGCCATAAAACAGAACCAGATGGAAGGGTAACCAGAAGACAACACACAATAATCCAACAAAAGTCATTTATGTTAGTTGCCCGGCACTTAGACACCAGAGTACTCATTCAAATCTAAACTTAGATGTGATATATCTGCGAATATTACCATACACCTAGATAGGGAAAATTGCATATTTTCCATCAAAAAAAAAAATCAAAATGTTTTATCTGTGCTTCTGCAATTCAAAAATGACTGAAGCTGTGAACTTCAAATTTGGCAAGATTGTAGTCCTCATTAAGGAAGGGAATGGAAGCCAATTTTGAAGAAAAATGGTTTCCTATTTTTGAGTGTAGAAGGTTTAAACAATGAGTGTTGAGCCTGAGATGAGGAACATTTACTCTGCTGTTTTAGCTTCCATTTGGATAAAGATGATTAACTGAAGAATAAAACTAGATGTGTCTCTTTTTGACTTACAAGTGAAAACACCTTTCTTGATTCCTTTTGTTTCTCTTCTGCCTTTCTAAGTCAAAGTTTAATTTGTTAATATGAAGTTAAGACATAAAATTAAAGCACTTCAAAAACCAAATAATTCACATAGTGGCTTTACGTTGGCCAGCTTAGGCCTGGAGTAGTCTATCCCCCTGTGTTTTGGGAGTTAAATGGCTGTGGTGCAATATACAGGATGTGCAAGGGACTAAGAGGATACTGTTATAGGAAATGTAACTTTGGAATTTCCTGATTTGACGGCAAAGATTTCAGTCTTAACACTGTGTCAATATTGGTTTTAAATATATACATGTTTGTTTATTGGCACGCATACACATACACACAGGAATCACATCCATAAAATGCACCCACATCTGTGGTTAAACACAGCAGCTGTTTAACAGCCCAGTATAACATTCTGAAAAAATTGGGACCTGAATTAAGAATCTCACATCCAGTCAAAGCTGCAGTGGGAACTGAGGTCCTATATTAGGAATGCTGTCTTGAGAGCTCTCCAAGCTTCCCCCAGACAGAATTCTTTTGCCAAATTCACAGCATGGTTCCTAAAATTTGGAATCGATAATGAAAGTTCCTGACTTTATTCCTTGCTCTAATAATTGTATTGTAATAAATAATACTTTGAAGGCCAGCTCAAAGTAGAACCGAGGCAATTTAAAGTCTGCTAAATGTGTGCATTTACTCATCTCTGAAATAGCAATGAGCCAAAGAAGCAAAAACAATTCAAAGGTTCTGTTCACATAACCACAAAAGAAAAAGGCCACCCGTAAGCAAGTAGCCAACAGGTGACAGCACAGGAGCCAATGTGCACCTTTGTTAGCATTCCACACCATGGCGCCTCCTTTGGCTGTGCTCCATGTATCCCATAGCCTAAGTAAAAACAATCTTGGAAATGATAGAGGAAATGTGCAGCAATCCGAAATCACACCCATAAATCATCAGGACACACTTGAGCAGGTAATCTTGAAGGTAAGGCCACCCTACCCTCACTGAATGATTTTTGCCATTGACTAGGCTTATTGGAGAGCCTGCCAAGGGGTATACGCATGCACAAAAGCATGTAGCACTTCTGTCACCTAAAATTGCCCAAGTCTCCAGATGTGAAGATAAGACCTTTTTATGACAAAATAAATTTGCAGATTTTTGTCGCTGCTTTTCTCACTGAGGTTTCTTTTTCTCTCTGTTCATGTGCTTTTTCCTTCCTCATTTTTTTTTTCTTATTTTACTTCTTAACATGTGAGTTGAATCAGTGCATCTTACCCACACCCTACTACTGCATTTTTCTTCCAACAGCTGCACGATGAATTCCAATTTCCCTAGCCTGGCGTTCGAGACCCTCTATAATCTGATGTCATCCATTCATTATACATGTATTCATCCATTCACATGTTCATTTATCTTTTCATTAAATTAGTATTCCTTAAGTCCAAAGTATAATGATAGGGATTAGAAATACATGAATAAGATACCCTAACTGCATCAAGGATCTTGGAGTCTAGCATGAAGCACACACAATAACGATTAATTACAATAAGGGGGAGGATAGAGCAGTACGCATGACACCATGGAACGACAGGGAGCATTGTGCCTAACTCTGCGGTAAAAGAGAAGCAATGTGGAGCTAAGATTCAAAGTCCAAGTACGAATTTACCAAAGGATATGCAAAATGAGGCGAGAGGGGCTATAACAAGAAGAGGAAACAATGTGAGTAAAGTCACTGGGTACAAAAGGAAAAAGGGGCAGGTGGGAATAGCTGGCATTTCAATATGGCGGGGCCCATGACAGGTGGAGCAGTGATACCAGATTAATGTACAGGAGAGTAGAAAGATGGGCAGCAGGCAGTCCATATGAGGCCAGGAGAGCTCTTCTAGGAAGTTTACATTGATGGTTTGGTAGACCACTAATTTTAGTTGATTCTAGATCTTGTTAATCTAGAGAAGATTCTAGTTAACTTGTATTTTTGTAAAATCACTCATGTAGAGTCTGCAACATCGAAGATATACCTAAGGGATTCCATCTCCCTCAGTTCCTACCATTCTGCCTTTTCCAAAACTTACTCTAGTTCAATTAATGCAGCAAGTAGGAACTGTTTCTCCAGTCCAGGTATGCAAGAAACAGGCCTGTCTAAATTTTCATACAAGCCCCTTTTCTTAGGGAATCCAGGGTTTCCCTCCCTTTTTCCTAAGTTTCTAAGGTTCTACAGGGTGAGTACCTGAAAACTCTGACAGTTTTTACATTTTGTCTGCTCCCCACTTTTGTAAGGAACCTATTCTGTGCCTTTATGGATCTCCTAAAGCACCAGACTCATAGCAGACAGTGAAACTGATCTCTACTAAACAAAATTATAGCATTACTCTTCCTTCATAAAATCTTGCCCTCCACTGAAGGCTTTGCACTTAGTATTTTTGCAAGGCTTCTGGGCCAACACTTAGGATATTCATCACCTGGGGATCTTGTTAAATTGCAATTCTAATTCAATGGGCCTGAGCTTCAGCATTTATTTTTAGCAAGCCCCCAGCTGATACCAATGCTGCTGGTCCATGGATCACACGTTGAGTGGCAGGGATTTGCATGCTATCATGTTCTATCTCTCCTGAGATAGAGCTTCTGTATTATTTGGGGAATTAAAAAAAATTATTTACTTACAGAATTTCAGAATATTAGCTCTTTGAAAGCAAATAATATGTCTTTCACACTCTTGCATCTCCATGTAAAGGTTAGCTACTCAGTAACTGATAGTTTATTCCAGTTGATTTGCTGACCATGTGCTCCATGCTATTTTTAATCCCTTTACTGGCTCTCAGCTATCCTCAGAATTTAGTGCAAAAACCTTAGATCATGCCAAACATGATCATGCTGAAAACCTGAACCTGTTCCCCCTCAAGCCTGACCTCCTGCTGCACGCCCACGTCCAACCCTGTGTCCCTGCCATCATATGTGGGAGACTCTCTCATTCAATTGGGGTCTCCGGGGTGAGTGTCTGACAACTATGCAAGATATGGCTCATCTAGGACTCTGAGGAGTTACAGGAAGGATGGAAAATACGTCCAATTTCCTTTCTTTGCCCTCAGCTTCTAGTCTGGATAAAGGGTTATCTACAACTGAGACACAGGCACGACCTCTCTAAGCCTCAGAAGCAATGGGAAGCTGAGCCCTGAACCATGAGGAGTGGGTAGGCATTTTCCCCATTCTTGAGGTCTTTTATTCTCTCTTCCCCAATTTGCTTCATCTGTGTGCCCACTGATTTCTGCTTTGGTTATGTTCTTCCAACCTGTGGTCTAATTTCTATTACTTTTCTCCCCGTATGTTTTCATCTTCAATAATTTTGGGTTTTCTCTCAGCATATCCATTTTTGGCCTTTGTTTCTCTTCCTGCATTACTTTCTCTTTTAAGATTTCCGTTCCCATCTCTTGTAAGTGGCTTTCCTTTTGCCTCCTGTGTGCAACTGCCCTTGTGGTAATCTGGCGCGTGGGTTGACAAAGTCCAGCTTCCCTTTGCTGACGGGCCAAGGTGTGTTCTTACAATTTGGGTTTATTCCCCTTGCACCAGCTAGCATTCTATAAAATTGGATTTTGCAATTTCATGGCCTCCCCCATGCACACCATTGAGCATGTCTTTATCTCTTTCTCCATCTTAATTAAAGCCTGTTACACTCACATGCACAAATTAAAATGAATTTTACATACATTCTCTTCATAGTTGCTGGTGATTTGCATGTGAGCCTGGAAGTGAATGCCGTAGCAGAGGACGTTACAACCTGCAGCTGCTACCTGCTCCAGACACCTACATGGAGTTTGCTGACAGGCAGCCCAAGTGGTCTCAAGGCTGGAATCCTGACAAGTACCGCACCTGCTAAGGGAATTGATTCGATCAGAGCTTGTTTAGAGGCAAAGTGACATCAATGAAGATCTCTTCTCTTCTCAGGTTACAGATTGCTCTCCCATAAGCCACCGAAAATCTAAAGACTCATCAGAAACTTAAGGGAAATTCTCACCCAGCTGCTTTCTCTCCTAAATGACTTGTCTACTGTTAGCCTGATGGCTTAGGGCTTGGCATGAGGATTTCATCCAGATGTGGTGGCTTCGGGTCCCAGCACATTCTTCCCTTTAAGTGGTGGCCTGAAACCTGCCATTGGAAGGCATGAGGCAAGAATGTTTCCAAGCTTTTCAGAAGATATTAGCATATTGTTCAAATGTCCTTTTGGGCAGATTTCTGTGTTCCTTATGCATTAGATTAACATGCTAAGAATATGCTTTCTCATGAAGACTGAGGAAGAGCTGACACCTTAGACAGGAATGGCCAGGCTCTGTTAAAGAAAGATGTTTCATGAGGTAGCTCAGCATATTCGCCTGGTTACCAATCACAGGCCCAAATAAATAAGATGGAACCCAAAGGAATTCAGCTATTGTCTGCCAAGCAGTTTGTCAAGGCAGCAAGCTTTATTTTTCAACCACACTGTCCTCAGGTAGAGACCATGATGCACCATTGTCCTGCAAGTGTGAGGAAATGGGGAGACATCTAGGCAAAACTGGGAAGATTGCTAGATTCAAGGGGAAGGACAGTAGGAAGAAATGCCACCATTCCTCTAGAACTTGGGTGCTTGCTGTGGACTGTCACTTTGGAAAGAATCTTGACAATTGTATTAATTTTATAGTAGTTTTCTGACGCATTAAAACTACCTTATAATTCAACACACCACTTGCATATAGAAATTAAAATGTATTGATCCACAACTTTCTTCATATTTCAATTTAAGAGTGATTAAAGGAAGGAGCTGTATTTTTTTCTTTTATATCACTTTCCTGCGAAACGGGGAGAAAACAAACACAGGTGCTTTAAAATTTTCAAGGTGCAAGCTAAATTACACGATGCCCAAGAGTGTGCAGTAGCATTTCTTTGTTTGAGCATGGAATAAAAGACAGATAATTAGGAAATTGGGAGTCTATTAATTTTCCAAATTTACTCATGCAAGAACCACTGAGCTATGGTGATATTTGCTTACCTCGTCATTATGCAAAAATATATTAGCTAATTATTTTGACTAATGCAATTAAGATATGCATATTTAGCATAAACCATACAATAGAAATGTTACAGTCAGCAATTGCTGGGTTGCGCTCATGGGTAGCAGAGAGGCAAAAGTCCCTGCTCAGTCTCCAATGGTAAGCCACAAGATTGCTACAACTCTGCCTGCACTGTTATTATTAGTTTGGTTGCAGTAATTAATTTACTTTACAGCATGACTAGGTGGCACAGCTAGCAGAGATATTAATTTTTGTTATGAGACACCTGAAGATGTCAGCTTTTGAGCAGCAATGTTTGCACCTTTAATTGCCTTAATCAGTGGAAATGCAGTATCTTTTTCAGGGATCCAATTAAGAACACTATTGTTATTTTTCTTTTCTCTCTAACCCTTACTAATGAATACAGCTAGTAAAAGTTAAGGTGATGGCAGTAGCCAAGAGGGGCATCTTCTGTTCTTAACCCAGGGAACCCACTGAGCCTTGAGCTCCTAAAGGAGAGATCAAGGCTTTCGCTGAACCTTGTTGGGCTCCATCATTCCATAAACCCTTGTGACTCAAAGTGTGGCTAGTGGACCAGGCTGGGCCCACCTCCAGACCCTCTGAATCAGAATCTGCATCTTAACAAGATGCCCAGGTGATTAACATGCTGTTGAAAGAGATTTGTCAACTCTCATTGTACCCTGGGTCAGCTAAGGATACCAGAAAAATGAAACAAGGAAGATGCCAGAATGAAAAGGTCAAGAGAGGAAAAGGTTTGGGAAAAGGGTATAATGAATGGGGCCCCTACTTCACAGATTTGCTCAGAGTTGGGCCCCACAAGAGTCTCTTCCTGGGCTCTGGCATGATCTTGTCTAAGGATGTCCGCCAAGATTTCCTAACTGTATACCCCCCACTCATGCCTCAGAGCACATTCTCCACAAACCCCACCAGTTGGTCCTAGATCTCTGGCTGCTCTTTGCTTCTTCCTGCCTTTGTTCTTGCACATGAA
Source organism: Macaca nemestrina (assembly GCF_043159975.1). NCBI lineage: Eukaryota > Metazoa > Chordata > Mammalia > Primates > Cercopithecidae > Macaca > Macaca nemestrina. The sequence continues at coordinate 24,243,573 of NC_092143.1, read as the reverse complement.
GAGTTACATGGGTCATGTTTGTTACAGTCTCTGTGTTACCAAGATTTTCACTTCTCAGAATGTTTCTGTCTAACTGGCCTAGAACTTATCTTCACTGGCTTTTCTCTCTCTGTCCACCCACATTTCATGGCATCTTATCCTACTAGAAAACACTACAGGGATCTTTTATTTCCACTCCTGGCCATAAGCTGAGCCTTCAGGTTACAAACGGGTACACCTGAAATCAAGGCCCTTTCATTTGTATCTCCATTCCATGTTCAGCTCCTGAAATTTTGTGTCTGCAGAGTCAAGCTAGGCTTATCAGCTTCTAAAATTTCTTAGGCCAGCACAACTTAGGAATAGATGAGATGGTCATTAGCAACAGTGAAAGACAGATGCCTTTACCAGTAGAAACAGCAGGACTGGCCAGACACGGTGGCTCACACCTGTAATCCTAGCACTTTGGGAGGCCGAGGTGGGTGGATCACAAGGTCAGGAGATCAAGACCATCCTGGTTAACATGGTGAAATCCTGTCTCTACTAAAAATACAAAAACAAAACTAGCCGGGTGTGGTGGCAGGCGACCATAGTCCCAGCTACTCGGGAGGCTAAGGCTGGAGAATGGCGTGAACGCTGGAGGTGGAGCTTGAAGTGAGCCAAGATTGCACCACTGCACTCCAGCCTGGGCAACAGAGCCAGACTCCGTCTCAAAAAAAAAAAAGAAAGAAACAGCAGGACCAACAAGTGAAACGTAAGCACTCTAACTTAGAGTATAGAAATGATTACCTTAGAAGCTCCTGCAGGGATTGAATTATATCCTCTCAAAAAATTCATGAATTCTTAATCCAAGTACCTCAGAATGTGACTTTATTTGAGATAGGGTCTTTACAGAAGTGATTCAGTTGAAATGAGCTCATTAGGGTGGTCCCTAATCCAATAGGACTGACTGGTGTCCAAAGAAGAGGAAGTTTGAACACAGACAAGTACAAGACAAGGGAGGAAATGACGGGAAACACAGGGAGAAGAGGACAGCCATCTATAAGCCAAGGAGAGAGGCCTGGAGCAGATCCTTCCCTCACAGCCCTCAGAAGGAACCAATCTTGCTGACACCTTCATCTTAGATTTCTGTCCCTCAGAATTGTGAGACCGTGAATGTATAAATTTGTTTAAGCTATCCAATCTATGGCACTTTGTTAAGTCAGCCTGAGAAACTCATATAGCTCCTTAAAAAAAGAAAGACATAAATTTTTGACCATATATTTATCCCCTGATGGCATCTAACATCATAGCAGGTGTCACATAGTAGTTGCTCAATAAATATTCATTGGGTGAGTGAATAGATGAATAAGTGGACGCATGCATGAATGAATGATTTAAAGAACCATTCTCAGGTCTTTAAGACCTGTCTTCTTTATCTGTGCCTGATTCTGTGGAACTTCTCTGATATGTGCCTTTCATTCCAAGGGGAAACGAAAGTTGATTCTCGAGCAAACACCCTGGAGAAAAGCACTGGTAGCCTTGGGCTTCTCTTTCCAGCCACAAGCGGCTTTTAGTTGGTCCTTCAAGGAGTTTCCAATGTCTCAAAGAGCATGAGTCAGCAGGGTGGCACACATATTTGTTTTCACATATTAGTCATATATTTGATAGAGTATATAGCAAATGTATGTGATAACATAAAATATATTTTAAAATTACAGATTTGGACAGCTGTCATGACATTTGAAAGAGTACCTTAAAAATACTGCTACATCCATTTTTAAATGCCATGCCAAATGGCTAAATTTGTCAGCCTTTCCAAATTTTTATATTTGCCTGTTTGTTTTGATTTTTGAAAAGGAACTCACCAGGTAATTTCTGGGCAGCTGGTCAATAGTCATGAAAACCTTGCTTTGTGAAAGCTAAATAAAAAGTGAGTCTAAGATGAACCCTGCCCAACTCCACCCAGCGTGTCCTATTTAACAGCCTACTTTGGGCAAAATGGCCAAGAAACTATCAGGAACTAAGTGGGAGATGTAGCAAACTTGGGGGTGGCAGAGCAACGAGAAAGCACAATTTGGGGTTCAGGAATTGGCCTTTCAAACCCCGTGTGCTTGTAGTGAAGTGTGCACCATGTTGCACGTGCACAATTTGGAGTTCAGGAATTGGCCTTTCAAACCCCGTGTGCTTGTAGTGAAGTGTGCACCATGTTGCACGTGCAACAGGGCTGCTTGGCTCCTGTCAATTTTTGCTGTGAAGGAGTGCAGACCCAGACAAGGAAACCCAAAAGTGAAAACTTTGAAAAAAAGTCCCACATTTTCAATTATAAATTTTTAAGAACACTGCACAAAGCCAAATGAAGCATGTCAAGAGGCCAGATGCAGCCTATCACCTGTCATTTTTCAACCTTTGCACTACTCTATGTTCAAAAATACTACAGGCCAAAGAGAAACCATACTGGTTTCTCCCCACATACCTATTGTAAGGAATTTAGCTTTGGAGCTATCTTAGAGGTGAAACTTCCTTATAAACTTATTACTTACATACACACACACACACACACACACACACACACACACACACACACACACACATTTAATTGATATTATATACATATAAATGTATTTAATCAATAAAATTCCCATAGTAGGAGAAACAAATATTGGCACAGATAATCCGCTGTACTGCGGGATTTTGTTTATTGTTGGTTTTTACCAGCAATTGCAAGATGTGTCTTTTTGATTTTATTCAGATCAAATGAAAGTCTTTAAATTGGTTTGCTTTGTCTGAGCTTCTAAGAGCAGAGAGGGAGGAGTTGAAGTCCACATGTGTGATGGTGGCAGAAGGAAGATTGCCCAGAACTGGAAATTTGCCTCAGATCGCCAAGTGTCAACGGTAGTGTGGCAACGTTAAGTTGTCCTTTGGAATTGAGCTAATCCTTAAACTGAGTGCATATCCAAAACATTAGCTATCTGCTGTCAGGCCTTTATGTGCCACATGCTGAGTTAATTAACACAGAGACGCTTGATACTGGAACCCTCCAGAGGGGAAAACAGAAAGCAGCCCAGGCCTGTGAACAGACAGAGCCCTTGGGGGATGGAAAACACGGGGGTCTGTTCAGTTTTTATTTCTTTCTGCTCTTGTGATACAAGGTCAATGGGTTAGTCAATCCCATTTCTGTTCCATTGTCTGTTGTAATTCCCAGGAAGACACCTTCTATGAATAATGAAGCCTTACTGTATTCCGAAAATTAAACATCAAAACTACCAACATTCCCTCCATGATGGTCAAAGAGAAAAGTTCAATGGAAAACCGACTTGCCCTATAAGACAGCAGCTCTCTCTTTAGAACCCATTACAAAAACAATGAGAGCAGTTTCTGTTCAAAATTTCGTTCTCTTATAAATGTATTTATGTAGATATCTATTTATATAATTCAATGGAAAACACATCCAACGTTTTCTGTTTTTACACTGTGGTGAATGTGTATGCACACACAAAGATTTCTTGTGGTCTTAGGGGCTAGTTAATAGAGAAAACCAGCCTATCATTCATCCACCTCTAGAATGCTGGAGGCAGGGTCTGTCTTGGAGACTCATGCCTAGGAGTCATGGCATAGTGTGGGATGAATCATCTTTGTAGGAAAGGCAAGTGGGGACTAACGGCAAATACTTTAATAATACTATGAAGGCAAAGAAACCTCATCCTGACTAGCTAGTAGCAATGGGAATTGAGAAGAGGGGAATAGAAAGAGGATACTCTAACTGAGAAGAAATAAGACTTAGAAAGCAATGAAATGCAAAGCCAATGTGTTGCTGAGGTTTCAGGCATGGATGCTGAGGATGTCAGTGCTGGGAGAGAGGGAGCAAGAGTGACTGGTGGAAAAGAGACGGTCTCCCATGGTGGTTAGTCAACAGCTATGGAATAAGATAAACAACTCTTGTTAGACATGCGACCCCAGGGAATTCCTTACACTCTTTAAACTGCTGATTCCTTAACTATATATACTAGAAATGATGACAACATCTTCACAGGGTGGTCATAGAAGGATGAAAAGAGAAAAATAACATATAAGAGGCACTGACGGGGGTCGACAAATTTCTTTCCCCTTAATAATCATGTAACCTTGGGAAAGTTAATCAGGGTCTCCAGGCCTCACTTTCCCCTTGTGTGAAATGAAAATGATAGTAACAGTGCCTACCTCATTAGTTTGTGTGGGCATGAAATAAGACAATATACGTAAATCACTCTAAACAGTAGCAACCACTCAGCATGCATTAGCTATTCTGAGGTAGCGTGCTTAACACAGTACCTGGGACAAAGTAAGAGCTCAATGAACAATAGTATGATGGTGCTGACGCTGATAGTGTATGTGGTTTTGACAAATAGGGCTGTAACAGGACATCAGGAAGAAAAACGTCACTCAACCAAGATATGGAAATGAGGAAAGAGTCACAGAACAGCAATGACAAAGTCCCACCCCATCCAGAGTGAGAAGACCAGAGACCTCCCAGCTTGGGAGACACAGGTTGGATGGCCACACTTGTGCCATCATCCTCAGCCTTGGCACTTCTCAAACACAGGCTACAGACTGGGCATTCTAGAAACACATGAAGCACCACAGTGCAATGATGGAGAAGCAGCTCAGACTCCCTGCCACCTGCCCTGCGTGACATCACAGTGCTCACCTTTCCGCAGCCTTTCCTACAACTCACCCCACAACACCCCGTCATTGCTGCTGCCATGATTTTGGCTAATTTTGCATTAGCCATGTGGACTGTCGGATGGTTTCTGCTGTATTTTGTTGCCCTTTCAAATATTTCTTAAATAGAAGATTGTACCATCTGGTGGGCAATCTGCCTGTGTGCTATCTCACCTATCCCAGCGTGGATTCCACTCCTATTAGGGAAGGAGCGAGGGAGAGAGGAGAAGCTGCTTGCTAGCGCGCTGCCTCTGGCCGCCAGCAGCCCACTGTCGTGGGTCTCCTCCCTCTCTCCTTGTGGCCTGGTTCTGCATGCACAGCAGTCAGTTTCTGTTGCTGAGTAGATGTTTCTCCCACTCACTCCACACCCAGGCTATTACTCATGGGGCTGCAGGGAGCAGATGCCTCCATAGATAGACCTCTCCGACCTGTACTGACATTTTACCTACCTAAGCATGGAATGGTGGTGCTGCTGCACTTCCTAAGTAGGAGAGAGTGGCCAGAACTCAGTTAAATCCCACACACCTCTCTACATCTCCACCTTACATCACCCATCTCTACTCCAACATGTCAAAAAATCGATTCAAAGTGCTCAGAATTCTAGTGGTACCTAAAGAGTGAAAACACCCACGGGTATTTTATGGAAAAAAAAGTGTGTGTGTATGTGTGTGAGTGTATTTTATGTACATGTATCCCATACACCTTATAGAACTTAACAGAGGCTTATAGCATATTTAGCTTTTATTCTGCTGCAGGGAAGGGAACACCAATTGTGCCTGGAGAAAATGCAGATTTGATGTTTTGGGTTTAGAAGACGATGCTATTAACAGTCACATCAAGACATGAGAACATTATCTGGCAAACCTTTTTTGGTGGGAACAAAAACAACTTCCTGCTTTTTTCCATCTGGGGGTGAGTAATAGGCTCATGGCAAATCTCAAGTAATTGTCAAGTACGGCAATTGTCAAGTGGTCACGAATGGGAAATCTAGACCCAGGAGGCCCAGGGTTGGACTCAGCCTCTCCCTTCTAGCACATGTGTGACCTTGGGCAAATTACATAACCTCAGTTTTCTCATCTGTAAAATGAGTGTAATAACTAATCGTAACTACCTCAGAGTCGTTTGATTCAAAAATCCTTATAGAGCTGCATATATGCCAGAAACTCTTCTAAGCACCTTACAAATCAGCCAAATAGCTCCCCCTTCTCCTAAATGGAATCCTGGCACAGGCCCAGGGCCCATTCTGCAGAAGAAGAGACAGAAAGAAACTAAGAAAAAGTGAAATCCAGAGAGAGCAAAAGGTCCAAAATAGCACAGAGGGAAAAAAAAAGCAACCCATGGAATTATAATTCATCAATTGGCCAATCATTTAAGTATCTGTGCAGAAGAGGTTCCCCTCAGTGGCAGACACTGTTGGTCCCTGCCTGTGCGCCCTCACCCTTAGCACTTCAGTGCAATCCAGGCTGATTTCTAGCTGCCAACTTTTGGATTCTTTTATCAGGCCTTTTGGTGACACTATAGCCTTTTTGTCTGCCCTTGCAGATGTCTGCAAGACCTAAGGAACCAACAACCCCAGGAGTGTGCTAACCAATGAGAGGCAGGATTTGGTGATTAAATACCAAGGTCACTCTCATTTCACTGACAGGTTAATTTTGAGAAATGTGATTTTCACTGGCTCCCAGAATTCACTGCTCCAGGTATACACAGTGGTACCTGGCTCAATAACACACTATGCATCCTATATTGGCTGCCTTCATTCTATGTCTCGCCCTTTCTACTCTACTACCTTCACTTCCCAAATAAATTACTTGCATGTGGATCCTTGATTCAGTTTAATTCTGTGGGAACTCAGAAAAAGACACCGCTAACCCAATAGGTAACTAATATTAGGCCAGATTGCTCTCAAATGCCAAATGTCAGAAAACCATGGTGCAACGTCTCTGAATGTTTGAAGAGAATAATTTGGGACCCACAAATTCAATTTTCAGCCAAGATGTCATTCACATGTGGCAATAACAGAGAGACATTTCATTCCCAACTAGGGCCTTCAAAGAAACGAAAACATGAGGAATCTGTGATATTTGATGATTTCCAATCCTAACCAGACACCCTTCTCACTGTTCACATTTTTACTAATACTTTCTCATCTGGGAAATTTTTTAAAATCACTTTTCTCATGCTTCATGTTTTCAAACCTTTTGTTCAAAGAATGACCTCCAGATTGGAATTCCTCATTTGAGCAGGTTGTAATGGTAATAAAAATAGGTGACCTATATCAAATGCTCAATAAGAACTAGTCACTATGCTAAGGTGCTTCAAATGCAATATTTCACTTAATTCTCACAATGACTTGATGAAGTAAATAGTAGTAGTATCCCAAAGCAGGAAACAGAGTCACACAGAGATTAATTTCCCGAAGATGAAACAGCCTATAAGTGGCTAAATGAATTCAGACACTGCAGCCTGGCTTCACAATTCCTTCCCTTAATCATTATGTTCACCCATTATGATCCTTTAGGGAATTCTCAAATAAAAGCCCCGGTTTACTCTATTATTCTATCATGGATCATTACAAACGAGGACTGTGTTGGGGACCAGAAGACATTACCAAGTGTTTACCCCCATCTTTCATTTAAGGAGTTCTAATACAATGTAGGGGAAGTTTGTGTTAACCAAAAAGATAATCTTATGCTGGGTTATAAGCTCTTTTCAAGAGGAACCTGAAAATGGCAGCCAGGCAGATGAGTGGCTCTCGTTCTGAACAGTGCTGTCCAATTGAACTTTCTGTGATGATAAAAATGCTCTAAGTCTATGCTGTCCCCACGTACTGTTGAGTGCCTGAAATGTGCCTAGTGAAAACTGCAGACATGAATTTTTAATTTACATAATTTTAATTGATAAAATTTAAATGTAAGTAGCACCATGTGACTGAGGACAAGTAGAGCGCACCACACAGCTCTAGAACCCTGAGGCTCAGGAAGGGCTTCCAAACCCATCACCAGCATCCTCAATTTGCATGGCATCAACTACAGAAACTCTGACAGTAACAAAAGAGTGGGGCAGAAAAGTTGTTCCAACAATCATGAAATAGGAGGTGGACGCTCTCCAAAGTGCTTATGGCTTTTTAGGAAACATACTCACACTCCTGTCTCACTGATTTTTGTGACTTTTCTCCCAAGATGATACTAGTGCTACCAGTAATATCTCTGGAAATGCCCCCAACGCAATGGTTTCCAAGCCACATTCTTCACCCTAGAGCCTGCCACAGTGTTTCAGAGACTCTACAAACATTTCATTTGAACTGCACTTTTAAATATGCTTAACCACTCTTAAACAGTAAACTGAAACATTCAAGTGATGTGAACAAATTTGATACTTCCACCTGTAGCCTGATGCTGTCAGGTTAATTTGTTTTTATGCCAACTTTATAGACCTTCTTCTGTGGTCATCTCCTGGGAAATAGAGAATATTCTAAAGTTACAAAGTAAATGTCATTAAAAAACAAAAACCTTACCATTTCCCTCTACTTACATGTATGAATCAGAATTTTCTCCATACTTTGTAACCAAAACAAATAAACAAAAAAACATAAGTAGAGAGGGAGGAATTGGGTAATGAGGCTCTTATAATGTGGCAACAGCCATCACAATTTCAACTTTTTTGTACAACCAAACATCCTCAGAATTCTCTTTGAGTGCATTTTAAATAAATTAATTTTAAAATTATGCTTGCATAATTTGTAAATTGCAAAACAAATTTGAGGTATTCAAATGTTCCTTTTGCTACTTTGCATACTTATGTGCCAAGTAATGTTTTATTTGTAAAATAAAATATTTCATTGCTTAACGAAAGAATTTGACAACCAATAGGTATAAAGATGGGGCGTCCAGTAAATGCTAAGGGGACCACCTCCCTTCTCTATTGAAGGATTATTTCCATTCACCCCTCTTGAGGTATGTCTGTCCTGGTTGAGGTAGGGTAGAGAAGTGATAATATACTAAATTTCAACCCCACTAGGAGACAGGCCATGTGATACCAATTAGCAACACCTTGTCAGTGATGCTGAATCCAAGCATGGAGGACTTTATTTGACCTTATAAAGAGTCTGACTATGTGTGGCCATTCAGCATCTTCAGGAAGGGTGCATCTTAAATACTAGCAGGCTATTACTAAAAATCAACATCTCCCACCCCAGAGACAGAGTGCCGAAATACCTGTGAGTTGTTGCTAGGAGAAGGACTTTGTCTAATGATGCCTCTCTCTCTCTCATCCTGCTTATTTCTACTTCCTTACCTTTAGAACTAATTTTCCTCTCGGGACCATATACAATTTCAGTGCCTGCCTGAAATTTTTACATCGATGAATAACTGTGACAATTGTTGTTGCATTTTTAAACATACACAAGAAGTGAGGCCAGCAACATTGAGACTGCAGTTGGATTTCAATATTTTAAAGTACTACACGTTCCAACCAGGGTTTCATCTGGTGGATGTCTGTGAAAATCAAGAACTGATTGGAAAATGCCACTAGTAAAGAACTTGAGAGTAAGGATCCAGAAGGATGCAACAGAGACCCCCAGGAGGGAAATACACTTAACTATGGTTCATCTGTGTGAGCGAACCCTCCAACAGGATTATTTCTTCTGCTTATTTGATCCTTGTCCACACTTGCTTATTGTAGGATAATTTCTCTAACCACCTTTTCTCCCACAACGCCCCGAAAAAAAAGAAAAAGGGAAAAAAGCCTGCTTTATTTTACAGCTAATTTGCTGTAAGCACATAGCCCAGCTGCTCACAATGAAGTAAAAGAGGAAATGGGAACAGAGGGAACCTTCTAATGAAGGAGGGTGGGGGAGCGGCAAGGAGATGGAAGAATAGGCTAGGTGCTATTTGTATGATTAAAGGCAAGCAAAAAACACGCGTAAGCAGATTCATCTTGAGCCTAGGAAAAGAGAAAATAAAAGATAAAAATTACTGAAGAGCAAATAATTTGTTCAATATGGTGTTTTAACCGGCCAAAAGAAATCTGTCCCACCTTTCCGTTATATGAAGTTGTTTCAGATGTTGCTCTTGAATGTGTGTTATTACTGGTCCATTGCTTGTAGACAGGAGATAATTCTAAAAGCAGATATTAAAATTTGCAATTCTGTAAGGAAGGAAAGTTCAGAGAGGTGGGTTTGATTGATACAATGGAGAAAGATTTAAATGAAATAATTTAGGGACCATTGGGAAAATGGCATCCTAAATTTCTGTGTTAGCAGACTGCAAGCTTCGTTCTTACAAAATATTTATTTTTAAAAACTAGGAATGATCACATTCTTTATTGCATCCTCCATCCTCTCTTCTTTCTGCCAACTCAGCATTCACACCCTCACCGTTAGCAAGACCTCCCCTGACTCTTCCCCCTGGGACCACATCAGAAGGGAGTATATTTTATACTTGTGTACTTTTTCAAACTGCAGAATATGATATTCATATGGAAATGAATTTTCTGAAATTTTAGCTCTCATTCTTTAATAGTGTAACCCATTATGGGGGGAGGGGAAGGACAGCTTATGAGCCAGAGGAGAAAATAAATAGGTTTAATATTTAGCTTTATATAAATGTACTGAATTGGTCTGTATGATAATAGTGCCAAAATAATTAATTTGAGCCTGGCCCTTCTCATTTGTTACGGAGAACAGATTGCTGTGGTCTAAGGCTTCTGTGAAATCATAAAAGAATCAGCCCATCATCACTTTCAGCTCAGGGCTCCTCTTGTGTCTTCCCCTGGTGAAGGCTGAGGCCTCATTTCCTCTGGCCCAGCTGGGGGTTCCATTTGGCTGGCCTCAAATCCTCATTCTGAGAATTGTTTCAGCACCAAAGGAGCTTCGTGTCCCACCTCACATCCGGTAGCTTTTTTTTTTTTTTTTTTTTTTTTTTTGTGCCTGCTAATCTTCAGAAGAAACTAACATTTGTAGTTGCTACTTGATCACAGTGAAAAAGAATTCCTCATGCCTAGGTTTTAATTCCACTTAGTAACCTGGAATAATGTTTTGAACCTCATGGTTGCTGACAACTCTTGCAGGACACTAGTGGACAGAGCACTCACCTTGGCACAATGAGATAAGAAAAAGTCCCCTGAAATCTGAAAATAAATAATAGAAAACTAACATGGACTCTGTAAAACTAATACAGCTTTGGGCAGCCTACACGCCCAAACAGACACTCTTGCAAATTGGCATACAGGACATCCCTAGATCCAAGTCCAGGAATGAGAAAATAATACAATAATTTTTAAAAAGCCAAAAACAGACTTCTAGATTTGAAAAACTTTGATCTTTCACAATGGAAATTTATTTTTAAAGAACAGTCATTGATGGGGAAGAGAGAAAGACTAAAACTTGTTTTGGAGCTTAATCAAATGTAGATGGGCGGTGGCCAGGGGAAGGATAAGTTATTCTGGTTTTTTTAGTTTGCTGTCTCACTTTCTTGTTTCTTTTCTTTTCTTTTCTTTTGTTGTTGTTGTCGTTGTTTGTTTGTTTTGTTTTTGAAACGGAGTTTCTCTCTGTTGCTCTGACTGGAGTGAAGTGGTGCAATCTCAGTTCACTGCAGCCTCCGACTTCCTGGTTCAAGCGATTCCCTTGCCTCAGCAGCCTGAGTAGCTGGAATTATAGGCACCGGCCACCATACCCAGCTAATTTTTGTGTTTTTAGTAGAGACGAGGTTTCACCATGTTGGTCAGGCTGATCCCAAACTCTTGACCTCAGGTGATCCACCTGACTCGGACTCCAAAGTGCTGAGATTACAGGCGTGAGCCACCGCGCCTGGCTGCTGTCTAATTTTCTCACCCCTCGGGCACCTGAAACTCTCTCGGTGTACTCGCCCAAATGGTAATGGACCCCTTCTATACACATGAGCAGAAGAGCTGGAAAAATGCTACAGTTTAATAAGGAAGGGGACAACAGAGCACTAGATAACTGTGAAAGGAATGAGGAATTGCTCTCTGTAATATCAGGGAGTGATCTCTAGGATAGATTTTATTGAGTGGCAAATGTTAAGTGAAGAAAAGGGCAGTTGGCAACTGTGTATCTAAGTAATGGGAAGAGGAAATGTAGATATAAATAACTATACAGTCATGCATCACTTCATGACTGAGATGTGTTCTGAGAAATGCACCGTTAGGCTATTTCTTCATTGTGTGAACACCATAGAGTACACTTACACAAACCTAGATGGTGTAGATCTTTTTATGTGTGTATATTTTTTCATATGGAAATCCAAATGTACCAGCACAATGGTACTGAATATCAGTTACTTCCCCTAGCAATGCCAATGTCAAGTGCCGTGTATCAAGTTGTTATATGTGTTCCATTATACTCTTATGGGACTACCATCATAGACGCAGTCCATTGTTGACCTCAACGCCATTATTCAGGGCATGAGATTCATAAATGTACATATATGTGTAAATAAATACTATTGTCATCAGAGGTGATTTTGCCTCCCAGGGGATATTTGGCAATGTCTGGAGGCATTTTGAATTATCACCACTAGGGGAAGATACCTTAGTTGTCATACCTTATGCTTGTATCTTGGTTTTGAAGGTTAGACTTTGAAATCATGTAAATATTTTACATAATTACCATGAAAATTAACTTGTAAACAGAAAAATCACAAACAAAATTAAACATATGAATCCACGTTTGACCAGGTAGCATAGCTACATGGAGATCAGTGACATTAAAACACGGACATCGACCATACAGCCTAACAGGAAAAATTCTAAGCCTGAAGAGCTGCAAAATTATCTTAATCTCATTTCAGTCATACTTTTTATGACTGTCTTGGTATTTTGTTCTAAAACTGTTTTGTGTATATTACAGGATAAAACAAATGAGTAATTATTTGGTGTTATTGAAAATCAGGATGTAGGCATAAGAGAAAGAGATACAGACATAATACAGAAGGTAAGTAAAAATACTTCAGTCCTGAATTTGCATGGAAAAAATTCGGTATAAAAATCACAATGTACTAAAAGATGTTTATTTTCTACCTCTGCCAGTGGCCTTTTCAGTGAAAAGGCCTAGAAATTACAGTGAATATAGCACCAATGTGCATGCTTAGACATGCAAATTATGATCTCTAGATCCCATGTTCTGGGAGAAATAGGTGATTTCAGTTCTGAGGAAAAAATATACAAGATAAGGGTGGAACATCCTGTCACAGCAGAAATCAAGGAAGCTATTAAAGCTACTACTGTCATGTTAAAAGGTTCAAAAGCCAACTTGAAGAGGCTCCACTGGCCAACCTTGGCACAATTAGAGCATAAATAATAATTACAACAGATTGAAACATATCAAAAATATTTAATTCCATGAATTTATATTTTGTCGAAATATGAACTTTGCAGAATACTAAAGAACCGAAGTATTATTGCTTTATTTCCTTTGCATAATACTAAAGAAACCAAGTAATTGCTCTGGAAACTAATAAATAGAAAAACGTTGAGCATTCATACTGGTATTCCTATGTAAACAGTACATCTGGGTAGTCAAATAGTTCATGAAGTAAAGTTTCTCTTTGTAGATGTAGTTTAGATAATTATTTATTAACAAAGATACAACTAGAATATTGTTGTCCCTATGAATCAATTATAATTATAGATAATTTAAAAACTTCAGCAGATATTTGAAGGTATTAGAGATATTCTTAATTCCTTAGGTTGATAATGATATTATTGGTTTTTTTCTTTAAAATCCTCTATTTTAGAGTTTCATGCTAAAATGTTTATGGAAGAAATATGTGATGTTAGGGATGTGCTCAGAAATAATCCATTGAGGGGAATGGGTACATACAGTTGAAACAAAACTGGCCAACATTGATAATCACTGGAAGTCATTGATGAGTATTTATGGATTTGTTACACTTGTCTCTCCATTTTCACGTAAAATTTGAAATTTTTATGATGAAATGTTCTTGAAAACTTAAAAATGAATAAAAGTTTTAAAAAAGAATGGATGTCCCTTAATTTCTCAATATATTAGGAATATTTTACAGTAGTCTCTCTGGTGAAGAGGTGACTGCAGAAAACATACTTTGAGAAACATTTTGTAAGAGTCTTAAGAACATTATCATAGAAGTTAGCTTCCTCTCCACTCTGCACACCTTATGCCCACCCATCCTAACCCTGTAAAGAATCTTAGTAAGAAGTTATCTTCCTTCCCCACACAGGTAACTTCCCATTCACCCTGGGAACATCTCATTCTGATGGATGCTACAAAGAAGATAATATCAGCTAACACTTTACTGAACACCTTTTATGTTTTAGGCCCTTTACATACATTTGTTTTAATCTTTACAACAAGGAGGGCATTAGTATGCCCATTTCACAGATGAAGAAAGAGAGGCTTAATAATAAGTGAAGTCACTTGCTCATGGTCACACAGCTGAGAATCTTTTTTTTTTTTTTTTTTTTTTTTTGAGATGGAGTTTCACTCTTGTGGCCTTGTCGCCCAGCTCACTGCAACCTCCGCCTCCCAGGTTCAAGCCAATCTCCTGCCTCAGCCTCCAAGTAGCTGAGATTACAGGTATGTGCCACCATGCCCAGCTAATTTTGTATTTTTAGTAGAGATGGGATTTCTCCATGTTGGTCAGGCTGGTCTTGAACTCCCCACCTCAGGTGATCTGCCCACCTCAGCCTCCCAAAGTGCTGGGAAAACAGGTGTGAGCCATAGCACCTGGCCACTAAGAAGCATTTCATGCAGAATTTCTGCACGGATCTTTTGGACTTCGAAGACTGCACTGCCCCCTGCACCATAATGAACCCATACTTAATTGTGCTGTTTGGGCTAAATTTCTCCTTTCCCCAAGCCCACAAAACTATTTTGTAATTTCCTATGCTGACAATCATGAAACTTAAGTGTGCATCAGAGTTATCCACGGAGTTTGTTTAAAGTGTAGATTCCTGGGCAGAATCAGAAACAGAAAAGATTCTGACTTCATGGATCTAGGAACAGGGCCAAGGAATCTTCATTTAGCAAGAGATTCTGATGGAGGTGGTCTGAGAACAAAGCTTGGAAGGACACTCCTCAAATCCATCACACTCTTCAACTTCAAACATGTTATAATATGATCCTAGATTCTTTGGTTCCTGGCAATACATGACTTTAAATGAGTAGATAGTTACTCAGCTTCTTCAGAAAGTCTTTTTGTCCTGTTCTCTCTTCCCCCAGAATAACATAAAATCATCCTTGTCATCCCAGTAATAACGAGTGCACTAGAACCAATGTTCTGAGACATATAAAGGCCATGCCACCATTCACACGCCTTTCTTGAGACTGGCCACAATAAGTTGAATTTAAAATTACAGAAGCTCAGGGATGTAATTTACCATTAAGATGGGCAGTTTAATCCTTCAGTTCAGCTAAATATCTATCATAACTGAACATTCGCCAAGTGCCAGGTATTGTAACACAAAGATGAACAGGACACAGGCCTTCCTTTGGAAACTTTGTTTAGAAGTTTCTCAGTGATCATGACCTAAGCTGAGCTTTGAAGTCAGCTACACAGTAGAGAGGGGAATTTCTCTACTGAACACATAAAGTAGTAAAGCCCCAGAGAGGCCTGGTGACCTGCCCATGGTCACGCAGCTATCTTGTTTTGAGCCACTCACTGTGAGAATGAGCTCAGTATCTTAAAGATGTACAATGTCAAGGCCTGGAGGAATTAAATAATCTACCTGAGAGCCTTCAAGACTTTTGCAGCCTCCCCCAGAGACTCCAGTTTACAGTACATAACTCTTCCCACAATCCAATTCATTTTTGCTTAGGATTTATCAGCCACAAAAATGGGTTTAACCTTTTGAGCTTCAGTTTGGCACCTCCTGCATTTCCACCCTCAAATGCTGTCTCCCACCCCATCTGGCTGTGGCAAGACTCCTTCAAAGACCAGACATCTCTAAAATTAGGCATCGGCTGAGATTTATGCTGATTCTCTTGATTCAGTCCAGACTTGTCAACTTCCCTGGAAGCAAGCAGAATGTTCCATAAATTACTGCAGCCTTTTACCCACCAAACTATTTTTAAAGGGTGGTCTATATCAAATGCAATTAAATCTGAATTGTTGCCTCAATAACTCTGCCTTCTTTCTTTTCCCGTTCGCTTATATGCTCAAGTGTATTCAGCTTGCAATACATTAAGAGCTCAATTCGTCACTTTTGTCAGCCTCTGGAGAAATGGTAAGAGCAGTGGCACTTTCTGTTTCCCATGGTGTGGAAGCAAAGTGTCAGAACACCTCATCTTAACATGCACTCTGGTTACACATGTCACACTGATTCTGACTCCAGAAAATGTTCTGGTGCTAATTAACAGAGGTGCCCAAGGAATTAAACTCAGAGGAAGTTCTAGGACCCGAGGGCTCAACCAGGTCTTACTGTCTCCATCAGTTTCAAGGATACTCACTTGCACTCTGGTGAGTCCCCCATTACCTGACTATCATGTAGCCACTGGATTCCATGCCTGCCCTGGACTAAGCCTCGATTTCCCATCTCTCTGGAGTTCTTCCCTGCATAGGTAGAAGTGAGGCCATGCTGAAGGAGTGGTCCTGAAAGCCCTTTCCCGTTTCTCCCCTGCAATCATCCCAAAAGGCAGAGAACAGGATTGCATCTCAATGAGAGAGGATGTGTTTAATGAGGCATCTGAGTCCATTTTTCTTGTTTGCTGGCAGCTTTTAAACTTCATGCCTCCCTCATCCAGTGGTGTCCCACCTCTGGCCAAGCTGATAAGAAAGTTGGGGTGCTCCCTTTCTGGACTTCTGGGAACTCTCACCACAGCCCCACCCATTAACCACAATAAAAACCCGGGCCAGTCTCCTTTCCTTGCTCAATGACTTGGGAAGTCACTTCAGACTTCTCTGTGTTGCTTGCCTTGCTCTTCCTAGAGACCTCAATTATGTAAGTAATAAATGGTTTGTATCCTCTTGGTGTGCATGAGGCACCACTGATCTTGATATCCAGACCAAATTTTAGGCGGGGGCCCATCTGCCTCTGCAGGTGACCAGAACAATATGTTTTTCCTTCCTCTTGAGACCACAGTCCCACCAAAGCAGGTCAGTGAAAGAAGCAAAGACCCTGGGGCCTCCCTCACTATGGCTGCAACCTGAACGTGTCTCCCCATCTGGCTGACACCTGATGAGGCCTTGGGACATTGTTGTTCCTGCAACACATTGGCCAGAGACCAAAATCTTGCCCTGGCTGTAACCACTTCAGCAATTATCCACCTAAGTCCTGCCACTTAATTTTTCTCTACATTGGAAACTGTCTACATACCACATCTCTCTCTCCTGCCACCTCCAGCCCAGCCCTGCGACTAACTCAGTGTGAATTCATAAGATGTCCTTTCTTGAGATACTTTATTGCCATCTACCAGAAAAAAGTGGTAATAGCTATTGAAATCTATGGTGATTGAAACACAGGTGGCTCCCCCTGGAGTTGTGCAATTCATAATCTACAAAACCATAAGGAGAGGCCCTGTTCCTACCAAAGCTAGTCCTAGTCCTTTCCTGAATTTCAGGGGAAACATGAGTTCATGACAAACAAGGCAGCCTGGCAGATTCCAGCTTTCTTGCCACATCAATATCAGCACCCCTCATGTTGGAGGAAGGTGGCTGATGGTACACCTTCTGCATCCCTTGACTGACAGTTCATCATCCCTTAGTTCTCCATGGAAACTACCGGTGTTTTCAGTGGGACAATTCTTTCTTGTATGTGACTGTCCCTTGTACTGCGGGACATTTGACACACCAGCAACCAGGCACAAATACTAGGTGGCTGGGGAATGCCAGTTACTGTGGAAACCCAAAGCATCCCCTCCCACATTGCCAAATGTGCACTAAGGTGATGGTGCACCCTGCCCCAACAGTTGAGGAGCACATGGCGATCTCTCTGTATCTGCCTCTGTCTCTAGACTATGCTCTTTACGAGGGCAGGCATTTTACTTTCCACAAATCTACCTCCCTACTGCCTAAGCACAGTGCTTCACTAGAGTACCTGTCATTTTACCTGAATTGAAAAAGAGCCCTATAGGACTGACAGGGAGAATTAGCAAATCAGGACCTGCATCTGCGTGGAGGGCAACTCACGCTCTCCTCACCTCACTTGCTAGGAAACAGCCCAAGCTAGCTCATCTCCACCAAAACTCAGAGTGCCTGGTTCTTTAAACTCTCTTCTTGACTGGAGTGCATCTGCCTATGCCCATTGGTGTACTTGTCACCCACAGCAGAAGCATTGATCACTATAGCTTCTCTCATTCTCTCAATAATTAGTAACAAGTTGCCTTTTCCCTATGCCTAGGGAACTGAATAGCAAGTGTCTCCTGCATGGAAAAGGAAGAATAAGATAAAGCATGTGCTGACAAATAGAAATAGTGAATCACTTGTTTAAAAAAAAATGTGAGGAGGTACTGAATCAGGATTTCTGCCTTACATTCTGCTGCAATTGTCCAAAGTTCTTCAAGGGATTTATATGTTTATTATCTCAAAAACCTGTGTTGAATAGGTAGGACTGGCAGAGCAGGGGTATTTGTCTACCCATCATCCTTGTTCCTTGCTAACTGACCCTGGTTTTGTTCAGATGTCCATTCTCAAGAGAAATGACCCCATTCCCACCTCGGGGGTAAATCTAAGCCAGAGATTGTCCAAGTACAGCCCAAGGCCAAATTTTCTGCCCTGTCACCTGTTTTTGCATGGCCTGGAGCTAGGAATGTGTGATAGTTCATTTTGTGTGTCAACTTGCCTGGGCCATGGTGCCCAGATATTTGGTCAAACATTTTTCTGGAGGTTTCTGTGCAGGTGTTTTTGGATGAGATTAATACTTAAATTAGTGGACTTTGAATAAAGCAGATTATCCTCCATAATATAGGTGAGCCTTATGCAATCAGTTGAAGGCCTGAATAGAACAAAAGACTCACCTCCCCTGAGCAAGAGGGAATTCCATCAGCAGACAGCCTTCGGAATTGAACTGCAACATGGCTTCTTCCCTGGGTCTCCAGCCCACCAATCCACCCTGCAGATTTTGGACATGCCAGCCCTCCACAACTACATGAGCCCATTTTTAAAGTCTCTCTCTACGTATAGACACATCCTATTGGCTTTGGTTCTCTGGAAAACACTGACACCAGAATGGTCTTTGCATTTTAAAATGGTTGTATTTTAAATGGTTACATAAGCACCCACATTAATGTCCTTAATTTTGTCTCATAGCCAGCAAAGCCTAAAATATTTACCAGCTGGCCCTTTAAGAAAGTTTGCTGAAGTTGATGTCTGTTCAAAGCCAATCATAGAGATGATTCTACTATCTTTGCTAGTGATTGGCTTACAGATGGAATCTGTCTGGCCAGTCTGATAAGATGGAAGTTCTTCTAGGGGGCTAGGGGAAAGGCTTATTTGCTCAGAAGAAGGAATAACAGGATATGAGGGTTGGTGCTGCTGCAGTCATTCTGCAGGCATGAGGTGAGCCTCAGCACATGGTCACCTCACTGAGGATACCAAACAAAAAGATGGAAAGGATCGCTCATGATATCGTGGAGCTCTAGAATTAATACTCTGTCTCATTGCTTCTTGTTGTGTCAAACAATGAACTGCTTTAATGTTTCCAATACCTTGAGTGAGAGTTCTTGTTACTTGCAGCTAAACGCATCCTGATACTGCATCTGGAAAGCGAGGGCCAGAGGGGTTTCATTTTTCTTGTTGGTGCCCCCAGATAGTGAGTGATAGACCTGGAACTAGAATACTGGCTGCTCTAAACTGAGAACCCTTAAGTTTCTAGTTAGACAAAGTGTAGTGTTTCATGAATGAACTGAGGCTAGCTAGGTAGATTCAAGTGATTTCATTCTTGCTGGCGTTTTGAGGGAACTATTTCATAACAAAAACTATACCCACCACCCAACTTTCTCGCATTTACTTTATTTTTTGTTAAATATTTAAGGAACCAAATCATTGATATTTTCCCAAGAAAAAAGAGTCTTAGAAAAATACCAACAGTACAGTATACATACAAACAGGAGAAAATCTGTATCCCTGGCCCGGCCATTCTGGGTTTTTGTTGTAGTTGCTATTTGTTTGTTACTTATTTTTTTCATCACTAGGACAAAGAGTTTAATTTCACTAGCTACTGCTGCATGAATGTTCTAACCGGAGAAATGTTCTTTCTTGTTCTCTTATACTACTCAAACAGTCATTTTTATGCTGCAAGGTCATACACTTGCCAGCTACTTAACCTTCACTGCGGCCCCTCTAGTGGTCTCTGTTCCTACTGTGCCCATTTCACAGATGGAAAAAAAAAGGTTAAATGACTCTCCCCAGACTACAAAGTGCAGCTCACCACAACCAATATCACATAGAGAATGGAGATGATTACTGCATCTCTCAAGCCGAAGCTCTCTTTGGGTGTTGTTCCTCAGATAATTGCCTCCTGCCCCAACCCCCCGTAAGTGTGTCTATAAATGTGTCACCTCACTAAGGATACCAAACAGAAAGATAAACAGAAAGGTAGAAAGGATCACCCATGATATCATGGAGCTCTAGAATTAATACTCTGTCTCATTGCTTCTTGTCGTGTCAAACATTAAGAATTGTGGGTGATAGACCCGGAACTAGAATACTGGCTGCTCTAAACTAAGAATGCTTAAGTTTCTAGCTAGACAAAGTGTCTAACCCCTCTCCAGGAGTGGAGGGATTCACTGCAGTTGCTCTCTGCCTGTGGTCTTCCACATGGAAATCTGGGATCCTCACACAGACTTACCTTTCCTTTGGGGATCTGATTAGTTCTCAGACATTTTTTAAGCCCAGGAACTAATGGAGAACCAGAAAAAAATTACCATCTGCCCAGTTTACAGTCATGGTTTTGTTTTATTTCAAATCATCTCAGAATCCTGTACTTGTGATTTTGAGTTGTGTTGTAATTAAATCTATTCTTTAGAATTATGGACCCACATGTAAGGACCCACATAGATCCTAGACATTAATCCTGTCCAATTACTCCATCTTTGCTTCAGAACATCCAGAGCTCATCGCTAGAAAACTCTTCCTAACATTGGGACAAAATTTTTCTTCCTGCCTCCTTTACCCACAGGTTGTAGTTCTGCCTGCTGGTGCCTTCCTGAACAAATACATTTCCTCTTTCACAAGCCAATCCCTCAGATATTTTAAGACTGCTACCTTATAACCCAGAATTTTCTCTTCCCCCTGCTAAACATCCTCAGTTCCCTTAGCTGCAAAGCCAGGAACCTGGGTCCAAATCTGCTCAGCAGTCTGACCAGTCTTCTCTATAAATGGGCTCCAGGAATTATGAGAAACTTAATTGAACATCGAGCTTCCCAAACTTCCCTCATACTCATGGGTTTTGTAAATTTCCATTGAATAGCATTTTCCTTTTGTGGGCTTATTTCTTATGACCCTTTGGAAACATATGAACTTAATTGGGTTCCTATAATTCCATTCATTTGGGTCTATTTTTCCTAGAAAATGTTTGCTTCCCAGTAAAAATCAGAATAGGACCAATTTGCTACACCAAGGAGCCCGGTTTTCTTGCTAGCATCATTAGCAATGGGGCTGTTTTGATAAAGGCCAATTTTATCTACAATTAACACCCAGTGTCTGATTTCAGATGCAAGCTAAATGTTGTCACATGTATTTGAAAATAAGTGAACGTCCCATTAATATGTGTGAGCCTCTTATGAGTAAATTCAAAATTTCCCTGTGGCAAAGGAAGGTGATCAGAAGCCTCAGAGACCAATTTCAATCAATACCGAGAATAAATGATAACATTGCCTTAATCTTAAAAGAGTCCTTGTAACCAGAGAGTCATTGAAGGCACAGCTTCTTGGTGAAGATTTCAAACCAATAACTAATCAATCAACAATAATTTTTGAGGACCTACTTTGCACAATGCAAAATAATAACTTGGCCTGCAGTCAGAACATCAAGACTGACACAAGCCTACCCTGGATTTTGCCATCTGGTTGTGGAGCTAAGACAACACATCTGCCTTGGCACCAATGAGGCCACACCTACTAAGTACCAACACATGGAGTAGATCATTAGTGCCGAAGCCTTGTAGATGGGGAAGACAGCTAACATGTGAGTGCTTGCTCTGTGCTCACAGCGCTATGGACGTTATTTCCTTTACACACTCCAGCAGCTTGACTTGGGAGAGAAGCGAGTCAATGCAAGATAGTGACTCTCAGTCCTATCTTCCTGGAATGGAAGAGGATAAGACCCCAAACCAAACTGCAGGATGAAAAACTTCCCCTTGTGAGTAGTTCCCAGAGCTGAACAGGTGACACTGAGCTCCAAACATCTGAGCAGAGTAGAGAAGGGAAAGGAGGAGAGGAGGTCCAGCAGGGTACTGTGGGCAGAGGGACTGCGGTGGCACCAGGCTGGGAAGTGCCTGTGGGAGATGCCCCTGAGGCTGTTGAAAGTGAGGACAATGTCCTTGGCAGAATGGGAGGTCAGGGCCCTGCGGTCCCACTCCAAAAGTCATGCCCCCTCCCACTCCCATCCTTCTGAACTCCTAGAACCAGAGTGAGAAGTGACCTTGACATTCCTCTACCAGCCCTCCATTTTGAAGCTGAGGACAACATAGTCCAAGAAAATGAAATAATGTATACATATCACCTTGATGCTTCCTACTTAGGCTGGGATTAAGCGCAGGCTTCTAATTATCAGTCTGATCCCTTTCCACTGAATCACACTCTCTGCCAAACCAGGTTTCTCTTCAGCATTTCCCATCTTCTCCTCCCCTTTCTCTCAGTTTCTCACATACAGGAGGGGTTGTGGTGCCCTGTCTACACACTGAAATCAATAGCACCTTACACAAAAGCCCGTTAGACTGACATGACTCAAAACTTACATGGGAAGGGAAATAAGCTTTGTGCATAAGTAACTATAAATAAAAGCCCAAAACTAGTGAAAGTTTCTAGATCTCCTTTTTATTTAAATGTTCCTCATTTATATGCAACCAATTCACAAAAGCCCACACACCAATCTGTAATGCACCTGGTATTGTGAGAAATTGCCAGTTTGGTAGTGTCATGTTTTTTTTCCCTCCACAATAAAAACTGCACAAGTTCATGTCCTTAGGGTGCAATCATCTCTTTTCCTTTCTTTTAAATGACTCCCCCAAACAAGTAGGTTTACGAAATATAACAAATGAAACAGGTTCTAGTCCCAATCTTCTACCAACACGCATCCAGGTATATTTTAGCGTGAGGATGTCTAACAGCTCTCTCTGATGTGGCTTTGTACCACCCTCGTACCAAACCACAATCTGTGTTGGCCTGCAAGAGCTGCCATAACAAAGTGCCAAAGACTGAGTGGCTTAAACATAGACATTTATTTTCTCATTGTTCTGGAGGCTGGAAGCTTGAAATTAAGGTGTCAGTAGGGGTAGGATCTTCTCAGACCTCTCTCCTTGGCTTGTAGAGGGCTGTCTTCTCCCTGTGTCTTCAACTGGTCTTCTGTCTGTGTGCATCTGCATCCTAATCTTCTCTTCTTATAAGGGCGCCAGTTATATTGGATTAGAGTCTACCCTGATGATCTTTTTCCAACTTAATTACCTCTTTAAAGACCTTATCTCCAAATACAGCCATACTCTGAGGTGCTGGGAGTTAGGACTTTAACATATGAATTTGAAAGGAGCACACTTCAGCCCCTAACACTCAGGCCTCTGACTACCCCCAAATTCGTGCCCTCACATGCAAAATATATTCACCCCATACCAACGGCCCCGAATGTCTTAATCCTTTTCACCATCAATTCAAAGGACTCTACCTAGAGCAGCTCTTAGGGCTGGCACTTGAAGAGGCAGAGAAGAATTAAAAGAATGTGCCATTTCTCATCTGGGACTGGAGTTTAGGCCTGGCTTCCAGCACCAGAAGAGAGACTTGGGCTAACAGGGTTACTTCCGCTGGAGAGATGTGAGGCTGTCCTGTGGGGTTGTGCAACCCTGAACACTTTTAGAAAGGAGTCTGTTTCTCCTGAATCACTGCACAAAAGCTTCAAGGGTGAAGTGGTAAGACGTCTATGGAGAATTCGTCTCCTATTGCCTCTTGTTCAAAAGGAGCTGATCGTCTCTGTTCTAGGAAAGGAATACAGAGAGCTGATTCAGCTTACCAAGAGTAAAAATAGCTAAGTGGACAGCTTGAGCGAAACTTAGCAGTTCACCTGTTTTTCCTATTATCAACTACAGAACAAAGTGTATCAAGGACTGCAAAGTTAGAAGCCACTGTAAAATCAGGACTCTGTGTAAAAATCCTCTATCTGAAATTGAGAAGAGATGGCAAGCTGAAAATAGACAGCTGTTTCAGATGCTTCTCCTTGAACAGCTGCCAGGGGACCAGCAGTCAACGGGAAGCCTCGATGGCACTAGTTCGGGGAATGCACTGTAGCACGTGGCTGTCAGCAGGATCCCATCAGCTCACATCCAAGGGGAAAAGGCTTGGGCTTCCCGTCATCATTTGCCAACTTTCCAAAGTTCAGTGTTATGTTCAGGCTAGGCCAAAGTGTAGTTGTGGGTCAAGTTCATTTTCGGTGGTGCAAGGCTGGAACCTTTTCAATAAAGATGCACTTACTTAGATACCTATGACTTCGGAACTCTAACATTTGAATTTACAATTGAGTCCTTCAGCCCTGCTGACCAAAAGCAAGCAGAATGTCCAAGAGGGTGAAAATAGAGATGAAGACAACCTTCATGAGCTCTGCTGCTGCCCCTGAATGTTACGCTGGTGCTCTAAGAAACGACAGTCTAGGCTAAGCACGGTGACTCGCTCCTGTAATCCCAGCACTTTGGGAGGCCAAAGCAGAGGCTCACTTGAGGCCAGGAGTTTGAGGCCAGCCTGGGCAACACAGCGAGACCCCATCTCTGCAAAAATATAAATGTTAAAAAAAGAAATGACAATCTACAATCAGTTCCACTGAGGTGTAAAATAGCCATGTTAGGGATTTGATAAGGGAGGAGGGCTTTGGGCTTGAGAAAAAAAATACACACACACACACACACACATACTCCTTTTTAAAGAGAGAAAAGAGACAACTTGAGACTAGCAAACATGCCCCAGTTTGTCCATCCTCAAACATTATTAGATGAGTCTGTCATGTTGACAAATAGCCCCCACTAACAACAGGCCCAGCAGACAGCAAACACAAGCAGGGTGTTCGATTCCCACTCCTCTCAGACGCAAATTGTGGAACGCAGGAGGCCTATACAGTGCACACATGTGATCTAAAAATACCACGCCAGCCTTGTCTTTGTGGGGATTGCTTCCCAGGCGACAGAGGCCCTGAGGCCTAGGACCTGCCCAGGGGAGGGGCAGGGGCCTCTGCCTGCACCAGGACTAATTACTGGAGGACCTGGGCAGGCAGCTGCCGGGCCCTGCTCCCCATTTGTGAGCACGTTGCAAGGCAGTGGTTCTAACTTTAGAACTGCACTCTAAACTTTGATCTCCCATCACTGCCTGGCTTTAGGCAAAACATAAACTTGAGAGCTGCAACATATTTTTTAAATCTTATTCCCCTGGCAGTTTAAGAATAAGGACAGGAATTATTTTCAAATGAGAATCTTTGACTGCATAACACAGGCTTCCAAAATTAAGCAGAAACACATGGCAGCTCTTATTATTAAATTTCCCTTGGAAAACAATGGTTTAAATTAAGGGGAGGGGGGACAGTTTGATGAAACTTTGAAATGCGAAGCTTCAAGTTTAAAATAAAAAATGACTCTACTGTTTTGTTTTCTTTAAAGATTATTAGGGAGTTTTTCTAGCTTTACCATTATTAATCAATTTCTACCAATGTTTAAAATTGAATGCTTGGGGTTCGAAAGATAAATGACTATTTTTTCAAGCTGAAGTCAGGTGCTAAGTGGTTTTCTGAAGTACGGAGAGAAATTTGCGCTGCCCAATTGAAGCATCTCTCCATAAAACGTATTTCTAAGAAAATCATGGTGGTGAAATTTAACTGTATCATAATCTTTACCTGATTCTGTGTAGAATTCAGTAAGAAACAGAAACCTTCTAGCAAAGTGTGCTTGTGCCACAATTAGGGCGAGCCACTGGCATCCTCTATCATCAAACTAAATCAAAACACAGCTTTCCTCTTCTCCCTAAGAAATTCCCAGAAAGGATTTGGGCAAGAAGATGTTCTTAGAAACTGCACCATCTCAAACCTCCCAGGCACTATTTAATTCTTCCTTCCCTTTAAGGACTAAATCAATTACTACCTTCTCAATGAAGCCTTTCTGATCACCTCATTTAAAAGTTTCCTGTGTCCCAATCAGCCCACATCCTTACCGTGCGTAGCGCCCATTTGGAACTTATTATTTCCTGTTGGATGTTGTTAGTGATCTTAGGAGTGTGTCTCTTCCCTTTTGCAGCTACCTTATAAGCTCCATGGTGGTAAGGATCAGTGCTTTCTCTTTTTTGCATACCTCATTGGGCCTAGCTCAGTGCCCCAACCAGTGGCTGAGTTCCTGTGCCGAAGACTGCAGGGGATACCAGCAGTGCTTAGTAATGACAAGAAGTTATCTTCTAGCATCACCCAGGGGATGCCCTGGGGAACAAACACAAAGGAAGAAAAGACACCTCAAACTACTTCCACTCGCCTTCTCACTCATGACCCCTAACAGTGCCTGGCTGTGCTAATGGAGGTGAGGCAGCCTGCTGGGCTCACAGCAAAGTGGTAAATTCTACTATCGAGGCTCAGCTTGATGCAGAAACGAAAGGAAAGGAGAGAGAAATTGTCCCCACTCTGATTTTGCAAATGACTTTATTTTTTGACTTCTGTCAATATTCATAACTCTGCTTCACCTTCATGCCCTGGCCTGATTTTAAGCTTCTCTGATTAAAGGGATGATTTCTGTGCAGTGCATTACCGGCTGCAATAACATCCATTCCCCACCCCCATCCCCCACACACAGCCACCAGTTCTCATGCCATCTCTGCAAAATTTTTGAAACAGCATCAATACCAGTTGTAGAAAAATAAGAACATCATTCACAAAACTTGGTTTATGCAACTGAATTCCAGTTTGGAGAGACTCCCTTTCTCTTTATAAGAAACTTCTATTCTTCTTTCAAATAGCCAATAAATCTCTACCCAATTTTGGATAGAGATTTCATTGCCTGAATCATGAAGAGACATCAAAGGTTCAGAGGAGAGAACTTTGCCCAGGTGAATGTGGAAAAAATAGATGCCATCTGTGATGTAAGAGCTTGTGATTCACAGTGTGGTCCACAGACCAGTGTCATCACCTGGGAGCTTGTTAGAAATGTAAGAATCTCAGTTTCCTCTCCACACCTACTGAATCAAGATCCTTATTTTAACAGGATCCCCAGGGATTTCTATACACATTAATATGGATCAGAATATCCAATAAAAGCTGTCTCCCCATCAAAAAGCCTTCTCTCTCCAATTTGTCATGCTGGCCTGAAATGCTCATTATAGAGATGAACAGGATGGGGGTGAGCCATGCTTTTTCACCTTTAAATTGGAAGTTCACCCAAGATAAATGATATATTAAGGCAAATCAGATACTGGTACTGAGGAGCCCCTTTCCATGGGAATCTGCATTTGAAAGGGGGGGAAAAAAGGAGCTAATGCTTTGGACCCTCTAGGAAAATATGTGCCCTGGTCACGAGGATGCTAAGGCCATGAGAAATGCTCTGTCTAGATCCAGATGTGGAAGACAGAATCCCTACAATGGAGGCCGGGCATGGTTGCTCATGTCTGTAATCCCAGCACTTTGGGAGGCAGAGGCAGGTGGATTACCTGAGGTAGGAGTTCAAGACCAGCCTGGCCAACATGGTGAAATCCCATGTCCACTAAAAATATGAAAATTAGCCGGGCGTGGTGGTGGGTGCCTGGAGTCCCAGCTACTAAGGAGGCTGAGACAGGAGAATCATTTGAACCTGGGAGGAGGCCGCAGTGAGGCAAGATCACGCCACTGTACTCCAGCCTGGGCAACAGTGTGAGACTGTCTCAAAAAAAAAAAAAAAAAAAAAAAAAAAAAAAAAAAAAAGAAAGAAAGAAAGAACAAGAAAAAAGACAAGAGAATCCCTATGATGACAGACTTTCAACAGTTAGAAAATAACCTTCCCACATGGGTAGCCATATTCAGGAGGGCCTGAGGGCCACAGAATAGAATGAGGGCACCAGTGACAGTGAAATGGGCCATAGGGAGGGAGAACAGAGCCAAGACCCGAGACACCAGCTGTGGTTCCATGCTGAGGTACCTGGAGACGGGTGCTTCTGTAAACAGAATTCATCCAAAAAGCCCGGAAACAAAAAAGCCCTCAGTCTTCATCCATCTATGGGTATATAAGGCGTCAGAGTCACACTAGTGATGATTTCCAGTACCTCACTAAACCCTGCCAGTTCCACCAGGCCGTCCCTATTGTGAGTTCCTCCACCATCTTGCGTGTTTCTGGAAGACTCCAGGAACTATCTCAAATCTATGAGGCATCAGACTGTTTCTTGCTCCCCTCTACAGTGCAGTGCCCTGTCCATCCTCCCAAAGATGGATGCTCATGTCCTTGTGGCTGAACAGCAGCCCCATAAGCTACTTCTAAGACCAAAAGGAAAGGTCCAATCCACCCACCCCTTAGTGTATTGTTCTGTTAGAGAGATACCTTAGCTGAGCTGTGGATACCAAGGGTGGAGTTCAGCGAAACCTCCCTCCTCCTCTCCCATCCTCAGACCCACCTGTGGAGCCAGTCAGCTTCAAGTGTCCTCACAGGAGCCACTCTCTCCTGGACTCTACGCTATGTTCATGTAATCTGTTATTCATCCCTCCCCATTCCCACTCTGCCACTTCACCAGACATGTCACTATCTTCCCGTTTCTAATCATGGATATGGCCCGTGTTCTTTTTCCAGTGAAAACAAGGATAAAATAGGGGATTGCACAGACATGGAACTGGGGATGAGAAGATAGTTGAAGGAGAGAGGTGCCACTGGACCCTCGCTCCTGACACAGCCAAATCTCACCATGTGCCACTGCAACACCCTGCTACACCCAATCAGTTTGTTAATAAACCAAGTGAACCAACTTTAAAATAAAATTCAAGGGGAACACAAAGTGACAGCAGCCCGAGAGAACAGCAGCAGTTCTACCCACTCGTGCTCATTTGTTCATTTATTCAGCACCTAAAACAGTGTCTGGCATAAAACAAGCCATAAATATTTGCAAATGAATGACCAAATGAACACAGGAATTTAGCAAATACAGGCTTAGTGCCTGAATGTGCAAGTCTGTATGTGAGACACTAGAATGCAGCAGTAAATCAGAATCCACCCCTGCCCTGACTGAGGATCCAAGGGAATGAATAGATGATTCCCAGTCCCATGCCCATGTGTGATAAGTCATGCAAGCCAGAAACAGGGAGTAGCTGCAGGTGCACACAGGAGGGCCTGGGTGACACCCCCACGAAGGTGGCCCAGCAGAATTGAGGGGGGGTGCACAGGTTATATACAGCCAAGGGCACATAGGCTGAGTCACAGGGGTTTGGGGTGCCTGATAACAGAAGCACCTTCTCTGACTTCTTGAGGCATCCCCCTGCAGGTAACAATAGTGAATATCATCAAGTCACGACCTGGGTCCCCAGCACTCTGGACTGGGGCTGGGGCCCAAGTTCCTTTATTCTGGGGATAGCTCAAGTCCACTACCAATGACTGACAGTCATTAGTGCAAAGGCAGACAAAAGAAATAAGAAGCTGCTGTATCTGTAGTCGGGAGGGGAGCACTGGGAAGGACAGAATGGAAGTTATTGTATCCAGATACCAGCGGCCTTTACATTTTAAACATGGAGAGGAAGGAACAGGCAGATTAAAAAGTGGAAAATGGCGGTTTACAGAGGCCTGTTGAAGAATGCGTACGAGATGAAGGGAAGCAGTTTTGATAGCAAACCAGGGGAATAAGGCAGCTATCCGCCAGTAACTACTGCTTCAAAGAGAAGCTCAAGCGTCATCTAAGTAGTTTTATACAGTGAGTAAGACTGAGCTTGGTGGGGATTTCATTGAGTAATGGGATAAAAATTCAGGCACTGCTCATTCAATTCCAAGGTTCTCTTGCAACCCAGTTTTGAGCTGGAGGGAATTGTGTTTTGGTACATATTTATGTTTGAATGCAAGCCAGCCCACATTCGACAAGCACGGAGCTCTTTCATGCTCAGAAAAGGGGGGAAAAAAAGTTCCTGTTCTTGTATATTCTTTCATCCTAAACCTGAGACATTTAACAAGAAGCCGGTGTTGGCAAAGGTGTGTGTGTGTGTGTGTGTGTGTGTGTGTGTGTCCTAAACAAGTGTACATATTTGCTGCAGTGAAGGAGCCAGTTTTTCCATAAATGGCTAATGGGAATTTGATTAAGTGTTTGCAACATTAAATATGTTGTGGGTCATGTTGTAACTTACATTGTTCCCCAGCCATCACTTTTCCTTATTTCCTAACCAACCTCCATCCTGCCCCACATGCCACGTTCATCTAGGCCTTCAATAGGTCTGCTGTCAGTTCCCATACACTGGCTCAGGTGGTAGAAGTGATTAGTGAAGTCGGGCATCTCAGCCATTCCCACCTCTTACTTCCCAAGGTGTCTCATGTCACCAAATTACAAATCATCCACAAGCAGAAGATCAAATCCAGGCCGACTAAAGCCATGTGGAATGTGGACACTTGGGGGCAGTTAAATACCTTAGAGGTTTCTCCTGTAAGATTTGAAGCTTTGAAGGGAAAAATCAATGGCCAGCTTTTCAAAGGAAAAGGTAACAGGTGTGTCCAGGTGAGCCCCAGACAGATGGGTCTGTGAAAGCAAGTGCTTGTGCAGGTGCAGTGACGGCTCTGGCCATATGTCCTCAGCGGACATGGGCTGCAGAGGAAGGAAGAAGACCGTGAGTCAGAGAAGACAGGCCCGTGCAGCCATCCGTGCCTTACTTGTCTCCAGGTATACGGGGCAGATCTGAAAGTAGAGAATAAGAACAGCAGATGGGATTTTCCATGGGTACTCTACTTCCTACTCCAAGTCATTCAGAAACATGGCTAAAATGCAGCCAGTGAATTTGGGGCCATAGAGCTCATCTCAAAACCAAGAGAATGAAACTGCCAGGATGCATGAACAGGGAGGGCAAAAGCAGGCAGTAAGAAGGGGAAGCTGAGTGGGCTCTGAATGTCACTGCACGGTGTAGGCCCTCACAGCATCTTGCTGAACTCTAAATGTTGGAACACCCCAACGGCCTGGGTCCTGCCTCCCCTGTCCCCTTACCCACACTCTCTCTGGGTAACCTCACTCAGCCCCACACCTTTACATCCCATCTATGCACCAATGGCTCCTAACTCTAAATCCCCACTCCAACCCTTCTCCTGAGCTCCAGATTCAAAATCTCATGGCCTGTTCATCCTCTTGGATGTCTAACAGAGCTCCCGAAGTTAATGTGTCCAAACTTGAACCCCAGATTCCCCACTGTGTTCCCAAATCCCACTATGTATTAGTCTTCGCCATCTCAGAAAGTAACCCTCCATTTACCCAAGTGGTCTGGCCAAAACTTTGGGATTATCCTCTATTCTTTTCTTTATCTCACATCCCACATCTAATCCATCAGCAAGTTTTGTCAGCTCTCCCTGTAAAACGCACCCCATTCCTACTTTTCATTGCTTCCACCACTATCAGTTCTGTCCAAAGCAACACTCCTTCTTTCTCTGATGACTGCAATGTCCTTGAACTGACTGCCTTGAGCCCATGCTTGCCACCTTGTGTCTAGTCTTCACACAGAAACCCAAGTGACTTTTATAAAGTATAAATTAGATTAGCCTGCTTTCTTACTCAAAAACTTCTGCTGGTATTTCTTACTTTTAAAATGAAGTACAAAGTCCTAAAATAGCCTAACTTCCATTTACCACCCCCACTCCACCTCCTTCTATCTCCCTTTTGCCATTCAGCCACACCAACCTCCTGGTTACCCTTCAAAATACATCACCTTGTTTCCTCTTTGGCATCTTGATACTTGTTGCTCTATCCACCTGGAAATTTTTCACATTGCTCATTCCCCTGATGCACTCAAAACTCTCTAATCCCATGTTACCTTTGCAAAGCCGTCTTTCCTGACCACAGATTCTAAAGGAGGCCAACCACTATCCAACTCTTGGATCCTCCTCCTCTCTTCCTTTCTCCTGTTCCACTCACAGGGGACATTGATCATGTTTTTTGGTTACCTAGCATATTTTAACATTCTTGTCCTATTTGAGAAATTTCAAGACTCCCCAAAGCAGAAGCCAGTGTAGTGATTTTAACAGTGTTTCCCCTAATATACATCTACCCAGAACCTCAGAATATGGCCTTAATTGGAAACAGGTTCTTTGCAGCTATAATTAGTTAAGGAGTGGAAGATGAAATCATCCTGAATTTAGGGTGGGTCTTAATTCCAATGACTGGCATCCTTATGAGAGAATGCAGAAGGAAATTTGGACACAGAGATGAAGACATCAGGAAGGAAGGCCACCTAGCAATGGAGGCAGGGTGACTCATGGAGCCACAAGCCAACAGACATCAAGTACCACTAGCCCCCATCAGAAACTTTTAAAAGGCAGGGAAATGTTCTTCTCTAGAGCCTCCAGAGGGAACATGACTCTGTTAACACCTCAATCTCAGCCTTCCAGCCTCCAGACTGTGAGAGAATAAAGCCATCAAGTTTGTGGTAATTAGTTAGAGCAGGCTTAGGAAACTAATACAGCCAAACATCTCTCTAGATGTTCAGTAACCAGGGCACAAGAGGGAGACCCAGATCCCCCCAGTCAGATGATTCTACATGAGACTTCCATTGTAGATCTGAGTGCATTGAGGAGCTCACCCCTAGCAGTTCCTATCATCCCAGCTCAGGCCTCAGACATCAAGAAGCAGGAGACAAGCCATGTCTGTGTGTCCTGTCCAAATCCCTGAGCCATAGACTTCATGGGCATAACAAAATGGTTAGTGTTTGATCCCATAAAGTTGGAGTGCTTTGTTACACGGCAATAGTAACTGCAACAAAAACCAAAATAATTCCTCTCTGACAGTGGGGCATGGGGAAGGTGAAGGAAAGAGATATAGTAAATATTATATCTTTGTCAGAAAGACAGTGGGTTCGTTTGAGTAGTTGGATCATATATTTCCCAGGGCCATATCTGAGGCCCACAAACCTAAGCTTCGTCAGGATACAAGGAAATTTCCTGTAATCCTAAACATTTAGAAAAACATCTCAAAAAACCTCGGTGTAGTATACTTGAAAGCATCTTCGGTTTCCTTGCCACGATAACAAATTAGCCACAAATATCAACGCTGCACCAGGCATCTCCGTAGTCACACTTTTCATGCAAGTTTCCAAATTCCTCTGCAAAGCAGGCATTACTATTACTATTTTACAAATGCTGTCTGGAGAGTATAGAAATTTCAACTCATGCTTTGAACCCTGAAAATCACCTGAAGGCCCAAGTTCAGACGGTCTGTCTCCCAGAGTTGTCTCTAAATAACAACACTGCGTAGAATGAGAAGGCTGGGATGCCGAGTGATCTCAACGACCCCCTTTCATGATATTTTAAGACTACTGCCAAGAACAATGTTGTCTTACAGGCAGCGTAGGGTAGTTATCAATGTGAGAGAAAACTGCCAGGATGCCTGCAAAGCCCACAATCGGAAGTTCAGAGCGTCAGGTCATAAATTATTTTTATAAGAGAAAAGGCCAAGTAAGGGGCCGTTCTAACAGCTGTCTGGCATCCCCATCCTGCAGCCTGGGCTGAGTTTGTACTGAATTTCTACTTTGGAGCAGAAATTCATACCAGAAAAATGTTCCGTGATGCATTTTTGTTCTGTTGAATAGAGCCAAGAATTTGTTCTAATTTAAATTAGATGACCTCTGAGCTGATATACTATAAAAAATATTAATCAAGTAGCCCCAGCAAATACTGATAGGATATCACCAGGGACTTACTGATATCATCAGAATGAGAGAGAATGGCGGCCTTTTTGGCTGGTACGATTCATAATTCCCACATAATCCACATCTATAAGTTAGTGAGAATTGACAAGCACAGTTCAGTGCTAACCTGGAAACAAATAGCCCTTATAAGGCTGCTAATCCACTTAAAATAATCAGTTCCAGATTATTAATTTGCCACCATCCCAAGGATACTACGAGGATCTGTCAGATTTCATGAACATATAGGCAACAATAGCACCAACCCTTAACGCCCAGTAACCTAGATATTAAAGCTGTGTAGAACCATTCCCTGCCTAATCCCACTGCTTCATCAGACAAATGACAAAAATTCAGCTTGTGAGGATTAAGGGACTTTTCAGTGAGGCGTTAGCTCATGGGTACATACAGCTCAGTCTTTTTTTTTTTTTTTTTTTTTGAGACAGGGTCTCACTCTGCTGCCCAGGCCACAGTGCAGCGGGGCCATCATGACTCACTGCAGCCTCAACCTCCTGGGCTCAAGCAATCCTCCCATCTTAGCCTCCCAAATAGCTGGGATGACAGGTGCACACCACCATACCTGGCTAATTTTTTATTTTCCAAAGAGCTAGGGTCTCACTATGTTGCCCAGGCTGGAGCCCAGTCTTCAGAGATGGAGAGACATGGGTCTGTCATTTATGAGTTTCATGTGTCAAGCTAATTCCACCCCCTGAGCCTCAGCTTGTTTCTTCCTTTCAAAAATGAAGATGCCAGTCTTTCTCACCACCAGCATCTTCATTTTTGCAAGGAATGGAACAATGGGTGTAGGGCACCTGGTGTAGAGTAGGTGCTCAGTCACACGTAGTTGCTGTTGTTCTTTCCCAGATTACACAAACAAATTCTTGCTGAGCCAGGATGAAAACCCAGGTTCCAGGACTCTCAGGCTGATACTCATACCATGCCACTCCACCAACGAGAAGGGCATTTTCCACCTGTATCCCTGGGTCTAAGTTCCAATCATTCTAAATTCTGATCAGTGCCTCATAAGTTGAATGAAATATAAATGACTTCAATACATTTCTTTTTTCAAATAAATGAAGTGTATCAAGCCATCCCATAACCCCATGCTAAATCTATAAAACTGTAGGCAGCTTCCTTTGGGACCAATATTTCCTGGCTAATTAAAATGAAAGTTGTATCGATGAAAGATTATTTTAAAATGGTACTGATAGTGTTTAGACATTGTCATAACATCAGCCGGTGGATCACTAATTTGCAAATTTTACTAAAGATCTTGCCAATTAAAACCCCTTCTAGACGTTCTCAAACACACTGTCAGTGACAGCTGAGAGACCACATGGTAAAGACATGATCACATTAAAATCACACAAGACTGTTCTCCCTGGAAGGGCTGAGGGAGAGAGACGGGGGCACGTCCCCAAAGCGGGTGCCACTGAGTCAACCCAGCCAGACTGTCATAAGAGAAAAGCAAATTTTTGGGTTTTATTTTACCCTAACTGCTTTCCAAAACAAACAGTGGAACTTCTAAAAATCTGTAGGAAATTATCGTCCTGAAAAACTGTGTTTCTCTTTGAGAGACAAGTGAAGAGAAGTGACTCTCTGAACCAAACTGAAACTCGCCAAGGTACAAGTCGGCTCACCTGGGAGTCAGTGGGCTTTAGCCCAGAGTCTTCTGGGACAGTTTGTCCCTCTCCAGGGGTTGCAGAAGGGGCAACAATAGTCATAAGACTGCCTCTGGGAAGTCACGTCAATTAACAGCCACAGTGAATTCCTTTAAAAGTTAACTTTACAAGCTCTGCCTAGTAGTGGGTCACTGAGGGAAATTTTCCAGATTTGGAAATCAAGGTAGTATGACATGGCCTGTATTTAAATGGTCAGATTTCATACAGATAACCCTAACAGCCAACACTTATTAAGGGCCTATCATGTGCATGATGTCATTTATTCATTACAACAGTCCTATAAGATTGGTGCTATTATTATCCCCAAAGGATAGATGAGAAAACTAAGACTTAGAGATATTGCAACTCATCTTTGTACACACAGTTACTATGCAATAGAGCTGGAATTCTAAAGCCGGTTCCATTGAGCTCCATGACCCTGGTGGTGAAATTCCACAGTGTGACAGGCCTTATCCCTGAGATTTGTGGTCTATCCACATACTAGTCCATGGAGATTATGGTCTTTTCTGATATCCATGTGTAATATTTCTCCATCCACTGAGATATTCAGGAATATATCAAGTTGTGCAAGTGCAACCATACACTAGATTACTGTACAGAGACATTCTATATAGAAACAGTGTGTAGTACAACTTTACTGAGAATCCTGACTCAAAATATGTAATTATTTGTGAAGAACATGAAATTAAAATGGGCTTATTAAATAAATTGGCAAGGAAATAAGATGGTACTAGTGTTCCAATGTCTACAGTTGTGTAACACATTACCCTAAAGCTTAGAAGTATAAAACAACCACTTAGTATGCCCAGCTCATCCTTAATCCATGATGTCTGGGCCTTCGGGTGGAAGACTTGAGGCTGAGAGCTGGAGTCACCTGAAAGCTCTCTCACTCACATGACTCAGGGTTGATGATGGCCATGGGCTGGGGGCCTCAGTTCCTCATGTAGACATCTTCGTGGGGTCTCCCAACACAGTCCTTCTCACAGTCTGGGGGCCAGGCTCTAAGGAAAAGCATACTGAGAGAGAAAGCCAGGGGGAAATTGTATCACCTTTTATGACCTAGCCTTGTAAGCCTCACAGCAGCATATCTGCTGCAATCTATTCATCAGAAGTAAGTCACTAAAGCCATCTCATATTCAAGGGGAGGGAAATCAGACTCCACCTCTTGTTGGGAGGAATGCCAAAGTCCTGAGTAAAAAGAAGGTGGAGTTGGAAATATTGCTATGATCATTTTTTGAAAATAACATATGCCACCATTTGGAATATTTGCCATAGTTTAAAGAACAAATTACTTATATACATACTATATGCACAGATTAGAAGCATTCGCTTCCCTATAAACATTCTTGTCTATTATCTAAAGCAAACTTATATACACCATATTAACTATACAGCATTTGTATATATTTTTAAAGCAATCCATCAAAGTATGCCATCTGAAAACCATTTCTAAATACCCATATATTAGGTGTGAAGGTAATAAAATTATATTTGCCTTTAAATATGTTACAATGCATTTTAGAAATTTAAATTAGCTTTTCTCTTTCTATGAGTTGATGAGGGTTTTTGTTTTTTTGTTTGTTTGTGGGTTGTTTTTGTTTGTTTTTTGTTTTGTTTTGTTTTGTTTTTTGTTTTCTTTTTTTTGCAAATGCACAAAGACCTTGAACTACAAAGACCCCTGGTGCCAAACTGTTTCTTTCACTGTTCCTGGGTAGGCAAGACTGAATCTAAATCATCATTACGTTTTTATTGCTGTTATCTATTAAAATCCCAATCAGAAGAAAAATGTGGCCTAACACCTTCCACCAGGCTCAAAGACAAGCAGGGTACACTATGTGGTTTCAAAATGTTTGGGGATGTTCCAGAAATCTTTCTGTTATTGATTCTTAGTTTAATTCCATCATAGTAAGAGAAAATACTTCGAATGACTTAAACACTTTTTAAATGTTTTGAAACTTGTAATAAATGTGTGCACTTGAGAATTTGCATTCTGATCTATTTGGATAGAGTGTTCTATAAATACCTGTTAGGTCACGTTTGTTGATTGTGCTATCCAAATTCTTAATATTCTTACTGATTTTTCAGTTTGCTTACTCTACTCTGTTATTAAGCTAGCAGTACTGAAATCTCTAACAATAATTGAGAGTGTATCTATTGCTACTTGAAATGCTACAGTTTTTTGCTTTATGCTTTTTGAAGTTCTGTTATTAGAAGAATAAACACTTAGAATTGTTATGTTCTCCTGATAAATTGTTCCCTTTATCTTCATGAAACGGCCTTCTTTATACCTGATAATACTCTTTGCTATGATGTCAACTTTTTTCTGATAGTAATATAGTTTCTCTGACTTCCTTTTGGTTAGGGTTAACACAGATACCTACTTCCATTCACTGTAAACTTATTTGTGTTTTTATTTAAAGTAATAAATAAAGTTATTATTTATATAGTTGGATCTTCTTTTGAAATCCAATCTGATAATGCCTGCCTCTTAAGAGGGTATTAGGGTCTTTTAAATATAATGTGATTATTGATATGGTTAGGTTTGAGTCTATCTCCTTGCTATTTGTTTTCTATTTTTCCCATCGGTTCTTTGCTCCTCCTTTACCTTGTCTGCCTTCTTTTGGATTAATTGATTTTTTGTGATTGATTTTATCTCTTTTGTTAGCTTACTAACTGTACATTTTCTTTTAGTATGATTGCAGTGGTTACTTTTGGGTGTATAGTATACATATTTAGCTAACCACAGTCTAGCTTCAAGTGATATTATACTACTTCCCATACAGTATAAGAACCACACAGTTGTATACTTCTGTTTCTCAACTCCCAACCTCTGAGTTATTGCCGTAGATATTACTTTTACAAAATATGTTAGAAATCCATATTATATTGTTATTGTTTTAGTGTAAAAAGTTGATATGGTTTGGATATGTGTCTACTCCCAATCTCAAGTTGAAATGTGATCATAAGGATGTTGGAGGTGGGTCTGGCGGCAGGTGTCTGGGTCATGGGGATGGATCTCTCATGAATGGCTTGGTGCCTTCCCATGGGGATGAGTGAGTTCTCCCTCTATTAGTCGATCTTGTTGTTTAAAGAGCCTGACACCTCCTGCTCTCTTGCTCCCTCTCTTATCATGTGACATGCCTGCTCCCACTTCGCCTTCCACCATGATTATAGGCTTCCTGAGGCCTCACCAGAAGCAGGTATCAGCACTATGCTTTGTGTACAGCCTGCAGAACCATGAGCCACAGATTTTTTTCTCTTTTCTTTTCTTTTCTTTTCCCTTCCTTCCTTCCTTCCTTCCTTCCTTTGACAGAGTCTTACTCTGTTGCCCAGGCTGGAGTGCAGTGATGTGATCTTGGCTCACTGCAACTTTTGCCTCCCAGGTTCAGGCAATTCTCCTGCCTCAGCCTCCTGAGTCACTGGGATAACAGGTGCCAGCCACCATGCCTGGGTGATTTTGTGTGTGTGGATTTTCAGTAGAAATGGGGCCACCATGTTGGCC
The DNA here is from genome assembly GCF_043159975.1 of Macaca nemestrina. Lineage (NCBI taxonomy): Eukaryota > Metazoa > Chordata > Mammalia > Primates > Cercopithecidae > Macaca > Macaca nemestrina. The sequence goes on along the minus strand of NC_092143.1, from coordinate 24,204,769 downwards.
AGGCTGTTCTCAAACTCCTGACCTCAAGTGATCCACCCACCTTGGCCTCCCAAAGTGCTAGGATTACAGGCATGAGCCACCGCACCCAGCCCCTTTTTGCTTTATAAATTACCCAGATTCAGGTATTTCTTTATAGCAACACAAAATGGACTAACACGAAAAATCAATAATCTTGTAAAGAGATTAAAGTATTAAGAAAAATATTTGTATTTACTCATGTAATTCCTCTGTTTAGAGCAGAGACTTTTCAACCTTATTACTATTGACATTCTTTGTTGTGGAGGGAAGTCATGTGCATTGTAGGATGCTTAGTAGCATCCCTGGCCTGTATCCACTAGAAGCTACAGCATTCCATACACCTTCCCCCAAATTGCGACGAACAAAAATATCTGCAGATATTGCCAAATGTCCAGAGGGCCAGGGGTAAAATCGCCCTCAGTTGAGAATCATTCGTGTATATCCATATTTCCAACTGGTATCATTTTCCTCTCTCAAAAGACTCCCATGAATATTTTGTGTAGCGAGAGGAATGTTGGTGATAAATTCTTTCAGCTTTTGTACTTTAGAAAACGTCATTATTTTACCTTCATTTTTGAGAGCTATTTTCACTGGATGAAGAATCATAGGCTGACATCTTTGTTCTAACAATTTCAAAATGTGACTCCGTTGCCTTCTCATTTGCACTGTTGCCTGCAAGAAATCTACTGTCATCCTTATCTTTGTTCCTCTGTATGTAATACATGTTTTTTCCTCTGGCTGCTATAAAGATTTTCTCTTTATCACTGGTTTTGAGCAAATTGATTATGGTATACCTTGCTGTAGTTTTCTTCATGCTTCTTGTGCTTAGGGCTCATTCATACTGGTATAAATCTTCATCTACAAACAGTTGTGAAACAAACATCAGATTTCTTTCATTATTTTAACTCAAGTTAAATCTAACTTTGTACCAACCCTCCCCAACACACTGTGGGAAACTCAGTCATAGTCATTATTTTTCCTTCCCCTACAGAAGGGGGGATGTCCCCTGGACCTTACACAGTTGGGGGGGGGGGGTCCCTTCAATCATGGGTGTGCTTTGTTTGCCATGGAGATACTCAGTGTTCTTGTTCACAGCCAATATTGTCTCTAATCTGTGCCTGGGACATGGAACTCTTCAGGTGGCCAGAGTCCTGTGCCCATCTTTAGGATGCGAGCTGCTATAGTTTAGATGTTTGTATGTTTGTACTATCCAAATCTCATGTTGAAATTTAACCTCCAGTGTGGTGCTGGAAGGTGGGGCCTAAAGGGAATTATTTTGGCAATGTGGATGAATCTCTTATGAATAGATTAATGTCATCCCTGGGTTGGGAAGTGAGTTATCTCACACTCTATTAGTTCTGTTGCGAGCTGGTTGTTGAAAAGAGCCTGGCCTCTTCCTTCTCCCTCTTGCTTCCTCTCTCACCATGTGATCTGCACACGCTTGCTCCCCTTTGCCTTCCACCATGAGTGGAAGCAGCCTGAGACTCTCACCAGAAGAAGCTGCTGGTATCATGCTTCTTGTACAGCCTGAAGAACCATGAGTTAAATAAACCTATTTTCTTTATAAATTACCCAGTCTCAGGTATTCCTTTATAGCAACACTAAATAGACTAAAGCAAGAGCTGGCTCCCTAAGTCCAGCACGTTCCTCCATTGCCTATGCCTCCTGCTCTCTCCTGGAGCACTGTGGTGGTACCCTGCCTCTCTCCACGGCAAGGGACTCTGTCTTTCACTACTCCCCAGGCTCTTTTCCCTCTTTTATCCCCTTTTTTTGAACATCCAGCACAGTCTATTCAATAAGTTTGATTTTGAGGAACAACAAACAGGAAAGTCAGATAATTCTGAACATCTTCTGCTTTCCACCTTTAAAAAAATTCCCCCAAAGAAATGCCGATAGCATAGCTGCCTACTTGAAAAGAGAATGAAAGGAAAAGTTTGAAGAAGAAAATCTAAATTTACACCAAAGACTGCCCTTCCATCTGTATAAAGTATGACATAAGGTGATAAATGGTATAATATATATTAAGAAAGTGCTACAGGAATATTTAGGAGTAATCTGTAAAAGAAACGACAATGATTGGGATGTTGAAAAGTAAGGAAGAGGGCACAAGGCCAAAATAAAGGCATCCCAGGAAGAGTGAGAAGTTTGGGCAAAGCCACAGGTTGTGGGGTATCTTGGGAACAATGAGAAAAAAAGAGATGGTGTGTGGCAGTGTGAGCAGAGGGAGTGACGAAGGAATGGGAGAGTAACAACAGAGGAAGCTGGAAAACTTAGTAACTAATCCTGAAGGGCTTTGTAAGCTAAACTAAGAAGCTGAAATGAGATACTGCAGGGAGCAGGCATTCCGCTGAAGTCCTTTACGTATGTGAATAACATATATAGCTCTATTTTTTATTACAATGAGATTATCAAAAATTAAGATACAGCAATTATAGTAAAAAGAAAACTCTATTCATTTTCTATCACTGAGTAAAATATTACCACTTTAAACAACACACATTTAATATCTCACAATTTCTGTGGTGAGGAATCCAGATACAGCTTAACTGGGTTCTCTGCCCAGGGTCTCTCACAAGCCTGCAATCAAGATGTCAGGTAGGGCTGAGATGTCGTTTGAAGCCTTGACTGGTGGAAGATTTGCTCCAAGCTCAGGTGGTTTTTGGCAGGGTTCAGTTCCTGAAGCATTGTTGGGAGGTGTATTAGTCTGTTCATACACTGCTAATGAAGACATACCCAAGACTAGGTAATTTGTAAATGAAAGAGGTTTAGTAACTCACAGTTCCACATGGCTGGGGAAGCCTCACAATCATAGCAGAAGGCAAAGGAGAAGCAAAGGCAAGTCTCACATGGTGGCAGGCAAAAGAGTTTGTGCAGAGGAACTCCCATTTTTAAAACCATCAGATCTTGTGAAACTTACTCACTACCATGAGAACAGTATGGGGGAAACTGTCCCCATGATCTCTACCTGGCCCTACACTTGACATGTGGAGATGATTACAATTCAAGGTGAGATTTGGGTGGGGACACAGACAAACCATATCAGATGGTGAGCCTCGTTCTTTGCTGGATATTGGACAGAAATGTCCCCAGTTTCTTGCCACTGGGCTTCTCTATAAGGCAGCTCACAATATGGCAGCCTGTTTCATCAAAGCCAGAAACAGAAAGAGTCTACTAGCAAGATTGAAGTTACAATCTTATGTAACATCATCACGGAAGCAAAATCCCATCACCTTTGCAATATTTGATTAATTAAATGCTGGTTGCAGGGCCCCCCATTCCATATTCAGACAGAGGGATTGCACAGGTGAATGAATACTGGGAGAAGAGAATTATTGGTCACCATCTCAGAGTTCATCTATCACAAAAAGAAAAGAAAAGCAATTATTCCCTGGCAGCTGCCTTCTAGGCTTGGAGTAGAAGGTCACAACTACTGGTCTAGCTAGGTCAGTAAGTAAAAATTCTAATTGCCATGACACTGCACATGGGGCCTCCAAATAGGCTGCCACCTGTTCAGTATGGGCTTACCTCCAGGGAGAATCAAACAATTAGCAATTTCATGAATTAATGAAGAGCTTTCACTTACACGATGAAGGATAAATATTTCTGAGTTACATAAAAATCCATATATTTGTTAAAAAAAGGCAGAGATATTTATGAAACCTGATTCCTTCTTTTAAATGCAAGATGTAGATGCATAATAATCCCATTCTTATAAAACTCATGTACATTACTGAGGAAATAATATTTGAGCAGCAAACTAAAGGATGCCCAGTAGTTAAACACAAAAAAGGTGGAAGAAAACAATATGCCTGATAGAGATGGACAAAGGTCAAGGGAAAAAATGTTGCAAGAGGAGTCCAGGAAAATGTCAAAGCCAGATTATGAAGATCCTTCAGTATAGGGAAGCCACTGAAGAGTTTCAAACTAACAAACAGTTTGAATTCTTAAAAGATCACTCTGGTAGCATGAGACCAGTTGGGAGGGGATATTCAAAAGATTAGGCAAGAGATCGTATTAGCTTGGATGAGAGTGAAGAAAATGGAGATGGTGGGAGATGGACAGATTCCAGAGATATTTAGAAGTTCCCACTGGCAAGGTTTAATGGGAGATTCAGCAGGGGAAGTTAAGATGAAGTAGAGCTCCTAGGTGTGTAACTGGACAACTGGAGTGGGTGGTAGTGGCTTTCACTAAACCAGGGAATATTAGGGGAAAGTCAGGCTTCAAGAGTAAGATGAGTATTGGCTAAACCACACTGAGTGTTGAGGTGCCTGTGCAACCTCCTGTTGGAGGTTACAAACTATCCGGTATATATGTGTTCTGGAGCTCAGGAGAGATTTCTGAACCAGGGATCAACATTTGGGAATCTTTGACACATAGATGGCAACTGAAGACTCAGCTATGATAGATACTATCTAGAGAAAGAATGTAGAGTGAGAAGGGAAAGAAGAGCAGAACCAAAGCTTCAGGGACCTCAATGTTCGATGGGCAGGTAAAGAAGGAATGACCCTTTAAAGGAGGTTTAGCAAGAACTAGCCAAGGATATAAACTAAAAATCAAGAAGGAAGAGATACACAAATGTTTCAAAGAGGTAACAGTCCACATTTATGAGAGATCAACCATGACGACATTTGAAGAATGTTCATTGTAGTCAGTGACATGGAGGTCGTAAGCAACTTAGAGTCATTTCAATGAAGTGATGGGGATTAAATGCACACTGAAATGGACTGAGGAGTGAGTAAATGATGAGAAGAAAGTAGGTATGGCTTAGCTATAAAAGGATGAAAGAGACTGGACAGGAGCTAAAAGATAAGGTATAATTGAAAGAAGATGATTTTAAGATGAATGAGACTTTATGGCAGTAAAATGCTGAATAAAAAAAAAAAAAAAACACCAGTGGAGAAGCAAATCATAAAGACAGAGTGGAGAGATTATATTCAGAAATGTTCTGAAAAGCAAGAATGAATGGAAACCAAACACAAGAGAAGGAAGTGACTTCCGATAGGAGGAAGAACAACTCCTTATTCTAACAGGAGGTTGAAAGAAAGAATGGATGTAGATACACATAGGTTTGGAGGTTTGATTTTAAAAAGTTGGAGTACAAGCAAAAAAAAGTAAAGTTGGGTTGTGCATGTGTGTCTGTAGGCAGAGAAATGCCTTTAAAATGGCTTCTATTTTTTTAGGAATAGAAGTGAGTTCATTTGCTGATCCAGCAAATGGAAATGATAATAGATGTGGATTCTTATGTGAGAGAATTTTTTTTATGAGTACATGAGCTTGTGTTCTCACAGTCTTAGCACAAAGTGAAAAATTTAGTCCGTCTGTTTTCTAAATATTAGATATGGCTTTTTTAATCTGTTTTTGTTTTTGTTTTGTTTTGTTTTGTTTTTTGAGACAGTCTTGCTCTGTCACCCAGGCTGGAGTGCAGTGGTGTGATGTCGGCTCACAGCAACAAACAATTCTCCTGCCTCAGCCTCCTGAGTAGAGAGCTGGGATTACAGGCACCTGCCACCACTTCAGCTAATTTTTGTGTGCATGTACATATATATATATATTTTAATAGATATGGGGTTTCACCATCTTGGCCAGGCTGATCTCGAACTCCTTACATCAAGTGATCTGCCTGGGTCAACCTCCCAAAGTGCTGGGATTACTGGCATGAGCCACCGCGCCTGACCTAGGTAAGTTCTTAATGGCTTTCTTTACTTAATTTAATCATTTTGGCTTTGGTCTGGGTGGTGTTTACTTTTTGTTTACTAAAATAATCTAGTTTATCCACATGGACAAAAACGCAAATCACATTTTCAGAAGCAGTAGGCTTAAGCATGTTAGCAATACTTCTTTCTTTCCTGACTACTGTATTCAGGATACAGCTTCCTGGATCTTGTTGAAAGTTTCAGTAATGCCATGCTACATTTCAGCTATTACTAGAACATTTTGCTGTCAATGTAATTTCAGTAATAACTTGGATTCTAACCATTTCAAGGAGGCAGTCTCTCAAAAATATTCTGGTGCTTTTCCAAAAGTTTCAAAAGCTGAGTGTGGCCAAAATGTTGCAGGTAGCCTAGAAATTAATGTTCAAGTTTACACAAATCTCCCAAATTCCAAACTTATCATCACTTCATCTAATATTTCCTGGGGCTTACTGATTTCCTTCATATCTCCCTAACCAATGTTTTCTTGTTCCTATTTGTGGTATATCAAACACCCTTTAACTTATGGCTTTTTTTGGCTCTGGCCTCTGAAATTAGGTTTATTTTTAAGTTTTTCTTTGATTCTGAAGACTTATTAAGGCTTTAATGAAAAGAGTAACTTGATGGACGTCAAAGGAGTTTCCAGTGAAGAGTTGCCAAGGATGGGCTTGATTACAGGGTCCTGTCTATGAAAATAACAGAGAAAGGTTGAGTGCTGTAATTAACTCTCTAGGTACCTAAGCTCACACAGACCTCCAAAAAACATAAGTTGAACCCGATGTAAGTGATTCTTCCAGGCTAACAGCAAGAAAAGCAAAATGCATAATCATAACTCATAATTTAGGAGATTTAATTTAAAAAACAAATGTTGAAATACTGTCTCCAGTTATGTGAGTGGTGACCCTCTGTTACCTGAAAAGTGAAAGCAGTTCTGTCCACACTATCCAGAAAATATTCCTTCTCCACTTCACTTTTAGAATGACATCCCCTTTTTTCCTTTTCCTATTCCTCTTTTTGATTTAAATCACTCTTTTCCAGGAGCATTGGTCCAGCTTTTTTTTTTTTTTTTTTTTTTTTTTTTTTTTTTTTTGAGACGGAGTCTTGCTGTGTCGCCCAGGCTGGAGTGCAGTGGCCGGATCTCAGCTCACTGCAAGCTCTGCCTCCCTGGTTTTTACGCCATTCTCCTGCCTCAGCCTCCCGAGTAGCCGGGACTACAGGCGCCCGCCACCTCGCCCGGCTAGTTTTTTGTATTTTTTAGTAGAGACGGGGTTTCACCGTGTTAGCCAGGATGGTCTCGAACTCCTGACCTCATGATCCACCCGTCTCGGCCTCCCAAAGTGCTGGGATTACAGGCTTGAGCCACCGCGCCCGGCCTGGTCCAGCTTTTTTAAGAGGGTCATCAATTTCTTTCTCACTCCATCAAATTTATCACCACATCATCATGACTGCCTTGCCACTCCTGTTATCATCCTTCTGATACGATTAACAGCATCTCAAATAAGATGTGGGGTCTACAGGACAATACACCAGGCAGAAAACTGCACACAGAAGGAGCATGTGGGAACGGAACTTCCCAGGAACCTGTCAAGACAAGAAGGGTGTTGTTCAGGAGCAATTAAAGCCGAGGAGATGAAAAACCAGGAATCCAAACTAGCAAGAAAAGACTGGATCATGCGTGTGGCTGAATAGGCAAGGGAGGAACATAACGATAAGAAACAGTGATCTCTCAGTGGGGAAGCCAAGAGTGGGTAAGGTTAAGTAGAAGGATGAATGAAGATCGTGCATGGTTGGGATGCACATTCTCCATTGCCATTCTCACGAGACATAGCATGCACAGAAGGAATATTGCATGATTGAGAATGACGCTTTTATTTATTCCCACACAAAGTTTAGTTTGACATTAAAATATAAATGTATAAATGGCATAAAGGGAGACCATAAACTAAATTCCATTTATTTCTTCCCTGAAAATTATCGCTGTACTTTGAACACTCATTTTTAAAGAACTCACCTAGTATGCATCAAGATGGAACATGGGCCATGAAATTTACTCCTATGCCCCATTGTACTATTGTTTATTGAATACCTCCCACAGATATGTGAAATGATCCCATGTTTAGTTAGAATAACTCTTTTTAGGGCTGGGTGCGGTGGCTCATACCTGTAATCTCAGCACTTTGGGAGGCCGAGGCAGGCAGATCACTTACGGTGAGGAGTTCGAGACCAGCCTGGCCAACATGGTGAAATCCCATCTTTACTAAATATACAAAAATTAGCCAGGTGTGGTGGTGTGCACCTATAATGCCAGCTATTCAGGAGGCTGAGGCACAAGAATCTCTTGAACCTGGGAGGTGGAGATTGCAGTGAGCTGAGATCACACCACTGAACTCCAGCTTAGATGACAGAGTGAGAGACTCTGCCAAAAAAAAAAAAAAAAAAAAAGCAGAGAGAGAGTATAATAACTCTTGTTAGGTATCACATTATGTGGTACCCAGACCACAAGAAACTCATGACACAAAAGATTGTGACATTTGTTCTTTTTTTTTTTTTTTCCCAAAACAGAGTTTTGCTCTTGTTGCCCAGGCTAGAGTGCAATGGTGTGATCTCGGCTCACCGCAACCTCTGCCTTCCTGGTTCAAGGGATTCTCCTGCCTCAGCTTCCTGAGCAGCTGCGATTACAGGCATGCACCACCAGGCCCAGCTAATTTCGTATTTTTTGTACAAACGGGGTTTCTCCATGTTGGTCAAGCTGGTCTCAAACTCCTAACCTCAGGTGATCAGTCTGCCTCGGCCTCTCAAAGTGCTGGGATTACAGGCATCAGCCACCGCGCATGGCCCATTTGTTCTTTTTGAAGTCTTGATTTTAGATTGCATATAGAAGAGAGACCAAATTGCACAGAAAAGGGCCTTTCACAAAAGAAAGAAAATCTGTCATTTGTCATTTCTCTGGTTCAATGTCCCTTCTCCTCAAAGTATTCTCCCTTCCTCTCCCTATCTCTTTCCAGAACAAACCAATTTTCCCTCCATCTCCTACTTCTGGTACCCAGCTCAACTTTCCCAAGCCTGGACACGTTATCTAAGTTATGAAGGTTGATGCTCATCCCCAAGAAGCTTCATTAGCCCATGCTCCCAACAAATGGGGATCTCTGCAGGGAGGAAGGCAGCTAAGCAACCTCAAAAGGCAGCACGTACCCAAAGGAAAAGCACAGACCTCTGAACAGGAGACCAGCATGAAATGTATGGATCAAGGAAAGCCTCAGGGAGTACTGGGCCTAGATTGATGAAGAGATTGGAACCAGGAGGACTCACTCAGATGGGCAAATGAAAAAGGAGGCTACACTGGGGCAGAGAGGATGAGCAAAGATGAAGGAATAAGCATAGACTCTCTCCAGTCTGACTAGAACAGAAAATACGTCCAAAAGTAATAACAATTAGGTAGGTAGTCCCAACCCCACAGGCACCGTATGCCAAGTGCAAAACCTTAGAGGGCAACTGATGTCAAAACCAGAAGAGACAGGGATGGTCCCTGAGCCAAGAAGGTCAGACAAGATAATTATTTACCATGAGAGTTGAAGCTAGTCAGATAGCCAAGAGGTTAGGAACAAACTCTGGAATGGGTCAATGGTTTTACATTCTAAGACTAAATTGGGGTACAGGTGATAGTTAATCTTATACTTCCACTTGGCTGGGTCACGGAGTGCTGAAATTAAACATTATTTCAGGGTGTGTCTGTGAGGGTGTTTCAGGATGGGATTAGCATTTAAACTGGCAGATTCAAAAAAGCAGATGGCTATTTTTCCTCAACATAATAATAAAAGTTTTCCTCAACATAATAGTAATAATAATAATAATAATAACAACAGACTTGAGTGTTCTCTCCAGCCCCTTGCTCCTTTATTTTCTGGTCCGGAATCTTTTTTAGTGGATAGTTCTTTAACAGCACTACGGTAGACTTAGAAACAAAACAAAGCTAAATTTAAAAAACAAAAACACCTTTCAAACTTTGATCAGAGAACCAAGAAAAATAAGTATTTCAGAGACAAGCTGGTAGAAAAAGAAGGCTAGGCTGCTTTACATAACTAATGCTGACTTCAGAATGACGTGGAAAGACAGTTAGGGTTTGCTAAGAATCCAGAGACGTCATTAGGGTCTATACTGTAATTTACCTAATTAGGCCCCAATAATTAGTGTTGTTGAGTATAGTAGAGAAGTAATAGGACAAAATGCTTGTGTGCAAAGCCCCATGAAAGTAATACAGTTTCTGCTAGTAATGATAATGTTCCTTTTTATTATTAAAGATACAATTAAAAGGATTTGTGTTTTTCTCTTTTGCATGAGGAAATAATAAATATTATATTTGATATTCTGATTTTCCATATATAGTGATACTGGAAATTTAATTAGCTATACTTTTTAATGAATGATAATAAATGACGGCAATGACAACTTAAAGTTGCTAAAACAGACTATGAACTCATTATTTGACTGGAAATACAGTACTGGTATTCTGTTAACCTAAGCTGCCAAACATATATCTACCATTTTTTTGAAGGTCAGGCATACACTGCTTAAAAGTAATATTTGCCTGCTATGAAATGACCGCTGGCAAAAATACTGGGAATGGAGTGATTCTTAGTGATTTAAAAGAAAAGAGGGTGAGAGGAAAGGAAAGGATAGGGAGAGCAGAATGCCTTTTCTGGATGACTCTTTATGATCACATTTACTCATTAAAGTCTAATAGCCAAAATCAAGAGCATTCAGTGACTGGTTGAGGTTGACTATGGTTTTGATCACAATGATCATGATGACAAATACAACCTTCTTTCTAATCCTCAAGAGGTATATTAACAGGAAATATCATCATCTCCAATTTGCAGGCAAGGGAGAGTAGAGGAAGTTTAAAATGTTGATAACAATTCTCTCTTTTTAAAATTATTTTATTTTTTAAAAAACGTTCTGGGGTACACGTGTAGAATGTGCAGGTTCGTTACATCCATAAATATGTACCGTGATGGTTTACTGCACTTAACGACCCATCACCCAAGTATGAAGCCCAACATGCATAAACTCTTTTCCCTAATTATCTCCCACCACCCCCCGACCCTGCCCTCCCACTACAGGCCCCAGGAAGTATTGTTCCCCTCCCTGTGTCCATGTGTTCTCATTGTTCAGCTCTCACTTATAAGTGAGAACATGCAGTGTTGGTTTTCTGTTTCTGCATTAGTTTGCTGAGGATAATGGCTTCCAGGTTCACCCATGTTCCTGCAAAGAACATGATCTCATTCCTTTTTATGGTTGCATAGTATTCCATGGTGTATATGTAAACCAGATAGAAGACTGGATTTGACCTGAGAGCCGTAGTTTGCTGATTCTTGATCTAGATAATAACATGACTGTGTAGTTATCACATTTTCTTTATCCAGTCTATCATTGTTGGGCACTTGGATTGATTCCATGCCTTTGCTATTGTGAATAGCGTACTGCAATAAACATATGCATGCATGTATCTTTGCAATTCTCTTTTCGTCTAAGATATTATTTGTGCTGAAGGAAGAAATACATAACAACGACAAAACTTGAAAGATATCCAATACTATCACTTTAAGATCCGGGAAATATCTTTGTAAAATAAACACTCCCTCCTGACTGCCTTCCCCCCTTTGGCTTACTATGCATCATGGTTATATGATGCACATTCTAATTATATTTCAGTATCGATCTATCAGGAGGTCATAGGTATCACTTGATTTTCCACATGCTGGTTGCAATGTCCCCATAAACTGTCACATTTTCAGCGTTAACAAAATGAGCATAAACCTGTTGCATGTGAAGACCCAGAACCTCCTACTGAAGGGATTTTAAGGCTCTAGCACAATCCATGTGATTCCGTATGAAGTGTGAGTAGCCTAGCCCTGTTAATGAGCTTTCCACTCAGAAAAAGGGCCACTGTTTGAGCAGTATTGGAGAGGAGGATGGAGCATGGGTTAATGGCAGCAGACAGAGTCCAGAGAAAGGACAGTGCTGCTAACACCTGCACTCCTGGGAATGTCAATGTCAGGATGCTGTAAAAGCCAACTATCATGAAGATACTGCCCTACATGTAGGAAAAGGCTCAATCAATGTAAACACTCATGCTTACTCTTAGCAAATTTTTTTTTTCCTAATTGCATGGAAAACATTTCCACAGCCACATCTTTTTACCTTTGTAACAAATAAAAGTCAGAAAACTTATTTTGCCAGTGCCACTTTGAGGATGGCTCTCCAGCCATCAGGAATGTTTGAATGACACAGTGCTTCTACCCTGGGTGTCTTCAGAACATCCCTGTGGAGCAAGCAGGACGTGGTATTATCCCCAGAATACAGATATGAAAACTTCAGCTCAAAGTCAGCATCACATAGGGAGTCATCAGTTATCAAAGCACTAAGGAATGCTTTCTGACTATAAACCTAGATTTCTGAGACACAAACAGAATAATAAACTACGTCTAAAAATGAATGACAATTATATAGAATTTCAATAGGAAAATTTTTATTATATATACTCAGCATGGCAAAATTAACTATTAATGTTCTCAAGTTCATTAGGATGAATAGTAAATTCAATCAACAACATATTGAGCTCTACCATGTGGAAGGCACAGTGGTATGTGCTAAGAATGTGGGAAGAGGTATCAACTACAGTCCCCCTTCATTATGAGAGAAAGAGAGAAAAGAAAGCACACATAAAAAAAATAACTTTTCAAAAAGGGGAACAAGATGTCTTCAAATTTCAAAGCATTGGATAACATCTAGACTAGGAGTTGGTAAACATTTTCCAGGAAGGGCCAGATAATAAATATTTTGGGCTCTCCAAGCCAACCCTGTTGCAACTAATCAAGTCTAAAGTTGTAACTTAGTGGCCAGCTCGAAAGCAGCCATAAATAACTTGTAATGGGCGTTGCTGTGTTCCAATAAACCTTTATTTACAAAAACCAGATAGCAGACTGGATTTGACCTGAGAGCCATAGTTTGCTGATTCTTGATCTAGATAATAACATGACTGTGTAGTTATCTTATTTTTTCTGATAATTAAGTCTATTCCTTAATTATTTATTATTTAGTTTTGAATAGGTAATGAGAATTCCTAGTACAAAATGCAAGAAAGTCCAAAGGCTATTCAGTAAAAAGTTAAAAAAAAGTTTTCCTTCTCCTCTTTAACCACTATTCCCTGCTCCTGTTATCCAGTTTATCACTTTTCCACCTATATTGCAATCAGTTAGTTTCTTGTGTATCCTCCCAGGGATACTCTAAGCTACATAAATCATGGCAGCTTTTACAAATACAACCATGATTTAATTCTCACTACAGCTCTGTGACTAGAGAGATTATCCATTATTATCTCCATTTTGAAAATGACAAAAGGGAGAGACTCAGAAAAGCCAAGTTACTTATCCAAGGCCATACAGTTAATAGCTGGGGTGCAAATTCAGTATTCTGCTTTGTAATACACTGCCTCCAAAAGGGTGACTCTTTAGTAAAATCAAACCTCTTACCAAATGTGTAATAATGCTGGAAGTTTTGTAAAAAAAAAAAAAAAAAGAGTGATTTAACTAGACTTATTGGTAAGTATAGCCTTAATCTCAAAAGCTGATATTTGCCCTGCTTTTTGGACTTCACTCCACTCTAGGATGTTTTCTTTCCCTTCTGTAGCCGAGATGTCTATTAGACATAAATTCTCTACACCATGGTGAAAAATAGGACTTGGCATCATCAGGTGCCATATCACGCACAGTAGAACATCAGTAAACCCCAGGGTCTTCACATACAGGTTGTAAATCCTCTCCATCTTACCTCATCATCTCTCTCTCTCTCTCTCTTTCTGTCTCTCTTTCCTATCAAAAACTCATGCTGATATGATTTGGCTGTATCCCCATCCAAATCTCGTCTTGAATTCCCACATGTTGTGGGAGGGACAGTGGGAAGTAATCGAATCATGGAGACAAATCTTTCTCGTGCTGTTCTCGTGATAGTGAATAAGTCTCACGAGATCTGATGGTTTTAAAAAAGGAGTTCCCCTGCACAAGCTCTCTCTCACTTTGCCTGCTGCCATCTATGTAAGACCTGACTTGCTCCTCCTCCTTGCCTTCCACCGTGATTGTGAGGCTTCCCCAACCACATGGAATTGGTTGTCCAGTTAAGCGTCTTTCTTTTGTAAATTGCCCAGTTTCGTGTATGTCTTCATCAACAGTGTGAAAATAAACTAATACACATGCTTAGCACTTTTTCTGTTTTCTGTTTTTTTTTTTTTTTTTGAGACAGAGTCTTGCTCTGTCACCCAGGCTGGAGTGCAGTGGCGTGATTGTGGTTCACTGCAGTCTCAGACTCCTATGCTTAAGCAAACCTCCTGCCTCAGCCTCTAGAATAGCTGTGATTACAAGTATGCATCACATGCCCAACTAATTTAAAGTTTTTTTTGAGACAGGTCTTATTATGCTGCCCAGGCTTATCTCGAACTCCTGTATTTAAGCCATCCTCCTGCTTTGGCTTCCCAAAGTGCTAAGATTACAGGCCTGAGCCACCACACCCAGCAGCACCTTTTTTAACAGCTCCTATTTTATTTCCTCTCTGGTGATCTGTGTGTTCAGCACACCAACATACCTGTGTGCTCTCTCCATGTTTCTCTGTATATCTGGACCCTGGGCATTCTTTAAAGGTTAATTCAGGTTTGTCTCATCCCAAGAAGACTTTATGAAAACGCTGGCAAAATTCACTCTCTTTTCTCTGATTACGAAACTTTCATTGTCTGAACTTGATGGTTCTACTCTGTCTGTATTGTTTAATTGTTCACATATGACTGATCTCAGAGAATATTTCTCAAAATCAAAAACATACTTTATATTCAGTAGTATACCATCTACCTCTTATGTCCAGGCTATAAGCAATTCACATGGTGAGTGTTTAATAAATTTGTGTTGAATAAATAAATTGATGGAGAAGATACTTAAACCTGCAACTAGGAGTATATATTATCTGCCACAATTCTCTTCAAAGGTGTTGTTAAGGATACGAGCCTTCATTCATAGTGCAAAGAATGGATATGTTTACCTGCAGGCGAGCTGACTTGACTCTTAGAACCACTGTGAATTCTGTGGCTTTCAAATATGTCTTTTAGTGAAGGATGCTTTTTAAACCTTAAATCTTATGCAGAATCTCACACCATATAAAACAAACTATTCTGGTTGAACAGGTTGGTGAAGGATATTGAAACATTACAGTTGGCCTGCTCTCACCTGCTGTACCTGCCCCTTACTACTTCTGGGGAAGCCAAAGGCTTTAAGGGACCAGGGTTTGACGTCTCTGACTCTCTCTCTCTCTCTCTGCATTAGACGCTTAGAGTTTATGGCCTACCTCTAGAATATGTAGAAGACTCATGACCTGCTAAACTCATTCTTAGTTTTATTTCTTCTTTCTTACTATTTTGTCTTTATCTCATTTTCTGTAACTGTTACTTTTTTAATTTTATTTTATATTTTGTAAGGCCTCTCAACTTATTTCTGACACAAGGCATAGAAAAGGTAGTTATATGGGTGGATCACTACAAAACTAGTTCTAGAGCTATAATATTAATTGACAAACAAGGTGCAGAAGTACTCATGAAAAAAACTCAATAATCAACAGCTACATTTAAAACCAGTAGAAACTTTCCAGCATGTACCACCATTCTTTCATAGTAGAGGCATGGTGGAACTCTGCACAGGGCAGAGCCTCTGCAATCCATAGTACAACCCACCCCTGCATAAATGTAAGAGGAACATGGAAAAAAGTATGAAAGATTTCCTCTTAACAATTATTGCTAAAAAGCTAAAATCTTCACACTGCTATACAGAGTATTACGGTGGAAAACTTTCAAACTGGAAAATTACTCTATGTGATGATAAAAGTCAGCTCTCAAATGTGTGTTCTAATAGAAGGAGGTAGTGAAATGATAACCAGAGCAGTCGTGGATATTCCTGTTCATTTCAGTTTCTTCTCATAGATCATTATTTCTCAGGAAATTTCTGACCTCAATAAATTTCCTTTATCTTCATATTAACATTGTTCTCTACTGATTTTATTTGCCTAATGCTATTATGGTTGCCTGTCCTTTTAGTTTGCTGTGATCTTAGCATCAAAACTTCCCCAGACCTGCTTGCTGGTGACTATATAAAGTTCAGGACCAATAGTTTTCAATGGTTTTTACATGAGTGAATAGAAATGTCGATTAAAGACTGGTAATGAAATGTCACACTTTCCTGTGGTTTTCAAAGCAATTTACCAAGCGTCGTTATATGATCTTATAATGTTGAGGGCAAGTGATTGTGTCTGCATTTGCTCATGGAGCTGCGAAACCCAGGGCCCATTTCTTTCATTGAATTATGCCCCACCGAGCTGATGATAATCCTGGGAACTCTTCAGAAGTGAGTGAGGAAGCTGGTGGAAACGTTGCACTGCGGGGGGTTAGAGGTTAAGCCTGCCGCTCAGTTGTCCCACCAGGAGTCATGCAGTAGATTGGTTACTTCCAGAGATTAGTTCCTTCAGGTTGAACTATTGGGTATCCTTTTAGGTCCAACCAGAGTTTCACATTGTGGAGCTGTTGACTCAGATCCCCATTCAGAGATTGCATTCTACTGCCTGCTGGGTGAAGATCCAAGGGACGCAGGGTGGGTTTCCCCCACTGACTCAGGAAAACAAAGACTTACATTCTGCCTGCTTTGTCTGCTTCTCCCAATGACTAAGGCAAAAACCTTCCCTTTCACTTTCCACATACGCCTTTTCAGTTGCCTTTCTGTTTAATAAACTAGGTCATGCCTTTCTGAGGATAAAAGCAACTACCAGCATAGGAATGTTTGAAAATACACAAAAAGCAAAAAGACAGGATCATTTAAATCATGCAAAGTTTCACTTCCCAGATTTAAGCAGTTATCATTCTTTGAATATTTCCTTCCAGTCTTTTTTCTATACAGTTACACATAACACACATATAATGAGGCCACACTGCATGCACTATATATAATGTTTCAGGTTTTTGCCTTTACAAATACATCATGAATAGTTTTGCAGGTAAATTAATGTTCTTCACAACATGATTTCTAAAGATTTCACAGTAGTCCATGTTAAGACTTTTTTTCATTTATTAAATCATTTTCCCAAGAAATTTTCAAGTTTTTGTTATTTTAAAAAATACTATATGAATATGGCTGCATGAAAGTTGTTATATGCAAGTATCTCTGATCATTTTCTTATGATCCCATGATTGCCTAAAGGCCACGAACATTTTAAAGGTTTTGGTATATGTCCTTTGGTTGCACACCCCCTCCAAAAAACAACCAAGTTATACTCTGATCAGCAAGCATTAGCATTCCCAAAATATTCTTTTGTAATTTTTTCCCCGCTTAAGTTTGCTTTCAAGGTTCATTTTTCACATAATTTTTTTCTGGATAGAAATATTGCTGGGGGTAGGGGAAGTGGTATGAGATCTTTTGAACACAGCATAATTTCCGCCAAGGCCCCAAACCCTCTATGGCCCTCAGTGTTGGGGATAGGAGGCGTAGGGAAGCAAACCCATGCTTTCTTTTCCCTCCCAAACAAAAAGAGCTCCAAACCTAGATCTTGCCCCATGATCTCCTGCATTCATAAACCTACATTCCTACTAAATACAGACTGGTTTTTCCAACTGTAAAGAATCAAGTCAGATGAATAATCTCTGCACAACTAGCTTGAAATATTTTTCCTCTGCTAATAAAGAGGACAGTTTTCTTATTTTTCAAGCTGTGTAAAAGACTTAACGTTTCTATTTTTCTCAAACTGTCAAGAAAAGGATTCATTATTCCTTGCACATATACTTCTACATTTTGCTGTGAAAGTCAATATTTATTGCACTTTTTTCCTGCATTTCTTAATGGAACATGTGTGTGATTATTGAATAAACATGAATGTATTCAGTTTTGCAACACTTCTACTCCCGTAATTTGTTAGGATTTTTTTCAATCTTCTAACTCAAAACAGATTTATTTTTCTAATAAGATTTTGCAAGTTCTTCATCCATAGTATCCACTAGATTTATTTCATTTTCAAAATAGAAACTGCTGCACCTGGGCAGCAATTTTTTGATCACCCCAAATGGTTTTTAATGGTTTCTAGCATAGAACAGCAGCATGCATACTCACCAGATGTACTTCAGTTCATGCATTACATTTTGGTTCACATTTTTTGGTCTGCTTATTTCATCTCAGTCTCCCTGACCACATTCTCAGGTTTTATTTCATCCTCATTTGCACATCGCGCAAGAGAGCATTTCAGCTGCATAAAGCATTCTTTCAAAGATTCCACATGGAGACAGAAAATCTAATAAATTTCTGTTGAGTCACTTTATTATTATTAATGTGATTAGTATTTATTGAAGTATTTTACTCATTATTTATTATTACCGGATGATTATTTATCAATATTAAAACATATAAATGAAAATTATTTAATGATTTTTATTATTATTGTTTTTATAACAACTTTATTAAGATATAATTCACATACCATAAAATTCACCCATTTAAAGTATACATTTCAGTGACTTTTTTAAAATTTTATTTTAAAGTTCAAGGGTATAAGGGTAGGTTTGTTACATAGATAAACTTGTGCCATGGGGGTTTGGTGTATAAATTATTTCATCACCCAGGTATTAAGCCTAGTACACATTGGTTATTTTTCCTGATCTTCTCCCTCCTCCCACCCTCCACCCTCCAAAAGGCCCCAGTGTGTGTTGTTCCCTTCTATGTGTCCATGTGTTCTCATCATTTAGCTCCCACTTATAAGTGAGAACATGTGGTATTTGGTTTCTGTTTCTGTGTTAGTTTGTTAAGGATATTAGTCTCCAGCTCTATTCATGCCCCTGCAAAAGACATAATCTCATTCTTTTTATGGCTACATAGTATTCCATGGTGTATATGTACCACATTTTCTTTATCCAATCTATCATTAATGAGCATTTAGGTTGATACCATGTCCTTGCTATTGTGAGTAGTGCTGCAATGAACATACACATGCATGTGTCTTTGTAATAAAATGATTTATATTCCTTTGGGTATGTACCTAATAATGGGATTGGTGGGTTGAATGTTATTTCTGTCTTTGGGTCTTTGAGGAATAACCACAGTGTCTTCCACAATGGTTGAACTAATTTACACTCCCACCAACAGTGTAAAAGCATTCCCTTTTCTCCACAACCTTGCCAGCATTTGTTATTTTTTGACGTTTTAATAACACCTTCTGACTGGTGTGAGATGGTATCCCATGGTGGTTTTGACTTGTGGCAGAGAAATGCAAGTTAAAACCACCTTGAGATACTATCTAACAGAGCTTTTTCTTCTATGATTTTTGGCCACATGTATGTCTTCTTTTGAAAAGTGTGTGTTCATGTCCTTTGCCCTTATTTATTGATGCATTCCTGTAATATTTTTAGCTTTACAGAGCCTTTAAGTAGTATTCTCTTCTAAAGCATCCTGAAAGTATTTCTCACTCATTTTCTTTTCATTAATTATGTGGCCCAGTAATTAGAAATTTGGAGACCATGAAGGGAAATTTCAGTTTTGAATTTAAAAGATGCTGTAATTGTTAGACTAGAATATTTAGACTACCTTTTTTTTTCTACTGCGCTCAAAATATTTCATAACTCATCAAGATTTTTCTCAACACTTGATAGCATAACTAACCTCAACAAAAATAAAAAAATTAAATACAAAACCTACATTTATTTTGATTTACAATTCATGCCATTGTAACTACTGTATTAGTAGTTTCTATTTGGTCTTGTTTGGGGGTTTGCTTGGTTTGGGTCAAATGGTCAACAGTTTCTGTGTGATCAACCAATAGACAATAGAACAGATCTAACGTACTCATTAAGAAGACCACGACTTCAAACCAAACCAGTTGAAAAATGTTTCAACTTGCATAGTTTTTCTCCCTGTTGACAAGGAATTTAGTTATTTTTTTTAATGTGTAGATGGAGCTAATTTATTTAACTTTGAAAAATGTCCCAAGCCTACAAGAAGATTTTACTGACCCAGGAATACCCACCAGACCTTTCTATATCTCATCATAGCATAATGAAATAAATGCAGGCATTTGCAATACACAAGTCCTTGAAAGTTTACAACTTAGTCAAAGTCAATATTTTCATTTTTATTCTTTTTTCCTCCTTAACAAAACAATGATGTTTTTAGGCTTAGAATATTAGGCTGGGGATTAAGCAATCGTTTTCATAGAGATTTCAATATTCATGGAGTTTTAAATATAATTAGTAATTTCCCCCTACTGCCTCCCAAAAAAACAACCCACACAGATTTTTACAAAAGAAAATAAGTCAGCCCACATTCTCTACTTCTCTAGGCTAAGTACATGTCTAAATACCTTATTTCCAATCATGACCTTTTCCCTGAGGTCAGAATAACAATTCACATAATAGCCACTGTCTTGACATCACCACTTGGATGATCAATAAGCGACTCAAACTTAATAATCTACCTAAAAAATACTCTTGATGTACCCTTTAAATCAGTCAATCTTTCCTCCAGTCTTTCCTGTCCCAGCAAATAACAAATCACCTGCTCAGACTAAGACCCTAGGGGCCATCTTTGATTGCTCTTTCTCTATATCCAACATCCAATTCAACACCAAGTCTTGTGGACACTAACTTCAAATATATGCCAAGGCAGTCACCTTCTCTCCATATCCAGTGGTGCCATTTTGTCCAAGCCACCATCGTCTTCTACCTACTGAAATTCAAGAGCCTCTCCATGAATCTCTCTGTTTCTACCCTTAATACACCACAGTCAGTTCACTGCAGAGCGAAGTGCAAGCCAGAATGTGCTACTTCCCTGTCTAACCCCACACTGACTTCCCATTACACTCAGAATAGAGCCCAAGCTCTACCATGGCCTGCAAGGCCCCACATGAACAGGTCATGCCCCCTCTATAACTGCATCTCATACCATTGTCCCCTCACTTTCTGTGCTCTGGACTTCCTGGTCTTTTGTTCCTCAGACATGCCAAACACATTCCTCTCTTGGAGTTTGTTCTTTCCTGCTTCTCGGCATCGAAATCTCTCTCCACTTACCTTCGCATGACTGACATCTTCTCTTCAGTTAAGAAGATAGAATGGAGGTAGTCAAGGTCCATTCTGACCTTAGGTCGCAGCACAAGTATCATATCCTCAGAGAGGTCAACCTTGACCACCCCCATTATGTCTCTCACCTCATCCTGCTTTATTTCCTTCCCAGCAATTATTTATCTTTGAAATTATCTTCCAGAGTTACTTGTCTGTTTTTTATTTTTAATGGCCTAGCTCCCCCACTAGAATATGAGCCCCATTGTAGAAGATAATTTCTCTCTCTGATTCACCACTATAACCACAATGTCAATGTTTACATGGAAGGTATTCACTAAATACTCACTGAATAAATTAATTTTTCCATCAGTCAGAAAGTCAAACTCATTGGCATGTCATTGAAGGCCCCTCACCATCCTGCCCTAACATACGTTTGTAGCCTGTCTCCCGGTATGCTACATATAAGCCATGTCAGACTAGTCACTGTTTCTTAAATATACAATGAAATTTTACAACCCAATGTCTTTGATCAGGCCCTTAATTCATTCTCAAATATCCTTTCTTACACTTCCTCAACACCCCCATTCCCCAACTCCACTGGACTAAATTCTACTCAGTGGCTCAAGGCCCAGCTCAAATGTTATCTTGTCCACTGAGCCATTTCAGTGTTCGTCTATGGATCCAAAGCGCTCTTTTCTTTCCATTGGGTGGAGGGTCCCTAATGCAGCCCTCTTTTCATAATTAGCTGTGTCTATCTCAACTGGGATAGTTTTTTCTCCTTGTGGATATGAATGTTGTGGTATACAAATGTGATTAAAAATATATAAAAATATTTGTATTTAGCTCCATCTATAGATACATAGATGGAGATATACATATATGGAACTAGATTTTTTGCTTCTCTTTGAGAAAAAAAATCTTTGCTTCCCCAGGATATACTATGTTGTTTGAAAGCAGAAACTTAGTCATTCACACATCCTTCATAATACACAGTCTAGCCCACAGTAAGGGGTCAATAAACACTTTTTGGATTGAACTGAATGAATTGAACTAAACCAGACAACGAGAGAAATGACCCAGAAACTAAACTCGTTGTCACCAATCAGGAGTATTCAACTCTCAATTGATTGTGAAACATATAGCTCTCTAATTTAATGCGGTGGAGGTGGCTTTTCTGTGGGCTGAGAAACTTTGAGTTTGTTCTGCCTATTGCAAAGAGAGACATGGTCAGCAATCATTGACCTTGTGTTATTTGTATCTCTGTCTTAAATTTCCAGACACTTGCTCAGCCTTTATCCCTATGTTTGGAAGAAGCTAAGCTGCCTCTCACACATGTTTTTCCTTCAGAGTGTTGATATTGGGCTGTATCCTATATGTTAACAAAATACCAGATTTCTCAGGTCATTGGTTTAATGCAGCTGTGGTTGGTTGAGTTTCATGAAAGTCACCACTTGTCTTCTGTTTTTATCACTTCCCTAGTGACATTAGGGCTTTTCTGTGCTAGAGAGTCAGAAATTTTATCCTCAGACCCAGAAGATTCCCCCCATTTCTTGTTAACCAGCATGAAAATGGGGAATTGCATGGGGCAAGATATCCTGTAAACATTCAGAAAAGACTCCATAGCAACTTAGTAGAGAGCCTAGGAGGAAGCAGGCTTCACTAGTTTCTTCTTGAATTAATTCACTCTGGTTCCATTAGAGTCAGGGAACAATCTGTAGTATAGCAGGGTGGGACACTGTATTCTGAGAAAAGGCTGACTAGAAGGAAGATGTACCTAGAGGACACAAAAGAATCTTAAGTATGCCAGATGGTGAAGTGCTTCTATCCAGGCATTCCTGAAGCTCTAAAATACAGGGCCGAGGCCTAGCTGAAGCAAGGCCATGGTACAGCACAGTTGTGTATCATGCAATGGGCTGGGGATAGCCCAACACCAGCTAGATTGTTGCCAGCAAACATCCCCTCCTCAGCTTTGGTCCACAAGTCTCCAGCTACATAGAGGACATCTACTCCTGATATGCCCACACAGGGCAAGATGAGTATAATATACTACCACTTGGTGGTAGTATCTGCCATGAATAGGGTATGAGATGCCTGAAACCGATCAAAGGCCTGCACCTCTTTTTCTTTCTTCACCCTTAACAATTTCCCTACTTTTCAGGTACCTCACAGCATCCCTCCTGAGATGGTTGGGATGTGTCCCCACCCAAATCTTATCTTGAATTGTAACTCCCACAATTCCCATGAGCTGGGGGAGGACCCAGTGGGAAGTAATGGATCATGGGGGTGGGTCTTTCTCGTGTTGTTCTCACAATAGTGAATAAGTCTCATGAGATCTGATGGTTTTAAAAAGAGGAGTTCCCCTAAACAAACTCTCTCTCTTTGCCTGCCGCCATCCGTGTAAGACATGACTTGCTCCTCTTTGCCTTCTGCCATGATTGTGGGGCCTCCCCAGCTATGTGGAAGTGTAAGTCCATTAAACCTCTTTTTCCCAGTCTCAAATATGTCTTTATCAGCAGCGTGAAATGGACTGATACACCTCCTCTTGCTGCCTCCTTCTCAAAGACAGAGAAGTCACTATTCGAAAGGAAAAACAAGGTTCAAGCAATGGGCTAAGAGAAGAGTAGACCAAAAAGCTTTAGTTCTGAATGGCTACTAAGGTTACAGCAGAAAAGAAAGAAAGGGAAGACTGGTTCAGGACTAGCTGACAGCAACTTCTTTAACCCAATTTGATTCAGTTCAGTTTCATTTAATTGTTAAGGTAAGAGGAGATGGGAAAGGGTAATAGGATGAATGGTTAGGTCATTGCTGTATTGGGTGATATGGTTCTAAAAGGTTTACTAAATGCAGTTAAGAAATAAAGACATAAACCGTACGCAGATATATACAAACTGTGCTGGTAAGGAAGAGCATGGCATCAGAAGAAGGCGGTGCAGTTCCTCAGAGCCCAAACGCAGCCTCTCCTAATGTGGTATCCCCAGTCTGATCCTGACTTGGAGGTCAGTTAGGGTATGCTCAGCCCCTCTGATTCCTTGGGAAGTACCAATAGACCAGGATATGAAAACAAAGCCAATCACTTTAAATGTTATATGTAAATTAAGCCTTTGAAGGTCCTGTAGAGCTTGCCACACAGGATCACAAAAGGAGACAGCATCTGACCCTTCTCCACTTCCCTTCACTGTAGATTCTGAAATGTGTTTCCATGACTTCACGTCAACAAAGATATGTCTAATGTTAGGAATTGACCTTACTTCAAACAAAACAAAGAAGCCCCATTGAGAAGATGTCCCTCCAGAGGCCCTTACAAGAAACTCCTCCCTTCCCAAAATCTAACAAAGTATCTCCCTCTCTGGACACATCCTCTCTTAAGATACCTTAGCTTACAGTGGTGGATAAAGAGGCTCTTCTCTGTGTGTGAGTGTGTGTGTGTGTGAGGGTGTTGTATCCACGTGTGTGCCTGCATGCACACATGTGTGTTTCAGTGTATGCAGGAAAGTGTTTGCATCTCTTTATTTAAAGAACAACCTGCTGAGTTGCATGTTCTATAGAGAAGTAAAAGTAAACAAGAAATAGTAAATAATAAATATATTGATATAGGACCTTACCATCCACCCCACAGAATTTTGAAAAGACTTTAAAAGCATGTATTTTCCAGTAACAATTTACAGGGCGGATATTCAACTAAAGACTTGTGTACTTAAGACACAAAATGTTACTGGGACAAATTCTAGTAATTACTTTATACCAGAAGTGTTTAACATTATCTCCACACTGTATAGAGTAAAAACTACTATGTTCCACTAAGTTTCATCAAAGTTCCTAAGAAATGTTAGGAAGAACAGCAGCTTAATCCCCCAAGGCCTCAGGACTGCCTTTTCATTCAAATATCTCCTAGAAATTTCCACTGAAATAAAATGACTGCTTTGCCCCAGGAAGACAAAGTAGAACCTTATAAATGAGCAAACCCTCATATACTTAGGCTTTGGCTAGATTATGTAACAAGAGATATTAGAAGACAAGCAAGACTCCTTGGGATTCTGAATCAAATGTAATGAAAGTGGCATAGTGTTTACTGCCAGGTTTAGTTCTCTTAAAACATCAAAATTATATATGGAGGAGGCAGGTGTGGGTAAGTGGGTCACATTCATTTGGATCCTGTAATTGCAATATTCAGGCCGAGAGAGTGATATGCACCTGCACTCTGGTTGGCTAGCCGCACCTGGAACTGGGTTCAGTTCGGGGGGTGGAGGGGGGATCTATTTTGAGAAAGATTAGCTGGAAAGTCTCCAGAGTCAGAAACCAGAGTGGTGAATGCCTCAGGAATTATTTCATGGGGAGCACATCTGAGATAACTTGGACTGTAAATCTGGACAAGAAGAGAATGGAGGAGATTAAAAAGCCAAATGTTTGAATGTTTTTCATGTTGCATTTCTTTTCTTTTTCTTTCTTTCTTTTTTTTTTTTTTTTTTTTTTTTTTTTTTGAGACAGAGTTTCACTCTTGTCACCCAAGCTGGAGTGCAATGGCATGATCTGGGCTCACTGCAACATCCTCCTTCTGGGTTCAAGTGATTCTCCTGTCTCAGCCTCCTGAGTAGGTGGGATTACAGGCACATGCCACCATGCCCAGCTAATTTTTGTATTTTCAGTAGAGATGGGGTTTCACCATGTTGGCCAGGCAGGTCTCAAACTCCTGAACTCAAGTGATCCACCTGCCTTGGCCTCCCAAAGTGCTGGGATTACAGGCATAAGCCACTGTACCCAGCCCATGCTGCATTTCTTATATTTTCCAGAACAGACTGTGAGGTCTCTACCTGTGCAGTTTATTCACTTCAAGTGCTCCTCCCCCTCCTCTTGCCTGTTGATCCCTCCAGATCCAGCTCAGCAACACCTTCTCCAGAGACCTTCCATGAGTCCTTTTCCATTTTCTTGCTCCCTGCCAGAAAGCTCCTCTGACAGTCAGAGGACTAGACATTCTCCCTCTCTGTACCTTGTTATTATCCATAAAAGCCCCTTCATGTTGTAGTAGAACTTTGTATTCCAATGTCTGTCTCTCTTCTCTCCCCCATTAACTGTGGGCAAGAAGTGAATTCTACATTTCTTACATTAATTTTTTGATCACCCTTTACTGAATATTTGCTATTTCCTAAATAATGTGCTAAGGAGTAGGGATGCAAAGAGGAAAAAACATAGGCTCTTTCTCTGCAAAACATAAAACAAGAAAAATAGTTGCAAACATCAGAAATAAGACAAGGATGTCTTCCCTCACATCTTCTCTTCAATATCGTATTAGAGATTTCAACCAACGCAATAAGGCAAGAAAAAGAATAAAAGGAACCCAGATTGAAAAGGAAGATCTAAATTTTATTTATTTACTAATGACATGATGGTCTATATAGAAAATCCAAAAGAATCTAAAACTAATGAAGGAGCTTAGCAAGATTTTATGGTAGATGATCTATACAAAATCAACTATCTCTACATATTAGGAACAATTCAAAATTGAAATTTAAAAATCAATACCATCTCTCTAATAGCATCAAAAATATGAAACAGACAGATAAATCTTTTCAAAAATGTGAATGATTTACACACTTAAAACTACAAAATATTGGTGAGAAAAAAATTTTTGAAGATTTAAATCAAAGAAATATTTGTGTTTATGGGTTGGAAAACTCAATATTGTAAGATATCAAATGTCTCCAGATTAATAGCTAGATTCAATGTCATCTCAATAAAAAATCATGGGAGGCTTTTTTTTTTAATAAAAGATGACCAGCTGATTCTAAAATGTTATTTTATTATTATTATTATTATTATTATTATTATTATTATCATTATTTTTGAGACAGATTCTGGCTCTATCACCCAGGCTGGAGTGCAGTAGCATGGTCTTGGCTCACTGCAACCTCAACCTCCTGGGTTCAAGCAATTCTCCTGCCTCAGCCTCCCAAGTTGCTGGGATTACAGATGCCCACCACCATGCCTGGCTAATTTTTGCATTTTTAGTAGAGACAGGGTTTCACCATGTTGGCCAGGCTGGTCTCGAACTGACCTCAGGTGATCCACCTGCCTCAGCCTCCCAAAGTGCTGCAATTACAGGCATGAGTCACTGCATCCAGCCTAAAATGTTACTCTTCTTCAAAGTTGTTTTGACTCTTCTCTATTCTTTGTGTGCACTCTGGTGGCTAGTCGTACCTGGAACTGGTCCATTCTTTGCATGCAAAAAAATAAGAATAGTCAAAACAATTTTGATAAAGAGTAACATGTTTAGAGGACCAATACTACCCGATTTCAAAATTTCTTAATAGGTGTTACAATCAAGACAGTGTGGTATTTATCTTAAAAAGAGGGTAGATAAATGGAACAGGATACAAATTACAGAAATAGACCCATACATATATAGGCATATATGATTTTCAACGAAGTTGCAAAGGCAATTCATTGGAGAAAGAACAGTCTTTTCAACAAATGTTATTGTAACCATGGGATATCTGTATGCAAACAAAACCCGAAAGAACCTGATCAATACATTTTATTACATATATAAATTTTCTCAAAATGGATTATTGAACTAAATGTAAAATTTAAAACTATAAAACTTCTAGATGAAAAATAGAAGAAAACCTTTGTGACTTTGAATTTGGCAAAGATTTCTTAGATGCAGCATCAAAATCATGCTCCATAAAAGAAAAATTAATAATTATTCTTCAACAAAATTTTAAACTTCTACTCTTTAGAAGACACTGTTAAGAGAATAAAAAGACAAACCACAGGCTGAGAGGAAAAAGTTTGTAGTATATATCTCTAACAAAGGACCGGTATCTTCTTTGTATAAGAATGTCTTAAAATGCAATAATAAGAAAACAAACATCCCAATCTTTTTAATGGTGAAAAGATTTGAACAGATACTTTATACTAAAAAAGATACATAGTGACAAATGAACACATGAAAAAATCTTCAATGTAATCAGTCTTAGAAAAATGCAAAGTAAAACCACAATGAGATACAATATACTTACTAGAAACTAAAAAGACTATACCAAATGTTGGAAAGAATTTGGAGCAGCTACAACAGTGATGCCCTGCAAGTGACAAAGCAAGATACTAGCATTGCTTTGGAAAACACTGGCAGCTTTTCAACAAGTTAAACATACAACTACCATATGACCCAACAATTCCACTCCTAGGTATTTATTAAAGAGACATGAAAGTTTATGTCCATTCCAAGGCTTGAATCCTAATGTTCATAGAACTTTGTTTATAATAGGCAAAAACTTGAAACAACCCAAATGCTCATAAATAAAGTATGCTGTAGCCAGCCATACAATGTACTACTGCTCAGCAGTAAAAAGGAATGACCTATTGATATGCTCTACAACATGGATAAATCTCAAAATAATTAAAACCATTATTTTGAGGGAGGGATTTTTAAAGGCATAAGGAAGCTTTTGAAGGTGACAAGTGTATTCATTATCTTGACTGTGATGCTGATTTCACAGATGTATACAAAATGAATTGAATATTGCACTTTAAACATGCATAGTTTGTTATTTGTCAGTAACGCCTCCAAAAAAGCTATTTTAAAAAGCATAGTGACGGTAATGTTTTTGTCTTTTTTTTATTTTTTAGATTCATTTTTAAAATTTTTTAAATTTTATTTTTCCATAAGTTATTGGGGTACAGGTGGTGTTTGGTTACATGAGTAAGTTCGTTAGTGGTGATCTGTGAGATTTTGGTGTGCACATCGCCCAAGCAGTAGACACTGCACCATATTTGTAACCTTTTCTCCCTCACCCTAGTCCCACTCTTCCCCACAAGTCCCCAAAGTGCATTTCGTCATTCTAATTCCTTTGTGTCCTTATAGCTTAGTTCCCACATATTAGTGAGAACATACGATGTTTGGTTTTCCATTCCTGAGTTACTTCACTTAGAATAATAGTTTCCAATCTCATCCAGGTCACTGCAAATGCTGTTAATTCATTCCTTTGTATGGCTGAGTAGTATTCCGTTGCACACAGTTTCTTTATCCACTCATTGATTGATGGGCATTTGGGTTGGTTCCATGATTTGCAATTGTGAATTGTGCTGCTATAAACATTCATGTGCAAGTATCTTTTTCAAATAACTGCTTTTCTTCTGGGTAGATACCCAGTAGAGGGATTGCTGGATCAAACGGTAGTTCCACTTTTAGTTCTTTGAGGGATCTCCACACTATTTTCCATAGTGGCTGTACTAGTTACATTCCCACCAGCAGTGTAGAAGTGTTCCCTGATCACTGCATCCATGCCAACATCTATTGTTTTTTTTATTTTTTGATTGTGACCATTCTTGCAGGAGTAAGGTGGTATCGCATTGTGGTTTTGGTTTGCATTTCCCTGATCATTAGTGATGCCGAGCATTTTTACATATGCTTGTTGGCCATTTGTATATCTTCCCTTGAGAACTGTCTACTCGTGTCCTCAGTCCACTTTTGATGGGATTGTTTTTTTCTAAGCAATTTGTTTGAGTTCATTGTAGATTCTGGATATTAGACTTTTGTCAGATGTATAGATTGTGAAGATTTTCTCTCACTCTGTGGGCTGTCTGTTTACTCTGCTGACTGTTCCTTTAGTCATGCAAAAGCTCTTTAGTTTAATTAGGTCCCAGATATTTATCTTTGTTTTTATTGCATTTGCTTTTGGGCTGTTGGTCATGAAATCCTTGCCTAAGCCAATAGCTGGAAGGGTTTTTCCAATGTTATCTTCTGGAATTTTTATAGTTTCAGGTCTTAGATTTAAGTCCTTAATCCATCTTGAGTTGATTTTTATATAAGGTGAGAGATGAGGATCCAGTTTCATTCTCCTACACGTGACTAGCCAATTGTCCCAGCACAATTTGTTGAAAACAGTGTCCTTTCCCCACTTTATGTTTTTGTTTGCTTTGTCTAAGATCAGTTGGCTGTAAGTATTTGGGTTTATTTCTTGGTTCTCTGTTCTGTTCCATTGGTCTCTGTGCCTACTTTTATATCAGTGCTATGCTGTTTTGGTGACTGTGGCCTTATAGTTTGAAATCAGGTAGTGTGATGCCTCTAGATTTGTTCTTTTAGCTTAGTCTTGCTTTGGCTGTGAGGGCTCTTTTTTGGTTCCATATGCATTTTATAATTGTTTTTTCTAACTCTGTGAAGAATGATGATGGTATTTTGATGGGGATTGCATTGAATTTGTAGATTGCTTTTGGCAGTATGGCCATTTTCACAATATTGTTTCTACCCATCCATGAGCATGGGATGTGTTTCCATTTGTTTGTGTTGTCTATGATTTCTTTCAGCAGTATTTTGTAGTTTTCCTTGTAGAAGTCTTTCGCCTCCTTGGCTAGGTATATTACTAAGTATTTTTTTTGTGGGGGGGCGCTATTGTAAAAGGAGTTGAGTTCTTGATTTGATTCTCTGCTTGCTTGCTGTTGGTGTACAGAAGAGCTACTGACTTGTGTACATTAATCTCGTATCCAGAAACTTTGCTGAATTATTTTATCAGGTCTAAGAGCTTTCAGGAGGAGACCTTAGGGTTTTCAAGGTAAATGATCAGATCATCAGCAAACAGGGACAGTTTTACTTCCTCTTTACTGATTTGGATGCCCTTTCTTTATTTCTCTTGTCTGATTGCTCTGGCTAGGACTTTCAGTACTATGTTGAAGAGGAGTGGTGACAGCAGGCATCTTTGTCTTGTTCCAGTTCTCAGAGGGAATGCTTTCAACTTTTCCCCATTCAGTATTATGTTTGCTGTGGGTTTGTCATAGATGGCTTTTATTACATTAAGGCATGTCCCTTATATGCCAATTTTGCTGAGGGTTTTAATCATAAAGGAATGCTGGATTTTGTCAAATGCTTTTTCGGCATCTATTGAGATACTCATGTGATTTTTGTTTTTAATTCTGTTTATGTGGTGTATCACATTCATTGACTTGTGTATGTTAAATCATCCCTGCATCATTGGTATGAAACCCACTTGATCATGGTGGATTATCTTTTTGATATGCTGTTAGATCCAGTTAGCTAGTATTTTGTTAAGGATTTTAGCATCTATGTTCATCAAGGATATCGGTCTGTAGTTTTCTTTTTTGGTTGCATCCTTTCCTGGTTTTGGTATTAGGGTGATGCTGGCTTCATAGAATGAATTAAGGATAGTTCCCTCTTTCTCTGTCTTGTGGAACAGTGTCAAAAGGATTGGTACCAATTCTTCTTTGAATGTCTGGTGGAATTCTGCTGTGATTCCATCTGGTCCTGGACTTCTTTCTGCTGGTAATTTTTAAACTACCATTTCAATCTCACTGCTTGTTATTTTTTCTGTTCAGGGTATCTAATTCTTCCTGATTTAAGCTAAGAGGGCTGTACTTTTCCAGGAATTTATCCATCTCTTTTAGGTTTTCTAGCTTATGTGCTTAAAGGTGTTCATAGTAGCCTTGAATGATGTTTAGTATTTCAGTGGTGTCAGTTGTAAAATCTCCTGCTTTGTTTCTTAGGAGATTATTTGGATTTTCTCCTTTTCTTGGTTAATCTTGCTAATGGTCTGTCAATTTTATTTATCTTTTCAAAGAACCAGCTTTTTGTTTCATTTATCTTTTGATTTCCTTGTATTGGGCTTTGCCTTTCTCTGGTTTCTCCCTGATTAGCTTAATGACTAACTTCCTGAATTCAGAAATCAGAGATTTCTTCTTGGTTTGGATCCATTGCTGGTGAACTAGTGTGATTCTGGGGGACTGTGGTGAGCCTTGTTTTGTCATATTACCAGGGTTGGTTTTCTGTTTCTTTCTCATTTGGGTAGGCTCTGTCAGAGGGAAGGTCTAGGGTTGAAGGCTGTTGTTCAGAATTTTTTGTCCCATGGGGTGTTCCCTTGATGTAGTACTCTCCCCCTTTTCCTGTGGACGTGGCTTCCTGTGAGCTGAACTGCAGTGATTGTTGTCTCTTTTCTCAGTCTAGCCACCCAATGAGTCTACCTGGCTCCAGGCTGGTACTGGGGGTTGTCTGCACAGAGTCCTGTGATGTGAACCATCTATGGATCTCTCAGCCATGGATACCAGCACTTGTTCCAGTGGAGGTGGTGGAGGATGCAATAGACTCTTTGAGGGTCCTTAGCTTTGGTGGTTTAATGCTCTATTTTTGTGCTGGTTGGCCTCCCGCCAGGAAGTGGTGCTTTCCATAGAGCATCAGCTGTAGTAGTGTGGAGAGGGACTGGCGGTGGGCGGGGCTCTAGAACTCCCGAGAGTATATGCCCTTTGTCTTCCACTGGCTACCAGGGTGGATAGGGAAGGACCATCAGGTGGGCATGGGGCTAGGCGTGTCTGAGCTCAGACTCTCCTTGGGTGGTTCTTGCTGCGGCTGCTATGAGGGATGAGGTTGAGATTCCCAGGCCACTGGAGTTGTGTACCTAGGAGGATTATGGCTGCCTCTGTTGAGTCATGCAGGTTGTCAGGGAAGGAGGGGAAAGCTAGCAGTCACAGGCCTCACCCAGCTCCCACACAAACCAAAAAGCCAGTCTCACTCCCACCATCAGCTCAGCGTCTGTTTCCAGGTGAAGGGCAAGACGGGCTTGAAAACTTGCCTGAGGTTTTCTGCCTCCCAACTGTGAAAGAAAAGGGTCTTAGTTCATCCCCCGCCTGTGAAGTCTGCCAGCCAGTTTAGCGCCCTCCCCTAAGTTCTGGCCAGGAGGTTTCCCTCCCCATTCAAATTGTTACAAAGTTCAGCTAGAGATTTCCTTTTCCTTGTGGAGCTTTACCTGCTACTCCTCTGGCCACCCTCCTGATGGATCCCTGTGGTGCCAGGCAGGAATGGGCTGCTTGGGGACCCAGGGAACTCCCAGGGCCTCTCCACTGCTTCCTCTAGCCCTGTACTTCACTCAGCTCTCTAACTTGCCTCAGCTTCAGTTAAAGTCATAATTTCTCCCAAAAACAGACCTTCAGCTTCTCCAGAGGGGGTGTTCAGGAGAGGGGGGTCTCCCCTTCCCACTTCTGCAATTGGAGCAGTCACAGTATTTGAGGTGTCTCTTGGGTCCTACAGGAGCAGTCCACTTCCTTCAGAGGGTCTGCAGTTCCACTCGGGATTGCTGGTTTGTTCTTGCAGTCAATCTGGAGCTAAAATTCACAATGCAAGCCTCCACATGCTGTTCTGTCCAGAGCGGCAATCTAGTCCTGCTTTCCATCCGCCATGATCTAACAGTAATTTTTAGGAGCTTAATTTTTAGTGTGCCTGGAAAATAGCAGAGGCCCAATATGTGTTGAAGCATGTGAGTAGTCTAATTAGATTAGTTCTCTGTTACTCCAAAGTACAGAACTAGACCAAAACACAGATTTCAGTTTAATGCATTCATTAGAGATGTCCAATAATGAAATGAACTTCTAAATTAGGAAAGATGTGTAGCAGAGTGATTAAAAGTGTGATTATAGAGTAAAGAAAACTATAGTTCAAATTCTGGTTTTGCTTCTTATTGCGTGACCTAAGCAAGTCACTTGAATTCTTTAGGCCTCTGTCTCCTCATCTATAAAGCAGAGATAACAATAGCATCCACACCATAAAGATGTTATGAATCATCATGAGATAAACATGTAAAATATATTATTGAACTGACTGCTGCACTGCATGGAAGGTTGAGCCAGTTGATTGCAAGTTGTTCATAATAGTATTTGGGTAAATATGGTAATAATTGAGCATTTCATTCAGGGCATACAGACACTGAGAAGGTAATGGAGCCAAAAGGAGGTTCAGAAAAACTCAGGGGCGAGCCTTGTTCTCATTGTTGCTTAACTCTCAATTTCCTTAAATACTGTGGTTAATTTCATTGAATATTAAAAATGGCACCTGTCCCCTTTGACCACTTCAACATTTGTAGGCATCCTACGCTGAAAAGTCAGGCCCCCACTAAACCTCTACACCCCTCCTCCAAGGCAGAGTGATAAAGTCAAAAAAGCTCAGTTACTTTGCCTGTAAATATTTTGAATCATACAATGCTTGTAACAGAGAAGCACATCCCAAATTCATTTTTGCAGAAACTCTTTCCCCACAAAATACTATTTTGTAATATTGCTATAAGGCACTAAGGGCAACAAACAAACCTAAAGGGGATTTTAAGGAGCTTGCTTTGACAACATTCTTTATTATGAATTTCTCTTTGGTGAGTTCCCAGTTATCAACACTTATATAAAAGCTTGATTCATGAAAATGAATTCAGGAACAATAGAACTGCTTCTTTGAAGGCTCTAATTGGCCATCCAAACTGTGAAAAAATGTGTAACAAACATGGTTCCTTAGTGTTTCCTCCATTTTATAGGCCAGGAAAAGGAATAATTTTCTTGCTCAAGGCCATGCAGAAGGAGAGCGCCTGAAGGGTCAAAGGAACTCAAGAGTTCCTGATTGCAGATCCCAAGTATGATTTCCTGTGGCCCAGTGGTTCTAACATCTGTGGCCAGTTAGCTCTTTGTTCACTTGATGCTGGGATAAAACCAAGGGCTGCCTTCTTCCAGGCCCAGCCTTTTGTTTCTTTGGACTGATGATCTTAAAACTACAGATGCATGATGTTTACTCATAGGGTGGACATGGGTTTATTTTTCTATTTTTGAATCAGCAGGTTTCCTCTCTAATGATGAGCAATTACAAATCTGGCAGACTTTCATTCCGCATGCTGAAAGAAGGCTACAGGAAGTATTTCTATTCTGAATGCCATAGAATTTGTGATTTGCATGTACCTTTTGAGCAAAAATAAAACATTTGCCCTGTACTGGCCTGAGTTTAATTAAAATGATGAGAATGTGTGATAGGCATTTGGTCTAAGGCAAAAACGATGCACAGTATAGAAATTTGGAACAAACATTTTTTTTTTAATGAGAAGTGCATGGTTGGCAGTGATAAGAAATGCCAAGACTATGTATTACATGGGAAAATAGAAAATATCCTAATAATCCTGGTGCAATGTGAAACTGTTATAGGAAGGGGATAGGAAGGTTTGGATAGGATTACATGCTTTATGGGTAATGTTCCTGTAACTAACACTGTAGATGTTTATAATCTGTTCTGTAGTCTTTTTGTAGCTCACCATGTATAGCTGATGGGAAGAGGATTTCTTTATCTTCAAGGGGTAAGCTCTGCAAAATTGATGATCCTCCAAGAACACCAATGAAACAAAGTCAAAATGGCAAAGCACAGAAAGTGGATAACTAATCATTTTGAATTGAGGATTATTAAAATTGACATTTTCTATTGCAAAAATTGTAATAGGATGGATATTAAAGAATGTTTCCTATTATATACCAAGTTCTAATTTAAAAAATACACACATATATAGTAGGTTAGGTAGATTTGCAGGTACATGTTGCTGGAATCTTGGAGTGAATACAGAGGAATGAAGCAAAAATCTGAGCTATGGATACTCTCATTTTACAGAACACCTTTAAGCTTCATAGTTTACTAAGTAAATATTAAAATTCCTAAATAAGAAATGTGGAATCATTTACAAGTAGAATTATCACATTGTGAAGATACGACATCTTCGTGATTGAGGAAGATTGATGTAACAGAATAGACCTCAAACAACTGCATAAATCATGAATAGAGTTATTTCCATAGATGAGAAGTCTAATGTTTGGATCATTGAGATCAATTGTTTTGTTAATCTGCAACAATATCGATGAAGACATTCCCAAATTTCATTTAAAAATGGTGATTAAATGGCCCCTTATACTCTCTCCGTGAGAACCAAATTCCCAACTTGAATCTCATCTTGGAAGTCTCCAAGTCTGGCCTTGAGCCCCTGTGTACCTCGACTCAAATAAGTAAAATAGAAAATAGGGCAGAAAAATAGCAAATGTCTTGTATCTTCCCTCCTTGAGAAGAAACAGCCAGCTACTTACTACAAAAGATAACTAGTGTGAATTGCCACTTAGACTGCAAAAAGATCCATGGTCTGCCTTTATCTTTATTAATAATGTTTGTCTTCCAAATAGCTCCTACCCAAGTTTCAGTGTTTAGTTTTAAACAGTAACAGACATTGTTTCAGCATCCTCAGAGTGCAATAAGAATGTTAAAAAAAAAAAAAAAAAAAAAAAAAAAAGCCTTTCATTTAAACCCGACCTTTCTCCTATTTACTCCCAACACTTAAAAAATGTAACCTTGAATTTCAGAAGCTGCAGAATTCTACTTTGCTCACATGGCTGCATCTTAGGTAATAATATTGAGAAATAAATAAATGACAAAAGATCACCAAATATTCTAAATATGAAACTGGGGTATAAGTGTGCAATTGGATCAAAACCCCACATCAGTTCAAACATACCCAAAGGGAAGAGTGACTGCCTTAATCCAACAGAGGTGTGAACATCTGTTCCAAACAGTCTCTCCAGGGTACAGTTGGGCTCATTTAAACAACTTTGTATGCCAGACAAATATACTTTATGAGAAAACATGTGTGGCTAAAGACCTCACAGAATCAAAACTCACCTTATTAAGACTTTGTTTCCATAAGAATAGATGTAAATAGAAGAATGCATAAACATCTACAACCCTTTTATCTTAATTTCTTTTTGCTTTGAAACTCTTTTTTTTTTGAGATGGAGTCTCATTCTGTCACCAGGCTGGAGTCCAGTGGTGCTATCTCAGCTCACTGCAACCTCTGCCTCCTGGGTTCAAGCAATTCTTCCGTTTTAGCCTCCCGAGTAGCTGGGACTAAAGGCGCGCACCACCATGCCCAACTAATTTTTGTATTTTTAGTAGAGACAGGGTTTCACAATGTTGGCCAGTGAAACTCATTTTTAAAGCATAGGCTTTCTTTCTCTCTCTCTCTCTCTCTCTCTCTCTCACACACACACACACACACACAAAATCAAATTAATAGATAAATAATAACAGGATCACATCTAACTTCAATACTTCAATACCAATATTATTTATCTTTTCAGTATATTTTGAGACTGGCATTAACATCGCCATTTAATGAATGCTAGGATGATACCGTTAAAGGATATAAAGAAAAAAAAATTAGTTCATTCATTTTCCAGAACTTACTGAGCACTATGAGCCAGGTACTCTTCTAGGTAACAGATTTTTAATTGTAATAATGGTAAATGTCAGAATAATAGTACAGTAGTCTTCCAAATCATAGAGATTCTCAAGCAGGTTAAAAAAAAGATAATGGTAAAGAAGGGTGAGTAGCTCTGTGGCCAGTCTCAAGCGACACTGCCAAGTGGCAACGGCGTTACTAACTGTATAACGCTCCTGGGTCCCCCAGCTTTGGAATTATAGAGTACTTTTTACTTTTTTGGAATTCACATTATTTTTATTTCTGTTCATAAAGTTATTAATATTTTATCTAGTGCTATTTTATATGTGCATACTACGTAATCATTGTTAGTTGGCTGAGACACCTTCCAAATATCACTAGATAACCATGTTAATTCTTTCATTGAGGAATCTGTTCTGATATTCGTGGTTATATCAAAGAATGCTGATGTACTATGCTGTACAGTTGCCATCAGGATGAATGCTGTAGTACTATACAGCCAAAAATCTTAATGACAAGTGGCCTATTAGAGTACAGAAATTTGCATTTCCTTTTTAAATTATGTTTTCTTCTATGAAACCTAATGTTTATAAAGTTTTGTCATCTAAAAAGTTACTTAAACAAAAAATTACCTTGTTTTTCAATGTTTTACTTATTACAGACTCAGATGACAGTGAGAACTTTAGACCAGATCAACCTCAATGAATGTGAATAACTTCAGTGCAATCTTATTTCTGGTAAGTATGCAATATCCATCAGGGCTTCTGAATAAAAAGAGCTCACAGATTCCTACACTCCATTTCAGGGTTCCTAGGAGTCCCACAGAAACGGATAGAAAAACTTTCAGGTAGAAATGAGGTTGACCTATCTCTTTTTTTCCTGCAGAGTATTCTGCCTTGAAGAAAATTTGAAGATGTTTGCAATATCTTTGATTACACAATTCAAGTAGGTGATTTCATGCACCATCCTGTTTTATGTTCTCAGCTGCTTCCGAATTTTTACAGGTTTCTGTTGTGAAATATCATCTTATGCCATGGATGGGCATGGGATGGGAGAAGAGAAATTGCCCCTCACCCGGTCTGAGGATCCTGCTAATAACCTGTAACAAAACAAGGATCATCAAGATGAAAACAAAACAGAAATATTAAGGCAGGTCACTTTCAGTTATAAACTCTATTGTGATATGAGTAAGATGAGTTTGGGATTTCACCTTCTTGGAATTATAGGAAGCAGAATCTAAAGTCTCCCTTGTAATGGCCAGTATAAACCAACACTGAAGTCTTTATCCATGTACCCAAAAATGCTGGAACTTCTTTTCCCCTTGTTCCCTGCAAGTCATTAATGACTTTGTGCTGTACCTTTAAGAAAAGCGTATTAGAGAGTCGAAGGTAGCTAGAACAGACATCACCAGAGGCTGAATGTAGATGACTCAGCACAAGTTAAATGGAAGGAGAAATAGAAGCAAAAATATTGTAATTGATAAGTATGCATTCACAAGCCCTTAGACTAAATATTGTTCCTGAAATGAGTGGTAATGCATCAGGGAAGAGAAACCTCAAACTTACATGGATTGCCCTTTACCTACAGAACAAATTTGGTGGAATTTCTAGAACACCTGTTCACACCAAGCCCTCTGGTTTCAGAAGTTTCATTTTCTTAGATCAGAGCTTGCTGCCAACAAACAGACTCCAGTGAGTGGCACAGCCCTCCTCCTCCTTCCCCTGCCTCTTCTTCTCTCTCCCATGGTTTGCTATTTCTGAAACCCTAAAGGTCAGAATAATCAGAGGAGACTCAGAAGAAGGATTCAATGTTCCTGGTACATTCCCATTCTGCCTCAGGTCATTAAAAATCAGGTATTAAAACTCTTGAGTTTTCTTTTTTTTTCTTTTTGACTTTGCACAGAGTCTCACTCCATTGCTCAGACTGGAGTGCAGAGGTGAGATCTCGGCTCACTGCAACCTCCACCTCCCAGTGCAACCTCCGCCATCTGGGTTCAAGCAATTCTCATGCCTCAGTCTCCTGAGTAGCTGGGACTACAGGTGCATGCCACCATGCCCGGCTAATTTTTGTGTTTTTAGTAGACACGGGGTTTCACCATATTGGCCAGGCTGGTCTCGAACTCCTGACTTCAAATGATCCACCCGTCTCGGCCTCCCGAAGTGCTGGGATTACAGGCGTGAGCGTCTGGCCAAAACTCTGAGTTTTCAAAGGAAGACATTATTCAAACATAGACACTTGTAGATCGCAGTTCTTGTTTCAAACTGGTATCTTAATGTAAAACTGTTCTCCCCCTTCCTTCTTGGTGGCTCACATGTCAGCTTCTTCTTGGCTCCATCCCTCTTTTTCCCCCTTCACCTTCACTACGTAGTCCTGAATTGGGGGTCTTGCCTGAATTAGAGCCCAGTCCCAGGAATTTCCACTAAGGACACTTAAGTTTCTTCTTATAAGAGGTAGAGAAAGACCACCCTATATGCTCTAAGGAGGCGATAAAGTTTCAGTGGAATCCATCTCCCTCTCTCTTTTTCAGTTTCCAAATCCTGAGAAGTTTTCTCTGATATAAAGTGATTCCAAAGCCTGTCCTATGCATGAGCGTGGGCGTGGCTCTCTGTTCACAGCACGACCTGCTTCAAATTGGTTAAAGAGCCTTTCCAGATTCATCGACCAGATCAAAGGCATGGTGCTGGCAGCCAGAGGACAGGGGCTGTCACACCCCAATTCACAAAGGAGGGAACTCCAGGATTTTCATCCGGTTTTGCAGAATGTCAAATGCACTCTTGGCTTTTGTAATAATACTAATTACGCCTTCCAAATTATAGGCTGGACAGACGTGGTAACTAGGCCCTGAGGTGCATTTGTCAGTAGGTGTCCAACTCTGAGCACCAGGCATGTCTGTGGAAGAGCCCAAAGGGCATAGCCAAACACATAGCAAACTTCGAGGAGCTGTTTGGCTACTTGGACTCAAACTTCCTTGCTCTTCGCTGTCTGGTTGTAAATTGCTTCATGTGAAAGCATATGCACGCTCATTAAACATTAAGTCTTTCCAGGTATTTCAGGCCATTTTCTCCCTAAGTCCACTTTTTCGGTTTTCTATTTTCTGTTTGGACTGTCCTTTCTTCTGAAGTGTGCACCAGCCTCTCCTAGCTTAGAGATGTGGGTGACAGTATTTCAATACCCAAAGATCCGACAGGTCACCAATTGCCTTAAGGACAAATTCTTCTGCTCCAAAATACACCTTCATCATCCATTATTTTTGGTGCCTAAAATACTGAAGTTTAGGCTTAGTTGTTTGTTTTTTATTTCTTTTCAGATAACTTCCCAATATTTGTGTCTCAAGGAGGGGCCATATTTTAGTCATCTGTGTGAGATATTTTTAGATATTTTACAAGAAGTAAGTTTTGTAAAAAAAAAAAAAAAAAAAAAAGAATGTAATGATGTATGAAAAAGGAAGTTAAAGAGAGGAAGGAAGGGAAAAGGAGAGGGTGAAAGGAAAAAAGAGTGAGAAGGAGGAAAAGAAAAGAAAAGAGAAAAGAAGAGAGGAGAAAAGGGAAAAAAAACGTCATGAGGAGTTGAGAGGAACGAAGCAGGGAGACATCATGGGGCCTAGAAGAGGAGTTTGGAAAGTACAACAGACGAGTGTCACCTTCTCAGAATAGACCAAGGACAGCCTCTGTTACCTCCTATACTAAATACTTATTTCTGCGGGGAATTTTCCAGACTCAAAGATTTTGCTTCCAGTCTAAGGAATTAGATTCACAGTCAAATTTTCCTGAATTGCTGAAAGGGAGTGAAGTCCATAATTATCCCCAGAAACTAAAGAGTCTGCTGAGTCATTTAAAAATATAATTTAAGTGACACTCCCTCAGTTATATCTCTCTTGTGTTCGCATTTTATTTTAAAGGTGGTATAAATAGTCATTTTGAAAACAGTTGCCATTAGGAGCCCCAAGCTGACTCTGTTAAAGAGGTACGCAGACAGGGTTCCTTGTCCAATAAGCCCACTCCCACTAATCCACCTGGGGTTCCTGCCCGGGGGACTGAAACTTCAGGCTGTCTCTTTTCAGGGATGTTCAGGGTAGAAGGATGGAAAAGTTTGAAGTGAAAATGCCTGATTTTAAACTTCGTTCTGAGAGTCACTCAGAAGCCTGTCCATAGATGTTCTTCCCATCGACTGCTTCCAGAATATTCCTTCTCAGAAAAGAAAACAAATAGACTGTTGTCAGCTTCACTTTGATGCCAAGTATGAAAGATTTCCAAGATATAAACTCATGTCTAAGGTGCTAGATAAACATCTCCAGGTGTGGGGATTAAGCTACTGCACAATGCAGTTGTGACAGAATCATAACCAAGCACGTACATTTCTTTTTTCAACTCTTAGGTCAGACATGATGTAAAAATATCAAGATGTTTACCAAAGTATTCCCAACCACAGTTTGAGCTATCAATCCATCCACTACTAAAATGTAAGCTTTGGT
The DNA here is from genome assembly GCF_043159975.1 of Macaca nemestrina. Classification (NCBI taxonomy): domain Eukaryota; kingdom Metazoa; phylum Chordata; class Mammalia; order Primates; family Cercopithecidae; genus Macaca; species Macaca nemestrina. The sequence continues at coordinate 24,163,456 of NC_092143.1, read as the reverse complement.
ATTTTCAATGACTCAAAGAAAATTAACTCTAGCAATCACCTCCTAGTTTTTACAGAACTGCTCAGCTTCTGAGGCAGCAGGAAACACTGTTTGGATCAACGGTTGTAATAATACTCCTCATTCCACTAATGCAAAGCAGCAAGGCCTGGGCCCTTCTGTTTTACACTGCACACTGATTTGGAAGCAAATATTTTTCCAACAACATCACTAAATTGAAAGCATTTTGAAAAATCTGAAGCTTTCACAGAATATTGTTTTGGAAAAACCAACCCTAGTAGATCTGTCAGTGACATAAGCCATCCCCTTCAATTTAGCTTGAAAATGCGAGCTCACCCTGTCAAACAGCTCTAAATTATATATATCTTTGCACAGGGCATTCCAAGATCCAATTAAAAAGGTGGGGAAAGTGGGGGGTAAAAAATGTTATATTTTTCCATTATGCTTTTCTTATTTATTAACAAAAACAGTGACATCTGTCTGCCTTTAATATTATTAGGGCACATGTATTTGTAAATAAGGTCTCCAGGCACAGTTGTAAATCTAAAATGCTTAATCAGATATTAATTTTTAAAGTTATAATTCACCCAATACCCAAATAGGTACCAAATAGGTACAATATTAAGTTCTTTGATAAGTATAAAGTTATTCAAGAAATGAAGCCAACAATTTAAGGTACTTACCCTCTATTCGAGGATATAATAAATCATGCAAATACTTGAATTCTAAGACATCATTCTTTTATGAAAATGAATCTCTTGGCACATCTTTTCCTGTGCTTTCTAATCTCTGTTGATTTGAGCAACGGAACTTCTAATGGTCATCCCTCATATCTCTATTTTCTTATTTATCAATATTTAGGAGGAATAAACTATAAAATAAACTATGCCCAATTGTGTTTTGCTATCTTAATGCCATTGATTTCCCTCCAATCCTTATACTTTTCTTATAGAAAATTTCTAAAATATAAAAAGTGCAAGGAATGTAATGTTCCCTAAGTGCCCTTCACACAGTTCCAGTGACGATCAATACTTAGTCAGTTCCCATCTGAATGTCCACTTGACTTCTTTCATAACACCCAGATCAGATTATTTTGAAATGAATCCCAAACACCGTATCATTTCTTCTGTAAATATTTCAATGTTGTCACATTGAGTTTTAAGTTTCCTTCGCATTTCAATAAATCCTTGATATTTTTAGGTATTTATCAGGCTACTTCACATCCCACAAAGTATGCTAATTTGTATTCTATCTACACACACAAGTGGTGGAGTTGGCCCATCTATTTTCAATGAATTATCATTGAAATAGTCTATACGCATCACCATTTTTAATCATCACGGAGTTTTTGCACCGCTATGTATCTGAGTTTACCAGCTCACACTTTGTCAGTCACTTCCACACTATTATTTTGAGCATGTTAGTACTTGCCATTTATTTATTTAGAATATTTTTATATTATAATGAGTTTCTCACATTCTTGTTTTCTTTCCTGCTCCCAGGCCGTTATTGATCTGTGAAAGTTTCCTCATTCCAGGGAGCAATCTGCTTTATGGGAGGGAGCTGTGCCCAGTTCATGGGTCTTTCCTTGTGACTTTGAAGGGACAAAGGCATCAAGTTCAAGGACATTATTAGGAAAAGCATCCAAATACCTTGGAGATTCTCACAGGGAGGGGCTGAGGTGATGGGGGTAGGACAAACTCCTCGTGGTGGAATAAGTAAGAAAGTGAGAACCACATCGTGAGGTTAAATAAGCAAGATGAATCAAAATGCCAAGCTTCTTTATTCTAAGTGAAGAATTGCATTCTCAAGGCTCCCTTCTATTAGAAAAATGAAGTCTTGTGTTCAGGTGGTTAAATCAAACATAAAAAGGAGAAATAAATTCCCCGGTGCCAATAAAAAGTCTCTCCTTGCTGCTCAAAGCAAAAGTTTTGAGACATTCAACAATAGGTCAAAATAACATTCTGTGTTCTGTACACCATATTCCAAACTCAAGCAAAATGTCTACGGATTTTTTTTTTTTTTATTTCAAAGCCTTTTGATTAAAGTGTACCAGAAGGGCACTGACAGAGCAGGCTGTTTCTGTTCTTCTGCGGAAGGTTTCAATGGCCGCCGCACACTCTCTAAATCTATTTACTTCAAGGCTGGAATGAAACAAACATGACAGATGGTTTTTTAAAAAATCAAAGGGGAAGTTCTTGGAACACATCCTTCAAAATAAAATTTTGTTTCTTTTTTTTTTTTTTTTTTTTGGAGCAGCTGAAATGATTTTTCAGAACATCTGATGAGCGATTTTAATACTTCAACTTTCTCCTCCATGAAGCGAGCCCATTCATTTGGAGACTTCTGTTCTTTTGTTTTATTTCTGTGAGTGTCTTTCTTTGACAAGACATAAAGTCTGAAAACGACAATATGCTAAATGAATGGACCCATAGTATATTTGGCTACATAAGGGCTGCTGGAGTATACTTTGGATTTTGACGGGGTAATAGAATGCTTAATGCAAGAAATCTTGAAAAAATAAAAAGGAAAGTTAATGAGTCTTCATGTTTACTATTGCTCATGTTCAAGAGGGATGAGCAATTTTCCCTCACCTGTTGTAAGGACAGTAACTAGAGGGGTACTCCATTCCCCTGAAGGCCGGACAGGTTGATGGTTAGGAAAATACCAGAAAAGGGAATGGAGGGTTGAGGGACTTGAGGAACGGTTTGGGGATTACTGTGTAGAGCTGGTTTTCACCTACTCATGCTCAGAGGAGCATTGGTTTAACACCACCAGTAAGCCTCATTTACAAAGCTGAAATTTAACTTTTGGAAACGTGCAAAACCACAATTGACATTAGCACAGTCTGTTAAAAGTAAGGAATGGCTCTTGCTCAGTTTTCATATGGACTGGATATAAGGGAGAAAGAGGAGTCAAATAGGACTCCCAGGTCTCCTGGGTGGGTCACAGCAGGAGGGACACTGAGTCCATGGAAGATAGGAGACAAAGGAGATCTGGATGCTAATACATTTGCTTTCAAAGGCTTGTCTATAAAGACTCACAAATTTAGAAATCATGCCATCTCTGGATCTCATAATTAGAAACTGGAGGACTGAGACCTCCACAGAAAAGCAGCATGAGGCTATTGTTTAAAAACACTAACTTTGGTTTGCAAAAGACCTGGATTAAAGTCCCTGCATCCCCACCTTCTAGCCATGTGACCCCAGATCAAGGGGAACAGCCTTTTTGGGCTCTTTCCTTATTGGTTAAACTTTGGTCACTGAACCTTCTTGTTAGGATGTTAAGATACTCAGATGAAGTCATGTGAAGAACGTCATGTGAAGAACGCGTTTATCATAGAAATAGGCCCTTAACACAGCTATTCCCCTCCACTCAGACTCCATGGTACCAGTCAAAGGAGAATATATTCTATATGGGAGTCACAAGATCTGCTCTGACCATAGCCCTCGCCTAAGAAAAAACAACATTACATTAAGTGAAATAAGCCAGGCACAGAAGAACAAACACTGCCTGATTCCATTTATATGCATTATCGAATGCAGTCGAACTCATTGAAGCAGAAAGCAGAATGGTGGTTGCCGGGGCTGAGGAGGACGGAAATAAAAAGTTGCTATTCAATGGGTACGGGGCTTCAGTCATACAAGATGAAAAAGTTCTAGTGATCTGCTGTACGGCAATGTGCATATAATTAACAATACCCTACCATACACTTAAAAATTTGTTAAGAGGATAGATTTCATGTTATGTGTTTTTTACAATAAAAAGAAAGTAATGCTCTCTAAACCCCTGCCAGCTCCCTGCATGGTCCCAAACTTTGATATCATTCCTAGAAGGGCTGCCCAAGGAAGCTCGCTAATAGTTATCCTGGTTACAAGCATAAAAAGATAACCAACGAAAGGGCAACATGATAAGTAGTAAATTCCAAACAAATAGTAATTCAGAAGATACTTCAAGTTACGAGAGAGGAATCACTTGTGTCAATGGGATAGGAAGACAGAGCAGGCAGGAAGGAGCAGCCTGCTCTGGCTGAACGATCTGTGCCAGGCCCCATCCAAAGTGTTTCCAGAAGGCACTATTGCATGAGAAAGGAGAATCCAGAAATAGATCAACACATCCCAGCCCTTAGCATTTCCTGGCCCAAACTCAATGTTTCCTAAACATTTGGTGAATGAATGTAAAATCCAAATTTCACAGAACCACCTATTACAAATTTTATTTACTTAGCTGACAGCAAGTTAATGACATATTTACAAAGCTTATAACAAAGCCATTTGGTTTGGCAATGTCATTTGACACTAAAAATGAGCTTATGCTTTGACCCAGCAATTCCCATTTGCAATGTCTGCCTAAAAAATCCCTGCATAGAACACAAGGAGACACGTGTGACGATGGTCACGACAACATTGTTTGTCAAGGCAATGGCTGAATAAATTGTGAGTGACTTGTGCAATGGAATACTACACAACACTGAAAAGGAATGAGCTAGATCTATTATAATAACTTGAAATGAACTCAGAAATATAATATTGAGTAAAAATGATTATTGCAGGATATGATGCCACTTATGTTCAAACACACATGCACACCCTCAATACTATGTTGCTTCTATAAATATACATGTATGTATATAAAATATGGAAAAAGCCTAAAGGGACAAATATATATCTGGCCTTTATATATGTGTATATGAGAAAGAGTACGAGAGAGAATGCCAACTTTCAGAGATTCAGGAAACTCAAAAGCATTACGCTAAGTAAAAGAATTCAAACATAAAAAACTTTATAATAGATTATTTTACTTATTTGAAATTTTAGAAAAGATAAGACTATAGTAACAGAAAATAGGACAGTGGTTTCCAGAGCTATAGCATGGGTACAGGAATTGGATACAAAAGAGCCCAAGGAAGCTTTTTGGGGTGATGGAAATGTTCTATACTATGATCAAGATGGCGAATACACAGGTATATACATTTGTCAGCACTTACTGAATTGAACACTTAAAACTGGTGAATTTTATTGGATGTAAATTATATCTAAATAATATTAATGAAAGCCTATGATAAAGGCTAATATTAGGAGGATATGAGAGCTGATATTGGGGTTTAATTTTTAAGAGAAAATACACATGTTAATCTTATTTATTGTGATATTATTTAGATTGTCTTGAACTCTTTCGCCTTTTACATACCAAATTACCACAAACTTATTTTTTATTCTTCGGGAAAAAAAAATGTGCTGTATACATTTTTGTTGTTGTTGTTACCTGGACTGTTTCTAAATAGAAATTGAAAATGTTTGAAGGGGAAATGTGTGTCCCACCCACGTTTGGCATGAAAAGAAGAATGGTGAGAACAGCCAAGAGCTGGGTTCTAAGAGTTCTTTTGTCTGTTCACCCTCCCCTCTGGAGTCTCTGTTGTGTCATCTGAGTACTAGAGGGCTGGGTACCAGCTAACCTCTTAGGCTACTTCCAGCCACAGCCGAGTGTTTGGTTCTTTTGAAACCCAGTGCACCAGGGAAAAAGATTGACATGGGCCTCAAAAGAAAAATAAAGAGAGTTAGAAATGATTATATCCACTTATATCCAAAGATAAGATTGGGAGCCTTCAAATTCCACATGCCCCATTCCTTCAGTCAGTTCTTCCCATTGCCTTTAGCTACAGAATTCCTTCACTCCTGAGAAAACTGCTATAGTGCTGAAGAAAGCACAACAAACCCAAGATTGTAGTGAATGACGTTAACTTTGACCAAAGCAAATTCATACAGCTCTTTTTTTTTTTCAATTTGTTGTGGAAATTCAAATTAAAAGAGTACAGATTTAGTCCTTTCACATCTGTCTTTTTTCTAATGACCTATTAAAATATTTAATTATATGTTATAGTTATGATATACTGTATATATATATATATATATAAAGAAATAAAAATTGGAGCTTTTTTTTTTTAACTACAAGTGTATGAGACAGGCTTTTTCAGAGAAACATAATCAATAGGATGTGTATATAGATTTTCATAAAAAGACCCTTATTTGAAGGGATGAGTGCTTGCAATAATGGAGGCTGTTCAGTCCCAAAATCTACAGTTGGCAAGCTGGAGACCCAGGAGAGCCAAGGGTGCAGTTCCAGTCTAAAGGAGGTCAGGCTTGAGAGCCAAGAACAGGTGTTCCAATCTGAGTCGGAAAGCAGGGGAACAAAAAAACCATGTCTCAGCTCAAAAGCATCAGACAGGAGATCTCCCTCACTCATGGATAGTTCAGCCTTTTTTGTTTTATTAAGGCCTTCAACTGATTGGACAAGGCCCACCCACATTAGAGAAGGCCATCTGCTTGACTCAGTCTACCAATTAAAGGCTAATCTCATCCAGAAACACTTCCACTGACACACCCAGAATAATGGTAGATCAAATATCTAGGCACCCCATGGCCCAGTCAAATTAACACATAAAATTAACCATCATGATAGAGAAGTCTTACATTCCATCACTGAAGGAGTACAAGGAACTCTAGGACACCAATACCTTCCCAAACAATAAAGAGTCTCAATAGTAATTAACTGAGTTCTTAAAGGAATTAGAACCAAACACAAGCATCATTTAGCTAGAAATTTCTTGTCTTGAAACCCACCTTTTTAAGAATACAAGAAACACATTTAAAGGGAAGCTTGGGCAAACCCATTGAAGCTGGCATCTTCTACATAATTAATCCCAAATCTGGATGGGGGCAAGGCAGATGTATTTGGACTGAATGAGTTGATAAATAGTTTTTAATTTGCAAACTAATTGTCAGGGCTTTTAGTACATTTGTTCTGTCTCTCAAAGTTCATGTTAATGACCGTTATCAATAGCTCTTGGCCTTTGAGTTGTCTTTTCCTGAGAGAAGAGATCATTTGGCTCTCTCACTTTGAACACTAGGCCTTCCACCTTGATGATGTTTGACCAAGGTTTGGGCACAGTCTGGGCTAAAGTGACCAACTATGCTAGTTTGCCCAGGACTGTCCAGGTTTTAGCATTGCAAGTCCCACATCCCAGGAAATTCCTCAGTCTAGGCAAACCAAGATGGTTGCCTACCCTAGTCTGTGGCCCTGGTGCTGTCCCCTGTCAATCTCTCCCTCCCTCCTTGTTGGTCTTCTTTCAGTGATCAATCCATGGTGAATAGCCAGTACCCAGCACAGAGCCTGGTTCATAGGAAGTACCAAGTAATTTGTTGAAATTATTATTCATTTGTTGAATGAATAATAATAATAATAATGATATAATAATAGCTACCATATATTGATAATTTTCTGCATGCCTGTTTCAAGAATTAAAGTATTAATTCATTTACTATCTCAACAGCCTCATGAGACATAAAACACCATTTTCATGTACTATAACTGAGAAGGCAGAGGCAAAGAGAATGCTTGGGAAAAAAATAGAAATAGAGCAAAGCCTACTAATCAGTCCATCTGGGATGAGACCCCGTAAAGTTGGCCTTTCTAACACTGGAATTTAGCCAACTGAGATAAGACCTCTATCTTCCTAGAACATATCACCTTCTTTAACAAACTGAAACACAAGAAAATTATTCATTCTTTCTGAGCAAGCTGTCACCCACCATAATTGTGAACTGGAATGTTCTGGTGAAAATAATAATGACACTGATCCAAAAAGTCAGCTGAAAAGCAGGATACAGGCTGGTAATATTGCAAAACTGCACATGGGAGGACCTGAGCTCTGGGCCCCAGAGAGTGCTGTGGCTTAGGAGGTAGGACCACACGGGAGACCACTACTAGGGGAAGATGGGATCTGGACATGGGACTGCTGTGACCGTAGGGTACATTCTGGTTCTGGGGAAAGCCCCAGTCCCTAAAGGATGCATCTTCCCTACCACTGGACTAATAAGGATCATTCTACAGCTAAGAGAAAACAATCTAATCAGTTCAGCTAACCTGATGTAGACAAGGATTATTCTCAGAGAAGCACATGATATTAAGGGAAGTGCAAGAAATAACAGAAAGAGAAGCCAAGTTGGAGAGCTCCTCAGACGACACGGCAGAGGCAAACGAGATACAGAGAACAGATAGACTGGGAGAATCACCAAGGAAATCTGATGCTTATTTCAAGACTGAGGTTAAATGTAAAATATGGCCAGAAGGACCTTGTCATAGCAAGATGATGCCTCTCTTCTACCACAATATTTTCCAAGCTTTGTAACCTGGGCTGGGAGCCATGTATTCTTAAAACCATGGTATGTGCTACATCCTTCCACTAGAAATTGATGTGCCAAACAATTTCTCCTTGAGGAGCGATTAGGTCATTAGGTTTCTTATTATAGTAATTAGTATAAAACTGAGAAAATCGTCAAGATAATTCAGGGTTTTCTTTAAGCACTTTTGGCTGCTAGCTAGATACAACAAACAAAAATAATTTTAGGTAGAAATTTCTGAGTGTTTGTCTTACGTCTTCACTGTTACTTGACATAACATATACACACAAGATAAAGGTAACTGGAAAGTAAGATTCGGGTTATAAAATCTTGACCAGGCACAGTCTCTCATGCCTATAACCCCAGCACTTTGGGAGGCCAAAACAGGAGAATCACTTGAGCCCATGAGTTCAAGACCAGCCTGGGCAATATAGTGAGATCTCATCTCTACAAAAAAAAATTTTTTTTTAATTAGCCAGGCATGGTGGCGTGCACCTGTAGTTCCAGCTACTCAAGAAGCTGAGGTGGGAGGATCACTTGAACCAGGAGGCAGAGGTTGCAGCAAGCCAGGATCACACCACTGCACTCCAGCCTGGGCAACAGAGAAAAAGATTCTGTCTCAAAGAAATAAAAGAAAAGAAAATCTAGGGTTTTTCTCTCTCTTCCTCCCATAAACCATGTTCATTAAAATAGCATTTTCTTATTAATGATTTTAAAATTTTGTTTGGCTATAGTCTCCATTTTTGTGTGTCCCACCCTGATAGAATGACAATGACCTCAAGAACTAGCTCAACTTCCTAAAACTATGTTAATTTTTCTGCATTTCAGGTATTTTTCTTCCATCTCTTTAAGCACTTTAGTAGAGGGAGTTCATGGTTTGGGCAGGGAAGGTCAAAGGATCAAATGGACAGCTTCGGAGTGTGATCACACAAGAACATCAATCATAATATCAAGGACCTATTATAGCTGACTCACAGAATTAAATTAATAGGAAGCCAGCTCTTTGATATGTTATCCTTTCCACAGCAAGCTTAGCACTCCTTTTATTGATTCTTTCAACAAATAGTTGTTGAGCATCTTCCATGTGCAAAACCTCTGCTTGGCACTTTGGGATGGGAAGGGAGTGAGGGGGAGGCAGAAGATCAAAACAAATAAGATGCAGAGCCTGACCCTTAAACGTTTACAATCTAGTAAAGGAAGTAAGTCCAGCACATAAATATAATGAATAAAAAATGAGAGAGAGAGAGAGAGAGAAAATAGCTGTGGCATTTATGGAAAGGAAAGATGGCCTTCTGTAAAGCTGGGATTGAGAATCAAATCTGTATTTTCTTCAAATATATAGATTTGAGCTCAACTTTAATATATGGTTGCAACTTTGGTAAGCAGAGTTAGGAAGAGAAGAGAATTGATTTCGTAAAGACAATCCAACACACAAAAAAAGCCTTATATGAGGAAAGGCAGGATCATGCCCAGCATTACAGAAAATTTAAATTCAAAAGTCTCTTATTAACTCCACCACTTTGAAAACCACAGCTCTCTTAACACACCCAAAACTTATCTTGCGCATTAGTTGTGAAACTATCCACTTATTGGTTCCATCTGGGTGTCTAAAATCAAATCAGAAGGCTCTAGACAGATTCTCGTCAGTTCTCCCAGTGTTCCCCTGGGCTTTTCTTCCCAAAATAAAGTTAAATGAATTTAAGTTTCTAGGATCTTCTTTACATCCTTTTGAAAATGCAGAGTAAATATTATGTTGGCTTCTTTCTGCAGTCAATTAATGTATCTTTCTTGCCAATGTCATAAACACAACTTTTTTCAGTTGATGCTTCTCTTACTGCATACATATGCTATTAATAATTACTTGTTTTTGAGTTCTTAACCATTTGTGCATGGAAATACATCTGAGGTTTAAATGTTAGGACTATTACATTACTAAATGCCTTATTTTATAAGTGAATAGGCCATCACAAGCCCTATTCCATACGCTAAAATTGTACTCACCAAAGGAATCCATCTACCATATTGAAATCCTAAAACAATCAGGCATTCTTGCAGGAAAGTTAATACAACAGCCTCTGTGCCTTCTCTGTAATCAATTTCCAACAGCTTCTGTATGATGGCAGCTTAGGAAACTTTCTGGTTTTATTTTCTATGTTTAGATAAAATAATGATGACTCAATTAAAGACCTCAATCTTAAAAATGAATTGGAGGGAGGTCCTGCTTGGGCCTAGAATAAATGACTATGGCAGTCCTCTATGGAACTATGAGGGGCCATGGGAGTAGGGAAGGGCAGAACAGGCAATGGGATGAATCACTGCACAGACATAAGGTTCCCCATATTAAAACATGCATACTTGTCTCTGCCTCTTGCTACTGCAATGAAAGGTGAACTGTTTGTCTCGGTATAGAGCTCAATCATGCATTCTCTCCTAGATTCCCCTCCATGGAAAGTGGAGAATAGAGTTGGTGTAAGTGTGAACATTGCTTTTTTAAAAAGGGTGCTTGAGATTTAGAGCTTAATGGGCTGTTTCCTATAAGTCTGGGGTTATGTTTGTGAGTATCTCCTCAGCTTCCTCTGTTGAGGTCAGTCAGCCCATAGAGCACTTGACTGGACAGCAGAACGGTGTGAGTTTCCATCTGCCATCACGCTGGAATGAGTTGTCCACTTGCTGTGCATACCTGCTTGCCTTGTAAAATGTGCTACAGTTACAGCTAAAACAAATTGCCCATAATAAAAATAACAATAATGATAATAGTAATAATGATTAACTTCCGCTCCATTCCAGGATCCCGACCTCTCACACCCTTAATGAGCCACTGTGCTCATTTCTTAAACCTAAATTACGTCAGGATATTTTCAGATGTATGTTGCCAAACAGGTTTTAGTTGGGAGGCATTTTGCCTGTTTATTTGGCCTCATCTTTGTAACATTAGTACTCAGCTTAATGAATTAAGAGAAGCCCATGGATGAAGCCACAGGAAATAAACTCAAACCTATTTAATTTAGATTTATTAGGAGATCTGAATGACCTTTCCTTAAATCTGAATTATAAAATGCTAACTATATTATTTTTAGCTGTAATAAATTATGGCCACATAAAGATCTTCTGACAATAAATAAATATTTGTATTACACATAATTTTCCCATTAAGTTATTCACATGTAAGAATGATCCTAGAAGATTGTTACGTTATTATTCTTAAATAGGCTTAAGCCTGTGGTCAAACTAGTTGCCAGTGTTCATTTGCTTGGTGGACATCTTTTACATTGATCAGGCAAAGCAGACTACCAACCAGCCTAACCCCTGTCTAAGTTACTAATGATGTTGATTTAACGACAGAGATGTGTCTGTCAATAACAGCAAACTTGGCTTGCCTCAGGAAGGCGTTTCCGTGAAGTACTTAATTACACGTGCTTGCTTGCCTTACTCTTAAAAAGAACGTCAGAATTATTTTGACCCAGCACTGTCCAACAGAAGTAGCCATATATGTCATTTTAAATTTTTTAATATCCACAATGGAAAAAAAAAGAAACCAGTGAAATGGATTTTAACGATCTGTTTTATCTAACCCAACATTTTCAAAATATTGTTATTTCAACATATAATCCATATGAAAATCATTGAGATAGTTATGCCTCTTTTATTTTTGCTGTACTATGGCTTCAAAATGCAGTTTGCACTTGTCACTTACAGCACCTCTTAGTTTGGACCAGGGTCACATCAAGGGCTCAGGAGTCACTTGCAGCTAGCAGCTACTGAATGGGACAGCACAGTTCAAAATAATTACAGTACTTACCATAGCTTTTCCTTCCAACTACTTATATATGTATTCCTAGCTTTGAACTTAAACTTCTAGAATTACTGTCCAACGAAACAAAACAAAGCCAAAGCGAAAAAAAAAAAAAAAAAAAAAAAAAAAAAAAAAAACAAGGGAAGAAAGACGTCTTTGGTCCAATTTCTTAACGTGGCTTACAAAGAGTTTCAAGGCCTGGCCTCTGCCACACTCTGCAACCTCATCAATAGTCCTGCCAAACAGAAATTCTTCACCTTCTCCAAATGCCCTGTGCTCCTGCCTTAGTCTTCACTGTGTGAATAACTCTTTCCACTTCTGCCTTCCTGCTGGCTCCTCATTCTTCCAGTCTCAGCCTAGACACTCTTTCAGAACTGCCTGGACTCTGTATGTTGCTGAACCCACCACATGGCCTTGTACTTGCCCTTACATGTGGCATTTATACATTTTAGGGCTGCATGATTTTGGCTTTTTAAACCTTTTAAGTCTTCCTTTCTAGACTTCAAGCTGCACAATGGCAAGAATCATACCATTTTTAAAAATTATTGCTTTCCAGTCCTTAGCACATTGCTTGACTCTTTAAAAGTGCTTGCTAAATTTTGTTCAAAGAATAATAACGAATGAACTGATGGGAGAGAAAAATATACAAACACTGAAACTCAAGATAATCATCTCCTCTTCTATCCCCAGCCTCTCATTAGGTGATTGAGAAGTTGATTCCTGTGTCATGTGAGACATGACCTGGGGATCCCAACATCTCCTGATATATACCAGTTACCTGAACTGCTTGATGTAAACTGTATTCTGCTGATTGATAACCCTGCTTGATTCTGCAGCCTCCTAGTCATACACTGGTTAAGTGATTAATTCATTCTAGAGATAGACAAAAGGACATCTAAATTCAATGGATTGTTAAACTCCTTGGGATTCTTTAGAAGGAAAGGGTTTATATCTGTTCAACCCACTTCACTTCCTGGAGATTTTTAAAAATGTAATGCAATAAAAAGTAACACATCAAAGTTGGGTTTTAGTTTTTTGTGGTTGAAGGCCCCCACTTTCTAGTCCCATGCCTATCTCGTATCCACCAAAATTCTTCCCATCCTCCACTGCGTTAATCAAATCACTAAGTTTGCGATTTCCCCAAAGCATCCTATGCTTTTTAGTCTTTACTCCTTGATTTTCCTCCTCCTAGAAGGATTTTCCTCAATACCGTCTGTCAAATCCTTCATCCTCATTCAGTGCCAGCCAAAGACCACATCTGCTAAGAAATGATTCTCTCATTTCCCCAATTAAAGCTACTTTTTCCTCTTCCAAACTTCCCATTGTGCTTCATGCCATGAAGAGGCCAAAATCCCATTCTGATTTGTGTTATCTACTTGTCTCATTTTGTTATTTCCCATGCTGGACTCTAAGTCCTTGGCAATGGCCATGATGTTTGCATTGTTACATATCCTCATCCCGCCTAGTGTGATATCTTACCCAGAATAGTTGCTAAACAAATATTTGCTGAAGAAAACGATGCATCAAAGTTTCTCTTAAATCCAGAAAATAAAACTATGTATTATTATAAAAGTCTTCAACGAGATTTTTCCAGCAGTCACCAGAGACTAATCCTAAACCTAAACCTTAGGTCGAAAACAGCTTACAAAGTATCTGGCCATAATTCCAGTATACACAGACAGTTGTGTTTTCCAAAAGATGGATCTTTTCTTTTCTTTCTTAACTGCTTTAATGTGCTCCGTAATAAAGATGTGTTTGTTTAAGCTCTGCGTCTTAGTACTGCATGCGCTTGGATCAGATACAAAGCCCCTTTAGAACTCAGTTTTCTCATTTGTCAAATTAAAGGATTGAACTAACTGATTTCTACTGTCTCTTTCAGATTATAAAAACCAATAATTTTTTTTTTGAGCACTCCTTTTTGGCCTTGGTTAAAATAGGATGGGTGGAGATAACTCAGTATTTCAGTAAAAATGCAATAACCAGAGAGGATAAAAAATAACAAGCATCCATATTCGCCATCAGTTTCAGGCATTCACAGAAGCAAGCAGCCATCTCACTCGTGAAATAGAGGCATAAACGGTGTTCCTCTGTGGTATATATGGGCAAAGTTTTTACTTTAAACTATATGAGTACAATGCCAAGAATTTGAAGGTGGAAGAGATTCTGGGTTGGTTATCAATTGATTTATCTTACACTATTCCTCTCAAGAGATGGTTTCCCAATGCATTACGAGAATTCTTCCTTAATGCATCTCTCCATCACGGTATCTTCATGAAAAGTCAGAGAGTAGAAAGAATGATAATGTACACAATAGGGCATTGCTGAAAACTTAGAACCAAAATGTAAGTATTTGTTATTTTCATAGTTATTTGGAGGGTGGGGGTAGAGAAGAAGTGCTGTGTGGTCGCTGCTGGATTTTTAAACAAACCTAATCTGAATGCCCCTGTTTGTGGCTGCATATTGTTTAATATTCACTATACATCTTCTGCAAACAATATGCAAGACAGGGCCCTTGCTCTTTTGGAACTCAGAGAGAATCCAGGGAGGAAAGGAGGAGATAGAATCTACATTATGTAAATAAAATAATCTCTAATGAAAACATTTTCCTTGAGGCGTGAACAAGTGTATTAACTACCAATTTTGTGATACAGCAATCAATTGCTTTCCAACCCTAAAACCTACTGCTCTAACAGCCTTAGAAAGACTTCTGGATTTGGGATTTAAGAATTTCTCTGCTCTTTCCTATACCTCACAGGATGGATTGCAAGCTGTTCCCCTAAGACCCCTTCACAAGCAGCCCTGAATCAACAGTGTGGGAGTCCAGGCATAAGAGAGGCCCTTATTCTGCCCATTGAATTCACTTTTTTTTTTTTTTTAAATCAGCAGGATAACAAGAGTCTTTATTCCTTCTTTCTCGATGCAGTCCCTGCTGGTCAAATATTGCTGATGTGTGGACCTTGTCAAAGCCTTTGGGAATTATCATTATTATCAGTCATGATGTTAATGGGCTGTCATCATTGGCTGAAGTTCTTATTCTAGATGCTTTGTTTACTCAACTAACAAAAAGGCAGCTTGGAATTAAAAAAGGAAACGTGCCAAGCAATTAATCCATAACTTGGTTCCAATGCTTTGGGGACTTTCTAACATTTCTTTTATTGAATTTTTGTTTAAGTGCAGTATCCTTTTTTCCTCTGAAATTTCATTCTGGAGTTTTTTATTACATGCCATTTCTGCAGGAGGTACATTGAGCCATTGGGACCTTCTGGGTAAATATCACGTGTTTTAAAATATTTATCAATAATGAGGCTGCTTGCTCACACATTCCCTGAAAATGCCAGGCTGTGAAGTCAATTCATTGCACAGGTTTTAAAGAGATATCAAAATACTCATGCCATAAACATTTTTGTTACAAGACACTTTTCAACTGCATACCAAGACAACCACAAAAATAGTAATAACCCTTCAGTTAGAAGGATGAAAAAACAGCTAAACCTATAGACTATAAATATAGAAATTTTTAAAATGTTAGCAGTACAATAGACAGTATGGAAATCTCTCTATGGAAAGATAGTTGAAGTCATTTATTAAGCATATATCCTAGTTACCCTTCGTAATTTTCTTAAGAGAGTATCAGTTCTATCCTTTGGTTGATTGATTGCCAAAACATATGAATCTGTCCTTAACTGATGGCACAAAAAACCTCACTGTATACTTTTTTCCAGAGACCGTTACCTTGGACTTGACGCTCTCTAAAGATTTCTATCAAAAGCTTACTTGTAAAAAACAATATTCATAGATTTTCTGAAGAGTCTATATTCTATCCATTTCTCTGGATAGTCTAAATCTGCTCTTCATTCAAAGTAAACAATTAGAAAACTGTATGCTTGAGTTGCATTGATTTGCATCCTAAAATGCTTTTATTAAATTTTGCTTTGGCATTGTGCCAAAGTTTGCTTTGAGGGGACAGACAGAATCGTTGAAAAAACAATGGAACAGTGGGACAATAGACCAATAATCACCCCCGTATTAAGCTATGTTTTGATGTTGAAGCTTGGTGTTGAAGATGTTATCTTCCCGGAACACTCGGTGTCCTCCTTTAGGTCTCAGAAAACTGTACTTCTCATCAACTGCTTTCTGTTGTTGTTTTGTGTCTTTGAGGGTTTTATTCTGTTTTGTTTTAATCTTAGGAATACTCTGTCACTTTAAAGAGAAAAAGATCATTTTTTTCTTTGCTTTGAATGTTACAATGTTCAGAGACCCAGAATGTGGCTCGGTTCTCACAAATATGCAAAGTGCACAACAAATGTGGATGTTGTACTAACTCTCACTTGATTTTATTTTTATTGTCAGATGTTTCCTTTCCCCTGATATTCCTATTTATTTATATTGATATTTTTATAAGTCATCTTATTTGTGTTTTTCCTAGCCATCTCAAATCAGTTCTAGGAGCAAGATGGACTATAAATCAATCTATGACATTGATCTTATAGTAGAACTAGACACGCTATAGACCCAATGATTCAGTAAAAATTGGAACAGAGAAGAAAATTAACATCCAAGCATTAGAATATAAGGTAATAAGATGGGCCCTGGGGCCTACCATCACCCGTCCCTCAGTCTAAAGGCTTAAAAGGCATAAGCCTGAAGCTCTAGGCTCCTCCCACATGGTCACAGTCTCAGGGATCACAGACTTCAAGTGCATGTCCATGACAAACCAGGAAGGCAGAGCATGGCAGGGAGGGAAGAAAGCATCCTGAATACCTGCATTTACTTTCGTGAATTATAATCTCACATATGTCCTTTGTACTGCTTGTTTGCTGGTTCAGAGGTAAATCAAGCCGAAAGCAACCTGCAGTCTGAGCCCTTTCTCTGTGCTCTCACTCAGCCCCTGCAGCAGATGTTATCAGTGCTGCACTCAAGTCCCTTAGCCACCCACTGTTCTCATATATGCCATGCTATCCTACTGAGGCACCTGCACCTTGCCAGAGAGCTTCCTCTCAAGCTACACTTGAAGCTGCCTGGAAGTGTTGGGTTCTGGAAACAGTTCTCAGCCAAGGACGAATGGAAATACGGAGGACAAATATCCCGGCTCCTTCAGCCCTTGAATGTAGTAACATCCTTGATGCGTGCTCAACACTGTCTCCCAGAGTCCCAGTTGCTCAGATTTTAACCTACTCATTAACTCATATTGATTTCTTTCCATGCCCTATCTCACTTCTTCACTCTCCTAGAGATGTTCCTTGCATCACCTCCTAATTAAATTACTTGCCCTATAATTCTGGTCTCAGAGTCTGCTTCAGGGAACCCTAACTAAGATTGAATCCCCCTAATGTAAGAGGGAATGGCAGTCAGTCAGTCCGTTATGATGTTTTTTTGAGTACCTACTTCCTCTCGTTCACTTAACAAATTTTTTTTAAAACCTTCTAAATGCCAAGCATTGTATGAAGAATTGAGCCTCAGCTATAAACAAGAAAAATTTGGTCCCTGGCTTCATGGAGCCTAATTTGAAAAGGATTGTCATCTAATCTTAGCACATTCCTGTTTCAGAAAAGGCAAAGTTCCTGAACTCTAGCATTCTTAGTCTCTGGCTTACTGTCTAGACTTGCTTGAGAAGTTGCCATAAGGAATGTTGGCCCAACGAATGTCTTATTTGTTTATGGTACAACCCATTTCTAATTGCTCCCCAATCTACAGAAAACAGGAGTTAAAAGATGTTGTGCTCTATCACTGCCCTTTACTTCCCTCTCGAGCATCTCTTCACCTCTTCTTCTGCCCCCCCATATCTGCATTCTCCTAAAGAACTTCCATTCATTCCCTTGAATTTCCCCTGACCTCCCTTACCAAGTTGAGACTTATCAGGCCAATATTCAACGCCTTCCACATGGTGAATCCCCTCTGTTTTGTCAGTCTCTTCTCTTACTATTTTCTTATATAAATTCTTTGTTTCAGCTGTTATCATTCATTTGCCAAGCTTTATACATGACTTGCTAAATAATAGTTCTAAATCTTCTATTTCTATTTTTTTCTTGTCTTTGAGATGGTGTCTTGCTCTGTCGCCCAGTCTGGAGTGCAGTGATGCAATCTCCGCTCACTGCAAGCTCCACCTCCCAGGTTCAAACCATTCTCCTGCCTCAGCCTCCTGAGTAGCTGGGACTACAGGCGCCCGCCACCACGCCTGGCTAATTTTTTGTATTTTTGGTAGAGACAGGGTTTCACCATGTTAGCCAGGATGGCCTCGATCTCCTGACCTTGTGATCCGCCCTCCTCGGCCTCCCAAAGTGCCAGGATTACAGGTGTGAGCCACTGCACCTGGCCTTCTATTTCATTTTTTAAGACCCAGCTCAAAATTACCACCTTAAAGAGCTTAGTCTGGGTTACCGCATCATCACTGAATTAATCTGTTTGTGCTGCTATAATGAAATACCACACACCAGGTAATTTACAAACAACAGAAACTTATTTCTGGTGGTTCTGGAGACTGGAAAGTCCAAAATAAGGCTCTGGCAAGACTGGTATCTGGAGAAAGCTGCTTTCTGCTTCCAAGATGGCATTTTGTTGCTACACCCTCCAGATGAAAGGAATGCTGTATCTTTACATGGCAGAAGATGAAAGGGCAAAAGAGATAGAGCTCCCATCAATCTTGAGCCCTTCTGTAAGAGTGTTAATCCCACTCATGAGAGCAAAGCACTGAGTATTCAAACTGTAGCTATCACCATGATTGAAGACTTGGTTTGCTATTACTTCCTTCTGATTGAAATAAACTACAGTCATTTCCAAACCCTCTCACATATTTATGTTTTTAAATTTCCAGCTAATTTGTAATTTCTCTAATAATTGGAACAATGCTTTCATAACTTTTATTCTGTAAGGGGGGATAATGAGAATAATACAGCGCAAATACGATAGACCTGCATGTCCAGTATCACAGCGATGAGCCTCAGTTGGCTGTTGAGCACTAGAACATGGCCAGTCCAGATTAAGATCTGCTGTTAGTGTAAAGTGCATACCAGATTTTAGAGACTTAGTACATACAAAAGAATGTAAAATATCTTATTAATAACTTATTGTCAATTAAATGTATAAGTGATAATACTTCGGGTATATTGGGTTAAATCAAAGATATTATAATATTAATTACACCTGTATCTTTTCACCTTTTAATGTATCTACTTGAAAAGTTTTAAATTGCATACTATTTCTATTGGACAGTGCTGATATAAACTTTTTACAAGGATATATCTGGGTTTAAACCTAGTTCTCTAAATAGGAATAAGAAGCCACAGAGTCTGTCTTATAGTTGATGCTTAGGAGATACTTTTTGAATTGTGTATGAATGAATGAATTAATGAGTTAATTGATAAGGAATGTTAGTGTGAGGATCAAATGGGAGGTATTTAAAAGCCCTCAGAATAATGCCTAGCGCATAGTGTTCATATACTGTAAGTTCCTACTCCCTATTAGGTTCAACACCGTGTTACCAATAAGTCATCTTTCTTCTTTTTTCTTCTATAACTCACAGAAACATGTGAACCATGTATGATTCTAATAGCTATAATTTTCTTCACAAATATCTATATTTAAAATAAAATATCCTTAATATTTATTATAAAAGTAATATATGCTTATTAATTTTAGAAAATGCAAATATTAAAAGTAAAAATTGCACAATGTAATATATCACATAGGTATTATTTTTAATATTTTGATGTATGTAATGTAACATTTCTCTTCATATATGTACTTACATATCTTAACTAAAAAATAAATTCCTACCGTCTATGCAAATGGCCTTATAATGTATCTTCTTACTTTGCGGACATCTTTCCATATGAATTAAAGATTGCTTCACATAAGCATTGAATGACTTCATAATATTTCCTTGCATGGATATAACATAATCCTTTAAATGGATTCCTCATTGATAGTGATTTGGGTTGGTTTCCTGTCATTAAAATTAGTGTTCATATTTTTGCAATGTACTGTTTTTTTCATAGAAAAATTTATAATTTAAATAAGTAGATAAAAGAGTGCCTTTTCCTATTTTTCACTCAGAATTATTACATAATTTACATTCCCAAAATAAAACAGGAGATTGCTTATTTCCAGATACTTCATGAATGATAAGATTAATCTTTTTTCATTTTGAATGATCTGATGTGTTTTTTAAATGCTATCTCAACATCATATTCCATATTCCTTCCTAAATCTGGAAGGCATTTAGGGTCAATTTTTGTGTCAAATTCCCATTTATCTCCTTTTCCCTATTTTTCTTACTGGAGTATTTTTTTTCTTATTGATTTAACAGACTTTAGAATAATTTAAAACAAAGATCCCTTAGATATGTAGGCTTCAAATATATTTCTCACCTTGTCCCTTTTTGTTTGTCAGGGCTATTTTTGGTCATATGACATTTTGTTTTTTGCATTTTCATTTTGTTTTGTTTTTACTTTTTGCAGCTTAACCTATTAACATTTTCTTTTTATAATTTCTATCCTTGGTGTATGGTGTAGAAAGGCTTTTTCCTCTCCATTACAAAAATTTTATCTTAGAATATCATTCCAGCTATTTTACAGTTTCATTTTTTACATTAGAAACACTTAATTTGATCAGAATTAATTTAAATAAAAATATGTGAACTAGAAATTTAGTCTTTTAAAAATAATTTAATTTTTAATAAGTTAAAATGTTAGTAATTTAATAATTTAACAATTCATTCCAATATCAATTACTTGAAAGCATTATTTTTTCATTGACTTGAAACATCATCTATATGTTGTATAATAACTTTTATATATAATTTAGTCTGCTTTGAGACTATTATAAACACAGAGTTTAAAGACTTTACTCTTGATCCCACTTTGAATTTATCTTCTTAAGTGGCTCCATAGCTCAGGGGTTAGAACACTGGTCTTGTGAATTCACCTTCTTAAAATCATCACAACACTTAAGTTATCAGTTTGATTTTTAAAGAAGACTGGGTCAGCTGAGTAATTCTCACTTCTTATCTGTTACATGCATTCTTCTGATTAAAACACATTCAGCACCGTATTATCTTAGTTTAAATGAGGCAAACACAAAATATCACCCGTCAAGTTAAAGGCATCCTATCACACTGTTTTTGATCAAACTTAATGGAATCATTTTTCCCAAACCTTTTCGTGCTTGCTTTACCACTGTTGATCATATCTGGTCTTTTTCTTTTGTTTTTTTTCTTTTGGTTTCTCTTTCTGTCATTTTTTTCTACTCATCTGCCATAGTGTAAACCTGCCCACCACTTGTCACATATATCTGCATTCTCATCTCTGCTCTCTTTTCTTACATATGGCTCACTCCTCTTCCATGATCCCAGCATGCAGCTCTTGTTTAAGGCAAATACTAAAAGAGGTTTTTAAGAAACATGTAGGACTCACTTTATAAATGCAAGGAGCAGAAAAATCCTTAGGAATACCTAGTTCTGTTTTCTCATTTTGTGAATGAGAACTCCAAGTACCAACTCTAACAAAAACCAACTCACTCTGACCTAATAGGCACTAGAAGCCAGGTCTCCTTGCTCTCAGATAAGGACTCTGAGCTCCACTCCCCACTGACTCTGTATTGAGAGGTAAAATGATTAGAGTTAAGATCCCTGAAAACAAGCTTTTCCAAAGCTCTCCATAAGCAAGAACATCATGGCGTCTTTTTATGTTCAGCCTCGAAGGCCAATGAGCACACTCACTGTATTTAAGAAGTTAGGATTCCTCCATTAGATTCTCTTAACGCAGACAACTTATGACTTCTTACGAGAAGAAACAACAGGGCTAACCTTTAAACTAGAGAGTTAGAGACAGACACACACAAATCCGCGGGATATAGTTCAACAACAATAGCTAACATGTGTAGAGCACATTTTGCTTCAGTGTGTTACAAGCATTATCTCACCTAATTCTCTCAACAGGCCTGGGTGGCAGGGTCGTATTGTTTCATTCCACAAGATGGAAGCTATACCTCAGGAAGGTATAGAAACTTGCCCAATATCCCATTAGGAGAAAATGTTCAGAGTTGGCCTTTGGTCCCATGCAGCGGGACTGCTAACCACTATGTACGTGTCTTAAAGATACATCAGGATGGCCAAGCCCCCAGGCTTTGGAGTCTGCCTGTCTGTGTTCAAGTCTCAACTTTACTACTTACTGACCAAGCAAACATCAGCAAATTTTTCAACCTTCCTAAACCCCAGTTTCTCCAGCTGTAAAAGGAGATAATAAATATACCTTCTTCATAGGACTGTTATAAGCATTAAATTAGATAACTAAGCAAAGTGCTTAGTACCTGCTAAGCCATGGAAAAATATTGGCCATCTAGGAAAGAATGTTTCTGACCACTCAGTTACTAACAATCCAAAAGCTGCAAGAATCCCACAGGAGCACATCGACAACTGCTGGTTTCCAAACCTATTCAAGAGGTGGAAGGCATTTTCTCACTGCAGAAAGCACCAGACTGAACTGAAAACGACCCATCCTAAAGCCATGCTCCAATGTGTATTGCTGGAAGAATGAGAAGTGTCAAGGTTTCAGTGTAGCACTGAGATCCATCCAAGTTTTGTTGGCTGTGATGGCAGATTTGGCGTTTTGAAGAAGCATTCGGGTGAACCTCAAGCACAGAGAAAAACTGCCATGCTCTGAGCAAAAATCATTTTTTCTGACTTAGAGTCTTAGTAGGGGGAAAAATAAACGTGATAAGCAGAATATCCTTGAAGAGTTCTCCCAGCCCTCCTCACACTAGGAAGAACTCAGAAGGAGTCTTTAGGCCAATCGTTACAATTTTCTGATCTGTCTGTAGCTGATTGCCCTGGTAGTTTGAATTTGCATCATTAATGTTCCCCAAGATACATTGTCATCTTAGAATGCAGAGGGAAGAAATCATACATGTGCATTCTAACAATACAATCATGGAAGCAATTTATTTTGAACATTACTTTGGAGCGAGGCCTTTATGCAACCAGAGATTTAATAAATACATGGATATGAGACTGCATTTTTCACTTAGGTTCATCAAACACAGAGAGATTTCCCATTATAGAGAAAGAGAGTTTGGAATCAGGCTGGGGTATTCCTTACAGAGATTAAAAAGACAGATGGCAAGGTGCTGTGCTCAGGGAAAAGGCCTTTATAATCAAGGAATTAGAATTTTACTCCTCAATCTGCCATTTATGTTCAGCCTCTATACCCAGGGTCAACTCATATGCGACCAAAAGTTTCTATTGTTTCAATTTCCTGTGGACCATCAAGCCAACATTACCAATTCTGTGAGTCTCAGGAAAGACACACTGCAGGAAATTAAAATATATAATTCAATGCTGTCTAATTCCACTACAAAGATGTGGATATATACACAGTCAATAAATGGCACTTCCATCAAAATGATGTTTACTCCTGTTGATTTTAGCCCTTGAGCTTTATGTACATTACTGCATTTAACCATCTTGACAGCCCTGTGGGGTGTGTCATCCAGGTGTTGGCTGTCACTTGTCCACTTCTGCTGCTCTGTTTTATCCCTATGGCAATCTGGACACAAAACCAGATCTTGCACTAGCTTCCGCAAAACATCGAATCACATCAAATATTCTATAAGTCTATTTTTGTACCTATTTGAAAAACACAGGATCTTGGCAAAGAATCACAACCCATGATATTATCATTTATAACATCAGGAAGGTTCACATGCCTCCTTCCTGAGTTGCGAGAATATTCTAAGGATACATTTAGTAGGATTAGCAGAAGTAACATGAGATTCTCCAAAAATGTGGCTTATCATTGGAAAACTATCATTTTCATTTACAAAATCCACATACACACGCACTCTTGGAGCAAAACCGCAAGGAGATGCCCCACTGGACGTGAGTAGCATTTTACAGTTTTGATTATCAGTTCACTGAGTACTCACTATGTACCATGCTCCGTGGGACTAGAGAAAGAAACAGATTCCGCCCATAAAACTTTCAAAGTCAGGGTGGGGAGATGTGCACCATGTATATGTGGAGCATATCTATGTGCACCATGCATATGTGTAGCATATCTGTGGGCACCATATATTTGTGTAGCATATCTGTGTGCACTATATATATCTGTAGCATATATATGTACACACACACACACACACACACAATATTTAGGAGTTAAATGAAAATAAAACAAATTTGTCCCAAAATAGGGCACGTGGATATGCTGAAAGGTCATTTACCAGAGCTGCAAAATCCTGAGCAGAAGAATCCATACTGCAGAAATAAATAAGTATAGGCCTTGGAGGTGGATAGATTTAGGAGGAGGAAAGAAGGGAAGGAGGGGAAGTGAGCCCACCCAGGCAGACAGTGGGTCAGGTAAACATGTTGTTCATTTCAGAGACCAGAAAAGACTAGCAGAGTGGGAAAATGTGGGAAGCCTAGCACAGCCAAGAAAAAAAAAACAAGCCAGTAGATCATCATTAACTCTCCTCTCAGTTCTTCCAGAGCTCAGTGCCCAGGACCCTGAGTCCTATTTAAATTCACTTACAGGTCCTAGGTATGTTATCAAAGGGTCTCCATATTCTCATACTCGAAGTAACGTCTGCTCAGCTGTGCTCTCTGGTAGGTAATTCAGAGGTGACAAGGACACCGGAAGAGGTTTTCTCTGGCTTTAGCTTACAAATTAAGCGTCACACCTGAATGGTGCCAGAGTGAGTTAAAGATTAGAACTTTGAAGAATGACCACATCGTGTGATCACACAATCAGCCCATCAAGATATACATTTTGGGCACTTATTTTATGTCAAACTCGTATAATGACACTAAATATCATCATAATGTGCTCACATATCTTTCTGATTCTGTAATGAGAAGTAGAATAAATTGTGGCTTCTCCGCACAAGGTTAACTCTTCAGTTGTCTTCTCAAAAAAGGAAAAAATATGTTTGAAGCACTTGATATGGGTTGAGTTGTGTCCCTCCAAAACGATATGTTGAAGTCCCAACCCCAGTACTTCAAAATGTAAACTCATTTAGAAATGGGATCTTCTAGAGGTGGTCAAGTTCAGAATGAAGTCACTAGGGTGGGCCCTTATCCAATACAATATGATGTCCTTATGAAACAGAGAAGGTTGGCCACAGAAACAGACATGCAGAGGGAAAATGATGGGAAGACATACAAGAAGAAGACAACCACATGATGGAGGGATGTATCTACAAGCCCAGAAAGGCCTGAGACCTCCAGAAGCCAGGAGAAAGGCCCAGAATAGATCCTTCCCCAGAGCCTTCAGAGGGAGCATGGCCCTGCCGACACCTTAATTTTGGACTTCTGGCAATTCCAGAACTATGAGGCGATACATTGTGGTTGTTCAAAGCCACGCACTGTGCCAGCCCTAGGAAACTGACACAGCACTTTATTAAAATTCCTTCTGATGTAATTTAAGAGATGGTGAAAGTGAGCCAATTATGCATCAGTCAACCTTTAGCCATTTTAATGCTGTGAGTCCTCCTTTTTTGAAATATTCCAGTGATCAAAGATGCTGTTTTTTATAACACTGGGTTAAGTTCCACTCTTATTACAACTACAAGGAAAGCCTCCTTATTTTTACCTCACATTTCTGTTGGGAGAAAAAAGAAACCCAAAGTTCTTCTGTAAGTCATTATGCTCTGAAGATATTTAGTATCAGGCTGATTACTGAATCAAAAGATCTGGTTACCATCATGTCTAATCTGCCAAAACTGAATCATATCCACTGCATGGCTTTTTCCTCCATTTCCTCCAATTTCCCCCCATTCAACCACCTTTAACTATATTCCAGTTTCTAGCAAATGCTGCTGAAGCTTCAGCTATTTTCTTTAGATTATATAATTTTCCAGAAAACTCAGAAGTTGATCTGCTTAACAATGTATTCATTTTTCCTCTAAAGCATGGTATTTTATTTTCCATCTCTAAGAAAGTGAGCTTGGTAATATTTGCTCTCCAATTTAGAAAGAAGCATTAGTCAGCTTGCATTGAATGTTTAAAAAAAAAAAAAAAAAAAAAAAACCTGAATGCTACTCTGGTTTTCATTGGAGTGAAATATTTTCTCCATGTAACCAGAAATAGTGATGGAAAATCATTTCCTTTCACACAATATTTGAGCATAATTGGTAAAAAGCTTTCAATTATGGAGAAAGTCTTATGAGAGCTAGTCTTTCTCACAACAAAAACTAATCCATTCGGATTTATGTGACTCTATTAGCTGAAGCTTCTCTGTTTCGATAATAATATGAAATGCTTTTTTAAAGTTTGCTTATAGTGTCACCCACGAATGTCTCCAGCCATTGTCCCTGTTCATCAAAAAATTCAGAAGTAATAACATTTTGCACCTTCGTGCTGTTTGACAGAAATCCTACAATACTAGAAAATTGCAATAGTACTCTACAAACTGACTCTAAGCTTGCTCATCAACATAGGAGAAGTGATTAGATAAATTAGCTTAAATAATAGAGAATTATAAAAATGAATTATTATCTCAAAATCTGCCATATAAATCATCCTTTTCATTATATTTAATAAAGAGAGTGGACTTTGAATAGTGCTTAATGATAGTCTATAAATGCTAATGCACTCAATTTGAAGGAACTGAGGTAGGAATTATTGGACAAATCATAGGGTTGAGTATTGATCTCTCTACTAACTTTCCTATAAATTCATAGCCAAATAACTTTACTTCTCTTCACTTTTATTCCTAGTCTATAAAACAAAATAATAATATCTACCCAAGAGGATTCTTAAAATGGTCCAATAATATAATGTGTGCACAAATATAATACTTTGATTTCTCAGGCTTCACAAGAACGGAAGTGTTTGTACACACACAAATCAAACTTGTGATGCAAATTATTTACAATTAGAAGTTGTATATGCAAATATATAGAACTTCCCCATGCATATCAATATATTTGCTATAGAATTTAGCATCTTATTCCAACCTTCTCACTAAGGCAGGAACAGTCCCTACAAAACCCTTGACAGGCAGCCACCCTGCACTAGTGGGGGAAAGCCCACTTCCTCACAGGAAGGCTTATTCCATGTTAGAACACCTCCAGCTACAAGAAAGTTGTTTCTACTCTCACCTTTTTAATTCCTCATGTTCTAGGTCTGTTCTCTGATGCTATGCAGAATAGGCCTGATGACTCTTTCACATAGTAGCCCTTTGGTTATCTAAAGAGTAATGCCCCAACACACACAGATCCATGAACAAATAGCAGGTATCCTTGAATCCCTGGTGTAGCAACCTGCTGTAGAAACTTTATTTATGTTTCTAACAGATGAAAAAAACTAAAGCTCAGAAAGGGTAGTAACCTCGCCAAGGTCACACAGCTAATAACACAAAAGCCAAGATTCAAATGCAGGTGTGCCACAGAACACGGTCTTAACCACCACACTTTGCTTCCAAACATTTTCTTCTTCAAGCCAAACACTCTTTTAGCTCAGTTCCATTAGTCCTTCTGTATATGAAACTTTTCTTAGACCTTTCTTCAACCCTGCTCCACTTACAGGACTCTCTTTATGCCTCTGTTAAAATGTGCCAGTCTCAAAATAAACCACATGCAATAACCAATCCCATATGCCAACAATTCCAAACACTGTAACTATACCTCCCGGAAAGGTTTGTTCACCCACCCTCCCAAAAGATAATTTCATATTTTCTCCTTTTTAAGACTGGCTGCACCTCCTCCACCTGCCCTCTCCTAGCTGATGGCCATGCCCCATACTCCTCTAAGAAAATTAATGCAAACCACCCAAGGTCCTCTCATGGTACCACCACTAAATATAAGAACCCGACTGCATGGTGTCCATACTCTCTCCCGTCCCTCTCATCACAACATTGCCGCCCCATCCCTGTGGCTGCTGTTTGTGTTCTTACCTTCTCATTGACTGCCCTCTTGAAATTTCACCTTCTTTGTCCTGTATCATCATTCTCCCTCAGTCTAATGATTCATTTCCATCAGAACACAGACAAACACTAGTATTTCCCAACTTCAAAAGAAGGGAAGGAAGGAAGGAAAGGAGTAAGGGAAGGAAGAGAAAAAGGGAAGGTCAGAAGGGAAGGAGGGAAGAGAGAGAGGGAGGGACAAAGAGAGAGAATAGTAGAGGAGAGGAAAGGAAGAAAGAGGAAGGGAGAGAAGAATAGAGGAGAGGAGAAGAAAAGTCTTCACCCCACTACCCCATTTCCAACAGTTTGGGAGTTTCTATCCTGCCTGTCCAACTCACTCCAATAAGCTTCAGGTTCCCTGAACACACTGTAAGTGCTCCTACTACTCCATTCTTCTCTTCCCCACTTTTCTCTTAGTTCATTTTGCTCCAGTCACATCGGTCTTCTTTGTATACTCCAAAAACTTGTCATGCTTGTTGCTGCATTGTAATTTCATCACATGATTCAGGTCTGTGCCTAAATATCATCTTCTCAAAAATATGCTTCTTTCCTCTCTATCCCAGGCACATTCTCTCACAACTTCCCTAGTTCACTTTCTTCATAGAATTTGTCACTCTCTGAAATTATCATATTTATTTGTCTTCTTGTTTATTCTGTCTTTCCTCACCAGAATGAAAACAAGGATCTTATTTGCCTGTTCACCACTGTATGACCAGTGCCTAGAATAACACCTGGCCCACAGCATGCACTAAATACCTACTCACTGAATGAGTGAATGAAATCAAAAAGTTTATCAAGAGTATTTTATAATTCAACAGTATCCTGACCATGACCACTGTTTTAGATTTAACTAAATCATTTTTCAAGCATTATTCATTTTATTAAATTAATTTAATGTAGTATAAGACAAACTTATTAGGCATCCACTATGTGCAAGACACTGTGGTAGATGTTTGGGTGACACAAGAGTGAGTTCTTGTCACAGTCCCTGCCCCCATTAGAAATGGATAGAGAAACAGATATCCAGAAATAGTGGGGTTGTTATTGAAAGTTTACCCTCATAAAATAATAATTTTGAGTGCATTAAGGCCATGGAAACTAATATTGATGCAGGATTTTTCCCCCTTAGCTCAGCTAGGTCCAGGTTCTTGTCTCACAACCAAGAAAAATTAGGCATGTGAACACTCACAGAGTAAGTGGAGTAGGATTTATTAAGCAAAAGGAAAGCTCTCAGCAAAGAGAGGGGTCCTGAAAGCACGCTCCTGGTTGCCCCCTTCGCAGGTGAATACAAGGGCTTTTACATACCAACTGATGAGGCTGGGTTCCCTATTTGTATAAGGCACAAATTTCTGGTGGCTCCACTCCATCCCCGCAGTGCACATGCAGGCCCTTACTCTGCTGTGGGCATGTTTAGGCAAGCCCCCTTGCAAGTTCCCTTATCTGCACAAAACACAGGTCAGAGATTCTCTGGGAACCCTTTCCTTATTTTCTGCCTAAAGCAAGCTGGCTAACTTTTCAATACAACTAAAATAAATGGAAGAGCTATCGGGAAGATGCAAAACACTACAGAATTTCCAAGGACATTGAGAAAAATTCTTCTCGGGAAAGGATCTGTGTAGACTTTTTGAGCTAAACCTAGAAGAGTGCATTTAATTTTAACAACCACATATCCTAATTGGAGAGAAAGCATAACAAAGCTGAATTGGCAAGAATGGCAGAGCTCTTCTCAAAGTAGAGTATTTTCCTGAGCCCTTCTCAGTGACCACCAGTGGTCCAACCCACCTCAAGGCTCCACTGCAATTTGAAAGTCTATGATCCTGCATGGACCATTTCCATGTTCTAAGTTCTCCTCAGAATTTTTTTCAGATCCTCAAAATGTACACACCTACTTCTATTTTCCAGTGGGCTCAGAAAGATCTTCTCACTCAGGAACACTACTTTTAGATAAACACAGATGCACCACTTTTAGTCAGATGCACTCAAAGACAAACCTAAGGAGAAAGCTTTCAGAAGCATTTTGAAGACTTGAAACCACTTCATTCATATAAGATGTTGTTGTTGTTTAAAAAGCAAACCTGTTGATGGAGAACTGTTATTGAATGGCTCCAATATCAGTGACTTAGCATATGTGAGTCCAAAGAGATGAAGCATATTTAATGTAATTACACATCCATTTCTTGTGCTGTAGGACCACATGAAGCATTACTAATCCCCAAACATACCTGCTGGGAGGACTGTGGGAAACAGCTGTTTGGTTCATAAGAAATGAACCAAGTGAATTCAAAGTACTGCAGGCATTCAACTGCCGAGTTCCTACAGTCAGACCTGTCCACTAAGCCCAGGATTGATAAGGAATTAAAGAGGATTCCATCCAAAGGTACATTTGTTTCAAGCATAAATCACCCTGCCAACTCATTTGTTATTGTAATAACCTCTCTCAGCATTTCTATTATTGGAGAGGACTTCTTTTCAAATGAAAAATGACGTACCTGATTACTTGCATGGGATTTGGCGTCATACTCATTTTGACTTCTTGTTTGAGTCAGTGAGAGGGCCAGGGAAAGGCCTTTACATCCTTGCATGCATATCAATTACAGTTAATGGAGTTCATAGGTTTATTAGGCGTTGGAGAGTTAAAAGTCAAGAGCTGCAATGATGGAAGCTGTGCCAATTCTGCAGGTATATCCAAGAAAGCTTCAAGATTTCAAGCACTAAAAATAGGTAAAATGATCTCAGAAACTGTTTACATTCAGCAAGGATAATTATATGAGCCTCTAACTCTTTCCCATCATATTAGAATCCTTTAATAACCTATATTTTATTTATATCTAGTTGCTAAGTTTATTAGTGCTTATTATAGGATATGTTCTTAATTTTATGTTTTACAAAACAATTTGAATAATCAGAATTACTTTTGTGAATTTTCTTCCACTTGCAATAAGATGGGTGATTTATAAAAAGCCATTTTCTAAACATGCTAACAGGTGCAGGGAAAGATTGACAGAGCAATACGAGAAAATATTCTTAATGTAGGCTTTCCAAGATTTTAAATGAAATTTCTTTAATGAGTGCATATCATTTTTAACGGGCCTGGTTTACTACTCTGGGGATGCTGAACATAGACTATAACAGTATGTTTTATTTAACAATAACCATAATCAGAGTTATGTGATACATAGATGTGTGTATAAAATGAAAATCAACTAGAAAGATTAGTTATCTGAAAAATATTTTTAAAGAATCTTTGGCAAAAAATGAAGACCAGTAGAAAAACAACAATTTTGGGTTATTGAATTATTAAATTACAGAAACAGGTTTTTCCTTAAACTGGCCTATTGAGAGCAGTAGGAGGTGTTGACTTTTGAGCTTTACTACAGCCTATGACCTTGGTCCTGTCACCAGCTGAACGTGGTAATTCAGACAAGTCTTCCCAAGCATTTGCTGTGTGTGGGTCCAGTGCTGGGGACACAAAGAGGAAGAAGGTACAAGTCCCACCAACAAGAAGCCACCTGTCCTGAGGACAGCCATATATTATAAACCTGAATCAAGGATTTGCTTGGTCTCCCAAATACATCTCCCTTCTCTACTTGACTGGGGTGTGGAGTGGTTATTTTTTAAATCACTGTGTATGAATTACCAAGATTCTTTCTGATTTTCCTTCACAATCTTTCAAGCCAAAAGAAATTTTACCTGAGTAAGGTTCTCAGAACTGGACTCTGATGTGAGGCCTCTACAAAGTAAGTTGCCTTTAAGAAGTTCTGAACATAAATTGAATTACCAAGAATTCTATTTATTGAAAAACACATTATATTGCATCATGTCCTTTTCAAATAGAGTGAAACTTGCTTATATTAAATTTCTAGAAAACCGAGGAAAAAATTTGATATAGGATGGAATTTGATATACTCTAGAAATATTACATGTGCGTGTCATAGACCTGGATTTTCAATTTGATTGCTATACACAGGGATTCAATACAGGTGGGTTCAATATTAAGGGGTTTCATTGAATTTGCATTTGTGTTTTTCAGGACATATATGGTATGTGTTTCCTCAAGGTAAAAATCAGATTAATTCCTGAGTTTAGGAAAGCTAAATATTCATGGAAACAGGAATTATTGAAGGAATATGACCAGATGAAAGTCATGTAAGCAATCTAGTTTCACTTCATTCCACCTTAATATTAATTTAATTGTCTGGAGGTTAGGCTATTGAATTCTGGAATGGTATCTCTCTTTCCCTAGCTCTGTAATTCTCTAGCCTATAACTTCTCTATTCCTTTCTTTAACATTTTAATATTCATCTGACAGGAAGTGTTCAACAAAAGGGAATTACCCAAAGGTTTCAACATGCAAGGAAATTTTCTGTTCCTAAGAATGTCTCAAGTCTTGGAAAATCATAAAAATAACAAAAAGGTACTGACCGTTAAAAAATTGAAAGAAATCACTCTGTTTATATTTATATAAAATATACCACCTCTTCAAATTATAGGCATTACAAATTATTAGCATTGCATAAAATATTGCACTTTTTTTTGTTTAGTTTTCAGAAAGAATTCTGAACCTGAATACTATTATTTTATTGACTTGAACTTGGGTGAGGGGAATTGAGATTTATAAATCTTTCCCTTCCTGACGGAAGTATCTACCACAGGCATGCCCAGGAAGCAATGTTCTTCACTGAAGGAATCAATGAATGAATTAAGCATACAGCTCAATTTGGGAATCCTTTGGGTACTTTGACATATGTACTACTTTCACCTGAAAGAACCAAAAGATAAAATCCCTATTAAGTTTGTCACCATGCAGTTCTATAGTCACTTCTGAATTCTACTGATTCCACCCAATATTCCAAGTAAGCAAATCTAATAAAACAAATAGGAGAATATACTTTGGGTGCCATAACAGATCAGCCTTCAAGCAGATTAGGAACTTCGAGCTATTTGCCATTAAAAACAAGACAGGTCATGCACAGGTCATACAAAATAATACTGATCTCCTCTACCTGAAATAGTTTACTTAGTTGCCTCAACAACATTTTTTTTATCATCAAAACAAGCGTATACTTAACTAAATAAGCTTTTCTTTAAACATTGGGTTGTGCCAGGAACCCTTATAGAAGGAGCTGCTGTCTTTTGGGGCTCTACATACTTGGTATATATCACATAATGATGTATTTATGAGGGAGAGCCGGTCAACTATTCACCTAAATAGCTGATTATTTTACTGATATGGCAAGACATCCTGCCATATCATTGGCAAAGTAGCATCATGTAGCCACAGCTTCAGGTATATCAAAAAGAGGCACACTGATACAGCTAAAAGAGATGCAGCAGAATAAACATACAGAACATAGAAAGGTGAATGACTGAACACTTTGGGAGGCTGAGGCAGGAGGATTATGAGGTCAGGAGATTGAGACCATCCTGGCTAACATGGTGAAACCCCATCTCTACTAAAAATACAAAAAAAAAAAAATTAGCCGGGTGTGGTGGCAGGCGCCTGTAGTCCCAGCTACTCAGGAGGCTGAGACAGGAGAATGGCGTGAACCCGGGAGGCGAAGCTTGCAGAGAGCCAAGATCGCGCCATGGCACTCCAGCCTGGGCGACAGAGTGAGACTCGATCTCAAAAAAAGAAAAAAAGACAGGAGAATAAGTTGAATAAATGATGCAGAGTTAATGTAAACCTTATACAGTGGCTCCCTGAGAAATTTCCCTAAAGCTTCTCCTCTTTCTCTTTTTCTCCCTGTGTCATTCTTTTTCTCTTCCTCTCTCCTCCCTCTTTCTTTCTCTCACTTTTTCATTCTTTCTTTCTCTCTGTCTCCCCCATTTCTTTTTCTCTTTCTCTCTCCCTCCCTCTCTCTTTCTCTCTCTGTCCTTCTTTCTCTCTTCCTTTCTCTTCCCCCTCAGTGTCTCTCTCTCTCTTTTTCTCTCTATCTCTGTCTCCCTTCTTCCCAATCTGCTTCCCAACCACTCCCCTCAGACACACATACCCCAGCTGCCATGGCCAAAATATAGCCTCTGGAGATGCTATCTTTTTGGCTGCCCAAGTGTCCTTTTTCTAACAGCAAATACTACAGGAGGGTGGCCACACATTCCATCGGAGTTGTGAGTTCCCTGGAAGCTTTAAACCCCCTTGCTGGATTTAGACTGCCTGTTGCCAAGAGTCTAGTCTGGGCACCTCATTCAACTGACCTAAGTGCCTTTCTAAAGTTTTGGCTGAGTTTGGCAGCTGCCAGACCCTCTCCTCTGTGTCCTTTCTTGTTCCTCATCTTGTTACTCCCAGAGCCAGCCAGAAGCAGCAGTACATAGCTCCCAAATGAAATACACTCAAGTCCATTAAGAATCACCTAAAATGTTGACTCAATTTGAAAGCGGGCTATTAACAGTGCATACGTGAAGCTGACAGTACTTGTGATAAGCAGGAAAAGCAACAGCAAATACTAATGTTTTATATTTGTATAGCACGTTAGAGTTTTTAAAGTGTTGTTGTAACACTCTGTTGAGATAGGCAAAGGGGGTACTATTTGGCACATGAAATCATTTGGGTTCAAAAGGGTTAAATAAATGAGGGGAAAAAAAAAACAGAATTCAATCTTGGACCCACAAAGTGACTGCTCTGTACACTCTGAAAGATGCCCCTCAACAAACCTAATGGAAGACACTTGTAAGGCATTCAGGCTTTTGGAACTTTAAAATGTTATCAGTTCTCCAATGTGGACTGCTGATCCCCTGCATGAGCCATCAGGAACCACTCATCATTCTCAGGCCTCACCCAGCAGGCAGAGAATCAGAAGTGGGGCAAGATTTGCATTTGAACTAGCACTCCCAGGTAACTGATATACCTGCCCTAAGTGAGACAGAGCTTGTGAAGAGCCAGCCCCAATCTGAACAGTAGCCTCCTTAAGGAATACTACAGAAAAGCCAGGTCAGCCTGACCTCTCATCCTGAGGAGTAGCCAAAGAATCAGGACACCATTGAGATCCCATTCATCAATCTTTGAGCCCAAGTAATGGAGGAGGTTTGCCCTTGAGCACAGACAATGGAGACAAACTGTGCAGGTTCAAGCCCCAGTCCTGCCACTTACAAAGTGACCATGGGTGATACAGTTTGACTGTGTCTCCACCCAAATCTCATCTTGAACTGAAGTTCCCATCATCCCCACGTGTCATGGGAGAGACCCAGTGGGAGGTGATTGAATCATGGGGGTGGTTTCCCCCATGCTGTTCTCATGATAATGAGTAAGTTCTCAAGAGATCTGATGGTTTTAGAAGGGGCTTCTCCCTTCACTTGGCTCTCATTCTTCTCCTTCCTCCTGCCATGTGAAGAAGGACATGTTTACTTTCCCTTCCACAGTGATTCCCTTCCACAAAGTTTCCTGAGGCCTTCCCAACCCTGCAGGACTGTAAGTCAATTAAACCTCTTTTCTTTATAAATTACCCAGTCTTGGGCAGTCCTTTATAGCAATGTGAGAACAGACTAATACAGTAAATTGGTACAGAGGGAGTGGGGCACTGATAAAAGGATACTGAAAAATATGGAAGTGACTTTGAAACCGGGCAACAGGCAGAGGTTGGAACAGTTTGGAGGGCTCAGAAGAAAACAGGAAAATGTGGGAAAGTTTGGAAATTTCTAGAGACTTGAAAGGCTCTGAAGACAGGAAGGTGTGGGAAAGTTTGGAACTTCCTAGAGACTGGTTGAATGGCTTTGACTAAAATGCTGATAGTGATATAGACAATGAAGTCCAGGTTGAGGGGGTCTCAGATGGACACGAGGAACTTGTTAGAAACTGGAGCAAAGGTGAATCTTGCTATGCCTTATCAAAGAGACTGGTGGCATTCTGTCCCTGCCTAGGTATCTGTGGAATTTTGAACTTGAGAGAGATAATTTAGAGTATCTGGCAGAAGAAATTTCTAAGCAGCAAAGCGTTCAAGAGGAAGCAGAGCATAAAAGTTTGAAAATTTTGCAGCCTGATAATGCAATAGAAAAGAAAAACCCATTTTCTGGGGAGAAATTCAACCCCATCGCATAAATTTGCATGAGTAAAGAGGAGCTGAATGTTATTCACCAAAACAATAGGGAAAATATCTCCAGGGCATGTCAGAGACCTTCAAAGCAGCCCCTCCCAGGTCTAAGAGATAAAAATGGTTTTGTGGGCTGGTCCCAGGGCTCCCCTGCTATGTGCAGCCTAGGGACTTGGTGCCCTGTGTCCCAGGCACTCCAGCTGTGGCTAAAAGGGGCCAAGGCACAGCTCCAGCCATGGCTTCAGAGGGTGCAAGCCCCAAACCTTGGCAGCTTCCACATTGTGTTGGGCCTGTGGACGCACAGAAGTCAGGAATTGAGATTTGGGAACCTCTGCCTAGATTTCAGAGGATGTAGGGAAATGCCTGAATATACAGGCAGACATTTGCTGCAGGGGTGGGGCCCTCATGGAGAACCCCTGCTAGGGCAGTGTGGAAAGGAAATGTGGGGTCAGAGCCCCCACACAGAGTCCCCAGTGGGGCACTGCCTAGTAAAGCAATGAGAGGCCATAGTCCTCCAGATCCCCAGAATGGTAGATCCACTGACAGCTTGCACCCATGTGCCTGAAAAACTGCAGGCACTCAACACCAGCTCATGAAAGTAGCCTGGAGAGGGGTTGTACCCTGCAAAGCCACAGGGGCGCAGGGGCAAAGCTGCCCAAGACTGTGGGATCCCACCTCTTACATCAGTGTGACCTGGATGTGAGACATGAAGTCAAGGAGATTATTTCAGAGCTTTAAGATTTAATTACTGCCTAGTTGGATTTCAGACTTGCATGGGGCCTGTAGCCCCTTTGCTTTGGCCAATTTCTCTTATTTGGAATGGGTGTATTTATCCAATACCTGTACCTCCATCATATCCAGGAAGTAACTAACTTGCTTTTGATTTTACAGGCTCATAGGCAGAAGAGACTTGCCTTGTCTCAGATGAGACTTTGGATTTGGACTTTTAGGTTAATGCTCGAATGAGCTAAGACTTTGGGGGACTGTTGGAAAGGCACGATTCTGTTTGAAATGTGAGGAATGAGATTTGGGAGGAACCAGGGTGAAAAGATATGATTTGGCTATATCCCCACCCAAATCTCATCTTCAGTTGTAGTTTCCATAATCCACACATGCTGTAGGAGGGACCTGGTGGGAGGTAACTGAATTATGGAAGCGGTTCCCCCATGCTATTCTCATGATAGTTAATAAGTTCTCATGAGATCTGATGGTTTTAGAGGGAACTTCCCCCTTCACTTGGCTCTCATTCTTCTCCTTCCTGCCACTGTGTGAAGAAGGACATGATTGCTTCCCCTTCTGCTACGATTGTGGGTTTCCTGAGGCCTTCTCAGTCCTGAAGAGCTGTGAGTCATTTAACCCTCTTTCCTTTACAATTTATCCAGTCTTGAGCAGTTCTTTTTAGCAGCATGAGAATAGACTAATAAAATGGTTAAGTTAATTAATCTTTCTGCGCCTCAGTTTTCTCATGTGTAAAGTGGAAATAATGATAGGGTTACTATTACACTTCTTAAAATTATTAGATTAAAAGAGTTTAGCAGAAGTCAAGCACTTACAACACTGCCTAGCATCAAGTCATTATTGAATGAGTGTTGGAAATTTATAACAAAAAACTCCTTTCCCTAATTATAGATCTTTGAAGTGACACACATTGTTAGTAGCCAATACAGGCTAATGGGATTTCCAGCGCTGGGTGCAATATCTACAACTAAATACTTACTATGATAAGTATTTGATACATATTCATTAAAGGATAAAATGATACAAAGTCCAACATTTCACCTGGATGAACAATTTGAATATGAACTAGATGGAATCAAGCATCCATCCTTTGGTCTCACAGACCAACCTTTCCCAAAACCTTTGAAGTTTGTCCTGAGAAGAGGCATACCATACATTATAAGTTTTGTTTTGTCTTGTTTTAATAAGCCTTTATATACATTCTAGCTGAGATCAGCATCATTATCATTTCTGGAGGCAATACAGGTGGCTCCCCAACTGAGTTGTGATAGTCCTGTGCAAATATGCACTTCATCAATCCTATTCCCACCCTGCCCTCTGTTTCCTCATTCCTTCCTCTAACAGCAGCTCAGCATTCACAATCTACCCCTGCTGTTTATGGTTTCATAGGGCAGTGCCATCCCTTGGATATTTTAGAGAGCAATGCAATAAACAAAATTTTCCAGAGTTGTTCCTTTTCTAAAGAATAATTGAATTGCTGAAATATTATTTGGCTACAAAAAAGTTGGTAAGTTTTGAGTACTGTTGACTTAAATGCATACATATGAGTCTACCCAACAATATTTTAATCATTATACTATTTGAAAAAGCATAAGGAGAAGCTGTCACTCTGCACATGGTAAAAATGGCAGCCACTTGGAGCCACCCATGAAGATGTTAAGGCTGAGCTCTTGGAGAGATGTAGATATTTTCAGCATGGGCAGGAAAGAGCAAGTTTCCCTAAAAGAAAACACATTGACAACAAGGGAACAGGTTGCTTCTATTGTCAATGCCCTAACAACGTTCTTAAATTAGCTTTATAAGAGAACCCTTTTCTGCATGCCTGATGACTCTCAGACCACCCAAGTTAATTTGATACAAATGTAATTTAAAAGATTCCATGTGTGTCTGAGAGAAGATTTGGGTATGTGGGGGTTGAGGTTTGTTTCTCTCTCTCTCTTTAGTTTTAAAAAAGAAAAACCTTTATCATGTACATGCTGTTGAAGGTGAAGATTTTCTACTTAATCATTACTCATAATCTAAGATAACATTAAAATAAATGGATTTTACAATCTCCATTACCATTCCCATTAACATAAAATACAAATCAAGAAGGTGGTTCTTTCATGGAAGCCTGTGGGCATAATTTCAACCGGAGTCCATAGGAATAACTGAGTAGATGTTGGTTGGTAGATGAAGTACTTTATGTTATGTTTTGGGCTGTGAAAATCAAAATGAATTCTCTTATAAAAGACAGAAACCAGAAAAGGAATCTGAGTTGTTTTATTACAATTTACTCTTTTTTCAAGGATGAAGCAAATGAAGTGAAGACCTTCTGTGCTGTATCTATGACTCCTTGATACTTTTCTGGTATTCAACAGAACACTTAAAAGCAATTGGCAATATAAGAGAAAAATGTGTAGGTGATTCTGTTTCATTTATTTTTATCCATCATCTTTAATGAATGGTTTCTTATTTTCTTACATGTAATGTCAAACTCATAGCATAAAAATTCCTAGGGCTAAATTAGTCGAGCATGACCTAAATTTGCCAGAAGTTGAGATTTGATTCTGTTTTTAAAGTGTCTTTAGAGAAAGTGGAGAATGTAGAGTTCAGAGTCAGATATTTTTAGGTTCAAATCCCAGTTCTGCCTCTGGTTCTCTTTGAGCTTAGGGAAAGTTAGTAAACTTCTCCATTGGTTAGTTTTGCTAGCTAAAAACTTGACATAAAGCCATTGCAAGAATTAAATGGGGGTAACATTTGTGAGGTACTGAGTGTGGTGAATTAAAGGGAATGGTTGAGGTGGGTATATTTTTCTGAGAGGTCTTGGGCAATCTGAGAGTTCCCAGGGGTGGCTAGCACACCAGCCCCCAAGACCACTGTTCACCCAAGTTGCAGATTTGTTTTGTGTTTGGATGAGAGTATGAGGAAGTCGATCACTCCATTAAGATGAATTACTTCATAATATATTTTGAAGAGAATGAGACTGGATGAAGTCATAATTCAAAGAAATGGACGGGAAATATCAAATCACGAGTTTCAAGATCTGTGAACCATAAACAAAAAAATTATTGTCTACAAAATTTTCTTTTACTAAAAAAGAAAAAAAAAAGAATGAAATATGCCTCTAATTTAAGGACAGAAGGCCAAGTACAAACCTGGAACAGTCAAACAAAGGTGAATCATAAAGCTGTCAAGGAAAGATACACCTTACATAGAGAAGCTCTAACAAAGGCTTCTTTAGACAGGTCAAAGAAAAGTAGATGCATGGAGAAGGAATGGAGAAGGGCTATATTAGGGTAAATCATCAGAGTTGATGATACTAAGTTGGCTCAGTACCTAAACAATATTCACTATACAAAAGGATTCTCGCTAATGCTTTATGTGGATTGCATTGTCTGAATGAGGATTAAAAAGCAATGCACCAAAAAAAAAGTGAGGAAGAAAGCCTAAAATGAAAGAAAGAAAGAAAGAAAGAAAGAAAGAAAGAAAGAAAGAAAGAAAGAAAGAAAGAAAGAAAGAAAGAAAGAAAGAAAGAAAGAGAAAGAGATAGAGAGAGAAAGAGAGAAAGAAAGAGACAAAAAGACAAAGAAAGAAAGAATAGTTTCTTTGGAAAAATATCCACATCATTTAAAATCTAAAACTGAAATCATGTTTAGGATCAAACCTAGGATATACTAGCTTTTCACCTTTCTTGGCTGAACATCACTCAAATAAAATTTGTTGAAATGTATACTAATAATACGTATGCAAAGGTAAATTCACTTCAAGAGGTTCTAAAATAAAATAATAAAGTACCTAGTATATTACTGTGCACATAGATTATACCCAATAAATTAGAGCATTGTTATTACTAAATAAATATTCCAGTAGTTCAAAATATGAAATACTTTTATCCCATCTCTGTGGCTCAGATTCCTATGCTACTATTTAAGCCCATTGGATCATTAGCATAAAGAGGCATAAGGAGTATAACAATTATATTCAAATGTTCTCATTTTCAAAGTTTATAATATAAGTTCTTTCAATTTTTGTGATTTGTTTTTCAATCCCTTGATCTCTTTTCTTGATTTTGTCGTAAATTATTTCTGTCCTCCATAAGTGCTCCTTGCAGACCAATCATCACTCCAGGCCTACCTCTTGCATGCTTTTCATATTTCAGTCTTCTCTATTACCTGCACTTTTAATCCCATCCACCACATCATTTCCAGTTTATTCAATCCCTTCTCCTGTTCAGTTATCCATTCATCTTCCACTCTGGTTTTTAGTTCAATGGTTTTCAAACTTTTGGTCTGAGGACCTTTTGACACTTTTTAAAAATCATCAAGAATACCAATGAGCTTTTGTCTGTGTGGATTATATCTATGAGTACCTATTATATTAGATGTTAAAACTGAGAAATTCTAAAAAATATTAATGCCTCTTGCAATAGCACTCACAATCTCTTTATATGTTAACATACATATCTTTGTGAAAATTAATTCTGCTACAAAAAAAGAGCAGTGGGAAGAGTGACATTGTTTTACACTTTCACAAATTAGTATCTGGTTTGATGGAAGATAGTTGGATGGTCATATCTGCTTCTGCATGTTATTTGTTGGAATATGTTGGATTAGTTGAGGTAAATTAAGACTATTCATCATCATGCAGATCGATAGATGGAAAACGGAGAAGTGTTTTCATAACCTTTTCAGATAATTATAGATTTTCTTCTTTGACACCCAACACCCAACATGGGTAATTTCTTAAGGTCGGTTTTAATATGGGATGGGAAACCATATCAGTGAAATGTTCGTAATCTGTTACAGTAAAATCAGTTGGTCTATCTTACACATTAATGGATTGGTTGCCCATGCGTGATTTTATATCATCATGCATTATTCATTTGGAAAATATTGGTTCCCTGAGTAATGCAGATCTTTCAAATGTTGACACATTTAATTATGCAATATTAAAAAATTGTATTTGTTACTATCACCACCAATCTCATCACAAAAGTCTTTAAGTATTGTGAAGCTGTCAAGTTCATGGTGGTGGATAGAAGTCTTCCAAAATTCTAATTTTCACTTGAAAGCTCAAATTTTTATCATAGGCAACAACTTCTGTCAGTTGTTTCCCTTGAAGTGACAGGTTCACTTTTTTCAGTTTTGAGAATGTGTCTGCCAAATAACAGATCTGAATAAGTCTTGCTTTTCTGCCAGTCGTTTTTTCAAGTAAAAATGGTATTCCACGAAAAAAATGGCTAGATCAGTTCACGGCACAAATGATCTTACAAGTACTTTTCCTCAAAGTGACCATCGTACCTCATTTAGCAGCAGAAGTGTCTTGTCCATCTTTCACATTTAATCATACAAAATGTTAAAAAGATATACTCACCAGCCACCCCTGCCACTGGTAGTCAGGTAGACAACATCTGCTAGAGCTTCTGGCCCAGTGGTCCTGCTTCTGCGGGAACTCAGCTGGAGAATGCAGCCTCCTGATATCCTGGGAAGCACGCAGGCAGCAGAACATGTGACCCCACCCACCCCCACCACTGATAGCCAGGCATGCAATGTCTACTAGAGCTTCCAACCCAGTAATCTTGCTTCCATGGGAACTCAGACAGTGGGCATGACCTCTTGTCCAGAGAGGAATCCAAGCAGCAAGGTAACAGTCCCATCCACCCCCACTGCTCGTAGCCGGGCAAGCCACGCCTGCTGGAACTTACAGCTCAGCAGTCCTATTTCTGCCTGAATTTGCCAAGGGGCACAGCCTCCTGTTGCCTTGGAAACACCTGGATGGCAGGGTGGACAACTCCACTGACTCCCACCTCGCATAGTCAAATGGGTGACACCTAGAGAGCTTCCAACCCAGTGGTCCAGCTTCCACCTGAACTCTGTGGCCAGGCACAACCCTGTGTTTCCCCAGGTAGGACACAGACAGCAGATTAGATTAGGGCTGACTTGGCAAGGATACAGCTTTTCTGTCAACTGTGGCCTCCGCCCTCTGGACCAAAACATCTAACTAAAAAAAAATGCAAGTGTAGAGAGTAATCAGAGAAAGCTCCTCCAAAACCGCTGAATCCACTTTATACCATAATCAAACTCCCATGGGCACCAAAGAAGATAAAGGCAAAAAAATCCATCCAAAGGACATCAACTTCAAAAACTGAAGGAACATCAGCCCACACAAATTAGAAAGAACCAGCACAAGAACTCTGGCAACTCAAAAAACCAGAGTGCCTTTTTTCCTCCAAATGAACACACTAGTTCCCCAACAAGGGTTCTTAAGTGGGCTGAAATGACAGAAATAGAATTCAGAATATGGATAGGAGTGAAGATCATCAAGATTCATGAGATGTCAAAAGCCAATCCAAGGAAGTTAAGAACCACAATTAAAAAAAAAATACAGGAGCTAATCAATGAAATAGCCATTATAAAAAAAGAAAAAAAAACTGATTTGATGGAGCTGAAAAACACACTACAAGAATTGCATAATACAATCATGAGTATTAACAGTAGATTAGACCAGGCTGAGGAAAGAATCGCAGTTCTAAGACTGGCTTTCAGAAATAACTCAGTCAGACAAATATAAAGAAAAATGAATAAATAAGAATGAACAAAACCTCTGAGAAATATGGATCATGTAAAGAGATCAAATCCAAATCTATGACTAATTGGCATCCCTGAAAAAGACAGAGAGAAAGCATGCAAACTGGAAAACATATTTCAGAATATCAGCCATGAAAACGTCCCCAACCTCACTAGAGATGCCAACATCGAAATCCGGAAAATGCAGAGGACCCCTGTGAGATGTTACACAAGAAGACCATCCCCAAAACATGCACTCGGATTCTCCAAAGTTGAAATGAAAAAAAAAAAAAAAAAAAAAAAAACAGTTAAAGGCAGCTAGACAGAAGGGGTAGGTCACTTACAAAGGGAACCCCATCAGGCTAACATGGACCTTTCAGCAGAAACCCTACAAATCAGAAGAAATTGGAGGCCTATATTCAGCATTCTTAATGAAAAAAAAATAAATAAATAAACCAAGAATTTCATATCCAGCCAAACTAAGCTTCATAAGTGAAGGAGAAATAAGATTATTTTCAGACAAGCAAATGCTAAGGGAATTTATTGCCATCAGACCTGCTTCACAAGAGGTCCTGAAAGGAACAGTAATTATGGAAAGGAAAGACTATTACCAGCCACTACAAAAGCACACTTAAGTAAATAGAATACTGATACTATAAAGAAACCACACAAGTAAGCCTACCTAATAACCAGCTAACAACATGATGACAGGATCAAATCCACACATATCAATACTAACCTTGAATGTAAATGGACTAAATATCTCAATTAAAAGGCACAGAGTGGCAAACTGGTTAAAAAAAAAAAAAAAAAAAGCAAGACCCAGTGGTTTGTTGCCTTCAAGAGACCCATCTCTCATGCAACAACACCCATAGACTCAAAATAAAGGGATAGAGAAA
Organism: Macaca nemestrina; assembly: GCF_043159975.1. Classification (NCBI taxonomy): domain Eukaryota; kingdom Metazoa; phylum Chordata; class Mammalia; order Primates; family Cercopithecidae; genus Macaca; species Macaca nemestrina. Next base: position 24,119,384 of record NC_092143.1, on the reverse strand, counting down.
AATCTACTAAGCTAAATCTACTAACTAAGACACTTAAAAAGCAGGGTTTGCAATCCTAATTTCAGACAAAATGGACTTTAAACCAACAAAGATTAGAAAAGATAAAGAAAGACATTATATAAAGATATAGGGTTCATTTCAACAAGAAGATCTAACTGTCCTAAATATACACACCCAACACAGGAGCACCTAGTTTCATAAAGCAGGTTCTTAGAGACCTACAAAGAGACTTAGATTCCCACACAATAATAGCGGGAAATTTCAACACACTACTAACAGTACTAGATTATTGAGGCAGAAAATTAACAAAGATATTTAGGACCTGAACTCAACACTTGACCAAATGGATCTAACAGACATCAACAGAACTCTCCACCCCAAGCCAACACATATATTCTTATTGCCATACGGTACATACTCAAAAACTGACCACACAAGCAGACACAAAACAATACTTAGCAAATTTTTTAAAAAATGAAATCACACCAACCACAATCTTAGACCACAGTACAACAAAAATAGAAACCCAGAAAATAACTCAAAACCATACAATTACATGGAAATTAAACAACCTACTCCTGAATGACTTTTGGGTAGACAATGAAATTAAGACAGAAATCAAGACATTCTTTGAAACCAGTGAGAACAAAGATACAATGTACTATAATCTCTAGGACATAGCTAAGGACGTGTTAAGAGGGAAGTTTATAGCACTAAACACCCACCTCAAAAAGTTAGAAAGATCTCAAATTAACAACTTATCATCACAACTAGAAGAACTAGAGAAGTAAGAGCAAACCAACCCCAAAGCTAGCAGAGGACAAGAAACAAACAAAATCAGAGCTGAACTGAAGAAATTGAAACACACACAAAAAATACAGAAAATCAATGAATCCAGGAGCTGTTGTTTTGAAAAAATTAATCAGGTAGATTAACCACTAGCTAGACTAATTAAGAAAAAAAGAGAGAAGATCCAAATAAACACAATTTAAAATGAAAAAAGAGGTGTTACCACTGACTCCACAGAAATGCAAAAAACTATCAGAGACTACTATGAACACCTGTATGCACACAAACTCGAAGATTTAGAAGAAATGGATAAGTTCCTGGACACCTACAACTTTTCAAGACTGAACCAGGAAGAAATTGAATTCCTAAACAGGTAAATAGCAAGTTCCTAAACTGACTCAGTAATAAAAGGCCTGCCAACCACAAAACAGCCCAGGACCAGACAGATTCACAGCTAAATTCTACCAGATGTATAAAGAAGAGCTGGCGCCATTCCTACTGAAACTGTTAAAAAAATAATAATAATAAGGTGGAGGAATTCCTTCTCACCTCTTTGTGTGAGGCCAACATAGTCCTGAAACCAAAACCTGGCAGAAACACAACAAAAAAAGAAAACTTCAGGCCAATATCCTTGATGAACATAGATACAAAAATCTTCAACAAAATCCCAGCAAACTGAGTCCAACAGCATATCAAAAAGCTAATCCATCATTATCCATTAGGCTCTATTCCTGGGATGCAAGATTAGTTCAACATATGCAAATCAGTAAATGTGATTAATCACATAAAGAGAACTGAAAACAAAAACCACCTGATTATCTCAATAGACACAGAAAAGGCTTTCAATAAAATTCAACACCGCTTCATGTTAAAAATCCTCAGTAAACTAGGTATTGAAGGAACATACTACATAATATTATAAGAGCCATCTATGACAAAACACAGCCAACATCATGTGATTGGGGAAAAGCTAGAAGCATTCCCTTGAAAACTGGCACAAAAAAAGGATGCCCTCTCTCACCACTCCTATTCAACATAGTATTGGAAGTTCTGGCAAGAGCAATCAGGCAAGAGAAAGAAATAAAAGACATCCAGATAGGAAAAAAGGAAGTCAAACTATCCCTGTTTGCAGAAAAGATGATACTATATCTAGAAAACCCTATAGACTCTACCCAAAAGCTCCTAGATCTGATAAACAACTTCACCAAAGTTTCAGGATACAAAATCAACATTCAAAAATCACTGGCATTCCTATATACCAACAAAATCCAAGGCGAGAGCCAAATCAGGAATGCAATCTCATTTACAGTTGCCACAAAAAGAATTAAATACCTAGGAATACAGCTGACCAAGGAAGTGAAGATCTCACACTGCTCAAAGAAATCAGAGATGACACAAACAAATAGAAAACATTCTATGTGTATGGATAGGAAGAATCAATATTGTTAAAATGGCCATGCTGCTCAAAGCAATTTACAGAGTCAATGCTACTCCTATCAAACTATCAATGACATTCTGCATATAATTAGAAAAAACTGTTTTAAAATTCATATGGAACCAAAAAAGAGCCAGAATAGCCAAGGTAATCCTAAGCAAAAAGAACAAAGCTGGAGGCATCACATTACCCAACTTTAAGCTATACCATACGGCTACAATAACCAAAACAGCACAGTACTGGTACAAACACAGACACATAGGCCAATGGAACAGAGTACAGAGTGCGCAAATAGTGCCACACATCTACAACTATCTGATCTTTGACAAAGCTGACAAAAACAAGAAATGGGGAAAGGGCTCCCCACTTAATAATTGGTGCTGAGATAACTGGCTAGCCATAGACACATGATTGAAACTAGACCCCTACCTTATACCACATGCAAAAATCAAGTCAAGATGTATTAAAGACAAATGTAAAACTTAAAACTATAAAAACACCAGAAGATAACTAAGGAAATACCATTCTGGACATAGCATTTGGCAAAGATTTTATGACAAGGACACCAAAAACAATTGCAAGAAAAACGAACATTGACAAATTGAATCTCATTAAACTAAAGAGCTTCTGTACAGCAAAAGAAACTATCAACAGAGTAAACAGACAGCCTACAGAATGAGAGAAAATATTTGCAAACTATACAACTGACAAAGGTCTACTATCCAGAATCTATAAGGAATTTAAACAAATTGGCAAGCAAAACCCAAGCTACCCCATTAGAAACTGGGCAAAGGATACAAACAGACATTTTTTTAAGAAGGCATACATGTAGCCCACAAGCATATGAAAAATGCTCAACATCACTAATCACTAGAGAAATGCAAATCAAAACCAAAATGAGATACCATCTCACACCAGTCAGACTGCCTATTTGTAAGACAAAAACGAAACACACACTTTCCACAAAACCCAAAAAAGATATACTCAAAAGCTGAGATTTAATAAACTTAATAATTGTTATTGCTTCATTAAGAACTTTTTTTTTTTTCCCCTGAGACAGAGTCTCGCTCTGTCACCCAGCCTGGAGTGCAGTGGCTGGGATCTCAGCTCACTGCAAGCTCCGCCTCCCAAGTTCACGCCATTCTCCTGCCTCAGCCTCCCGAGTAGCTGGGACTACAGGCGCCCGCCACCTCTCCCGCTAATTTTTCGTATTTTTTAGTAGAGACGGGGTTTCACCGTGTTAGCCAGGATGGTTTCGATCTCCTGACCTCGTGATCCGCCCGTCTCGGCCTCCCAAAGTACTGAGATTACAGGCTTGAGCCACTGCACCGGGCCAAGAACATTCTTAAGTGAAACTAGCTTTTCTTTCCCCATGAGTGCATGACAGTGGTGAAACAATGACCACCAGTAGAGTTTAGTACCACTGACTTGATTTGTGCTAATGTGGCCACAGCATTTCTCATGCTGGAGAACCGCTGCTTTAGATGTCTCTGCACACTATTTAAAACCACACTTCCTTTCCTCATGAGGGCTTCAAGAACCAAGATTTGATAAAATTGCTTCTCCCCCCTTAAACTTGTGCATGTTGATACATCCCTGAGTCTCTCTACATCTTGTTTTGCCTTGACTTTAGGTATTTATATGAAGCATTTAAGGGATATAAACTCTTGCTGATTGCTTGATTGATTTTTTAAAAAGCTTCAGAAATCAACTGCACATTAACAGGTTAGAGTACACCTGGCTTAAGTTCCAAGTGACTGACTCATTAAGGAGAATGTTGAAAAGCTGGAGGGTGTCCAGGAGAGGTCAGCTGGGTGAGTGGAATGGCTAAAACCACATCCCTTTAGTACCTGTTGTGAGAACTAAAGATGTTCATGCAAAAGATCTCTTGGGAGGACAAAGAGGCTACCATCAAGTAGAAGAATTGTGCTGTGTGGAAACGTTATTAGATGGCTTGCTCATAGTCCCAGAAGACTATTTTTAATTCAATATTTTTTCTAAAAAAAGACTTTCTAAGAACTCTCTGTCCACCAATGGAAAGGGCTATTTTGAGATGTTGGGAGCATCAATCAACATACTGGGCACAGGCTGAAAGAAAAGGGAGACTGAGATACCAAGGTCTGGAAAAGCACATAGTTTGCAGAACACTCACTTTGGAGGCCTCCCAAGCTCGCCATAGCTTGCCTGCTTGTTTTCATATCTGCGTGGATAAATAAATGTGTCCAGAGGTAGACCACAGCTGGGAATACTTGTTTGGTTGCATTACCATTAAACACTTTTACCTCTCAGTGGTCCATATTCCTTTTTTTTTTTTTTTTTTTGAGAGACAGGGTCTTGCTCTGTCACCCAGGCTGGAGTGGAGTACAGTGGTATGATCTCAGCTCACTGCAACCTCCACATCCCAGGTTCAAGCAATTCTTTTGTCTCAGCCCACCAAGTACCTAGGATTACGGGTACGCACCACCATGCATAGCTAATTTTTGTATTTTTAGTATAGACAGGGTTTCACCATGTTGGCCAGGCTGGTCTTGAACTCCTGACCTCAGATGATCTGCCCATCTCAGGGTTCATATTCCTTTTGAAAGCAGGAGTTGGACTGCGGTATCCTGGGAGATGCTGTCAAAAGCCATGGAAGCAAATGCACAGCTATGCAGAAAAGCACACAGAATTTCAAGCACCAACAGACCCCAGATTAAGAAGGCCTAAACTGATAACTTCTAATGTCTTTTCCAACTCTCAGGGTCTATATTTCCATATATCTTAGGCATTAAGATGCCTTAATAAAATAACGTTTTCATAATTTCTTGTTCCATTTATTATAAAAGTAAAAAGATATGTTTGATGAATTAAAAAATAAATTGGGCTGGGGGGATTAATTCTAGCAAAGTCAAGGTATTGCTGCCCAGTACCTAGTGTCAGGGAGGATGGTTATCTCCATATCCAGTGCATGATACTGATACATACTGAAGACATACCTAAGACTGGGCAATTTGTAAAGAAAAAGAGGCTTAATGGACTCACAGTTCCACATGGCTGGGGAGGCCTCACAATCATGATGCAAGGTGAAGGAGTAGCAAAGGCATGTCTTACATAGCAGCAGGCAAGAGAGCGTGAGCAGGGGAACTGCCCTTTATAAAACCATCAGATCGCAAGAGACTTATTTACTATCACGAGAAAACCCGCCCTCATGATTCAATTACTTCCCACTGGGTCCCTCCTACAACACCTGGGGATTATGGGAACTACAACTCAAGATGAGATTTGGGTGGGGTCACAGCTAAACCGTATCAGCCAGATAGGTTTTAAAAGCCTTTATGGGGTGGTGGAAACAAGCGGATCCTGGAAATCAATCAGAGGCAGGATCAGGACTTGTTTGTGGGCTCAAGTGTCTTGTCTGGGTGCGTTAGATGAATCATTTAACCCCACCTATAAAATATATGTATGTTTGTATGTTTTCGTACCTCTCACAGAAATATTGTAGTTATAAAGTAAGTGGCACCATCAGGGATTTTTTCCCCCCACAATAAAGCTCTACCAACACTGGGATTTATTAAAATTTGTTTGAATGCTTGCCTCAGGAAACTATTTACTGAGAGAACTGAAAAATTAGTTGGTCAAAGGAAATGCAGCTAATACTCTGTGATTAGAGCGGCACATTTAACACAGTGTCTCATTAAATGGTCTTTGACAAATTCACTTAGATTATCTTGGTTATGACTTGTGACAAGAACCAAGAAATGGCTTGAAGGCCTGGCGGGCCAAAGTGACAGTAAATGGTCGCTGAGTTGTGAGAAAATGCAACAGGGAAGGGGTGGGGGCAAGGAGGATAAAGAAGGGAGCTTCAGGGATTGATGCTTGATCTGGTCTTATTTAATATCTTCATTAATGATCCGGAAGAGGGGCAAATAGCCTGTTAATTAAATTTTCAAATGAGACTAAATTGGGAGATGTTGTAAACATGCTCAAGGACAAAGTAACATGAAGGCACCTTGAAAGGCTGGAAGGATGAGCTTGAACAGAAAAAGCCAAAAACGTGTGTATTTTAGAAGCAAGCAGTGGGCAAGAAACAATAGGAGCCCCTGCATGTCTTTTGGGTTCTCTTGTTCCTCCTTTATTTTCTCACTGTGGTGGAGCAGATGCCTGTCAATACCACTTGGGGGCATTCAGGTCTGCACACCTTGAAGCTTGCTCATGGATCCTGCCTGTAGGGTCTATTCTGGCCTTAGGAGTAGGAGAAGCCAGAGGTGTGGGAAAGTTAATGCCCCAGAAACAGCTCTCAGCCAAAGGTGAATAGAGGGGAGTAGATAAATACCCACACCTTCTTCACCCCTCCATTTGGGTAACTCCGATGGCTGCCAGAATTCCTCAGCAAGACAGACCTTCAGCTGCCCACGGAGGTAAGTGGCATGAGGTTGAGCCCTTCATTGGCTTCCTTTACTTTCCTATCACTTCCCAGCTCATCTACCACAGTTGAGTGGGATCATCTCTGTCTTGGTCCATTTTTTGCTGCTATAATAGAACACCACAGACTGGGTAATTTAAAATGAACCCAGGGACCCAGGGGACCTTTGCAAAAGGAGGCTGAGTACCTTTAATGGGGTTTGGATTCATGTTTAGGATTAAAATCCTAAATCGGTCAACCAAGCCCACCTGTCCCATCAGACTCATGTTTCTGAAGATACAGTACCTTATTAAATAGGGTTCTCAAACAGTGGTCTAGAAACCAGCAGCTTCAGACTCACCTGGGAACTTGTTTTTAAAATACACATTCTTTAAAAAAAAAAAGTTTTTATTTCAATACCTTTTGGGGTACAAATGGTTTTAGATTACATGGATGAACTGCATAGTGGTGAATTCTGAGATTTCAGTTCATGCTTTATCCCAATAGCATATGTTGTACCTAATATTTAGTTTTTAATCCCACGTTCCCGACCTACCCTCCCCCTTCTGAGTCTCCAAAGTCCATTATACCACTCTGCGTGTCTCTGCATACCCATAGCTTAGCTCCTACTTATAAATGAGAATATAGGGTATTTGGTTTTCCATTCCTGAGTTACTTCACTTAGAATAATGGCCTCCAGGCAGGGCGCAGTGGCTCACGCCTATAATCCCAGCACTTTGAGAGGCCAAGGAAGGCAGATCACCTGAAGTCAGGACCAGCCTGACCACCATGGAGAAACCCGGTCTCTACTGAAAATACAAAAAATTAGCAGGGCGTAATGCCAGCTACTTGGGAGGCTGAGGCAGGAGAATTGCTTGAACCTTGGAGATGGAGGTTGCGGTGAGCCGAGATCACACCATTGCACTCCAGCCTGGGCAACAAGAATGAAACTTCATCTCAAAAAAAAAAAAAAAAAAGAATAGTGGCCTCCAGCTCCATCCAAGTTGCTGCAAAAGACATAGAAATGCACATTCTTGAGCCCCACCCCAAACCAACTTAATCAGCAATTCTAGAAATGAGGACTAGCCATTCGTGTTTTAAAGAGCTCTCCGAATGATTCAGATACCCGCTGAAGTTTGAGAGCCAGTGGTTTACTAGGACTGAATCCAGACTCACAAACACCATGGTACTTTGGGCAAGTTAAACACATCTCCTGTCCTCAGTTTTCTCTCCATGAAAAAGGGGATAATAATAAGAAAACCTTCAGGGGACTGATGTGAGGATTAAACAAAACAATGTGTGTAGATTACCTAACACATCATCTCAAACACGGGAAATAGTGATTTCTTTCCCTACCTCCCTCTCCCCCGAGACTGACAGATGACAGTTCAGTGCAACTTTGATTCCCAAGATGTGGCTCTAATTTAAACAGAGGGTGGATTCTGCTCTGTTCCATGGACTTCAGAAAAGGATTTTTATAACCAGTATACTCTCGAGTGACTGTGTCTAAAGCCCCAGAACAGACTGAAAGAGACAAGTGAGCAGAATGTGCTGACAGTTTTCAGGAGAGCATTGCTGGAAAAATCTTTGGCCATATTGAGTCTTTGCAGTTCAGGTTAGTATCTACCTTTCCACTAGCTTATTTATCCTCAGGAACAGATACTGGAGAAACTAGAGCCTCAATGGCCTCATGAATGTCAGCACACCTGAGATAAGGCCAGATCCCCAAGGCAGTGACCCCGTTTCTCTGGCCATAGAATGGTACCTCTTTTGACTTTCTCATGGTTATGTAACTTAACCACATGTCCCTGGCATCCTCCACACTCACTTGCAGGGCCAATTGGCCCATTTTCTTGTATTTCTTATGCTCAAAAGAAAGGCATCGTTTCCATGTCTCAGTGTCCCAATGACCCAACCACAGAACAAGGCACTCTATCCTCACCATTTGTCATGGTGCAAACAACCAAATGTCACCTCAGTAAATATTAATGGAAATAAATTAACTAAAGAAACCAAAAACCCACGGGACATATGGAATTACGTTAGACTCTGTGAACAATGAGGTGATAATGGTAATAACCTACATCCGAGGAGACATTTTCAGAGAACTGAAAACACTTTACAATTAAGTGCCACGTCAGTGCTAAATTTATTAGTGGGTAATTGGATGCAGCCTTAGCAAAACTCAGGCTGGACAGTACCACCCTTACCTAATGGGACGCTGTTCTTTCCATCACTACCAAAAAAGCTCCTCCTAGGACTCCCATCAACAAGAAAATAAGGCAGCTTTGAATCTGAACTGTAGCGAACCAGATTGAGGCTGTATCAAAACATTGCAACTAAAAATGTATCTTTCCATAACATGGAGAGATAATCTATACCCCCAGATTTATTTTTTTAGCATAACAATGGTTTCAGCAGGAGTGTTGTATCATACAGTGGAATTCAAGCATCCTTTTCAAATACATTCAAATTTCAGTGCCAAGGGCATTGAATTCCTCTCTGTGTTTGATCCTGAACAATGCTGTAGAAAATACAAATAAGTGGTTTAAAAGGTCCATAAGAATGCAAAACATGTAATTCCATTATGGTATGATACGAGAATGATATAATATCAACATGATAATGAAGCAAAAGGAAGGTTCCATCATCTCTGGCTTAGAGAACACATTTAACAAATGAAATCTGGATAAAAGCAGAATTGCTGATAGCAACTCTAGGAAGTTAAAGAAATCCCCTATGCAACATGTTTTATTTTTATGTATCTAACTGGTGAAATTTGATGATCTACATTTGAAAACTGTAAGGAAGCAAACCTGAGACTTCCAATTTAAAATTGTCACTGGATTACAACTCTGGACACACCACTATCAGCCTTTCCATAAAAATATCTATGAGGTCGACAAAGTGGCTCATGCCTGTAATCTCAGCACTTTGGGAGGCCAAGGCGGGTGGATCATGAGGTCAGGAATATGAGACCAGCCTAATATGGTGAAACACCATCTCTACTAAAAACACAAAAATTAGCCAGGTGTGGTGGTGCGCACCTGTAATCCCAGCTATTCAGGAGGCTGAGGCAGGAGAATCACTTGAACCCGGGAGGCAGAGGTTGCAGTGAGCTGAGATCTTGCCACGGCACTCCAGCCTGGGTGACAGCAAGACTCCATCTCAAGAGAAAAATAAATAAATAAATAAATCTATGAAGACCCAGAGAAATAAATAAATAAATAAATAAATAAATAAATAAATAAATAAATCTATGAAGACCCAGAAGATGAAACACCACAGAATAAGAAAACTGGGATTTGCAGTCAATCTCTTACCAGAATTTTGGAGAAAGCTCTACTAATCAAGAAGCAATTAAACCAGACTGGAAAACTTGCTTTGTGACTCACCAGTTTATGTCAGACTGAAAATATGCCCCCATTGTCAACCAAGATTCAGGAGTTCATCATCTGTGCCAATCGCAAAATTGGAGAGCTGACTTTCCATCATGGGGGTGCATTGGAGTGCCCTCCACTCCAATCAATATCTCTCTATATATCTCCACTCAAAGACAGCGATAACAATATTAATAATGACAACTGCAGCTATTACTTAGAATTTTCTTTACATTCTGCTAAGTGCTTTACAAGCATTACCTCATTTAAACCTTGCAACAAAAGATAAATGAAATGAAAAGCTGGTTCTTTGAAAAGATAAATAACATGGATAGACCATTAGCAAGATTAACCAAGAAAAGAAAAGAGAAAATCTAAATAACCTCAATAAGAAACGAAACGGGAGACATTACAACTGACACCGCAGAAATACAAAAGATCATTCAAGGCTACTATAAACACCTTTATGCACATAAACTAAAAAACCTAGAAGAGATGGATAAACTCCTGGAAAAATACAATCTTCCTGGCTTAAATCGGGAGGAATTAGATACCCTAAACAGACCAATAAGAAGCAGCGAGATTGAAATGTTAATTTAAAAATTACCAACAAAACAAGGCCAGAACCAGATGGATTCAGAGCAGAATTCTGCCAGACATTCAAAGGAGAATTGGTACCAATCCTATTTACACTATGCCACAAGATAGAGAAAGAGGGAACCCTCCCTAATACATTCTATGAAGCCAGCATCACCCCAATACCAAAACCAGGAAAGAACATAACCAAAAAAGAAAACTACAGGCCAATATCCCTGATGAACATAGATGCTAATATCCTTAACAAAATACTAGATAACCGAATCCAACAACATATCAAAAAGATAATCAACCATGATCAAGTGGGTTTCATACCAGGGATGCAGGGATGGTTTAACATATGCAAGTCAATAAATGTGATATACCACATAAACAGAATTAAAAACAAAAATCACATGATCATCTCAATAGATGCAGGAAAAGTATTTGACAAAATTCAGATCACTTTATGATTAAAACTCTCAGCAAAATCAGCATACAAGGGACATACCTGAATGTAATAAAAGCCATCTATGACAAATCCACAGCAAACATAATACTCAATGGGGAAAAGCTAAAGCATTCCCTCTGAGAACTGGAACAAGACAAGGATACCCACTCTCACCACTCCCCTTCAACGTAGTACTGGAAGTCCTAGCCAGAGCATTCAGACAAGAGAAATAAATAAAAGGCAAAGGGCATGCAATTTGGTAAAGAGAAAGTCAAACTGCCCTGTTTGCTGACTATATGATTGTTTACCTTGAAAACTCTAAAGACTCCTCCAGAAATCTCCTAGAACTGAATTCAGCAACGTTTCCAGATACAAGATTAATGTACACAAATCAATAGCTCTCCTACACAACAGTAGCGAGCAAGCGGAGAATCAAATCAAGAACTCAACCCCTTTTATAATAGCTGCAAAAAAATAAACAACATACTTAGGAATATACTTAACCAAGGAGGTGAAAGACCTCTACAAGAAAAACTACAAAATAATGTTGAAAGAAATCATAGACGACATAAACAAATAGAAACACATCCCATGCTCATGAATGGGTAGAATCAATGTTGTGAAAATGACCATACTGCCAAAAGCAATCTACAAATTTAATGCAATCCCATCAAAATACCACCACCATTCTTAATAGAATTAGAAAAAAAAGCTCTAAAATTCATATGGAACCGAAAGAAAACCTGCATAGTTAAAGCAAGACGAAGCAAAAAGAACAAATCTGGAGGCATCACACTACCTGATTTCAAACTATACTATAAGGCCATAGTAAACAAAACAGCATAGCACTGGTATAAAAATAGGCACAGAGACCAATGGAACAGAATAGAGAACCCAGAAATAAACCCAAATACTTATAGCCAACTGATCTTCGACAAATCAAACAAAAATATAAAGTGGGGAAAGGACAGCCTTTTCAACAAATGGTGCTGGGATAATTGGCTAGCCATGTGGAGGAGAATGAAACTGGATCCTCATCTCTCACTTTATATAAAAATCAACTCAAGATGGATTAAGGACTTAAATATAAGACTTGAAACTATAAATACTAGAAGATAATATTGAAAAACCCTTTCTAGACGTTGGCTTAGGCAAGGATATCATGATGAAGAGCCCAAAAGAAATGCAACAAAAACAAAGATAAATAGCTGAGATTTAATTAAACTAAAGACCTTTTGCATGGCAAAAGGAACAGTCAGCAGAGTAAACAGGCAACCCACAGAGTGGGAGAAAATCTTCACAATCTATACATCTGACAAAGGACTAATATCCGGAATCTGCAATGTACTCAAATAAATCAGGAAGAAAAAAAAAAATAAAACACTCCCATCAAAAGGTGGGCTAAGGACATAAATAGACAATTCTCAAGAGAAGATATACAAATGGCCAACAAACATATGAAACAATGCTCAACATCACCAACAATCAGGGAAATGCAAATCAAAACCACAATGCTATACAACCTTACTCCTGCAAAACTGGCCATAATCAAAAATATCAAAAAACAGTAGATGCTGGCGTGGATGTGGTGATCAGGGAGTACTTCTACACTGCTGGTGGGAATGTAAACTATTACAGTCACTATGGAAAACAGTGTGGAGAATCCTTAAAGAACTAAAACTAGAACTAACATTTGATCCAGCAATCCCACTACTGGATATCTACCCAGAGGAAAAGAAGTCATTATACAAAAAAGACACTTGCACATGCATGTTTATAGCAGCACAATTCACAATTGCAAAATCATGGAACCAACCCAAATGCCCATCAATCAACAAGTGGATAAAGAAGCTGTGGTATATATGTAACGTGGAATACTACTCAGTCATAAAAAGGAATGAATTAACAGCATTCACAGCAACTTGGATGATATTAGAGACTACTAAATAAAGTAACTCAAGAATGGACAACCAAATATTGTAAGTTCTCATTGATGTAGGAACTAGGCTATGAGGATACAAAGGCATAAGAATGATACAACAGACTTAGGGGACTTGGGGGGAAGAATGGGAGGGGGCGAGAGATAAAAGACTACAAATAGGGTGCAGTGTATACTGCTCGGGTGAGGGGTGCACCAAAATCTCACAAATCACCACTAAAGAACTTACTCATGTAATTGAACACCCCCTGTACCCCAATAACCTATGGAAAAATTTTTTTTAAATTAAATTTTAAAAGTTAAATACAGAAAAAGAAGCTTAGAAAGCAAAGTGAGAAGAAGCAGCAGTGGCAGGGACCCTTAGGGAGAAGAACGTTTCAGGTAGTGAGGTGTCAACAGGGACTGGTAATTTTGACTTCAGTTGGCTTAAAAAATATAGCTACTTACTCATTCCAAATGAGGGTGAATCATACTGGACATCCAATTTAAGACATGGCAATCTGAAACAAGTGGACTCTGTGGACCTATATTTCTCTTTCTTATCTATATGGATACTGCCATCTGCTGATAACCAGCATTTTTGAGGGGTCTTTTTTGTAATTATGACATTGTATTTAAGGTATTGTTGCCCTTGTTCCCTTTAGGGGGTATCTTCTTCTCCCAGGTCTCCACATGGCTGGCTCATTTAATCCTACAGTTCACAGCTCAAGTGGCAATTCGTCTAAACAGTTATCCCTGATCACTACATCTAAACAACTTCTACCCTCTACCCCTAGTTAATATCTATTTCATCATTTGTTTCACTCTTTTAATTTCATAGTTATCATAATTTATAATTACTGTATGATTTTATGTCTTCATTTCTTGCTTGTGTGTCTCTTTCTCAGAATATAAGCTTCATGAAAGCAGGGACCTTGGCTCTCTTGTTTACCACTGCAGTAATAGTGCCTAATGCCACCTGTCTCTTAGAAAGAGCTTAATTAATGAAAACAAATAAAAAAAACCTTGCAACGCTCCATAATACAAATGCTATTGTTATCTTCATTTTAGGGAACTGAAGTTCAAAGATATAAAATAATTTTGCAAAGTTCACAAAGCTTGAAGAAGTAGAACTGGGATGCAAACTCAGATTACAAGACTCTTGAGCAAGTAACTATTAGACTATAGCACAGTCCTTGTAAGATATTTGTCAAGAAATACAGAGTAATGTAGCGTAGTATTTAGGATCACAGGAGATATTATCCTTTCGAGTGATGTGATATAAGGGCTGAGGGAAAGCAAAGAAATGGAGAGCTTTAGTATATGACAGAAATTTTCATTTTTGTGCATTCAGTCTTTTCAGAAATACAGAAAGAAGTTCCCGTCTTGGTCCCAAACAGTCATCCTGTAAATGAAATCTAGCCATGCCATTGAGAAAGAAATATTACCAGCACCAAAAAGCAAGGCCAAGACTGAGTGAAGCATTCTTTCCATGTATTTGTAGAAATAACAAAATAAATAAATAAAGCATGTAAATTGAATACAATGGGAAAGAACATTATTATGAAAACTCAGAAAACAAAAAGACTTCTGAAAAAAATTTATTATAAAAACTGGAATCTAGAGAAATTGTCTGGAATTCTCATTTAAATAGAGAACAATTTAACTTCCATGAGGCAAAAAAAAAATAAAAAAAAATCACTAAGAGATAAATAAGTGAGGCCAAAAGTCAACATGATAAGATTAAAAGTGATATAGTGATAGAGTCAAATAGAAAAGATTTCAGAGGAATTAGAAAAGCAATAACAAAATATAGAACTACATTGGAGACAAAAAGGGGTGTAATTGACATTGCAGAAAATCAATCAGAGATATGGGGGAAAACTTCAGAAGTTTGGAGAAAATTAAATGTTCGGAGAAAAATTAAAATATTAGGAGGAAATATAAAATAACATCTCAATAAACATCTGCCATGTTCCAAGAAAAACAGTGGAAAGAAATAAACACATGGACCCATCCAGAAATGTATAACCACTAGGATAAAGTTTTAAACATTATACATTTATAGGTAGGGAAAAAAATCAGTTTACATACAAATAAAAGTCAGGCTGGCCTCATACATTTTACTACTAAATGCTAAAAAAAAAAAAAATGAAGTAATGATTAATACGTTTTGAACATGACAAAGTTGTAAACCAAGAATATTATACCTAGCCAATTCATCTTTTTGAGTAATGAAAAAGAAAGTCTTGGAGAGGCAAAAGTGATAGTTTACCTACTTGCCCTTCTTTTAAAATTAGAATTAAAGTTAGGAAAACTCAACTCAAGGAAGTCATAACATATAAGGACTGGTAGCCCTGTGGGGTATTACTTTAGACAACCACTCTTGAACTAATGAACCTGCAAGAAAAAAAATTCCACCTACTTCCATTAAAAAAGACAAGGGGAAAGAAATTTTGTGGTCATTTTAGTGCATAAAGTATTTTTCTTTAATTCAACACATTTTCTTTAAGAAGCTCATATTGTTTAATAGAATATAAATAAAAAGAAAATAGCATGTTCAGAATTCATCATACTTGAGCTAAAAGAATCAATATCTTTGGCTTTGCTCTGCTGGCATTAAAGCTTTCCAAGTATCTATTTTAAAGAAGTAGGACACTGTTTCTGGCTGGTTATGTTCTCTGCACACTGGCTGTTGTGCTAAGGGGTTGACTAGAAGATCTCCATGGCCCCTATTCAAAAATGCAATGACTTTTCTGGTTCAGGAAGCTCAGTCAAAGCAGCCCGGCAATCCTGCTGGTCAGCCTTGCCCTGGGAGGCAAGTCTTGTCAACTGGGGTACATTTCAGAAGCTTTCTTTCCCTAATTTTTAAAATAACTTTTTTTAAATCACAAAAGTAGCCCATGCTTATAACAGAAAATATGGAAAACTCTAAAATATAAAAAGGAAATTAGAAAATGTCTCATAATCTCATGATTCAGAGTCATGATTTTTCATTCCCAAGAATGCCAGGAAGCAAGTCATTTAAAGGCAGGACATCACCACATCCTATGGGGCTGCCACAGTTTCCATGGCTCCACTTTGGAAAGGAGACAGACAGACTTGAGCAAGCTGCCACACAAGGACTTGAGCACTCCTCATCTGAGCTGTCCACACACTCCAAGCTCAAATAAAATAAATATGATAACACCCATAGAAGCACTTTATAAACTCCCAAGGATTATACAAATGTTACTTGTAATTATTCTTAGGAGCAAATGGGTTGGTATATTGACATTGTCATTATTGCACAAGGGGAAATTCGTTTCTGAGGAACATTTTCTCAATTTCCTGCCTTTAAAGGGACTGCTGTCATTTCAGCTTTGCTTTGTGTAGCAGGCTACTCTCTGGCACCTCATCTCCCACAACGATCTGGCAAGGCCCATGGTTGATCCTGGCAGACACATACATCGTTTCAGGAATCCGCTGTTCTATTCATAGGACTGCACATTTATGTATAGTGTCCAGCTCTGCATTGACCCCACAAAAGAACACAAGTTCAAAGGCTTCACTTTAAGGCACAGAAAATTCAAGAAGACTGGCCTCCCAGAAAAATGCAGCAAGAGCCCAGCATTTTTGCAGACATAGGTATTGATGTCTATATGCTTTCTTATTGTTGTGTGTGTCATTTACCCTGTCAAGATGTGAATGATGTTACAATAGAGCCTTGTGAGAAAGGGATGAAAAGGAAATGTTGCAATTTGTCAGGGTGCAGGGGTGGAGTTTCCTGTCTTTAATTTCATGTCCCCTCAATCATGGCTGGTGGCCTTGTTATTCCTTGTCTGGGAACACTCTCTTCTCTAGGCTTACCTAAAACCACTCCTTCCTAATTTTCCAGCCACATAACTGGTCACTTTCTTTCCTGGTCCCTTACTCATTCCCCCTTCTCTGCTCAACTTTTAAATGTTGGAGTGATCTCAGTCTACAGCTTCCGGAGAGCCAAACTCTTGTCTGATGGTTTGCCACTATAGCCTCTCAGTGACAAGAATAACATCTGGCACTTAGTAGCTGCTCACTAAGTATGTTCAAATGAGTGCATGAAGTCATATATGAATTAATGTATTGCTGACAACCTCTCTATTTCAATTGCTGACAAACTCTCTATTTCATAACACAAAATTTTCTCACACTTCCAAACAATTTATTCTCATGCCCAGAGCTGCCCACCATTGCTAGGTCATTTCACTGAATGAGATTCATGACTGTCTGCCTGTAGCTTTAGACCCAAGCCCCCCCCGACCCTTCCCTTTATGAAGATGCCTAAAGTCACATGGCCCATGGATCCCCTGCCTTAGAATCAACTCTCACTGAGACATCCACCTCTCTCTTCCTTATTCTTTGAAATACTTATAACCAAATGAATTACAGTGCCTAGTCAAGCAGTATTTTCCCATCCCTAATCAAGGGAAGTGGCAATTCATTACAAATACTTTGACTTTCAGGAAAATGCCCGCAATATTTCTCCTCTATTAGAAAACTCAAAACAAACAAACAAACAAACAAAACTCTCTGCAGAATGAGGCCATATAAAATCACTAGTTTCAGAGACCCATTATTACATGAGAGCAAACTAGGTCGTTTTCTGAGCCTCAGTTTCTCCTTTGCTGATGTAGGTTTAATAGGATTAGAAAGAATTAGATCAGATAATGCACAAGAAAGGGTCTAGGGCCATTCCTGGGGACTCAGGAAACGTTGAGAAGATCTGGTCAAATTTGAATGTTTGCAACCCTTATTGCCAGAGTTCATTTACATTCTCATCCGAGAAACAAACCACAGCCAAATAGATGGCGCAGGAGTGGCCACTGAAAAAAAGAGACTTTGAAGAGGTGGAGGAGGGAAGCTTACTGAAAACTGAAAATAACTATGCAGCCCCATGGTGAAGGCTGACATGCGTAATAAACTAATAAATGACTTAGTAGTACTCTATCACCCAGCACAGTGTGGAGAGAAGCTGTAGACTGAGATCCCTCCAAACTGTTCAGCAGCCCATGAACAAGCAGTTTGCAGAGAGCCAGGACTGAGGAAAACACCTGCAGAATCTGTGAGTGCCTCCTTGAAGTTGGCGCCTTGGGGCACCTCATCCCAGTCCCTGCCCTTCTCAACCTCAGGGAATGACAGAAAGTCTTCCACCATCCCTCATGCCGCCGTACCGCACCCCTCCACCCTCAGCATCTGTGTGCTATGGACCAACACTCGCACAGGTAGGAATCTGGTGACAATGAGCAGAGTGCTGTTGCCGACTTTGCATCCAAACCGCCAGATGAATACTGTTTTCTACCAATTCACATTTTACTACCACTCTGTAGTGGGGGAGAATCTGACCTGTGTTTCAGATTTTTCAGGAGTGCTCAAAAGAGGGGAATACACAACCTAGCAATAATTCACAGATGTAATGATCTGGGAGATTCACAAAAGAACCACCTGGCTTGGGCATTACACCTGAGTGCATGCAATTGCCCAGCTCATAGCAATCTTTAAAATTAGTGAATATGGGTTATCAGCAAGAGAAGAGGACTCTTGCAGACAAGCACAGGTCCCAGTAAAGAATGGCTTTATTTAGAACCAGTAACCCACAACTTCTTCTGGGGATAGGAACATAGAAAATTTTAACTTCCTTCCCACCATTTTCTTTTTTTAAAACGGGGTTTCTGTGTATCTTTGATGAGCGAGACTATCCTTAAAAGACCAAGCTGTGTTGGATTTGACTATCAGGTGCGCTTAAACTGGAAGCAATCTTGGGCATTGTCAAGTTGTAATATTTTTATTTTAGGGTGGAGGAAACTGAGGCCAAGGAAGGCTGTGTTATCGTTCCAGCCTAAGGTCTCACAGGAGAGCCAAAAAGAGAACCCAGGAATCCAAAACCCAGGAATCTGATATCATGAATTTTGCTGTATCTGCTCCCTCCTACATTGTTTTACT
Organism: Macaca nemestrina; assembly: GCF_043159975.1. Taxonomy (NCBI): domain Eukaryota; kingdom Metazoa; phylum Chordata; class Mammalia; order Primates; family Cercopithecidae; genus Macaca; species Macaca nemestrina. The sequence continues at coordinate 24,100,496 of NC_092143.1, read as the reverse complement.
GAAAAGTTTTCTTGAAGTTGGCATATTTTTTCCTTGCAGAAACTTACTACTATAATGGAAAACCAGTATCATTTGCAATAAATAAAAGGCACCATAAGTATAAACAGAATGAAAGTGATACAATGTTAAGTTCTAAGTAAGAAGGTTCTGAGATTATGTCCTGTTAAATAGTGATATTATCAAGTGAAATGTCCTTAATACCAGCAGAAGCACTGAAAGAACATTGGAAAAGCAATGGTTGTCTCAATACGTGACTCGATGCCGTTTAAGGTTGTATTTCCGTATCACCAACCATGTGGTCACACTCTCAGAAGCCCTGCACTAACCCTAACACCAGCCAGTAGCCTTGCCTCCTCCAGGCAGCCCACCAGAATCCCTGGAGAAGTAGCCTTGTCAGTGAATTATGTATGACTTTCTCAGTGGCTACACACTCTTCTCCTTTACCTTATTTTGAAAATTGAGAACCATTCTTGAATCTTAGGTGAGGATTGCTGAGAATGTGCTCAGAGAGTTAGGAAAACAATAGGAAAGGAAACTCACTAATTATAGCTTACAGAATAAAAACTGAGTTGCCAATTATAATCACTGAGATTGAAGTTCTCATAGAGGAAACATTTAATAACAAATACCTACTTTATGCCAGATGGGACATATGCTTTATCTCGTCTATTCTCTCAACAACCTTAAAAAGCAGATATTATTGGCTCCACTTCACACATGAGAAAAACAAGGCTCAGAGATGTTAAGTAACTTGACTCAAGTTACACAGCCAATAGCAGAATTCAAACTGAGATTTTTTTTTTTTTTCCAGACGGAGTCGGAGTCTCTCTCTGTCGCCCAGGCTGGAGTGCAGCCGGCCCACTGCAACTTCCACCTCCCGGGTTCAAGTGATTCTCCTGCCTCAGCCTCCTGAGTAGCTGGGATTACAGGCGCGCGCCACCAGGGCCGGCAAATTTGTGTATTTTTAGTAGAGATGGGGTTTCACCATGTTGGTCAGGCTGGTCTCCAAATTGAGATCTTTTATGCCAAATCTGGCTGCACATTAAGATTGTCTGGGAGTTTTTTTATAATGATCTGTGTCAGAGTTTCACTCACATTGACTCTCAGTGAATTAGTCCGATGTGAAGGTTTATCATGGTATTTATTTGCCAGCTTCCTAGGTGGTTGTAGTATCCATCTGGCATTAAGAAACCCTGGCTTTTAACCATAACCTGTGTTGTTATTCCCTTGTCACTTTTTAGTTATTTTTAAACTCTGTTTTCCTACATTTTCTTCATCATTTCCTAGTGAAATTTCAGGGAGCACGAAAGTTCGAATCTATAAGCAAATGGGTCACTGCCTGCCCAGCGTTGGAGCACCTCCAGCCTGAGAGTGGGACGTCCTGGACCCCAGCTCTGCTTCTGCTCTGAAATAGCCAGGACCCTAGGCAAAACACTCCTCCTTGTTTCCTCGTCTGCAAAGTGAAGAGGTTGAACTTGGTGATCTTTAAGCTCCCTTCCAGCTCTAAATTTCTGTGATCAGCTTCCAAATGCTATGAGCTGGTTGCAAAACCCTGTGGATGTACAGCCACTCTGCCTTTCCCATTTGTTCGCTTTCTTTTTCCCTCAGCTCCATTTCTATTTAATGAGCTTTGGCCCGAGCGAGCCCCGCTTGTCCTTCCCCAGTCCTCTAAGCTGCTCCCAAGGCCTTAGCTTATTTCCATGGGAGTTTTTTTTATTACAAATTTTCTTCTACTTTTTTTACCCAACTTTAGTTCCCTCCAGTCCATAGGGACTCTTCTTCATATACCCAAGTGTCCTTCCACAGATTTTAATTAAACACAATCATCTTCTTAAAGCTCCTCCCAAAGTGGCGGCCAGGGCTCAGAGGGTAGGGGTGGAGAGAAGAGGAGAAGTTCATTAAGTTCATTACCAGATAAATGTTGTTACCATATTTACCCCAAATCAGACAAGGGAGTTAAAATTCAAGTGTGTGCATGTGTACGCATGTGCATATCCAAATTTTAAGATACTTTCAGTATCTCTGTTCCAGATCCATTTTCTCCTAAAAAAAATATTAAACATAGAAGAATATTTTTCGGAATATGGATCATTTCCCTTCATGGAATTCTTCTTGTGCTGTGCCTTCATGAGTTTGTTTCTTAAGACATACAGGTCTCAGGATTCATCACCACAAAGCAATTTAGAAAAACTCAAAACGCAGGTTACTCCTTGCCCCTGTCCTATGTTATAGTTAAATCTAAGTCTAAGCCAATGGAAAGCTGTGAACCATGGGCCACTCCCTTCCAATGGACTTCTACTCTTGGGGTACACCTTGTCTGAGCATGGACTCGTCAGCCTTTCCCCACGAGTCCCAAATTTCCCTGAATTGCAACAGGCCCTGGAACATCTGTAATGCTAAATCTGAAGCGGATCATTCCACGATGATACTCAGAATTTTCTAGGGCATGACAGACTTTATGAAGCATTTGAACAGCTCCATGTCCCACAGGAAGAAAGACAATTTCCAGGCTGTGCCAGGATGGAGTATGGGGAGCATCCGACAGTTTTTCTGAAGGAAACAATTCTGTTGATTGGAACAGTATTTTGCAAAAGCCTACTCAGTTTTCATAGGTTGCAGCTTTTTAAAATCTCCTAACATCAGTTTTATATTTACCCTTGTTGTTGCTTTTTTTAAGTGGAACTAATAATCAAGCCTTTTAGGGCAAGTTTATTGTTTTGGATACAACTGTTTCCCATCCAACTCCACACAGCTACCTTCCCACTATTAGGTGGGATGAAAAGTTTTCAGTCCCTTTCATTACTCCTCCTTTGTCATAAAACCATTGGTGTGTTTCTGATTTCCAGAAAGAAAAGAGAGCATGTTTATGATTTTGCCTTTATTTTTAGGGACGTTCTTCAATTCCTCTTCTAACAGTGTATAGTGTTACAGCAATCGCGAGTTCTAATTTATTTATTGTTAAAATGCTAATTATGCATTTGCCTTGTTTTTACTGAAACTAAAGAAGTAAAAAGTTAACTCAGAACGTTTCCGAATACCCATTTGGTTTCCAAATGTACAATCAAGTCTTTCCAAAAAGCAGGACAGAGAAGGCTTGTTGGGATTTCAGATCCAGGGAGTCACTTTTAGATGAGGTTGCTCTCCATTTTAGCAGTGAGGCAGCATCTAACTTCTTCTGGTGGCTGTTGTAAGTGACAAACTGGAGCCACAGATCCCATATGAATCACAGGGAGAGCACTAGCCCCTAAATTGTGTTCCACTTTCCTATGGACAGCAGCAAACAGTGCCATTTGTGAAAGTATAGGAAGTCACTGGTCAGCAATGGGTGTGATGCAAGAGGCCCTGGAAGACCCCCCAGGATCCATGTCGCTAGCTGTGTATAACAGAAAGTCCACTGTTGAGGCTGGGCGTGGTGGCTTATGTCTGTAATCCCAGCACTTTGGGAGGCTGAGGTGGGCAGATCACCTGAGGTCAGGATTTCAAGCCTGGCCAACATGGTGAAACTCCATCTCTACTAAAAAATACAAAAAAAATTAGCTGGGCATCATGGTGCATGCCTGTAATCCCAGCTATTTGGGAGACTGAGGCAGAAGAGTCACTTGATCCCAGGAGGCAGAGGTTGCAGTGAGCTGAAATTGTGTCATTACACTCCAGCCTGGGTGACAGAGCAAGACTCTGTCTAAAACAAACAAACAAACAAACAAACAAAATCCACCACTGAATACATCAGAATATATTAGAATATCAGAGCTGAATGGAACTTGGACACCACTCAGCCCTGATCCCCACCTTACATTTGAGGAAACTGAGGCCTTGAAGTGGGAAATGACTTAGTCACAAACATTAAACTTAGCAAGTTAATGACAGAGCCAGGATTACAACCCTGGTCTCCTGACTCTAAAACCAGTGCTCTTTCCAAAAGTGAGTCCCAAAGCTTCATCTACATGTAGCAGCAGCGGGTTCTCCATTCTGCACCTGCAGCTCTATGAGGATGAAAAAGGTTCCCATTTATTAGTCGTTTGCCACATACCCGGTTCTGTGCTAAGTGCTTCGGCCACATTATCTCATTTAATTCTCATAACAACCCTTTGAGATAGGTATTATTACAGATAATTCAACGATAGCAGATCCAGAATTCTGTCTGGGTTCTTCTGTCTCCATAGCCCTTGGTCTAACTCACTGCCTTATTCTATCTCTTCTACTGCTTCTCTCAGCTCCTTCCACACCTACAGGCTCTGGACAGAAACTGCCCGTGACCTTCTTCCCTGACCACAGAAATCTGACAGTGAGTTCAGGTAGCAAGCAGATATCCCCAGATCTCAGGAAAAGTGGGCCTTTTCCCAGTGTCAGGAAGTAAATTATGACTGCTCTAACAATTCATGATAATCGCATTCCCCTGGCCCAGTGACTGGTGTAAGGCGATGTGTGATCCCATTATGGCCAATCCGAAATAAAGGAGAGAATTCTCAGGGCTCCCCTGACTGTCTAAAAAGATGGAGTTTCAGAAGATAAGACTTTTAGCCTTTGGCTCTCAGTTTCTGTGTAGGATACTGGCATGAGCATGAGATGCCTGGAGTTGAGGAAGCCAGATTGCAAACATGAGGTGATAACCATGAGGGGGAAAAAAAAACAAACCGCAAAACAAAAACAATAAAACAAATAAAAAGCAATACACTGAAGATGGAGTGGCAAGGCTTTGAAAAATTTGACATTGCTGAGCTATTGCACCAACCTAACAGTGCCTGCCTGCATATTTCTTGTTATTTTCAAAAGTTAAATACTTATCGCCTAGGCCATCATTAGTCAGATTTTCTGTTCCTGGAAGCTAGAAGCATTCCTGATATAAGCTGTTAGTTCAGAGATGTGTCACTTAAGGGTAGCTGCCCAGCCCCATGCCTCACCTTCTTTGTCAAATGTGTACTAGTTGGAGTTATACCAAGGTTTTGTAATGGATTTTATGCTCGGTATCATTTAATGCACGTCTGGAAGTATTTGCCATAGATTTATCTACTATCATTTGCAGTATGGATTTTTAAAAAAATTTCTATTGATATATAATCATACACATTTTGGGAGTACATGTGATGCTCTGACACGTGTATCAATGTGTGATGGTTATATCAGGAGAATTGGGATATCCGCTGCCTCAAACATTTATCTTTTCTTTGTGTTGGGAACACTACAGCTCTTCTCTTCTAACTATTTTGAAACATACAATAAATAATTGTTTAGTATAGTTTCCTTACTGAACTATCGAATACTGGAAATTATTCCTGATATCTAACTGTATTTTTGTATCCATTAACTAGAAGTATGGATTTTTGACTAAAGAAAATAAATCCTGATTCGTTGAAGATAACATTTAGATACAGGGACACATATCTCACATGTGTGGCCATATATTAGAGGTAATTGTTTTGTATCCACTATGAGTTGATAAATCACAAGATTATTCAGTACTCAACAGCAACTTGATAATTATTCAAACAGAATGCAAATGTTGGCCCTTCGAGTTCAGCTTGAGCCATATATACCATATACACCTCAGTCTGCGGATCCCCTACAGAAAAATAAAAAGAAAAGGCAATGACTCAGAATCTACACAGAGGTCCCATTTCTGCAGTGTTTCCCCAAATATACAGTCTTTTTCTTCCATCTTCCTACATGCATATTCTAAGATTTACTAGTTTTGAACACATACATTATGGGCATATGTTTACATTTGTTGTTTGATTCTGTCTTATTTTGAAACTATACTAGAGTACTCTGACACATAGAACTGTTTTCTAAGATGCTCTAGTTCCATGTCTGTCATCCCTGAATTGTCAGTTTTTCCATCAACAAACATTGGTGTGTGATGAGCATTGTGTTGAGAACTTAGGACTTGTATCTGAAAGAGTTGGGATGTGTGGTTTGTTTTTTCCCAGTGACAACACTAATAGAATTGATCCCAGCAACAAGAAGTTACAGTATCCTCTTATTCTTATCCAAGAATCCCATCCCCAGCCTTGGGGAAGGAAGAGAGAACTGTCAATGTTCTCCTCTCCTCTGGGGAGAAAGAATGGTGTGAGCAAAGCATCTAGCTCAAATATGGTAAGACAATAGTATCATATTTTTTAAGCGGGTTCTATAGACTTGCACTCAAGAAAAAACAACAAGGATATAATCAACTTCCTTGTTATCTAAGTCTTTTGTATCTAAGTCAGCTGGTCCTTTGGGAGAAAACTAGATAACCAGATGAGGCAACTTGTACAATCCACAAGAAAGAAGCTTATTTCAGAAACTATGAGCTTCTTGAGAATACTGGTTTGCTTCTTAATCATTTTTACATCCTCAGAACCTAGAATAATATCCCGCACAAAGCAGGTAACCGATAAATGTGTGTGTGATAAATGAATACACAGGGTTTATTATTATTATTATGGTCTTTTTATTATTACTATTATTTTTCATCATCATCATTATTATTAGGTACAGGTAGTCTAACTTGGTACTCTCATTTGAGATACTGTAGGATAAAGAAAACCAGTCTCTAATAAAATGTGGGATTCTGGTCTATTTTTCAAAGTCTGAGCTACAAAAGTGCCACAAAATGTAGTTCTGTGTCTAGATGAAATCTTATTTTAAACTTGCATTTTAAAAACTCTGGAATGAAAATCTAAGTTGGGGATCTCAAGTTGGTTAGAAAGGAAATTATTAAGGACCCTTTCTTACACTCTAAAGTGAGAAACATCACGTTGAAAATGCACCCACAGTGTTGGGACCTCGTAAAATATCCATGAAGAAAACTCTCTTAGACAAAAGTACCTGATTTTTTCGATCAAGCATTGTATTTGTCAGAGTACATGATTGGGGTAGCACTGACAGAAATTTTATCACATTTAACATTTGTTCATTTCACACTTCAGGCTCTCTCTCGATCGCAGAATTTATTTCATTGGCATTTGTCATATCTCGGCTATCTTCTTTCACCACTTTGTAGATGGTGGCTTTTTTAGGCGACTTTTTCTGAGCTGAGGATTTTTTTTTCTAGGATGCCAATCCAATCTGGTATTTCAAAATGCCAACACCATTGGCCCTGCTGGAAACCGATTAAACAATTTCTATGCCTAACAGCTCTTTTCAAGTTGCTGAGTTTTTGATTTTCATTTCTTAAGGCTAAATTTTCACACACACAAAAATTGCCCACTCTTTGCATGCAAATGAAGCAGTTTAGAAATGGAAATTCAAGCACAGTGAGCCCTGCATTAATTTACAAATCCATGGCATATTTAAAATATTTTTTCAAATTGCTTCACACGTTTTGGGTGTGTGACACATCGCCATTTAACTTAGTCAAAGTTATTTTGCTGATAAACTTTAGATAACTCTAAAGAAGGCATCTTTGGGAGAACCAAGGGAGAACTGTTTTCTGTTCCATTACATACATTTTTTTTCATTAAAATAAAACGGGATCAACTTGGGTGAGCTAGAGCTCTCTATAAAGACAGGAATTTCTCACCCAGATGAGAAACTTGACTGAATGGAAGAGGAAAGGGAAATCAATGTCCTTGTGAGTAAAAGTCTATGAAAGTACAGTGTGTATGTCATCAACACTTTACATTTCAATCCCTTCATTTCTGGTTCCTGTAAGAAGAGAACCCAAACGTATCTTCACGCCTCTGCAGAGATAAAAATAGGTAATCATCACTAGTCTTCAGAAAAGTATATCCTAGCTTTCTGTTTGATATTTGCAAAGCAAGAATGTACATTTGCCTCAAATAGGGCTATTGAAGGGAAAGACTTTTCATCCTTTCATTTTCTTATACTGCATCAAAGCTAGCACATTTTAGAACTGACATTCCTGAGGTTTTTTTTTTTAATTTAAAGGAAACCATCCATTTATCAATATCAATCAGCCTGTTCCTGATCAATTCAGATTTCAGTCGGACTTATAAATTATAACATGCTCTAATTATGAAGTTATAATAAGTAACACAGTGGTATTGGTGCAGGGACAAATTGTCCATGGAAAAGATTAGAGAGACCTGAGAAGACTCACATACATAGAAAATCTGACATTGCAAATAAGTGGGAAAGGAAAGACTTCAATAAGGGTGCTAGGACAATGGGAAAGAAAGAGAAAAAGAAGGGAAGGAAGGAAGAATGGAAGGAAGGAGGGAAGGAGGAAAGGAAGGAGGGAAGGAAGGAAGGAAGGAAGGAAGGAAGGAAGGAAGGAAGGAAGGAAGGAAGGAAGGAAGGAAGGAAGGAGAGAAAAAAGAAAGGGGGGAAGAAAGGGAGTGAGAGAGGGAAAAGAAGCGAGGAGGGAGGGAGGAAGGGAGGGGAGAAAACACAGAAAGAAAGGAAGGAGGGAGGAAGGATAAAAAGAAAAGAAAAGAAAATGGATTCCCCTCACACACACTATTCATTAAAATCAGTTCCAAATTAACCATGTGGAAAAGAAAACTTTACAATTTTTAGGGAAAAAATAGGAAAACATTTCTGCGACATCAGGATGAAGGAGGAGAGAAAATAAGTCACACAAAGAAGAAACTACAAAGAAAAAAAATACAGATTCAACCACATTAACTTCCACTCATCAGAAGACAACAAAAGAGAGTAAAGAAACGAGACCCCAAAACTGGGAGAAGATGTGTCTATAACAACTATGATTAACATAGGGGGAATATCCATAAAATAAAGAACTTCAATGATTCAAGAAAAAAACAACCCAAGAGGGGACACACAGCCGATGGGCAAAAGAGATGAAGGGGCATTTCACAGAAGAGGCAAGATGAATGCCCATTACACAAATGGGGAAATGTTCATGAATCATCAGGAAAATGCATAATGAAATCACTAGGAGATACCATTCACTCCCATGAGGTGGCAAACGTTTTAAAGTGTGACATATCAAGTATTAAAATGATGTCCAGTAAGGATATGGTATAACAGGCACTCCTGTACACTGGTGGTGGGAGCAAAGTTGTTAATCTTAATTTGGAATGCTATTTAGCATCACCTAGTAAAATTAAACTTAGGCCAGGTGCGGTGGCTCACGCCTGTAATCCCAGCACTTTGGGAGGCTGAGGCAAGCAGATCACCTGAGGTCAGGAGTTCGAGACCAGCCTGGCAAACATGGTAAAACCCCGTCTCTACTAAAAATACAAAAAATTAGCCGGGCATGGTGGCACATGCCTGTAATCTCAGCTACTCAGGAGGCTGAGACAGGAGAATTGCTTGAACCCAGAGGCAGAGGTTGCAGTGAGCCAAGATCTTGCCACTGCACTTTAGCCTGGGCAACAAGAGCGAAACTCCTTCTCAAAAAAAAAAAAAAAAAAATTAAACTTGTGCACACTCCACAGCCACTCCCAGATGTATTCACTCCCAGATATACAGCCAATCCCAGATGTAGATATAGATGACATAGATATAGATATAGACATTGAGCCAAGAGAAGCTTGTGCACATGTTTACCAGTCAATATACATAAGAATATTCACAGTATCATTGCTCTTCAGAGCAAAACAAGTCAAACATCCATAAACAGAAGAATATATGAATGAATGATGACACAGTCATATGCTGGAATGTAATACGGCCACCCATTAACACAGTTAAATCTGAAATATATAACATTGAGCAATCAGAAAGCAAGTTTCAGGAAAAATGCATACATATACTTTTATTTACCTGAAGTTCTAAAACAGACAAAATTAAGTAATAGCTTATTTAGGAAAATCTATACATAAAGCAAACCAAAGGTGTTACTAACACAAAATTCAGGAGAGTGACTATCTCTGGAGAGTAGAAGAGGAGATTACAATCTGGGGAGGTCCTGCCTAAGGCTTCACAATGAACCTCTTACTGGGTTCATTTTATCATTAGTCTTGAAATTGTACATAGATATTAGATCTATTTCTTTGGAATTATTATATATTTATTTTTTAAGTTTCAAAACAAACTTTGATGTGTGAGAGCCAAATCAAGGTTACGAACATGCACCACCACCCCCCCCCCCCACCACATCCTACTCCAGTTTGTCTTAAATAGTAAGTTATTTCCAAAACTTTTCTCCAGAAGGCATGTGAGCTTCCTCCTCACAACACTGTTGGGGAAGAATATGAGCTGATACAACAGCATTGATTCTGAAAGCCCTTTGCACACCTGTGCTTATCACTGCTGTTACAGTTGTATTGTTGTTCGTGCTGCTGTTATCTATCGTGCTTGTCTTTCTGCCACGTCATAGACTGAGAAAACACTTGACAGTTCGTTGACTTGATGCATCAGTTCCATTTTAATAGCTCCTATAGTAGGTGACATTTGAAAACAAGTCTCCAGCAAAGAATCTTGTCCTGAAGTCCCAATCAAGCAAACTTTGTACACATGGACTAGACAGACGTTTTCCGGCGAAGCATCTTTATCATGTATAGATGTGTTTAGTCCATGCTTGTTAGACCCTGAATTTCTATATGCAGTCCCAAGTAAATGACGGATGTGTATTTCTTCCTATCTTAAATGTACTTTCTTTAGCTACTTTAACATCTCTCAAATCAGGATGCATTTGCAATCTATGGCATAACATAGTTTGACAGCATTTTTTTTCTTTCTTAGTAAAACACAAAATAATGGTTTTCTTAAAGTTGATGATTTCTTGGTTTCTCTGGCCTATAACATCAAGTTTCCACAGGAATTCCCATCAATTGGAGAGGAAAAAAAAAGCAGATGCCAGAACATAGAGAGATCAAATGCTGCCACACTGCCTAGAGACTGGAAATGACAGCCTGCAACAAGCCACACCTGAAGGCTGCTCTTAAGGGCAGGAAAATGGAAGGTCCAAGGAGGAGGAAAATGCTGGTTTGGTTCCATTTGAACCAAAATGCTGGTAAATGTTCACTTCAACCTTTTGTGATTTTGTGTTCATTTCAAAACACAGACAAAAATGCATTAAAGCTGAACTATCAAGGACCCTCTGCTAACCTCTGACCTCAGGAAGCTCTAAGCACAGCTCAAAATGTTGAGCCAAAAGAGATATACAGGTAGTGACAGCCACAGCATGTGCAGTGAAGCTCAGCAGTGCCACCGAGGACTTCTGTCCCAGCAGTGAGAATGAGAACAGAGTTCACGACAGCCACTCCCGAGCTCTGAGAAGCAGTTCCACAGTGTGCAAAGGATGGAAGAAGCTCTTCACCAAATTCTCTGATTAATAAAGGATATATCATGTTGCCCAGGTGGTCTTGCACAAGTGGTGTGATGCATATGAAGAAATCCAGTTGAATGAATGAGCAGTAATTCATAAATCTCCAGGACTTACAAAAATCCTTATAGAGCAAAAAATAAATAAATAGATTCATGGGTTCCCTGAACCCCTTTCATTAGTTAACCCTGCCCTGGCTTAACTTTTATTTCAGTAATGGTCTCTGATGTATATGGCACCAGACTGAGGATTTACCAAATGATGTGAGTATGTATTTTTTATATAAAGTTTCTAAAAGAGTTATTTGTATCTATAGATCCTTTGAGCATTTAAGAACTACTTGATAGGTTGCAATGTAGGTATTATAGGCTATATTTGCAGTGTTGGGCACCAAGTTTTCTTCAGGATATTGAGATGAGATTCTTTCTGTGTTTCACAGGAATTATCTAAATTTCTGGGAGTGGCATCTACAGTTTTCCATCTGTTCGTGTCAGAACCTCCTTTAACTAAGCCTCTCTAGAAGGAGGGTCTTGCTTATTTGGTTTGATGTGTTATTGGTGAGGCCAAGTCTAATATCATATACACACAGTGCTTAATAAGCAAGAACTGTTCAGAGTTTGAGTTTAATTTGGACACAGTTGGGCACCATGGCTCATGCCTGCAATCTCAGTACTTTGGGAGGCCAAGGTAGGAGGATGACTTGAAGCCAGGAGTTTGAGGTCAACCTGGCCAACATAGCAAAAAAAAGTTCTTGTAATTTTTACACAAATGGTTTTAAAAAACAGCCGGACATAGTGCTGCATGCCTGTAGTCCTAGCAACCAACCCAGGAGACTGAGGCAGGAGGATTGCTTGGGCCCAGGAGTTCGAGGTTACAGTGCACTATGTGGCGCCACTGCACTCCAACCTGGGCAACAGAGCAAGACCCTGTCTAAAAATAAATAAATAAATAAATAAATAAATAAATAAATAAACACCAAGCAGGAGGCAAGAGCAGAACTTGACATGTTTGGCTTTGTTTTGAGAAAACAAAATTTACCTGATGCCTGATGTAGCCTGGTCCTGAGTGATGTCATCCAACATGCTCCCACTCAAGGCACAGCCTCCTTGAGTATCCCATATCCTTGGGGGAAATCAAGATAAAGACTCTCACCACTTCCCATACAGTAAAGGAAATTTCAACGGAGAAAGAAAGAATGTAGGTAAAACTCCAGACCAGCAGCCTGAGCCGCTCTCTGCCACCTGGCCTTATTATAACACCCTCAAGGGTCCTACCAATGCCGTGCCTTCTTTCCACTCCATGGAATACTGCACTGGAAACGACACTGGGAAGTAGTTTGCTTCCAGTGCCCTGACATGTGACAGTTTCCTGCATGAGACTTTTATTCTTATTTGGCATTTGGACTTTTAAATGACTCCGTGATTAATGCTTCGATGCTGCACGTGATAATTGTCTTGGCAGAAAGATGTCTTTGTTCTTGCCCACTCACCTTTTGTATAGTGTTTCCCACTCCTGTTCCCTTTTTATGAGTTGTTGATGTTCATCTATATTTAGCGAGTGTTTTGCTAATATCCAAGGAGTCATCAAAGGTGCAGCTGCTTCGTCGCTACAGGAAACCCCCGCTTTAGGGGGCTAGCTCTGCTCTAGGAGGATCTGCTTTGGAACCGTCCTCTGCATAAGGATGAGAAATGCTCTTCTTAATTTTTAAATTAGCTGGCTGAGGCATCCGTCTTTTCCCCCGTTTGGGGCTCGATGAACTCATATGTTATTCTTGGTTGAATGTCAGACTAATGAGGATGTTTTTCTGATGGTCTTTATTTGGAGTTATATTCACTTGTTTTTTCCTCCCTTTCCAGGGGCTCCTTTCTTCATTGTGTGGACATGTGACCTTGCTTTTATGTTTTCAGTGTCCCAAGCTAGGAAACTTGTGATAGTCCTTTCCTGTTCCTTCCTGAGTTACTGGTTTGTGTCACAAATGCTTGGCTCACTTCCTTCATGTCCTTAGAAAAGGAGATCCCCTAAAATGGCTCCCCCACCCCACTGCCTTTTTACCATGTGTGAACACGGCAGCAGAAGTCATTACAAGGTCCACCCTTCTTGAATGTCATCTAAATCTGGTTAATTGACAATATACTCAAAATATTCTATTTTAAAGCAATCTCACTATAAGACAATGTCATCGTAGAGTTCTCACTGTGCTCTAAGCTGCCTCTGTCCACAAAAAGAGAATGCTCAAAGACAATTCCCCATAAGGCCTTATTAGTCTCTCCAGCAACTCATTTTTAGTCTTCCTTAGAAAGAGAAAATATTTATTCTCCATTTTTTGTAAGGCCATGCCCTTACAAAAAAATAAAATAAAATAAATTGGTCGGGTATAGCGGTGCATGTGCCTGTAGTCCCAGCTACTCAGGAAGCTGAGCAGGGAGAGTTGCTTGAGCCCGGGAGTTCAAGACTGCAGTGAGCTACAGTCGCACCACTGCCCTGCAGCCTCGGTGATAGAGTGAGACCCTGGTCTCTTTAAAATAAAAACTTAAAAGTCAAGAGTGAAAAAGAAATCACCCTTTTCATACACATCTTGAAACAAAATAAGTAGGGAAGGGAATTTTGGAATGGATTTCACAAGTTCTTTTGAAACTGACAGCAATCCACCAGAGAAGGAAAACTAAACACAGAAACTAGAATGGGTAGGAGGAGGGCATTTGAAGTAGTCGCTTCTACTTTCATTATTGCCCCTCCATCCAGTATGCATATGTGCTCTTGTGGCAGAATTAGAGAGATGGAAAAACCAGCATTCCCAGGCAGCCCGCTTCATGCGAAGCTTTAACACACCTTTTGGAGACACATTGTAGTGCAGGTACCTCCCTCATGGTGATGTTATGAGGAGGAAATGAGTTGATGTTAAACGGTGTCCGGCATATAATAACTGCTGTAAAGCACTTATAAGCCTAAAAATGAACTTCAGCCAAATAAATAAATATATATCCATTTGATTTTCATCATCCTCTGAGCTAGATTTTTGGCACAGACACCATTAATTGCCTGCTCAAAAGCTACTTCCTTCCCCTTTCCTCGTGGGCAGGGCTGACCTCCACTTGACAAATTCTGCCTTTCCCAGCATTCCTTGCAACTGAAGCATAAACTTGGAACCCAGTCCTGGCCCATGGAGCCAGAGGACATTTTTGCTGCGGTCTTTTAGAAAGATTTTCCTGCCTTACAAAAAAAGCAGATGGAGAAGGAAAAGCCCCCTCTATGCTTCCTGTCTTTTTACATCTTTCTCTGACAGTCATCTCTGAAGAAAACAAGAACCTAGTTTTGCTAAACTAACGCTGGAACCACCTCCACCCAGGTTTGTTGTCAAGCATTGTGTTGAGATAATGCACTTATGTCCTTACTCTTTAAGCCACTTCCAATCAGGTGGTCAGTTACTTATAGCCAAATACATCCCAAAGAATGCAAGACTATTTTACATAAGGAAATGGGGGATTACAAAAGTTCAGTAAATTTGCCAGCCAGACAAGTGGTAGAGCTAGATTTTGAACCTGATCTAACTCTAGAGCTTGAGTTAGATCTTACTCAAGATCTTACTTATTACTGCTTACCAGGAAGCCGCTACCACAGTGCTCACCAACTGGACAAACTAGTTTGGGGTTTGGAACTCTAAGGAACCACTGTGTGCAGGGATGACTGGAAAGAGTATAATATTAAAAATGCCTTATGTATATATCATGTCTTGAGAGTCAGGGCTGGAGATAAATACTTAGGAGTCATCAACATGCCAAGGGTACTTTAGAGCCCTAGGGCTGTTGAATTCTAGGATGCGAAAGAGAGAATATGGAGGACTGAGCCTTGAGCTCAGGGCTTACTTTATTGAGTGCTTACTATATGCCAGGCACTGTGCTACTTTAAAGATATTAGTCCTTATAACAAATCAGAAGGCAGATACTGTTATTGATCCCACTTTACATATGGAGAAACTGAGGCAGAGTGGTTTGTTTGTTTGTTTTGTTTGTATCTTGTCCAAGATAACAAAGCTAGTAAGTAGTGAAGCATAATATAAATTCAGGGAGTCTGGCTCTAAATTCCTGACCACTATAATATTTACTCTCAAGAGCTCTGCTTCTGTATCTTAGGCCTAGCTTATAGAGATGTGCTTTTATAATTTGGAGGATGAGTATATTAATACTATCATTAATATCATAGATGTCAACAAGGTCAACCCTAAGATTGTGATCCTCCAGCCTGGCCAGCTGGCACTGTAACCAGCAGATCGCTGCTGATATTCACTGCTGGATTACCTAAAGGACGCTCTAATGCACACACAAAAACACCAGTGAATTATAACCAGTAAAGGAGAAAAGTTCAACTTCAAAGAACTTCCCCAGAAATTTTCAATACAAAATCTGAAAAGACACATTTTTAATTTTAGCATGCATGCGAGCTTTGGGCTTTATGGTTTTGTATTGTCCTTATTTTTAGTTTCTAGGTCTGAATCCAGCCTTGTAATGAGGAAGTCTTGAGGGAAGACACCACCACATGGCCCTGTTTCAGGATTTCATCATCTCTCTACACATTGTTACAGGAGCTCTTGACCATCTGCCTCTCTCTCGTCTTATCCTCCCTGATTTCATCCTTCATAGTGTGATATAAAAAGCTATCAAATATAAATCTAAGCTTGTCGCTTCTCTCTCCTACTTAAAGTATTCCCAATCATCTATAGGATAAAAATCTAAGCACCTTAATAAGCATAGAATTCAAAGCCCTTGGCGATCTGGGTATGTTCATCCCTCTGGCTTCATGTCCTGACCATTCACACATCAAAATACCAACATATCATTTGGTATACTACACCGACATACACAGACACACAGCCATAGACACACACAGACACAGACACACACAGTCACACACAGACACACCATGTTTCTCATACCTGTGGGGCTCTGCTCATGGTGTTCTCTCTTCTTAGAATGCCCTTCCTACTATCTCACTTCAACTATACTTTAAAATCCATAAAGATTCTTCAATAAACTTCACTGTACCACTTACTGCTATCTTGACAAATTACCTAAATTCTCTGGGACTCCTTCCTCACGTTTAAAAATGGGGTTAAATGGAATACTATGTAGCCATAAAAGAAGAATAAAATCATGTCTTTTGCAGCAACAAGGATACAGCTGGAAGTCATTGTCCTAAGAAAATTAATGCAGGAACAGAAAATCAAATATCGTATGTTCTCACTTATAGATGGGAGCTAAACACTGGTTATTTGAGGACATAAAGATGGCAACAGTAGACACTGGGGACTACTAGAGGGTAGTGAGTAGGAGAGATGAGGACAAGGGTTGAAAAACTAACTATTGGATACTATGCTCAGTACCTGGGTGGCAGGATCAATCATATCTCAAACCTCAGCCTCATGGAATATACCCAGGTAACAAGCCTGCACATGTATCCCCTGAATCTAAAATAAAAGTTGAAGTTATTAAAAATAAAACAAAAATGTAGTAAATAACAATTTCTGAGATAATCCAACTATACATTGTCTACAATAAACTCACTTTAGATCTAAGGATGCACATAGGTTGAAAGTGATAGGATGTAAAAGGATATTTCATGCAAATAGTAAACAAAAGAGAGCAGAGGTGGCTACACTAATATCACACAAATAGAGTTTAAGTCCAAATCATTACAAGAGACAAAAAAAGACATTATCTAATGATAAAAGGTCAATTTATCAAGAAGATAAAACAATTATAAACATATATGTACCAAACATCAGAGTTCATAAATATATGAAACAAATATTGACAGATTTGAAGGCAGAAATAGACAGTTTGACAATCATAGTAGAGGACTTCAAAACCTTGCTTTCAATAATGGATAGAACAAAGAGACAGAAGATCAATAAAAAAACCCAGAGACTGGAACATACTACAGGCCAATTGGACTGAACAGACATATACAGAACATTCCTCCCAACAATAGCAGAATACATATTTTTCTCAAGTGCATATGGAACATTCTCCAGGATAGATCACACGTTAGTTCACAAAACAAGTTTTAATAAATTTTAAAAGATTGAAAAAAAGTCTGAAATATCTACTCTGCCCACTATGTCTCAAACACTGTGCCAGGCACTAGGAATACCATGTGGATAACACAGATGTAAGTTCTGCCCTCAGAAAGATTGTAGTTTAAGTGGAGTTACAGAAAAATCAATTGCAATGCAATATGGTAACTTGTTGCATTTCAAAGTGTAGTACTTGAGTTATTTTCAGATACAACACCTTTGCTTAGTTGTATAGTCGCCCACCATAGGGCCTGGGCTGTACATAGCTGTGATTCTCCCTCAGAGACTATAATTGAAGCTGCTCTGCATCAAATTTTGTCACATTAATAACCTTTTGGATGCTACCTAAGGCAGATTTAAAATGTGACTGCCAATTATTTGGCACTCCTGTGATCAGGGAATGAGGTCTCTATCTCTTCCCATTGAATCAGGTGGGCTGGCAGTTTTGGCCAGTGGAGTATGATAGAAGTGATGCTATGTAACCTCAGAGTCAGCTTTCACTTTGTTCACTGGAACCCACACACTTGGAGCCCTAAAGCTAGCATGTAAGAAGGTCAACTTCTCTGAGACTTCTAAGCTAACAGGGCCACATGTAGATGTACTGGTCAACAGTCCCAGCTGGGCTCACCTTTCAGCACTTCAGCCCAAACACCAGACATGTGATTGAAGAAGTCTCCTCAGAAATGGGTCCTCCAGAACCAGCCCTCATAATCCAAGTTAACTGTACCATTCAAATTACCCCAGCTGAGACTCCAGACATTATGAAGCTGGGAAGAGCTTTCTTTGAATTCCTGATTCACAAAATCTGTGAGCAGAAGTCTGGGGGTAGTTTGTTACATAGCAATAAACAATTAGAATATTACCGCTTCATAATAATTTGCAGTTTTACCACACTGGACCAATTTATCAAACTATTGATTCAGAGCTTCAAATCTGTCTCTCACTTATCCCCCTGCAATACTGCAACATAATTTAATTCCAATGCCAACCACTCAGAGTTAGCATCAGACTCCATAGGTTTAAGGGCATGCTCCCCAATAAGATGACCTGTACTTCATATACCAGCTGAAATTTCAGGGGTGCCTAGGCTACCTGCACTTCTGACCAATTGGCTACATATCCTGGGAGTTTCCATGGCCTCACCCGTGTTGAATAATTTGCTAGAATGACTCATAGAACTCAGGAAAGTGCTTCACTTACAACTACAATTTTGTTATTAAAGGATACTAATTAAGACCAACCAAATGAAGGGAGACGTAGCAAGGTCTAGGAGTGTCCCAAACACAGGGCTTTTGTGCCTTTACCTCATTAAATCAGAGCACATCACTATCCAGTCATACTGATATGTTCACCAAGCAGAAAACTGTGAGCTTTGGTGTCCAGAGTTTTTATTGGAGTTTCATTACATAGACATGAGTGATTAAATAATCTCCAACTCCCCTCTCTTCCCCAGACGTCAGACTGGCTCAAAGTCCCTCTCTAATCACTTGGTTGGTCTTTCTGGTGATGAGCCTCACCTGAGTCATCTCATTAGCCTAAGCTCAGGTGTGATCCAAGGGGCCATGAATAAAAAGGTACTCTTATTACTCAAGAAATTCCAAGAATTTAGAGTACCCCTCCTAAGAATTAGGGATAAAGGCCAGTCGAATTATTTCTTATACAAACCCTCCTTCCTCCCCATGTACTACTTCATTATATTGGCAGACCCAGCAAACTACATTTCTGCTTTGATGCTGGCTTCTTGTTAGGCTTAACCAAAGGGGTGTTAGAAGAAGACTGGAAGGAGGAGGAAGATATTTACTGCTTTGTGTTTGCCTCCTGTTTTCTTCCCATCCCTGTGGGCATCACCCCAGCCACACTTTCCATCCTGTAATGGCAGTTCATTTCAATACCTACTATCCATTAAAATTTGTGGTTTTCCTACACTCCCAGAACCAGGTTCATTATGCCCCCTCAAAAACATGAGAACAAGCCAGTCATCAACAGTTACCACTCCCATGTAGACATCCAGGTCTCAGTCCATGAAGCCCCTTCTCCCAGCTCAGAGACACCAGCACCAGTCAAGCAGAATCTCTTCCTCAAAAGTCTGTGTCCCAGCCACACAGGGTCCCCCATCCAAGTTCCAAGACACTAGAACCAGCCAGCTAGTAGCATCTCCTCAAAAGTCTTAATTTCAGCTCTACATACCCCATCTCCAAGTTTCTAAGTTTTAATAATTCTAACCACTGCACTTTGTTTCCTAAACTCTGGGGATGATACTTTAGTTCATTTTTCCTTTTCTCCAATATCTAGTTATAAATTTTTATATTTAATTCCTTCCGTTAAAAAAGACTGGTGTCATTTTAATCTACTGACAGATATACAGACTGTCAAAGATGACTCCTCTCCAGAATTGGTAATAATTCCATCATCACAAGAGTTCACCCTTGGCTTCCTTGGACTTGCCACAACATCGTAACAGGAGCTTTAGACCTGCACTATACAATAGAACCTACTATGATAATGAAAATGTTGCAGTTGTTGAGATTGGCAATGCCCAACATGATGACCTATTGCCTCCTGTGACTGTTAAGAACAAAAATGTGACTAGTGCAAGCAAGAAACTAAATTTCCAGTTTTATTTATTAATTTTAATTTTATATAATTAACCTTACTTTAAATAACTACATTTCACTAGTGGCTATGGTATTGGATAGTACAGCTATATGCTTATTCTTATCTCTCTCATTTACTAGAACTTGTTCTATTTTTCTGCTAATTATGTTGTGGTCTGTCTTACCAACTGTGAGCTTCTTGAGGCATCACTGATTGTCTCAGTACCTGGGTACATGGCATAAGGAGACATTCAAAAATGATTAACAAATTAAGTATAGTGTGTAACCAGGGTAGTGCAGTGGACAAAGACTGAGGCCATGTGTCAATGAAGAAAGTGATAGCCTTGGATTGTAGAATACAACTACTAGGACAGGACACCTAACCTGTTTGTGCCTCACTTTCCTCATATATAAGATCATTTATATCCCACAAGTTGCACTTGTTAGAAATCATGGTACTACTTACAAAATTGATCTAGAAGCTAAAGTTTCACCTTGGTATTAATTTTGATTGACATTCTATCTATCAAAACTAAGTTTAATACCTTATCCTCCTACCCGTGTCCTGTATCAACTAGATCTTTAAGAAACAGAAATATATGTCTTTTAAGCAGAAAATACACAGAAAAAGTTCTAGAAAGTTTGTCTCTGCTCCTTGGCATGAAGGAAAGAAGGACGAACTCCACTTCCTTCTATTATTCATTCATCCAATTGGTCATTCAATAAATAATTATTTCACAAATTTCAAGTATCAGGCATTGTAATGCCCAAAACTACTTTTTTTTAAGATTATGTAAATTAAATCTTTCTACCAATCTCTCTCATGGCAACTTTTGCTTCCATTAGTAGTGTATAATATAGTTAAATATTCTACAAATTATATAATTGTATCTGTTGTACATTCTGTCAATTAAATGGTAAGCTAAATGAGGGTGGAAACCATACCTGTCTTTTCAACTTGCATCCCCAACAAAACCGTAATGTCTATGTAGCATCAATGTAGTGTAATTATGTGACCACTAAATTGTTTTTGAATAAACGAATAAAGAGAAAAAGAATGCCATAGATACCATTTTGAAAATTAGTCACTAATGCCATGCCTCACAAGAATTTAATAATCCCATTTGACAAGTTTTCTCAAGAAAATTGTCAACCAAGAACTGGAATTCCAAAGCCCAAAAGGGAATGTGGCTAGATAAAACATAAAGATCATAACTGAGCCCACAGTCCTCTGCTCATTAAATCAATGGCATTCAATGAATTAGCCCAAAACAAAGAACTTGAGAGGGGGCATAAAAAGATATTTTAAATTTGCAAAAGAGACAAGTTCTTGAAAATTCAATCTTTCCATTGCAAGAGCAGAGCTTTTTGAAGAAGAAAAAGAGTTCTGACCTTCAAAAAGCTAATAGTCTGAAGTGTTAAGCCAGAAAGGAAGAGAGAATGCCTGATGATGTAAACTACAGTTTTCTGGCCCAAAAAGAGACTCGTGTTGAACAGTATGTGGAAGGAAGAAGGGAAGAAGAAGCAACGGGGAGTCAGAGAATAGTTTAGATACTGGTGGATTTAGATGGTTTGCCCCTTCCCTCCAAGCCAAACCCTATACTAGGAAAGACATTCCAGAAACTCTAAATTCAAGAATCCCAAAAAAGGTTTATAGGTCCTTAAAGTAGAGGCTGAAGTCTAGGTAATCAGCAGTCTCATGGAGAAGTCCCTTGTTCCAACACAGTTTTGCAACAGTCAAGTGAAAATGGTAGTAGGACATATCTGCAGAGAGGCTTTATGATGATACCCTGAGCCTTCCACAATACCAGTGAATTAGAGAGAGCATCTGAAGTCCTCCATGCACAAAGAGAGGGGTTTATCATGAAGCTAAGGAAGTTTAGGCTTCAGAGCCCTCATTTGCATACCCCCTTTACAAAGCCCCAGAAGAAGTCCTGGTAATGTGTTCACATGGTCCGAGGTTTTTATAAAATTCACAACGGTAAAATATTTTAACGCAATTAGTTAAGACCACTGTTTCTTTTCATTGCAACTTCCTCTCTGTCACACTTCCCTCTGTGTCAGATGGTGTTGGAGTAGCCATCAGCATATTTTTGATACAGCTAAGAGGAAGTTGAATTGAGGATACATTTATATTTGAGTTTAGTCAGATATATTTACATGGTTCCCAGCCACTTCTGTGTATAATTGTTTATGCTAGCTATCCAAGTATACAAATGAGTGCCAAAACTCCTCCTAGCATCCACTGTGCCAACTCAGCCAGAGTCATGGCACAAAGTTACAGAGCCCAAAGTTACAATATGATGTAAACATATCCTACAGCACCAAGAACCAGAACAAGATGGGTAGTAGAGAACAGTTTAAAATGTATGAGCCAGGTGCTGGCCTATGGAAAGTTCTTCCAGTCAAAAGAGGTACGAAATTATAAAGTAAAGCATTCAGCTTTCATTGATGCCTACTCAAAATGAAAGTGCTTCCAAGCCAGGAAATATACCAATTAATATATTCGACTTCCATGAAATCATCATTTTTTACCCTGTTTCTTAAAGGTAGCTCTCAAAATTAAATTAGGCCTCTCACCACAAGCCCTGCGTTCTTCCCTGCTGTACCCAACGGGGGCACAGATGTGCTGAAAGTGCACACAGATGGTGCTAGACCTGTGGGGACCTTACATGCAGGAGAACAAGGACACAGAGGGAACCACGTGGACAGAGACAAGGGCCCTTAGGACCCTTCTGCTATTAATACAAAAAGGAGAGATGCTGATAGTCTAAGACCAGAGGAATGCCTCCCCCAAATACCAGAATGGAACTTAACAGGTACTTTGGTCAACACCCAGCGAGAAGGGGAAAGGAGAGATTTGGCTCTGAATAAAAGACTAAATACTCAGGTGACCAAAATCCTATGGTGATTAAGTTGACATGAAAGTGACTGATATTTAATTCCCTGACATCAGCGGGAAAAAAGAATTGAGATCCTATTTCAGTTCAGTTACAGAAAAAGAAGGTTAATCTTTGGACACCTGAGTTTTGTGACACTAAACTTAACACCCAGCAAAAGAATCACAGAGAAATTCTGCCAGAGTGGCTGAGTCAAGTCAATATACAATGTTTCTGGTGACAAGGTTGAACTTTACTTGAGTCCTATGCTTCTGGAAAACAATGTTGAGTAAGAAATCCCCCGCCCTCCTCTGCACCCACTGGTATTTTTGGGAACCAATGAACCACGCTGCTCTTTTATATTCTAAACAAAATGCATCACTCTCCTTCCTCATGCCTACCATAAGACTCACAGATGACTCTTTTGTTTACCTGCTTCTACAAAACCCTACAGTCCCTTCTTTCTTTCCCCTGAGATATTCTTCATCAATGAACATTCTCCCTATTGCAGTGGTCTGAGTAAAACTATCTCCTTAATTGCCCAGAGTATTACATCTTGACGCTGGTATGTTCTCAGTAAGCAGTAACCCAAAGGCTAGTTGAGTCTGCAGTTATAATCATAAAACTAGGGTTTTATAAGCAGAGTGCAGTTGGGCATATGAAGGATCTGAACAATCAGTTCCATCAAGAAGACTCTTCCGAAGTTAAAAAATAAAATAAAATTGCAGACTTCCAAATGATTATGGCTGTGTTTTACACAGATTTGAAAAAAGAGATGACCAAAAAATTTCCCTGAATTTAGCAATGATTTACAATAAATTTTATTTTTTCAATCCCGAGGGAGCTCTACACACATTTGATGAATTCAAACTTATGTCCAGGTAAAAATAATTATTTCTGTTGAAGAGCCACGCTTAGTGACTACACACCTTCAGAGCCTTTTTCAAGTATTTCGATGACACTCCAAGATATTTGAGTCATGTGTTAGAAACAATGAACTTTGTTTCAGGTAAAAATTAAAACGTGAAGAAAGAGGGGTTGAAACCTAATTCACCCCTAAGCTGGGAGCTAGGAATACTCAGAAGCAAATGTCTCTTCCAAGATCTCCTTATGTGGCCCCACAGACAAGGATCACCCTGAAACCTCTCCATTCCTCCAATCTTGTCATCTACGCTCTCTTTCTCTTTCTCTGACACACACACACACACACACACTCTCTCTCTCATGCACACACTCTCTCACATACACACTCACACATACTCTCACACACACACTCTCACACTCACACACTCTCAAACATACACACTCACACACACTGGCTCCCTCTCACACACATTCACACCCTCTCTAACACACTTGCTCACACACACATACAGTCTCACACACTCACACAATTTCTCGCACACACTCACACTCTCACACACTTTCTCTAACACACTCCTCCACACACACTTTCTCTCACATACACCCTCTGTCACACACACACACACACAAACTTCATTTCTGGCTCTATACTCAGGCCTCTACTTCCCAATGACCTTGATCGTTTGAGAAGAAGGAAAAAGAAAAGTCTGTTCTTCGAGAAGTTCAGAGATCCGTCTTCCCGGGGCCCACTCCAGGGAAAGGAAAGAGACCAGGGCAGAGAGCAGCCAGGCCAGGGGTCAATCCCGGCTGCATTCCGCTCCCTGGCCCCATCCTTCCTAAGCTTACCACCTGCTATCCAGCCCAAGCTTGAAATTGCCAACAGGAAAGAAAAATCTACATTTGTGAAAACACAGACAACAGGTTTGTGGATATTTCCAAACTGGTTTGAAGGCAAGATATTTTGTAAATATTATGAAAGGAATAATGTATTGGTCATAATTTGTATACCATAGCAAATGCACATATTATCCTTCCTTAAAACTATGCAGACAAACCCACACATATTTTGCAGGCTTCTTTAGAAATGTAATGAATATTAATTTAACATCTAGTCAAAATGTTCAAAACCAGCTTTCGTGCCATGTGAAGCAGAGGATCACCCTGCCCGTACTGTGGGGGGCACAACTTTCCAGAGTGGAGTCGTTCACTGTCTTTTCATACGGCAGCATTCCATTTGTTTGTTTGTTTGTTTTGAGATGGAGTCTCGCTCTGTCACCCCGGCTGGAGTGCAGTGGCATGATCTCGGCTCACTGTAACCTCTGCCTCCTGGGTTCAAGCGATTCTCCTGTCTCAGCCTCCTGAGTAGCTGGGACTATAGACACCCGCTACCACATACAGCTAATTCTAGTAGAGACAAGGTTTCCACGTTAGCCAGGCCGGTCTCAAACTCCTGACCTCAGGTAATGTGCCTGCCTTGGCCTCCCAAAGCGCTGAGATTACAGGCATGAGCCACCACGCCCAGCCAGCGTTTCATCTTTATGCAGGATTTTATTTTAGATCCGAATTTGCAAAAGGGAGTTAACATATTGTCTAGTTTTGAAAACTAGGCAAATATATCCGCATTATTCTTGACCCTCAACATTCTAATGAGGATGAGGGGGCATTTTTAGAGTTTGTATTTTGAAGCAATCCCGACCATTTTACATCTCAACATCTAAGTTTCATTTCCTTCCCTAAAATCGAAGTGTACATTATCGTGATGGGTGTGAAAAGACCTGGGTGTAGTTAGATGAAAATGGCCTACATGCGTACTAGTGATTTACGTTCAACACGGAAATGAGTTGTGATTTTACAGGCAAGAATGATTTTTCCTTCTGTTTAATATTTAGGCCATGTCTCCTCTGGCATCAGAGTCCCTTATCTTTCTCCTCCTACTTCACACTTTCCATAAGCCTTCTGGTTTCACAGCAGACACACTATAAATCTTCTCCTTCTAAGTGTCCCACATATGTTTCATTAAAAGTGTTTGTTTCTTTGATCAGCTTGACGTTTTTTAATGCGAAAAAAAAAATAATAACTCTGTCACCTGGCACTTGGAACCGTAAAGGCCCTGAACGCAGGGCAGCACATCTGAGTGGGCCCGAGCCAGGGGTCTGTGTTTGCCATTCAGACCCCACCAGGCATGGGCCCCCTCCTCTAGGATCCCAGAGAGCATTGACGGCATGAGCTAGAACACAGTCCTGGGGTGGCGGCTTTCCAGGGCTGCTGTAACAAAGTACCATAGATTCAGTGGCTTCAATAGCGAAAAATTCCTGTCTCACAGTTCAGGAGGCCGGAAGATCACAAGATCAAGGCGTTGGCAAGGTGGTGTCTTCTGAGACCCCTCTCCTTGACTTGGACTTCTCTCTGTACCTGTCAGTGTCCAAATCTCCTTTTTCTTGAGATGGAGTCTTGCTCTGTCGCCCAGGCTGGAGTGCAGTGGCGCAATCTCAGCTTACCGCAACCTCCACCTCCCGGGTTCAAGCTATTCTCCTGCCTCAGCCTCCAGAGTAACTGGGATTACAGGCCCCTGCCACAGGACCAGGCTGATTTTTGTATTTTTAGTAGAGAAGAGGTTTCACCATGTTGGGCAGGCTGTTCTCAAACTCCTGACCTCAGGTGATCCATCCTCCTTGGCCTCCCAAAGTCCTGGGATTACAGGCATGAAGCACCACCCCGGGCCCTAATCTCCTTTTGTATCCAGGCAGAGTCCTACTGAATTATGACCCACCCTACTGGCCTCATTGTAACTTAATTACCTCTTTCAAGATCTTATCTCCAAATAGTCATATTCTGATGTCCTGGAGGTTGGGACTTCAGCATGTGAATTTTGGGAAACAAAATTCAGTGCAACATACCTGATATTTTTTACACATTGGCAAAATACACGAGGAGGAAGAAGGGAAAAGAAAGCTAAGGAGAGGCAGTCACTGCTGATTCCTTGGCAAAGTGGAGTGGATTTCTCGGGGGCTTCGGATGTCGTCTATTAAGGGGCTTGACTCACACTCACATAGGTTATGGCACCAACACTTCAGCAGGCAAATTAAGCCAACACAGAAAGGCCAAGGCGAGTTCTGAGTCACAGATGCAGGTCTCTATGGGTCTTCTGGGCCTCTGTGACAGCCCATTTCCCAGCAGGGAGGGAATGGTGCAGAATGTGATAAGGCCCCTAATTTTCCCTCCTTCTCCTCCTCCTCCAGGCCATCATTGGTAATGGTGATCTCAGAATAATTTCACAGAATCCACTGAGTACTTGTAGCCTTCACTCCCGAGAGTCCAAATGACTCAACTTACATTACATCTCCAGAAGCATAATTTTTGCCGCATAAAAGGGTACACCACGGAAAACACTCTGTCCCGGGTAATTGATTCCTGTGCCACCCATTCCTCCTCCAATGGGACTTTCTCCAGAGGGTGAGGAGATTGCACCACACATCAGGACTCCTGGGTTCCTGTCTGCGGCCTGTGATGTTCTCATCAGTTAGTCACCCTCAGTAATCATAATTAAATTGCTTCCCATACCACTCTGGCTGTACAAAAGTTAGCTTGAATTTCAGAGGCCATTTCACTTATCAGGTTGGACTCTACCTTGTTTGGGTTAAACCATTAGGTTTTTCGAGTCTGTGCGGAGTATTATTTCCATATTTCATTGCATTTTCTTCTTCTACTTCTCAAAAGTATACTCTCATTTGGTTTTGTAGCTGGAAAGTGTACTCTATGACTCAGGAAAACAAATGGCATAAATATTACCACCATCCCCAGAAATTGTGGGTGTGTGTATTAACATAAGTAGGGCAAGGAAGAAGGTAAAAGAAGAAAGCGGTCTTTTTATTAGAACCCCCAAAATTTCCAGCCACAACCTTGTCACCTTATACTCCAAAGGTACACACTGCTGTCCTCAGCTTTTCTGACATGAGTGGTAACAGTTTAGGGAACTGGGAATGGCAGATAAAGCACAACAGATGCCCTTCGTGCTATTTCACATTTCACAGTACTGTTCATCCAGTACTGTCTAATAAAGACACACTTCACTTCTTTACTCTGTAAACACAAATTTCATCATTAATAATCTTATTATTACTTCAGTCTCTTCCCCCACTTACTTACATTATTGCACACAAATGGAAAACGTTGTCTTTATTATGAGATACATCATATGTGCTGTACATGCAGACAGGCGGGCAGGTGCTATAACTGACCATCTCACCAGAATGAGGGAGAACAGGAGAGAAATGGTTTCCCTCAAAGAAAGGGAAGCTGTGCAGACAAAAACAACAGCCCAGCATGATGGGAGGTGAATTCTGCAGAAGGAAGGATAAAGCCAAATTTTTTGTGACTACTTTCTGTACAATTTCAATAAATAGGAAAGGAAAATTTAGTCATGGGGCAGTGTGTTCCAGTCCAGACACAATTACTAATTAGTTATAAAACCTTAAGAAGCCTGCTCTTCTTCAAGCTTGTTTCTTCATGTGCAACCCGAGGATGTTAAAGAACGTTGTCTCCAGATGACCTCTGGGTCTCAGAAGATCTCCTTACATGACTGAAATGTGGGAGATTTAACTCGGACATCAAATAGCAGCATGAATACGAGAAAATCATTTAATCTCCCTAAACTTCATTTGTAAATCAGGAGCAATAATGTCTTCAGTCATTCATGAAATTTCATGTGCAAAATCATGTGGAAAATAAATATCAAGAGTTGCCACGTAGTAAATATCTTCTATGTATTTAGTGCTATACTAAATACCTTCTTATGGCTGTATCAGATTTCTCTATGCTGTTTATCCAATACAGTTGTCTCCCCTTATTTGAAGTTTCACTTTCTGCAATCAACATTATGTCATTGCAGTCTGAAAATATTAAATGGAAAATTCCAGAAATAAACAATTCTTAAATTTTAAATTGTGTGCCCTTCTGAGTAGCATGGTGAAATCTTCCGCCATCCCACTCTGTCCTGCACAGGACACAAATTATCCCTTTGTCTAATGTGTCCATGCTGTCTGTGCTATTCACCTATTAGTCATCAACACCATCGTCTGCTCCTGATGGATGTCAGGATTGTCCTTCTTCTGACAGATCATCAGAAGGCCAACAGTAGCCTAACACTATGTCACAATTCCTACATCATTCACCTCACCTTATCTCATCAAGCAGGCATTTTATCATGTCAGATCATCACAAGAAGAAACATAAGTACAACACAGTAAGATACTTTGAGAGAGATAGACCACATTCACATAAATTTTATTATGACATATTATTATACTTGTTCCATTTTATTATTAGCTATTGCTGTTGATATTTTCCTTGCCTAATTTATAAGTTAAATTTCACCATAGGTAAGTATGTATAGAAAAAAACATAATAGGTTCAACATTCGCAAATCAATAAACATAATCCAGCATATAAACAGAACCAAAGACAAGAACCACATGATTATCTCAATAGATGCAGAAAAGGCTTTTGACAAAATTCAACAGCCCTTCATGCTAAAAACGCTCAATAAATTCGGTATTGATGGAACGTACCTCAAAATAATAAGAGCTATTTATGACAAACCCACAGCCAATATCATACTGAATGGGCAAAAACTGGAAAAATTCCCTTTGAAAACTGGCACAAGACAGGGATGCCCTCTCTCACCACTCCTATTCAACATAGTGTTGGAAGTTCTGGCTAGGGCAATTAGGCAAGAGAAAGAAATCAAGGGTATTCAGTTAGGAAAAGAAGAAGTCAAATTGTCCCTGTTTGCAGATGACATGATTGTATATTTAGAAAACCCCATTGTCTCAGCCCAAAATCTCCTTAAGCTGATAAGAAACTTCAGCAAAGTCTCAGGATACAAAATTAATGTGCAAAAATCACAAGCATTCTTATACACCAGTAACAGACAAACAGAGAGCCAAATCAGGAATGAACTTCCATTCACAATTGCTTCAAAGAGAATCAAATACCTAGGAATCCAACTTACAAGGGATGTAAAGGACCTCTTCAAGGAGAACTACAAACCACTGCTCAGTGAAATAAAAGAGGACACAAACAAATGGAAGAACATACCATGCTCATGGATAGGAAGAATCAATATCATGAAAATGGCCATACTGCCCAAGGTAATTTATAGATTCAATGCCATCCCCATCAAGCTACCAATGAGTTTCTTCACAGAATTGGAAAAAACTGCTTTAAAGTTCATATGGAACCAAAAAAGAGCCCGCATCTCCAAGACAATCCTAAGTCAAAAGAACAAAGCTGGAGGCATCACGCTACCTGACTTCAAACTATACTACAAGGCTACAGTAACCAAAACAGCATGGTACTGGTACCAAAACAGAGATATAGACCAATGGAACAGAACAGAGTCCTCAGAAATAATACCACACATCTACAGCCATCTGATCTTTGACAAACCTGAGAGAAACAAGAAATGGGGAAAGGATTCCCTATTTAATAAATGGTGCTGGGAAAATTGGCTAGCCATAAGTAGAAAGCTGAAACTGGATCCTTTCCTTATTCCTTATACGAAAATTAATTCAAGATGGATTAGAGACTTAAATGTTAGACCTAATACCATAAAAATCCTAGAGGAAAACCTAGGTAGTACCATTCAGGACATAGGCATGGGCAAAGACTTCATGTCTAAAACACCAAAAGCAACAGCAGCAAAAGCCAAAATTGACAAATGGGATCTAATTAAACTAAAGAACTTCTGCACAGCAAAAGAAACTACCATCAGAGTGAACAGGCAACCTACAGAATGGGAGAAAATTTTTGCAATCTACTCATCTGACAAAGGGCTAATATCCAGAACCTACAAAGAACTCAAACAAATTTACAAGAAAAAAACAAACAACCCCATCAAAAAGTGGGCAAAGGATATGAACAGACATTTCTCAAAAGAAGACATTCATACAGCCAACAGACACATGAAAAAATGCTCATCATCACTGGCCATCAGAGAAATGCAAATCAAAACCACAATGAGATACCATCTCACACCAGTTAGAATGGCGATCATTAAAAAGTCAGGAAACAACAGGTGCTGGAGAGGATGTGGAGAAATAGGAACACTTTTACACTGTTGGTGGGATTGTAAACTAGTTCAACCATTATGGAAAACAGTATGGCGATTCCTCAAGGATCTAGAACTAGATGTACCATATGACCCAGCCATCCCATTACTGGGTATATACCCAAAGGATTATAAATTATGCTGCTATAAAGACACATGCACACGTATGTTTATTGTAGCACTATTCACAATAGCAAAGACTTGGAATCAACGCAAATGTCCATCAGTGACAGA
Organism: Macaca nemestrina; assembly: GCF_043159975.1. NCBI lineage: Eukaryota > Metazoa > Chordata > Mammalia > Primates > Cercopithecidae > Macaca > Macaca nemestrina. Next base: position 24,069,571 of record NC_092143.1, on the reverse strand, counting down.
TTGGATTAAGAAAATGTGGCACATATACACCATGGAATACTATGCAGCTATCAAAAAGGATGAGTTTGTGTCCTTTGTAGGGACATGGATGCAGCTGGAAACCATCATTCTTAGCAAACTATCACAAGAACAGAAAACCAAACACCACATGTTCTCACTCATAGGTGGGAACTGAACAATGAGATCACTCGGACTCGGGAAGGGGAACATCACACACCGGGGCCTATCATGGGGAGGGGGGAAGGGGGAGGGATTGCATTGGGAGTTATACCTGATGTAAATGACGAGTTGATGGGTGCAGCACACCAACATGGCACAAGTATACATATGTAACAAACCTGCACGTTATGCACATGTACCCCACAACTTAAAGTATAATAATAATAAATAAATTTAAAAAAAAAAAAGAAAGAAACATAATATATATAGGATTTGGTATTACCCATGGATTCAGGCATCCACTAGGATTCTTGGAACATAACTCCTATGAAAGAGGGAGGAACTACTATAATGCCTGGTGAAGACCCATTCTTTATTTCTTTTTTTTTCTTTTTTCTTCTTTTTTTTCTGAGACAGAGTCTTGCTCTGTCACCCAGGTTGGAGTGCAGTGGCATGATCTCAGCTCACTGCAACCTCTGACTCCTAGGTTCAAGCGATTCTTCTGCCTCAGCCTCCCAAGTAGCTGGGATTACAGGTGTACACCACCATGCCTGGCCAATTTTGTATTTTTAGTAGAGATGGGGTTTCGCCATGTTGGCCAGGCTGGTATCGAACTTCTGACCTCAGGTGATCCGCCTGCCTCAGCCTCCCAAAGTGCTGGGATTACAAGCATGAACCACCGTGTCCAGTACTCTTTATTTGTTTCACTCAACTTACTCCACAGTTTTGCTCTGATGTCTGAATAGACAATGATAATGGAATCTTTACACATGAGTAGTCAGAGAAACTTAATGGATTTTCACCCTTAAGAAAATAAGGGTGAAAAGACAGGGACATGTAATAGGAACAAAAAAATTGTTAAAAAATAAATAAATAAAAAGAAGAAAAAGAAAGGAAAGAGGAGAGTGAGATGACAAGAAATTAGAATAAGATAAAAATGAACACAGGTGAGGCAAGCAGGGCTGCAAGAAAACTTTAAAATGCAATAGAAATATTAAAATAACTCCTGGGACCAATAAAGAACCCAGTTTAAAACTTCAGAAAAGTGGATGAATAATATGAGAACTTACTTGAGACACTTTCCTGGAATTTGGAGAAAAATTACATAGAGATAAAAATTATGAGACAAAAATAATAGGTTTAAGCTTTGTTCATAGTCTTTTGTAGCTAAAAACCCATGCAGAAAAAGCTATAGCTCTTGAAACTGAAGAAATAAATGAAGACAGAGTTATAGAAAATTTTCAACCCTGAGAAACAACTTGAATATTGAAATGAGTGACCACATTACAAGTAGAATCTTAAATACACAACCTCACTTAGACTTCTAGTTGTATTTTTTATTACAAGGATAACAAAAAAACATTTTGTCAAAATCTGGGCTGAAAGAAATTAACTTGAAAGATGTAAATATTATAGTACATAAGTTAACATCTTTGCAACACTAAATACAAGACGACAATGGAGCAACATCTAGAGAGTTTGGGGGTTGAACATTAGTGAATATGAATTTTCATTCCAGGCTAAGTTATTATTTTTGTATAATAGGAACCTAAGGCAGTATCAGATATGTACAAGCTCAAGAAAATATAACCCTTGTCGTTCCTTGAGGAAATACACACTGCAACTGACCAATGAACCAAGAGATAAACTAAAATTAAAACCTCAAAAACTGAAAACTAATGTTGATCTATGTCTGAATGTTAGTGTTCCCCTGACCAAAAATTCATATGTTGAAACCTAATCCTCAGGTGATGGAGTTAAGAGGTGCAGCCTTTGGGAAGTAATTGTGTCATGAGGGTAGAGACCTCATGAATAGGATTAATGTCCTTATGAAAAAGGAGCTTGTTCATCTCTTCTGCCACATGAGGACACAGCTAGAAGGTGCCACTTATGAGGAACAGGCCCTTACCGGACATCAAATCTGCTGGTGCCTTAACCTTGGACTTCTCAGCCTCCAGAACTGTGAGCAAAGCATTTCTGTTATTTATAAATTACGCAATCTAAGGTATTTTGTGATAGCAGCCAAACTGACTAGTGCATAGGACAAAAGGACTGGGTTTTTGCTGTTAGTGCTCAAGGACTGCCAAGACTAATCCTGATGGAGTGATAAGAAAGAGGGCAGCAGCTTCAAATTGGGTCCCTTGACATCTGGGTCCCACAGAGATGACTCAGGTGCCAAGGAAGATGAGCGGAGGGCTTTGCTAAAGCATGCTAGGTCCACTACTCCCTTTTCAACCACAGCAGTTCTGTGTTTAGCCCTTTTTATTTATTACGGTTCTGCCAAATATTTGGTTTGGGGGGGAAAAAGTTTCAGCAGTTTAAAAAAATGGAGAATTAAAAACCATCTGAATAGTAGAAGTATCAGATAGAAAAATCTGGATTTGAACACCAACATTGCCACCTACTAATTATGTGACCTTGGGCAAATCATCAACCTCCATGACCTCTGGACTCTTGAGGTATAAGTTACTACCACATACCTTATGGGTTCTCGTCTGGGCAAATTGAAAAGAGATGTGAAAGAAATTTTCTATGCGCTAACTTCCAGTAGAAACTGCATAATAATTTATCCTGTTTGTTTAGAGTATGGCTCACTCAAAGGTGTGTGTTCAATTTCATGCCATAAACAAGTTTGGAAGGTGAGACAGTTTTCCACATGGGGCTGGACCTCCCAACCGCTTTTACTTTAGGATGTGCTTAGAGAATGTCACTTGAGGTCAACAGAGGCATCAGCTTGTGACCCAGGGGTTCCAGTCACTCAAGCCTCATTCAGACACCCAGGGGGACTACGAAATAAGTATCATGACCCAACTGTAACCCATCTGCCGGTAAGGCAGTTCTGAGGTAAATATTCACATTTCCATCTCTTAATGAAACGTGTTCTAGATTTAGCTATGTGACAGCATCTCTTAGGAAGTTACACCTCTTTTGATTTGCTTGCTGGTCATCCAGAACTTACACACATTCTGTCATTCCAAAATTAATTTCCATTTGACAAACTGAAGTTGTCAGTCACCTCATCTTTCCATACTTTTACACAAATCTATGAGTCTCTCCCACAGAGCACTGAGCCAGGACGCACTGAAATTTGACGTTTAGCACCACGTTGCTCAGAGTGTTCCTCTGTCTGTGGACATCCACAATTCAACCCCATTATCTTCAGAGAAACTGACATTTTTCAAAGGTTCATAACTACATAAAAAATGATTCTGTTAAATATGTGAGAGAAATGGATATAAATTGTATATGAATTAACATCTTAATTCATAAAGAATATACATTGAAAGAAATACTGAAAGTAAATACTTTACCAGGTTACCAGTAGTTTTATCTGAGTAATAAATGACTCTTTTTCTTTCTACCTTTTTGTATTTTAAAAATATTTTATAAGGAATGGCATTGCTTATTTTTAATGAAGCATAATTTAAATAATGTACACAAATCTTAGGTAAACAGTTCAATGAATATTTACATATGTGTATGCTCAGGTGACCACCATTTAGATCAGGACTATTTCCATCTCACCATAAGGCCTCTCACGTCCCTCTCAGTAAGTAATACCCACTCCATCTCAAAAAAAAAGTAACCATCATCCTGACTCAATTGCTATGAATTAACTTTTAAGAAATATGCAACACACTTAAAATGGAAGAGATAATAAATATTATTTTTAATTATACAAAATGTAGGAGATATAAACAACAAAATGTCGATATCTTAACACACATACATGCTTTTCCTGAAAACATGGACTGATAATTATGATTGCTGTGTGCTTGCAAAATAGATCTTCTGGGAAATGGCTACCATGAAAGAGAAATAATTCATATGAGCTAAAGGTGACCCTCCAGGGCTCTGAAGTTTTAGTTCAGAATAGCAAACTCTGTCCTTTTTGGCACATGCATAAAGTAAATATTCATTTGAATTTGCAGAGTTTTTCAGTTCCTCCAAAGAGACCCTGCAGGAACAGACTCCCCTTTGAGATTTCTGATAATTGTCAATGCTCAATGAGCAGAACTTGCTTACTCTAATACCTTCTTTCTAAATATAGTTGCATAGGTTTTTCACCTTCCCAACCTGGCTGAAACCTAAAGAGATAAAAGTTTTTTGTTTTACTTATATTACCCTATAGGATCCAAGAGAACCGAAAACATCTTCTGTTCAGAAAATAACCCACTGAGTGTGGGTTGAATAGGCAATTGGGATGTTAGAGCACATTGAGCAGTCACTGACAGCAGAGAAAGAGCTAGTTTTTGGGTATGAGAGAGATATGCTTTTAGAGAGAGCCATGTCCTCTATGGTAGGGATATAGATTGAAAGCTCTATTCATGATCAGAGGAAGGTGGGGTGAATGCATCCAACACATCAGGGAGCCAGATTTGAAAAACAGAAGAACAAAAATGTTGGCCAAAACATGTTTAGGAAAAGGAAGCTACCATGAGAACAGGGAAAGGGAAGACAAGCCCCTCAGGGGATCTAACAGGGCTTGGAGGGAGGATATTGAGACTCCACAAATAACACTACCAAGAAAAACAAATGTTTAGTGCAGAAGAGAAGAGAAGAGAAGAGAAGAGAAGAGAAGAGAAGAGAAGAGAAGAGAAGAGAAGAGAAGAGAAGAGAAGAGAAGAGAAGAGAAGAGAAGAGATCTGGCAGTGAGGTGGAGGCCAGTGAGAAACACCACACAGTTGGGAGAGGCTTTGTAAGGTACATGATAATGGAGATGCGCATAGTCAATGGGAACTGTGATGTTCTCCATAGAATGAGTTTCTGTACCTTCCTTTCAGATCTAAACATCGTCACTGAAAGAGAGTCTCCTTTTGTGTAAACAGTTCAACATAACATGGGTTTTGGCTATTTCTCTCTAGTGTCTTTAAAGGGAGACAGCCAGCACTGTCAACATGCTTTATTTCATACGCCTTCATATAACTGAGAAATGGGTATCAGTTTCCCCTCTGACATCACTTATGATGTTTAAATAATTTATCCTTCTAACTTTTTCATCTGGAAGTGATTTTGTTTAACTTCAAACACGTTAGGCTTTTCTTCGCCGTCTCCTCACCACTCCCTAGATTTTCCACGTGTGGTGAGGCGTGGACAAAAGTTCTAGTGTGAGTCTGTGTGGTGCTCAAATAGAAAACAGAATTGGTCCAGGTGTGGTGGCTCATGCCTGGAATCCTAGCATTTTGGGAGGCCGAGGCAGGCAGATCACTTGAGGCCAGGAGTTCAAGACCAGCCTGGGCACTATGGTGAAAGCCTGTCTCTACTACATATGCAAAAATTAACCAGGCGTGGTAAACCCGGGAGACAGAGATTGCAGTGAGCAAGATCATGCCACTGCACTCCAGCCTGAGTGACAGAGTGAGATTCTGTCTCAAAAAAGAAAGAAAAAGAAAAAAGGGCCAGGCGTGGTGGTTTACACCTGTAATCCTAGCACTTTGGGAGGCCAAGGTAGGTGGATCACTAGATCAGGAGATCAAGACCATCCTGGCCAACATGGTGTAACCCCGTCTCTACTAAAAATACAAAAATTCTGGATGTGGTGGCGGGTGCCTGTAGTCTCAGCTACTCTGGAGGCTGAGGTAGGAGAATTGCTTGAACCCGGGAGGTGGAGGTTGCAGTGAGCCAAGATCACACCACTGCACTCCAGCCTGGCAATAGAGCGAGACTCTGTCTCAAAAAAAAAAAAAAAAAAAAAAAAAGAGGGAGAGAGAAAGAGAACGGTTCCCATTGACTATGCACATCTCCATCATCATGTACCTTACAAAGCCTCTCCCAACTGTGTGGTGTTTCTCACTGGCCTCCACCTCACTGCCAGATCTCTTCTCTTCTCTTCTCTTCTCTTCTCTTCTCTTCTCTTCTCTTCTCTTCTGCACTAAACATTTGTTTTTCTTGGTAGTGTTATTTGTGGAGTCTCAATATCCTCCCTCCAAGCCCTGTTAGATCCCCTGAGGGGCTTGTCTTCCCTTTCCCTGTTCTCATGGTAGCTTCCTTTTCCTAAACATGTTTTGGCCAACATTTTTGTTCTTCTGTTTTTCAAATCTGGCTCCCTGATGTGTTGGATGCATTCACCCCACCTTCCTCTGATCATGAATAGAGCTTTCAATCTATATCCCTACCATAGAGGACATGGCTCTCTCTAAAAGCATATCTCTCTCATACCCAAAAACTAGCTCTTTCTCTGCTGTCAGTGACTGCTCAATGTGCTCTAACATCCCAATTGCCTATTCAACCCACACTCAGTGGGTTATTTTCTGAACACATACAAACTATATGAAAATAATAATTTTCTTAATGCCCTTTAGATATTTAGCCTTGTCCCCAGATAATATTCTACCCACATAACCAACCCTTGCCCATTTTAATTGGTTTTCCTAACATATTTCAAGATTTCACAGTATACTGGCATAAAGGAAAGAACCTGGGCTTTGAAAGCAAACAGACTTGGGTTCAAGTCCCAGTCAAATATCAATTTCTCAGGACATTGGTCTCCTTATCTCAAATAAAAATAATAAAAACTACTTCACAAGACAGTTGGTGGGAGAAATGAGGGAACATATGTTCCTATATAAGGTACCTAGCATAGAGTTTGACAGATAGGAGGAGGTGTTTTAAACTTAGTTCTGTGACCATTCCTTTCTCTGATTTTTTTTTTAAAACAAAATGTTGGCATGCATGGCTAAGTGTACACACACACACACACACACACACACACACACACACACATCTAATATAAACCCAAACTCCCTAGACTGGTACCAAATTAAGTTGTCTCTCTTCTGTGCTGCAAACCCTATTTCTTATTCCTTTTCTGAATGCAAACATTAGTGATGAAATCTCTCTTCCCCTAAGCACTGCAGCCATCCTCTCTTACAAACTCTAGATGTATATAGCCTCTCTATTCCCACTGATAAGATGCTACCATGTGTTTTGGTCACTTCTTGACTTGACAAATGTAACTGTTGTCCAGATGGCCTATCCTCCCTCTGTGCTTCTCAAGTCTAGTAAATATTAGAGACTGCTGCCAAGATTCTCTCTCCCTCTGGTCATTCTGAACCTAGTTCAAATCCCTACTGTTGCTTTGTAACAACAGTTACAAAATTCATTTTTTACAGAATTCAACATATCCTAAATCTGAAATGAAAGCAAAATTCTCCCTCAAATGTGTTTGGTTGCTTTTATTGTTCTTCTAAATTTTTACTTTGTTCATGTGTTTCTACTCCTTCCAACTTTTTTCTTTCTCATTCTTTACCCACTACTTGGATTTTTCCATTCATGGTGCAATCATTTGAAAGTCCTTTCCACAACTCAGGTTGAAATTTAATTGCCATTGTGACAGTGTTGGAAGGTCAGACCTTTAAGGGGTGATTAGGTAAAGGATTAATGCCATTATTATGGGAATGGATTAGTAATCTCAGGAGTGGATTTATATATATCTATATATAATAAGGATGAATTCAGCTTGACTTCCTCTCTCTGTCTCCATGTGCTCGCTTGCCCTTCTGCCATGTTATAATGCAGCATGAAGGTCCTCACCAGATACTGGTGCCATGCTCTTGACTTTCCAGCTTCCAGAATAATGAGCCAAATAAACTTCTATTGTTTAGAAATTACCCAGTCTCTGTTACTCTGTTGTAGCAGCAGACAACAGACTAGGACACATGCTATAAACTTTTTTTTCCTCATTCAAAAGTGTTCCTAAAACACCATCTAAAAAGCTAATGAGGCTGCATGCAGTGGTTCATGCCTGTAATCCCAGCACTTTGGGAGGCTGAAGCAGGCAGATCGCTTGAGGTCAGGAGTTTGAGACCAGCCTGGCCAACATGGTGAAACCCCGTCTCTACTAAAAAAAATAAATAAATAATACAACAAATTAGGCTGGTGTGGTGGTGCACGTCTGTGATTCCAGCTACTCAGGAGGCTGGGGCACGAGAATTGCTTGAACCAGGGAAACAAAGGTTGCAGTGAGCTGAGATTGCACCACTGTTCTCCGGCCTGGGTGACAGAGTGAGACTCTGTCATAAATAAATAAATAAATAAATAAATAGCTAATGATACCTAAATTGATATATCTATTCAAAGGATACTGTTGGAGCCTTTAAAAGAATAAAGCAGTTATTCTAGTGTAGAGAAATTGCCCAGATATACCATTAAAGGGGACAAAAAAGTATGAAAAAGTGTGTTTAGTTTGACCCTTTTAATGCATAAAAAGTACATTTGTGTATATGTACATACACACACACGCACACAAAGAAAGAGTCGTATTTGTATATGTTTCTGCAAGGATACACAAGACTTTAAGTGTTTACCTTTGAGAAGACGGACCTTTTTCTACTATTGGAATTTTCTAGCTATGTGCCTTAGTTACTTTTTATTCTAATGTCATCAAGCATTATCTAGGCAGTAGGATGATGGGCAATTATTGCTTCTCTTTTATACTATTCAACATAGTAATATCTAAGAAATCTTACATTTAAAAATAATAATAATGATTTCCCCACTCCAGAGGCTTGAGCATGGAAAGGATTGTTAGAAGAAACCAACACAAACCCATCACAGCCCCTATGCTAAGTGCACTACTTATTTCAAAATGTCACAAGTCCTATGTTATGGTCAGCACTGAGCTGGAAAAATAGAAATGCACTAGGGACAAGTGCATTGAGAACATAAAAATGAATCAAAGACAGTGCCTGCTTTCAAGGAGTTTCTGTATAAACAATGGAATAATTTCTACAATCAAAGCGAGACAAGATGATGGAGGAAACCTCTGTGGCACAGCTAGGACAGACTCAGAGGAAGTGACTTCGAGTTGGGCCCTATTTCAGTAAGGATGAGCCAGTCTATGCAGTAATAATAAATTGGCCCTGAAATCTCAGTGCCTAGCACTATCAACGGTTATTTCTTGCTCTTGTGAAGACTACTGCAACACAACAGGCTGTGCAGCTCTCTATGTTTTCTGCCATATGAATCTCAAGACAGTTTGCCATTGGTAAAATGATTAACTAGATAAGTTGATCTTTGGGAGCCTTTGACACTTTCTTTCTTCTTCAGTACAAATTTTTTCTTTCTTTTCACTACTGGCGAATAGCTTTCTTCACATCCCTTTTCTCCACCCAAGGAACCCAGCTCTCATACATTTGACTGATGAAGCTCCTTCCCTTATAATTGCACTTTCTCCCCCATCTTTCAGACTCATCCAGTGCACCTTCCCAGAGGCAAAACGTGTCTGAGCTGTGTCTTGTTCTCAGCTATTTGAGCAGTGTGATACTACACACAAATGTAGAAACAAATGGATAAGAAATAGAGTCACACTGGAAAGAAGCTTACCAACATTAGGAATCAGACGCAGAAGAGTTATTAATTAGAAGTGAATATTCACCCAGGGGGACTCATGCACCCTCTCTGAAACAGTTCCATGCTCCTCATTGTGACATTAGAGGCAAAGACCTGCAAACATGAAGGTGCTGTACTGAGCTAAAATGAAGCTGCTGTGAGGGCATCTTGAAGACCCTGACACCCACTGTGCTAATTCTCTATTGTACCCTCTATATCCATTCTCTTCCCTTCTCTAACCTGTTCTAGGTATAGAAAAGTTCTTTGTAGATTATAGCACTGGTCTTCCTTGCTGTCTGGCTTCAGCCGATGGGACTAACTAGCAGGTAATCAGACGGCAGGAAAAGACAAAGTTCACGGTATTCACTCCCTCAGGTTTCTCCCTGCCTTGCTGTGGCATGACAGTGGCTACAGTACCCTATTTAATGCCACACTCTGGTCAAGTGGTCTCTTTCCCATGGCTACAACTCTCGCTAGGTTTGTTCCAGGAACAACCACCTCCTTTTACCTCCTCAAGCCTGGATGTGGTAGCGGCTTCCCCCTGTTGCTGGGACCTCTTCATCTTTTGTTGGTTTCTGCAACCTCGTTCTCACCTATGTTGAATTATCCTTTCATGACACTCTTCAATTACCCCTTAAATATGCCATCTGTCTCCTGCCAGTCTCCACCCAGCTCAGCTCTTCAGCCTTCCTCAAGACAGAGGGCTATACAAGAAACCCAGGGAAGCCAGGTCAGCCCTAACAAGCAGCCTCCAAATAAATTCCTCTACTGAAACTCTTATCCACTATGAGTGAGAATTCTTAAATGGTGTATCAACTATGGGAAATAGTATGACATTTCTTCAATAAATTAAACACAAAGCTGGGGGCAGTGGCTCAGGCCTGTAATCTCAGCAGTTTGGGAGGCCGAGGTGGGAAGATTACTTGAGGCCAGAAGTTCAAAACCAGTTTGGTCAACATAGCAAGACCTCATCTCTTAAAAAAATTAAACATAAAATTACCATAATTGCCAGCAATTACACATCTTTTCAAACAGATATTTGTACACACATGTTCATAGCAGCATTATTTGCAATAGCCAAGAGATGGAAGCAACCCTAGGATTTATTTATTTTTTTATTATTTTTATTTTTTTTTATTTTTTTTTTTTACTTTAAGTTCTAGGGTACATGTGCACAACGTGCAGGTTTGATACATAGGTATACATGTACCATGTTGGTTTGCTGCACCCATCAACTCGTCATTTACATTAGGTGTATCTCCTAATGCTATCCCTGCCCCAGCCCCCCACCCCCTGACAGGGCCCGGTGTGTGATGTTCCCTGCCCTGTGTCCAAGTGTTGTCATTGTTCACTTCCCACTTATAAGTGAGAATATGCAGTGTTTTGTTTTCTGTCCTCGTGATAGTTTGCTGAGAATGATGGTTTCCGGCTTCATCCATGTCCCTGCAAAGGACATGAACTCACCCTTTTTTATGGCTGCATAGTATTCCATGGTGTATATGTGCCACGTGTTCTTAATCCAGTCTATCATTGATGGACATTTGGGTTGATTCCAAGTCTTTGTTATTATGAATAGTGCTGCAATAAACACACATGTGCATGTGTCTTTACAGTAACATGATTAACCCTAGGATTTATTGATGGATAAATGGATAAACAAAATGTGGCATTTATACAATGGAATATTATTCAGCCTTTCAACATGAGTTTTGGAGTACATAATTGGAGTATGTAATTTGGAGTACATAATTGACCATTTCAACCATCATTTTTAAATGGTCTGGTTCAGTGATGTTATGGTTTGAATTTTTGTCCTGGGACATTCAAACCATAATGTTCAAGCCAAAAATTCAAACCATAACATCGCTGAATCATAGCATTTTAAAATGATGGTTAAAATGGTAAATTTTGTGTTACGTGTATTTTATCGCAATTTAAAATAATTTTTTAAAATTCCTCTGCACCATGTTGTAAAGCAGTTTTCTTTAGCTAGAACAAGTATCAAGCATGCTTAATTCAAACAATTTCACTGCATCAGCCAGGACAGGAGGTGAATACATAAGCTCTCATACAAGCTATCACCTGGACTGGGACCCAAACTGGACTAAAACGTGTCATGCCAGGGAAGCCGGAAACCAACAACATGTTGAACAGAAACCCAGGAACATACCTATTCACACACAAGGCTCTGCCCCTAGGCAACAGAAAGATCTGATTTCCATGTCCTCCTCCAGCATCTTGGCTTTGAGGTTGAGCCCCATGTTCTCAAAACAAGGCAGTCTCTTTGCTTCTTCCTCTACCTGGGTGAAATAAAAGCCAGGGACATCTGAACCAAAATGACTGGCTTTAAAATTTTTTTTTTAATGTTCCTGTAGCCACCCTGGTTAATCCTTCATTTCCTGAAATATATGGTCTCCCCTGTTTTTATACTGAAGCTCATGCTGCCATCACTAGTAAAACTGGGACATTTGAAGCCTGACATATCTCATTACACAATATGCACAAAAGGTCCAGAGTAGAAGCAGAGTGAGCCCGCACCTGGTCTTACCTCCTAGGGTGAGGCAGGGCTATAAATGTTCAGCTCTAGCTATTGGGAGAAACTCCCATTAGGCAGAGAGTACAAAGACAAGCATTTGTCTCATGCAGTGAGTCTCAAAGTGTGGTCCCTAAGCCAGCAGCATAAGCATCACTTGGAAACTTATTAGAATGGAACTTAATAGGCCTTGCCCTAGATCTACTGAATCAGAACTTCTGGGAGTGGGTCCCAGACTTCTATGTTTTAAAAAGTCTCCAGGTGATTCTGATGCCCCCTTACTGTGGGTCTCAAACGTAAGTGCCAGTAGGAAGTGCAAATCCCATACCCAATACCAGAAGGTCTGATTTAGTGAGTTAGAGGCATAGTTGAGGAATGGTGTTAAAGACCAGCAAGTTGTATATAACAAGTCCAGCAAGAGAAGGTAGCTAGTAGACAGGCAAGCTTAGCAGTGAGGAATCAAGAGCTAGACCTTACTCTGTAGACATTAGGAACGCTTGTAAGTAGTAACAGGGCTCTAGCACCCAGCATGGGGAAAAATCCCAGAAATCCCACCCCAAAGAGGTGGGATAGAGTCAGGGGGATGGGTGGAATGTTGAAGAGGAAAAATAGAAAAGACAAAGAAGACCTAGATAAGTCAAAGGGACCTAGAAATGTTGTCAGGTCAGGCATATAACCATGGAGGACAAGATAGAGATCCAACCACCAAAACTGGAAACACAGTTCCCAAAATGTAGTGTGAAGACATATTAATTAACCCCAGAGCAGACAAGTGAGCCAAGCCACCACAATGACAAATGGAAACTCCTCCTGAGTAAGCATGCTGGCCCTTGCCATGGGGAGGGGGTTGCCTGGCTCTACAGGTGGGATTCACCTGGAAACAGAGGTGTAGAGATGGGAAGCGAGCACATCCTGAAAGAGACGGACGCCCAGGGAACTGATGAGTAACCAAGCTCCAACTTAGTGCAGGGAGTCTCACGAGAAATGTGTAGCAGTTTCTTTGAAGCCTTAACTAAAACACAAGTCATTTATGTTCCTTTAAAACATTTCCACCAGGCAGACAACCAAGGTAGTTAATCACACCCTTAATAAACAAGGTAAGTTATCATTCCTACACAGATACCCCTACTCACACCGAAACTGAGATTTTATACAGCATTAACAAACATAAAATCTTCCAAGGGAAGTGGAGATTAGGCATGATGAGCATTTTCATTCTCTCATTTTCCCCTCAGGTCTGCCTCCTTCTCTATATTCCAAGTCACAGTGGGGAATGCCAAGGCAAAAACAGTCTTGCTTCTCAAGTAAGCTCTTTCATGCAGATCGATTCTCCTTCCTTTCCCAGTGGTTGTTCTCAACTCCCACATCCTTCCAGATACCCTGAGTCCTAAAATAACCCTTGTTACATCATCGCAAGTCAGTTATGTATATAATACAAGAAGGTTTTTAGTATGATTTGATGAACTCTATTTTCATGGTTTCTTTTTAGAACTATTAAGTAATAGCAATGTAGCAATACCTTATGTATTATATACTGCGCGCGCGCGCACACACACACACACACACACACACACACACACACAGACCCCCTGCTGACCCTCATGGTAGAGGAGGGGACTCCTAAAGTTGTGATGTTTTAACCTAAAGAGTCAGAGCTCCAATGGGAGGAGTTGGGAAATGCTTTTCTAACCTAATTAGGTGGAGAACGGAGACACAGAGAGCCTTAGATGCCTTCAAATTAAATTAAAAAGGAAGTCATTTTCTTTTTCAACTGTAAACCCCTGAATTTCAGAGCAGCTCTGTGAAAGCCTCCAGGCTCTATACCTGTCAGGAAGTCTATTTTGGGGTATTTATCCTTGGCCACACAAAATGATTCTCTCTGAGCCATCTTAGAGAGAAGAGAGGCAATTGGAAAGTGTTTCCATCAAACAGCTCTTCATCTCAAAGAAAAACAGAAAATGCTAGTCTATGACATAGAAGTTCCATCATCATCATAGATAGGTCACGTTTCTGTGCTTTCAGAACTGTGGGGTTCATTTTGGTGAAAAATGCACTCCAGAAAGTATCCCACACATAGCATCACCAAGAAAGGGTTCCCTCCTAGGCAGCGAAACTCCTGGAATGTTCAAGACGTCTAGATTGAAGAGGCAACTGATAAGAGACCTTCCGTCCCTGCCATGCCCCAGGTTGTCTGCCTGGAGGAGCGGTGAGGGAGTGACATCCATCAAGCCCAAATTGTTGCGCAACGTCCATGACAGCGTGATCTTCGCGCAGCATCTGTTCCTTCCTGTCAGTGAGTGCGGATGATTAACTACCAAGGACACCAACATCTAATTGCTACTTTTAAATATCTGGGGTTGGTTTTGAGGACTCCTCCATTAAAAGTGGGAAAGGACTAACACCCAGCCAAGCCCTGGGTAGATTGTGAAACAAGGGCAGATGTCTTGGCCTTTGACTGTCCTCTTATTGCCATCTCTTCTCCATCTTTTTCCTTGCCTCTACCCATCTATATCCCACCTTCGCCTCCCTTATCCAGGGACCTAGGGACCTTAGCATTACTCCATCCTCAATCACTTCCAACATACATAGTACAAGTAATGGTTAAAATGGCAGAGAGTGGCAGTTAAGAGCAGGGACTGTGAAGCCAGAATGCCTGGGTTTAAATCCTGCTGCTCTACCCACTGGTAGTGTGACTTTGGCAATTTACTAAAGTCCTCTGTGCCCCCATTGTCCCATATTAAGCTAGGGACAATCTTAGTAATAGTATCCACTAGGGTTGTTGCAAGGATTTTAAAAGCTGACATTTTTAAACACGTGTAGTGAGCACTCTGTAAGTTCTTGCTAAATATATAGCAACATGTGTTATCAATCAAGAAGCACTAAGCTGGCACCTATCAGGTGCCTTATGGGGGAACAGGTGCTGTGGAAGACATACCTGAGTGAGATCCTAATGCAGCCTGGGCGTGTGCCAGTCATGGAACATTAAAATGGACACTCATTTCCTATAAAGATGGCAAGTTTCCTTCATCACCATCAGTGTCTTGGTCAAGGATATTCATGCAAATTCTGTTTCTCTGCTTTGGTCCTGAGTCTTCACTGTTATTTCTCTTCCAGGACAGACCTTGGGTTCACTCTTCCCCCAAAGCCAATGAAGAAGACATTTCATCATCTAGGACAGGTGGGGTCTAGAGTTTGCAGGGGCAAGAAAAGGCAGAGTCTGACAAAGCATCCACACTCACAGCCATTCTCTTTTCAAACCTACCCTCTCCTCACCACCTCACCTCCTGTCACCTCTCCTGGCTTTTCATAACACCTCTTTTTCACAAAGGAGCATTTCATTGAAAACTAAGCTTGAAGACAGAACTAACGTCAGCACGTCAAAGCTCTGTGTGGAAGCTAGTTCCTCTGTGTGCAAACTCCAAACAGTGGATGGGTCTGAACACTTGCCATGTGTCGAGGCCAGACTAGGCCTTGCGGACATGGTGGTCACCAACCATTCTTCAGAGCTCTAGAAGACAAAAGATCAGCTAAACCATGTGGAATCGCCTTGACAGGCTTGGGGACTTCAGAAGACAGAGGAATAAATAATAGTAGGGATAATCAGCACAATCTCTGTGTAAGAAATGGGCTTTAAAACTTGCTTTGGATGGAGAAAACAGAGACCACCCTAAGAGTTAGGGACAGAATCTGGGTTGCATTACGGATCATAGCTTGTTTGTGGAAGAATAAGACCAGCCCACCTGTGTTGGAGAATGAAAGTTAGGAAGGAATGAGAAGAAAAGATGAATTGAGAAGGTTGGCATCAGTTTACAAAGGGCCTTTGGAAGTTCACCTTGGGAATCTAGATTTGATTTAGTGCTAAATGAACAAGATATTTTTTTTCTACTAGCCCTCTTGGAAGCTGGATAAACACATTCCCTACCTGGGCCACTGGGGAAAGCTATTTCTCTAGTAGCTCCCTTCCTTTTTATTCTGCCTTCCCTACAGTCATCCTACCAGGCCCATTGCCTCACCTGACTGTTGTAAAAAGCTCTTAACTGGCCTCTCACCTGCACCCGCTGCTTGTTCCAATCCATTCCACATAAAGATGTCAGGTTCATCTCCCTGAAGCTCAGCTCTCATCAAAAGCCTTCCGTAGCTTTGCACTGCCAATTAAGCTGCATCTCAACTCCTCATTCTTAAATTCAAGGTCATTCTGGCTCCAGTCTCAGTTTGCTTTTCCCGTCTTTTATCCTGTTTCTTCATATGTAGTCAGGATAGATCAGACAGGGGCATTCTCCCATCTCAACCTACTTGACTGCGTGTGGTCCTAGCCCAGCAATGGTCTTCCCGGACGCAAAACTGAGCAGGACATAAAGCCACCTGAGATCATGGAGACAGGTACAGTCTAAGCAGACAGTGGGGCGAAAGGGAGCCTCAGGCAGTAGCAAGGGCCTCTACTACCAGGTGTGTCTGTGTCCAGAAGGAGGCACTGCAGCCTAGCAGTTTTGAGTATGAACTCTGCAATCAGGCAAACTGGATTCATGCCCTAGATCCAGCATGCCATTGCTGTGAGACCTTACGTAAATTACTCTAGCATTCTAGGCTACAGCTCCCCCATCGAAAAAGTTAGGCTCATAATAGCATCTTCCTTGGAAGGTTGTTTTGAGGATTAAATGAGATAATATGCATAAGCACTTAGCATACTGCTAGGCAAATAGCAACAGTTAAATAAGTGCTAGCATTGTTTGAAGCAGACTCACTGCAAAGTGATTGCAAACAGGCAGGCACATCTCTAATTCCAAATATCTTCATATCTATCATTCCTTCTTTCTTCCCTCTTCCCAAAGTGAAGCCTCTGAGTTCTTTTAGGATCTTCTCTTCTTGCATCTTCAGTCTTTAGCTGTCCATTAGTATGCTCTTTTTTCCCCCACAAACATCTTACCTCCTTGACCCTATCTAACGCCACACTTTCAAGGACCTTCCATACATGTTTTGTAGCACCTGCAATGTGCCGACTGAGTGAGGGAATGAGGTTTCGAGCTGCAGTTTGAAGGCGAAGGCAGGACGGAAGGTGTAGACGTGGAAGATGTCAGCAGAAAACTGACATCATCAAAACAGATGAAGTTTCTGAAGAGAGAAAACACAGAAAGAGGAGCAGAAACTTGAGAAATGTGCACCAGGAACCAAGATGCCTGCAAGGAAAGACAGGTTTCTCCCACCTTTGGTCTTCTCGGTTCCTCTTAGTGCCATCCACTCCCTTACATGTATTTGGCTGCTACCAAGCTGCTGTTCTTGGCGCTCCTGTCCTCTCTCACTGTGCTCTTCTGGCCATCTCTCCCTCTGATATTTATCCAAATGTACAGCTTCGTCCTGAAGTACCTGGCCCAGAAGTCTAACAGATGCATGGAACACACCCTCCAATATTGTGCCTTGAAATGCAGTGAAAGAAAAGAGAGAGGCAGTGAGTAGTGTCAAACTTAAGATGGTCTTTTAAAGCAACCTACAGAGCAAATCTATTTTTTCTGTAAAGCTGCTCTATCTTCAAATGTCATGAAGATCCAATACAACTCCGAATACAGTATTTGGGTGGTGGATTGGATTAGTTAGACATTGCATATTTCTTCTATTTGTAAAATGAGCTCCATGCAACCCCAAAAGAGGAAGAGAGTCAGCAATAACCTATTGTGGCTGGATTAAGTGCGCAAAAGAGCAAAGCCAAATATAGCAATCTCACCAATGTGCCCAACCCTCAGATCTCTTACAGCCCAATTCTTTGTGATATCTACTTTTTAAAACTAAGGCTATGTATGCATATTTACAGTAAAGTATATTGATCTAAAGAATACCAACTGATAATTTTTTATATGAATACATCTATGCAGCCACCATTCAAATTAAGACACAGAATAATTTTAGCTCCTCAGGAAGTCCCCACATGTCCTTTCCCAGGCAATACTGCTCTCCTCTCTGCCAAGTAACCACCCTTCTGACTTTTATCGTCATTGATTACTTTTGCCTACTCATGATCATTTAAATTGAACCATGCAGTATGAACTCATTTGTTTCCAGCCTTTTTCACTCAAAATAATATCAATTCATCTGTATTTTTGTGTGTGTCAAGAGTTTGTTCTTTTTATTGCTGTGTAGTATTTTGTTGTATGAATACCATCATTTCTTCATCCATTCTCCTGTCAATGGACATCTGGATTGCTTCCAGTCATTCGTCATTGTGAGTAAAGCTACTAAGAACATTCTTATCCATGTTATGTGTTGTTATGCATGCACTTATTTCTCTGGTATGTATATCCAGGAGTGAAATTGCTGGATCATAGGGTAGGCAGATATTTGTCATTATTAGATATTGCCAAATGTAGTCCAAAGCAGCCACACTATTTTATATTCCCAGCAGTAGCGTCTGAAAATTCCAGTCATTCCACACGTCAATTATGGCCAAATATTACTCCAACTAACTCCATTTACAGCAAAAGATGTTATGGCTTTTTTGTCCTGTGAATTTCAGAATAAGTTTTTCTTTCAAATGTCAGCTCTGTTCTAAAAGGAGGGCATTATTACATGAACATCTCATTTCATCCACCAAACAGAAAGAAGTTATTTTTTTTTTCCACTACTTCAATTCTACTAAGATCACTTACCAACAGGCATGTACCTATACTGAAAAATAAAGAGAAATATAAATTAGTAAAGTAAAAACCTGACTTACAAAACTCCCGGCTTAGGAAACTGTTTCAATTTGGTGCACATCACTGGGGCCATCCACTTACCTTTCTTAGTTAAATAACACCATTTGGCAAATAGCAATTGTCTCAGAAGATGTCATCACTCATATAAGAGCAGACATCTAGCCAATGTGCCGGAGGAAAGACTAGCAAGGCTGGTTCTCAAACTGCCCTGTAAGACACCCTTATGTGGATTTCAGCGTAAGTGGGCTTTTTGTTGTCATTAGGAGTTTTCCTCCCCCTGGCTGTTCAGAAGTTTCAGATGAAATTTTTGTGATGTTTCTAACGAAGGATGGTATTTGCTTACCCACCATAGAAGATATTTCCTCAGCAGGAATGCTGTCGAACATGTTGCAATCACAACATGACACAAAGTCTAAAAATCACAGAGAGACTAATTACTGGAAGAAAATTACACCAAAAGACCTATTTCCTCATGATAAAAATGACAGCCTGGTGCCCCGTTACCTGGCCTTTTCGGGCAACTAGCCTGTGCAACGTGGTTCTAGTGCTTTGCATTACAAGCCACGGTAGAGGAAGGAGGCACTTCGGTCCCGTAAGCAGCTCCGTGAGAAATCAAGGTGAACTGTCAGTTAAGTGAGGTCTAATTATAAGTCTCATTTACAGTATTTATGAATGTGACAGAGAGTAACCAGGGCTTACAAGCGGCTATACATGGGACCGCTTGAGTAAGTCCTTCTCTCTTTATACCAACATCTGAATTATCAACTTGAAGCTTTGACATTTAGGGCCGACAGCCAGGGCCTGGCCCAGCCAAAACTGTGAAGTGAGGCCCACCCCTCTTTGCTCACTCTGCTTTGGCTGTTCTCATCACCCACCTCGTACTAAAAGAGTCTGTTCCTCTCCCTATCAAAAATCTGTTTAAAGAGATAGAAAGTAGTCTTTTTCCTCCTTCAGAACTTAAATCACTTCAAATCACTTCTCTTCCAATCAAAGGTCACATGTTGTATTATTCCATTTATATGAAATGTCCAGGATAGGAAAATCTACAGAGACAGAAAGTAGATTGGTGTTTGCCCAGGGCGGGGAGGGCCTAAGGGAAAAGGGGTGACTCTTAATGAGAATGAGATTTCTCTTTAGATGGTGAAAGTATTCTAAAAAAAATATTGTGGTAATGGTCACACACATCTGCAAATATACCGAAAACTACTGGATTGCACATTTAAAGTGGGTAAATTGCATGGCATATGAAGTAAATATCAATAATGCTGATTTTTTTTTTAAAACACTTAAAAAAACTCTGTGGGTTTTTTTCCCAATGCAGAAAATTGCAAGCATCCAAGAATAGGTGAGAAATTTGGGAAGTAGAGAGTGAGCAGGGAAGAACAGAAACCCTTCCTGTTCCCCTGAAATCAGCTCTATGGTCAATATTGCTAATTATGTTAGAAGAGGGGAATCCTGCTTGATATTAATCAGTGCCGTTCATACTTTTAAACTCATGACTGTTTTGATAAATATAAATGTGTTATGACTTCTTTTGAGAATTTTGAAAGTCCAGAATAAGTTAAATGCTATGATTACAGGTGAGTCAAAGAAATTATAGCACAGCCTCTCAGAGACAATGCTGTATCCTCTTTACTCAGTAAGAATCACGAGACAGGGTAAGCATTGCATTGTGTTCCTGAAACATGTAACTTTTTGTTTATACCATACCATGTCAGAGCTGGAAGACACTGTAGGATGCTCCCTTTATCTTTAAAGATACTAATCTGCCAGACGTGCATATGAACTTAGGGTTCAGACTAAACAAGAGGAGGAAAGGGGCCTTGAATATGGTTGGGAAGGGCCAGAGGGAAAAAATGGATACTGGCAGTTGTCAAAGGGAAATAATAGGAACTACTGGGTATTACTTGCTAGTAAAGAGCAAATTTGAAAAGAAAGAAGTCTGTAAGTAGAGGCAGAGATTCAAGCTCAGATACGACCATTCCCTGTGATATCATACATTCAGGATATATCACTCAAGCACATCCTACCCCTCTGGGAGAACATGGAATTTTACATTGTCTGTAATTGATGGTATTGAGAAATTGTTATTTATTTTCGGAGGTATGATAATTCTTGTGTGGTTACGCTTTTTAAAAGAGCTCTTACCTTTTAGAAATGCATACAAAAATATTTATAAATGAGAATATTAAATATATGGGATTTGTTCAAATAAATCCAAATAACTTCCCCTATAAGAAGCAGAAGGGTATACAGATTAAAGAAGTTTGAGTATGAGCTAATAATTGTGGATTCTGGGTGGTGGGTACAAGGGATCCATTATATCATTCTATATACTTAGATATATGTTTGAAATTGTCGTAATAAAAAAAGTTCTCAACCACGTGGAGTATCTGAGACAGGATTTCTTCTCCTGCCTTAGAAAACCAGAAAAAATAAATCTATGAAACAATTATTTTCAGACACTCAGCAACAAGCAGTGTATGGGGGAAAACGAAGTGAGGCCTACAACTGCCCCAGCTCATTGCTGGGAGACAGTGTCCATGCGGTAGTACAGAGAGGGGGAACCCAAATGAAGCTCAGCATTCTCACTACAAAGTGGAGACAAAGATTGGAGCTGAGGGAGGCCAAGGTCTGTAGAATGTACAGGATGGAGTACTGCAGAAGAGAGAGCCTCACAGACAGTGACAGCATGCTCCAGAAATCTGAAAAGCTGTCCCTTGGCTGTGCATCCATGAGGGGAAACTATAGAAGGTCAGTGAAAGAAACGCTGGAAAACAGGAGGTTGAAGAACTCCTGAAGCTCACATGGGGCTAGGTATCATTTGTACTTCCATCAACCAGACTGTGGAATACACAGAACATAAGGCAGAGTTTTCAGAAAGATTTTGCGTTAGTAAGGAAGCTAAATTAACCCTAAACTAAAGGCAAATTCAAATCTAACCAGTCCTTGAAAGGATCAGATGGATTTTAAGTATTCCCTTTAGGCCCAGTGTTCCATTATTGGAATGCTAAGCACGAGGGAATTATTTATATTCTACTGCTCAAGGTGATCACCAAGGTCTGATTGCAAAAATTCAAAGAATTGCAACCTCACGCATAAATGGGTTAACTAGGTGTGACAACAAATCCAACACATTTTTTAAAAATACAACAAAACCCAGGAGCCAGCAAAGTAAAATTCACAATGTCCATCACCTAATCAAAAATTACCAGAGATGCAAGGAACCAGGAAAATATGACCATATCCAGGAGAAAAGTCAGTCACTAGAAACAGAGCAAGAAATGACAAAGATTATGTAATTAATGGACAAACATATTAAAACAGGTATTGTAACTATGCTCCAAATGTTTAGGAAGGTAGAAGAAAATATGAATAGGATGAGGAGAGAAACAGAAGATGTAAAAAGAATCAAAGGAACTTCTTGAGATGAAAGCTACATATCTGAAAATTTTAAATCATACACTAGTAATTGGAAAATTACTGAAGAAATTATCAGTAAACTGGAGACATAACAAGAGAAAGTATCCAAAATGAAGCACAGAGGGAAAAACAAGACTGAAAAAATTGAACAGCGTATCATTGACCTATGGGAAAATTTCAAACAGTCCAACGTAACTGGAGTTCCAGAAAAAAAGGAGGGTGAAGAATAAAAAATATTTAAAGAAATAATGGCACAAATTTTTCCAAATTTGATGAAAACAATAAACTCACAAATCCAAGAAGCTCAACAAACCCCAAGGAGAGTGCACACAAAGAAAACCACACCAAAATCTCATCAAAATAAATTGCAGAAATCCAGGGGTAAAAAAGAAAATCTTAAAAGAAGCCAAATTAAAAAGACACATTACATACACCGGAATAAAAATAAGAGTTACAGCAGATTCCCGCCAAAATCCATGCCAGCCAGAAGGCAATCTAGCAACATATTTAAAATACTATACTGAAAGAAAAAAAAAAAAAACCTGTCAATACCCCAAAAATATATTTCAAAAATGAAGGTGAAATGAAGACTTTTTCAGACTAACCAAAACTGAGAGAATTTATCACAAGCATCCCTGCCTTACATGAATGTTAAAGTTCTTTAGGCAGAAGAAAAATGATACCAGATATATACCAGATGGAAATCTGGATCCACGCAAATAAACAAAAAGCGCCACAAGTGCTGTTATTCCCCCTCAGATTCAATCCTGCCTCTTGGTCTCTGATATCTACACCCTCTATCTGCAAGGCCACTCTTCCCTCCGCAAAACTCCTGCTCATGATCTCCAAATGGCTTAAATGATAGTTTCTCAGCAAAGCCTCCCTTACTTTGGTGGCAGGACTCCATCTTACTTATCACTGGGAGTAGCACAATTGCTGTTGAATGAATTAAGTTTGGATGGATGGGAT
Organism: Macaca nemestrina; assembly: GCF_043159975.1. NCBI lineage: Eukaryota > Metazoa > Chordata > Mammalia > Primates > Cercopithecidae > Macaca > Macaca nemestrina. Next base: position 24,046,474 of record NC_092143.1, on the reverse strand, counting down.
CCTGAGTGGAACATGTGCAAGAGCAAGTCTCTGTCCATAGTCACGCTTCATTCATTTCTTCACCTACCCGTGTAATATTTTATGCAACGACCTATAATTCATCAAGAAAAGGGAAAGACGATCTGTATTCCACACATGAAGAGCAACCTGGCATTTTCAGCAATTCTCCGGTGATACAAACCATAAACTCATTGAGTGCATCCTTTGTACTATTTAATACAGAACTGCACAGTAATGAGACTCACTGAGAAGTGGATGAGGTCAATGGAGAAAATGGAGTCAAAGTAAGCAAAAATCTGCTCCTTTGTTAGAGTCAAGTTGAATAAAACACACGTTTTCCTATGGAGTTAAATGCTCTCTTTTAACTCTCTATTTTATCTACAATTGGGGGTTTAGTTTGTATGCTTCAACCCATTATTTTATTCCTTTATTTTAAAATAATAGAAATATTATGAGGTTAAAAAAAGCATGAAGTTCAAATCATATCTCTACACTATTTATAAACTTGCTTCTCATTTCCTTTGCTCTATTTTTCGCTTAAAGTATTTGTTCAAGTAATTAACACCCTATTTATTTAAATATATAATGACTACATTTAATTTTGACCAGTTCATGAGAATCTCAGAAATTCCTAGTTAACATTCAAAAGAATTTTAATTTCCATGTTTAAAAAATGGAGATTATACCCTACTTAAGAGTTTGGTGCTAGTTATTGGAAATAGCTTTTTCTATTTTTGTTTTTTTTAGGAAGAATTTCTTACATACAAACCCTATCTATTCTAAGTCAATTCCTTTTTGAAAGCAGAAAGCCAATATTTATTTTTAAATCTTTTTCTCTTTATAGATTAAGCAGTATTGCTATCACATATAAATATTCGAATGAAATGCTTTGTTATTTTGAATAGCTTTTCTGATTATTAACTATTTTAATAATAATGTATTTGGTTTGTAGCAATGAAAGCTTCAATAGGGCAGGAACTTTTGTTTGCTTTTATTGTTCTTGTTATTTTTGATTACTGAATCCCTAGAGCCTACACAAGGATTTGGCACAGAGTGAAAGTTCCATAAAGGCTGGCAGAATGAATGAATGAATGAATGAATGAATGAATGGTGTCCAGCCTGTGGCAGCCTCAGAATCTTTCCTGGGGCCCCTCTTGGACCACCAGTCTTTGGAGTTGCACTTGGAAGCAATGTCTGGCCATCTGTTCTCCCTCATTCTGTCCACCTGATCTTTCTGTGTACAATATGTCAATTTATTTGATGATATTATCCACCTTTGTGTAATCATTTACAAATAGACCCCAAAGGTTTTTGAGAGGGGAAAATATTGCAGTCTCTCACATATTGCTAAGAGACTTGACTTACTCATTGGGCGCTCATATTTCCCCACAACTTTTGGAACAGTCACATTTCACTCCACCATCGATTCTGCACTCGAATCCCATCCCAGGTTTGGGGTACTGCTTTTCATTTGTTCTTGGGGGGCTTACCTCGAGAGTAACCCACAGCCAGATTATGGTCCAAACTGAAGCTTGTCAAGCCAAACCTGAACCCAGTCTAAACTCTAGAAATGCAGGTTGGGGGTATCAAGCTACCCAAATCCAATGCTTTTTTATAAAGTCTGGCTGGCTCGCTGATCTGCCAGGAGCAGAGAAGTTCCACAGACAGTCAGGGAAATTTCCCTGAGTCAGGATAAATGCCTCATAACCTCAAAATACACTAATCTCAATCCCAAATTTTCTGATGCAGGATCTTGCTAGACATCGAACCACAGTGACATTTGTCAGAGACTCTCTTATGGGAAACAGCCACAGGATTTCTCACATTGTGGCTTATGTCTGTAAGCATCCAGAAACCCTGAACATAGAAAGGATGTGTGAATAGCCTATTATGGGAAGAATCTAGAAGATACAAATGGGTAGGAGTGAAGCAGTGTCTTCTTAACTGTCTGTAAAGCAGAATACCAACATTGCTTGAAACACTTTTCAAAGCTGCCTTTGATGTCACTTCACTAAATGGTTGTTTCAAACACCATTCTTTTTTTAGTGGGATCATGCAACAGAAAGTAAACTCATCTCAACAAGGCTATTTGGTTCAGGGGAGTCAAAGACTTCTGGTCAAAGATCCCTTTTTGCTGTGATTGCTAAAATTCAGCCATTTTATCAGAAAATATTTTCAAACTGTAAATAAAATAAACTTTTTATTTATAGACACTTTAAAAGCATCTATATTTTTAAAAAGTATCCTCCCATCTTTTAAATGCATTGCTCAGAGGAAATGTGAACATGCATCTTTTAGGGTCTGCAAAGCGTTGGCCACAGAGCCCTGTAGCATTTTAAGGGGAAAGAGTTCTTTTTATTACTCTGTTATAAACACTTTTTATCGTGTTTCCAAATCAATCGAATGCCATATTTTTATAAACTTCCCTTAAGAGACAAAAAACTGGGTGTGTTATATATTTATACAGTGTGTTTTTCACGTTATATACTTTTTATATTTTTATGCAATCTACAATGAATTTCAGCTAAATGAATATAAGGTGAAAGTCACAGAAAGTTATCAAAAATAATGACTACTATTTTATTCCAAAATTTACTTGCCTAAATGCTTAAGAAATATGCCTTTTTAATGATAAAATTCCCACAAAAAAGTGCATAGCATGAGAGTCTAAATCCACTTTCCAGACTTGCTTCCCCTGTAATATCTGTAATAGAACAATCCTGAATTAGCTGCTACTTTCCATAATTCTTGTCAGCAAAATCTATCAGTAGTTCTAACTCTGATTATACACGCTGGTAATGTAATTAAACGTGTTTTAAGCCTATCTCTGATGTCACAGTTTCAAATATAGCCACACAAATTTTAGCTATGAGTATTTCATACATAATTTATATATACAAATGTGTTTGCATGTGTACCTGGATTAAGTATAATAAATGTAAATTATATAATTTATATCTATATATGTTTAACTGTGTTTAGTTTCAATCAGACAATGGTTTGATATATATTTTTAATGAGGGAAAATCCTACTGCAATATTAAGATTTTGTGTTTTGCAGACTTCATTTCTTAGTATTTTTTTAATTAAAAAGACAAATACATTTCAATGTTCTTTTTAGTAAATGTTATGCTTCCTGTTCCAAAACAACCTTAAGTTTATAAATAAGAGTTAATGAATCCAAGAACCATGTTATTTCATAAGCTTGTGAACAAACAATTTAAAGTCAAACTAGAATTCTTTCCAAGTTGGATTTTCACATGATACAGTTTATAAACAAGTTTTGGGGGGTAGAGACACTGGTTTCGTCTTGTTTTGTTTTTCTTTATTTTTAAAAATCAAAATTCAAATCCTGCCTTTGAAATGACTTAACCAACTGAATTTCTAACCCATCACATAAATGGATGTGTGCTAAACTTGAGGGTTGCTCACGCCATCGAATCCTCACCCTGCATTTTTTTGGCTGTCTGAGAGTGTTCTAGATGGGCACATAAAGGGTTTCCAGCATCACATGATGCCCCCTTCATTGAAGAAGGAGGGAGCCTGCATGGCATCCACTCCGGACACCTCCATCAGAAATCGAGCGCGAGAGAAGTCACACTAACCTTGGACTCCACCACGCTGTAAATTGTCTCTTTTGTGATTGTGACAGACACTCCCCCAGATTCTCTCTTCCATACGATCACTTTATCCTTTCTTTCTCTGCTGCCAAACAGAGTGGAGTTCCCGGAGTTTTGACACCTTGTAAAGACATTCCAGTGGATTCTAGCACACCCAAACAGATGGTGTGAAAGGAATACAGGGGAAGAAAATGGAGACCTCTGCCAGATTCTCATGTATTCTAGGTAACATGGTGTTCCAGGAGAAGAAAAAATATATAAAAAGGAACTGATATCATTGTTACTGCTTGCTTTCTGAGCCAAGCCACCATGCTTCTGCCAAAGATAACAACGTCTTTAAGATAGCTACAAAAACTCCTAACATTATGTGAGGTAAAAGAGCTAGACCTATGAGGGGATATAAAACAATAATCTTTATTATTGTTATACTGTGTTACACTGACGTTTACATAAAACAGAATTTTTTTTTTTTATTTTAACAAGGAATGACATCCAGCTCAAAATAACATCTCTACTTCTTTTCCTTGTCCACTGTGTTGGAAATCTCTGCTTAGCTGCCACTCTGCAGCTAGCACCAACTTCCACAGATGAAGGCTAGAAACATGGGAAGTAAGTACATGAAATAAACATTAAAGAGCAATTAAATGTTTTTCTTCCCAGATACAACCAAATGTTTAAAATATATATATGCACAGAGAAGCGCATGAAAAGATGTTTAACGTCATTAGCCATTAGAGAAATGCAAATTAAATCTGCAGTGCCATAGCGCTACACACCTCTCAGAATGTCTAAAATAAAAAATGTGGCAACACCAAATGCTGGCGAAGATATGAAGAAACTGGACCTCTCTTACATGGCCAGTGGGATGTAAAATGGAAACAGTTTAAAACTTTGGAAAGCAGTCTGGCGGTTTCTTTGAAAACTAATTATGTAATATGTATACAAAGCAGCAATTATGCTCCTAGGCATTTATCCCAGGGAAATTAAGGCTTATGTTCACATAAAAATCTGTACACAAATGTTTATAACAGCTTTATTAATAATAACTAAATCCTGGAAACAACCAGATGTCTGGTCAATGGGAGGTGCAAACTATAGTTAAACAAACCATAGTACATCCACACCACGGAAGGGAATTGGGTGTGGCTGTAAAAAGGAACAGGAGGAATCCTCCTGGTGATGGATATGTCCTGAATCTTGACTGTATCAATGTCAATATCCTGGCTGTGATAGTATACCATAGTTTTGCAAGATGTTACCACTGGGGGAGACTAGTTAAAAAGTATATCAAATATTTCTGTATTACTTCTTACAATTGCATATGAATCTATAAGTATCTCAAAATTAAGTTTAATTCAAATGTAACTTCTGTTAAAATTTAGATTTTTTAAATCTATGCCAAGATGCTGTTATGGACTGAGTTGTGTCCCTCCAAAATTGATATGTTGAAGCCCTAACTCTCGATGAGACTGTGTCCAGAGATAGGTCTTTAGGACGTAATTCAAGTTAAATGAGGTTATCAAGGGGTAGCTTTAATCCAATAGAATGATGACCTTGTTGCCAGGGTGAGAACCCTCACCGAAAACCAACCCTGCTGGACTTTGATCTGGTACTTTTAGTTATACAACTGTGAGAAAACAAATTTCTGTTGTTTAAGCCACCAGTCTGTGGTATTTTGTTATGGCAGCCCAAGCTAAAACAGACACAAAGGAAAATATGGACATTTTGAAAACATAAATTTGAAGACCATGGTGATCCAAACAGGTTTTTTTAAGCATTCACGTCAAAATAGATTATGGAGTGTGTGTGGTGGGGGGTGGGGTTGTGTGTGTGTGTACATACATATATATTACATATAAACTATTTACATTCAATGAAGAAAGTAGCTGCATCTCGCCATGTCTTCATCAACCTACTCAAAAGCTCTAGATCAGAAAAAGGAAATTATGGGTGCTCTACCAAGGACATATAATGAAAAGATGATATAGATATCATTAAAGCAGTGATATGCAACTGGGCTGTGCGAAGATGCAATTATTAAAGTGCCATTCTCTGGTCATAAATGTGGCTTTTCTAGGGGTTTTTCACTCTCTCATCCAATGTCCCTTGGGTACAGAGACATAAATTATTGCATGGCTAACCAAAATCAAGGTATGGAATATAATTTAGAGCTGGTATATGATCCGCATAGATATAAAACCCATGCCCTTCACCTCATTGCCTTTCTGTTTGTCAGACATGCACATTTCACATTGAGAGACCCGAAAGACATATGATGAACCACATTCCTGCAAGTCCTTTGGTTCTTAAAATCCTCATGCAGGTATCCACGCCCATAACCAATTTGCCATTCCTCGCCTTTTCCCCAACTCTGGCTCTTCCTGATCTGCCCCTTTCCTTCCTTCTCCTATGTTCTTTTCCTCAGCTTCTCGCTCACCCCAAAGTTCTCCACCGACTTGTTCTCATCCCTCATCTTCTATGCACAAGTCCTGCCTCCTATCCTGCTCAATTGCCCCTGCTCTGCCATGTTTTCTCTTCCTTGCATTTGTATCTCCTTACTCCATAGTTACATAATCCAGATCTCAGCCATACACAGGCTTAGAGAGAGAGGACATTATTTGTTTCTTAAATAAACGCTACAAAATTTCATTAGCAGGACTGTTTTTTGTTTTGTGTTGTTTTGAATGACACATGACATTCCCCTCAATTCTCTAGAACACTTTTTACTCTGGGACTTTGGCCCAGAAAGGGTGGATGAGGGCACACATCCAACAGCCTCCTGCCTTACGTCTGTCTCCCTTCTCCTTTCTATGCATCCCTCTACTTCTTTTTGTTTTGCTTAGACCTCTCTTATGTAAAACGTCATGGTTTTAAGCTTCTAACATAAGCATTATACCACACATTTTGGTTAGAAATACACAATACAGGCCGGGCGCGGTGGCTCAAGCCTGTAATCCCAGCACTTTGGGAGGCCGAGGTGGGCGGATCACAAGGTCAGGAGGTCGAGACCACAGTGAAACCCCGTCTCTACTAAAAATACAAAAAATTAGCCGGGCGCGGTGGCGGGCGCCTGTAGTCCCAGCTACTCAGGAGGCTGAGGCAGGAGAATGGCGTGAACCCAGGAGGCGGAGCTTGCAGTGAGCCGAGATCGCGCCACTGCACTCCAGCCTGGGCAACAGCGTGAGACTCCGTCTCAAAAAAAAAAAAAAAAAAAAAAAAAGAAATACACAATACACACACATACACACACATACACACACACACACACACACACACACACACACACACACCCCAGCAGTTGCAGCATACTTATTTTCAAATAAAATCCATCAGTGATGATCATCTTGTACTGCAACTGCTCAGAGTTTCTTCTCTCTGCCGCAAAACACATTCCACGTATTCTGGGGTATGAAAAACCTATAGAACGTGGGGAGGTGGGGTGTGTCATGTAGGAGCTACAGTCAAATCAGTCACACCATTTCCACTAGAAAAAAGCCACTCCTGTGTGATTACTCCCCTCACCATGAGCTTCAGGCCTTTGGTCTAGTCTTCAGTGGACAGAACCAGGCCAAAGGAAAGGAAAAATAATAATCTAGTACAATCTCTTTGGCACTGCAATGCCCACTACATCACTGATTTTATGTATTTATTTTCTGTTTTTCATTCAAATCCATTTTATAGCCTTCATGACAAAACACTCCAAACAGGATTCTTTTAGGAAACAAAATAACCGATAAATCATTGAAAATATTAAAATTAGAAAACTAGACCACCTCTGCAACTAAACAATTTGTCTTTTTCACCCTGAGTCACTTTCCCTGGAAAAGTAACTTGCACTATTCACCCGAGGTCAAAGAAGAGCGAGGCATTCATGACTTACAAGATGCATCGTAAAGTTGAAAATCAATGACAAAATCTTTCCAGCCCTGGGCTCTCCTAAAAAGAAAATCAGTCCCTGAGTGCTTAGACCACAGGCAGCCCTCACTAGTCAACTGTGAAATATGTTTTCTGTGTGGTTCTGAGAACCCAGCGTAGGAGCAATAAACTACTAAACAAGAGAGGTACAGATAAAATATCTAAACAATAAGAAATGATGTTGGCCAGGCATAGTGGCTCATGCCTGTAGTCCTAGCCCTTTTGGAGGCTGATGCAGGAGGACCGCTTTAGTCCAGGAGTTCAAGACCAGCCTGGGCAACATAGTGAGACACTGTCTCTACAAAAAATTTAAAAATTAGCCAGGCATGGTGGTGCACCCCTTTATTCCCTGCACTTAGGAAGCAGAAGTGGGAGGATGACTCATTTGTGCCCAGGACGTCAAGGCGGCAGTCAAACAGGATCATACCACTGCACTTCAGTCTGGGCAACAAAGCAACAAAGAGAGACTCTGCCAAAAAAAAAAAAAAGTGATGTCAGGATTTACAGTTGCATGTGGGAAATCTAAGAAATTTGTTTGCCTATAAATGCCTGAAGGTTAATGTTTTACAAATGTATTGTTGTAGGCCGGGCGCGGTGGCTCAAGCCTGTAATCCCAGCACTTTGGGAGGCCGAGGCGGGCGGATCACAAGGTCAGGAGATCGAGACCACAGTGAAACCCCGTCTCTACTAAAAATACAAAAAATTAGCCGGGCGCGGTGGCGGGCGCCTGTAGTCCCAGCTACTCAGGAGGCTGAGGCAGGAGAATGGCGGGAACCCGGGAGGCGGAGCTTGCAGTGAGCCGAGATCGCGCCACTGCACTCCAGCCTGGGCAACAGCGTGAGACTCCCTCTCAAAAAAAAAAAAAAAAAAAAAAAAGAAATGTATTGTTGTTTAATAAATCTAATGGCTTAAAATAACAATTCATTACTCTCAAAACTTTGTGGATTGGCTGTGTTCAGCTGAGCAGTTCTTCTGATCCACGATGCATAGGCTGAGGTTACCCATGTGACCTCATGTGGTGGCATTCGACTGGGAGCTGAGCTGAAGTTGGAGAGTCCAAGATGACTCCTCATCTTCCAGGACCTCTTTTCCTGTGACCTCTCATAATTTCATAATTGAGCACAGTTTCTCTATCTGGCAACTGAAGTGAGAGAGAGAGGCTGGAGTCAAGGTAAAAATTGACAGGATCATAACTGGCCAGGTGTCACTTTTGCTGCAGTCTGTTGATCAAAGCAAGTCGAGGCCAGATTAGATTAGAGTGAGGCAGAAGACTAGGATCTGGAGGCAGGGAACCTAAGGCCAATTCATGCTGACTTCCTAGAACTAAATCAAAAGGAAAACCCCACCTCTCCCTGCCCACATGACAAAAGGACCAGAGGCTACTCCCTTTGCACCTCCCCTCTTTTTTTGCCTGGGAGATGAAAAATCGAAAGTATCTCTGATTGGTTCCCTCCTGCAACCAGTCAGGCTGCTTGCAGGACAAGTCTTCATTTGCATAGGAGTATAACTTTGTAACTTCACTTCAGCCTCTGACTGGTCACTTTCTGCAAGCAATCAGACGTTTGCATAGGATGTAACTTTATAACTTCACTTCAGGCTCTGATTGACCACTTTCTGCAACCAATCAGACTGATCATGGGCCACTACTTCATTCACATAGGATGTACACCAAGTAACCAATGGGAAACCTCTAGAGGGTATTTAAACCCCGGAAAATTCTGTAACCAGCAGTGAGTTGTTTGCTTGGCCCACTCCCACCCTGTGGAGTATGCTTTCATTTTCAATAAATCTCTGTTTTTGTTGTTTCATTCTTTCTTTGCATTGTTTGTGCGTTTTGTCCAATTCTTTGTTCAAGACGCCAAGAAACTGGACACCCTCCGCTGGTAACAAGAGGGGAGAGGAAATAGACTCCACTTCTTGAAGGGAAGAGCAGCATACATGTTCATAGAACAGAGAAACTATTGGCTACCATGTTTGGAGATAATCTGTCCCAAATAGGCAGGAGGAATACAGACAAGTTCTGCAATAAGTGTACCATATTTTTAAAAAACAGGTGATTTGAAATGATCTTGAAGTCTGAGCAACATAGAAAGAACCCATCTCTACCCAAAAAAAAAATCTTTTAATTAGTCAAGCATGGTGGTACACACCTGTAGTCCCAGCTACTCAGGAGGCTAGGTGGGAGGATCACTTAAGCCCAGGAATTTGAGGCTGCAGTGAGCTAGGATCATGTCACCGCATTCCAGCCTGGGCAACAGAGCAAGACCCTGTCTCTAAAAACTAAAAATAAATAATCTTGAAAATGTTCAGAAGCCAATAAAAATAACAATGCTTGTTTCTTGCAAGCAATACTACTATATATTTTTCCTAAGAATGTTAATAAGACCCACTTATTAACTTACCAGTGAGTCCCAAAATTTCTAGGATTAGAGTCATTCCTTTGGGTTATTTCACCTTCACGATTCCTGCCTGAAAATGCAAATGCCTCTGGCATTGATCTGGTACTAACCACTAAGACCCTTGGGAGAATTTGAGATCAGAAGCTAAGTCCATGAGAGGTCTTTAAGGCAGTGCTTTTAGTCCATGATCCATGGTTGGGCTTTGGGCATCTGAAAATCCTTGAAATCACTTTCAAAATGTTGTGGTTCAATGTGCATTTTTCATCAGTTTCTCAAATGGTACCAAAAAGGTTAAGACTCGCTATTCTAAGGGAATAAATACTAATAAATCTCACTAGAGAAAAGACAAGGCTAACATCATTCTCTTTAGTAGAACTGCGTTGTAGAACTTTAGTGTTCCTTAACCGTTTAATATTCGTTACCTTTTTCTCTCTCATATTAGATCTCAGTACGTGGAAGGAAAAACCTTCTCTTTATATTTGCATCCCACAGAAGGGAGAATCATTCAGAGTCCTTAACATACATCCCATCTTGGTCTCCAATCACGTTCCTTAGAACCCTTCTGGGGCTAATGGGGTTGAGGATGGAGCATAAAATGAAGGAGAGCCCCAGGAGGTGAGTGGAGATAAGACTTGTCCCATTCAAACACAGCAACACCACTTTGACTCTGTATCTTACTATTCTTATGTAGAAGTTTTTCTTTAAAGAATGAATCTTGAAGCTAAAACTAAAGTTTGAGAACTACTCACAAGTATGACTCCCTTATTTTTCCAAGTGACAAAATGGATTTAAATGTTTTGCTCAAAGTCTGGAGTCAGGGCTAGACTGGAACTATGGTTTCTGTTTTCAGATGCTTCATTACACACAGTTTTGCAGTTGACTCACTCTTTCCCCCTGCCACCTTCTACTAAAGGCCTGATATGGTTTGGCTGTTTCGCCACTGAAATCACATCTTGAACTGTAGTTCCCATTATCCACATGTGTCACAGGAAAGACCCAGTGGGAGGTAATTGAATCATGGGGGCAGTTACCTCCATGCTATTCTCGTGATAGTGAGTGAGTTCTCGCGAGATCTGGTTGTTTTATAAGGGGCTTTTTCCCTTTTGCTTGGCACTTCTTCTTTCTGCCATCATGTGAAGAAGGATGTGTTTGCTTCCCTTTACACCACGATTGTAAGTTTCCTGAGGCCTCCCCAGCCATGCTAAACTGTGAGTCAATTACACTTCTCTCCTCTATAAATTACCCAGTCTCAGGTATGTCTTTATTAGCAGCATGAAAACAAACTAATACAAGGCCTGAGTGTTCTCTCCCTGACCTTCATTATGTATTTTCCTCTCAAACCAAAATGTCCTGCAATCAGGAAAGAGCCAGTTGACAAATCAGGAACTTGGGGAATTCCAGGATGGACCTCTGCCTGGACCCAGCACCACAGTGGGACTTGGGAATTGGGGGAAGGAAAGCTCTGAGGAATCCACCGAAGAGGGTATCTTTAACCTGATCTCATTATTAGGCCGTGAACTGGTCTTGATTCTTCCTACAGCTTTCTTTTTCTACCAAAGAAGAAAAATATAAGGTAGCAACAAACTGCATTCTTTTTCATCTCGTATAATGAAAAAACACATTGTCCCTGATCACTTAATTCCTGACAACTAGAAAGTGCATTTTAAAGTCATACACCATGTTCCAAGTCTTCCGAAATGCCTAAAGGAGAGAAAAACTAGACAAACCCCAAATAAAGATATGTGTATAGATTTCTATACTTGCAATGTTAATGGGCCTTGACCAAGACCACTGTGATTTTAATACATTGTATTGTTTTATTCCTACTGTATTTTAAAATAGAACATCTCAAAACAATTAGATTAATTAAATATCCACGGGGATGCAGAAAATGTTTTCTTATCACACTTGGGGACTTGACCAGCGCAGTTTCTTAGCTTTTTCAGAACTTCTTAACGACAGAGTCTCACCCCATCAGAGCCTTGACAACTCCTTTAATCTGTCATTAAGAAGAACATTTCAGTACCTGGAAAATTTTAAGGCTTCTTGAGACTTAAATTTGCCAAATGTAGCTGTTGAGTTTAGGGGAAACTGTCCTTCACCATGAGTGGCACACTTTCAAGCTCTCTAGCTTGTTGTCTGAGAATGCAAAGTGGTTCTTGGTCTTGGGGAGTAAAATACAGGTTAGAAAGGTTAGAAAAAGTCACTGAGCAATTTTCATTGTCTATGTTTCATCAAGATACTGAAAGCTGAAAATTTCACCCCGTGCTAATAACACACTATTAGTTACACTTCACTGCTTTGTTGGAGCCAAACCAGTCTCACTTCTGTTCTCTCAAGCCTAAATTCCAAGAGCGGCCAGGTTTTTAAGAAAACAAAAGCTGCCATAATCTCTAGTATAGGCCGGTGTCAAGCCACAGGAGTTCTAGCCAAGACCACATATTATCATGAGCTTGAAACATTAAAGAATTCTGCAGCATGACAAGCTCTAGGAAAGAAACTCTTAAAAGAGACTCATTTTTCTCCACAGTGTCAACTGCAGGAATAAACTAGCAATGAGTGAGAAGTTGGGAGTTGAAAACGAAGAGCCCATGGCTTCCTTGGTTTCAAGGGCAAGTCATTTTATAACCTTGGATCAGGCATTTCATTCCTCTAAATGCCTCTACACTAGGAGACTTGCTGTTTGGTCCGTTTGTGGATGTTGAGTTTGCATAGTTGGATGGGAGATTCTTTTTACATTTATAAAATGACAGGGTTGTCAGTATACTGTACCAGGCAATGTGGCCCCACACTCTGGCTTTCTCCCTTACAACTTTGGGACCTTGGGCAAGATATTCTCACTTCCTGTGTCTTGGTTTTTCCAACAGCAAAATGGTCGTGGTAACAACAGCCCTACTGCAGAGAGCATAGGGAATAAATGCATTCACGGTTTAAACCATTTAGAACAGTGCCTGGCATATACAAAGTGCAATAAAATAGACTTCAATATTCATATTCTACAGCCTAGGTCATGCTTAACTATTTCTCCCCTCAGCCCACCTCTACTCTAGTATTTAATGATCCTCATTGCGGGAATTCGGTTTTTATTTTTATTTTTTTGAGACAGATTCTTGCTCTGTTTCCCAGGCTGGAGTGCAGTGGTATAATCACAGCTCCCTGCAGCTTCAACCTCCTGGGCTCAAGTGCTCCTCCTTCCTCAGCCTCCAGAGCAGCTGGGACTACAGGCACAAGCCATCACGCCTGGCTAATTTTTGTAAGTTTTGTAGAGACAGTGTCTCACTATGTTGCCCAGGCTAGTCTTGAACTCCTGGGCTCAGGCAATCCTCTCACCTCATCAGTGCAAAGTACTGGGATTACAGGTATGAGTCACCATGCCTGGTGGAATTGACTTTTCTAAATGCATATAAACTTATTCTCTTTTTAAAGGCTCTGGCAACTACATTACATGATAAAAATAGTTTTCATTCAAGATTTCAGATTGGAGGTGAATGATGAGGAGATGCAGAGATCAACCCTTCAATTTATTCACTGCTTAGCTACCTGGAAACTCTGAAGCCAAGTAATGCAATTGTACTGATAAAGCTGAACCCGGTAATAACCAAAGAGCTCACAGGATTAAAAAGCTAAAGAATATTCACAATCATCTAGCCCAACCCCTTGGTTTTACAAATAAGGACTGAGGAACATAGAGGTAAATAGCACTGGTTCCTTTAATACACCAGAAATTATACTTAATAATTCATGGTTTCAGAAAAAAAATTAGTGGTGCCCTCTCAATATGTTTGCCCAGGGGGCTATAACTTATTCAATATAATTGCCACTGCTTGGATTGTGCTTTCAATTTTTTTTGCTTTTCCCAGTTTGGTTATATGCCATACAAGAAAATCATCATCTATACTTTAAAACCAGGGATTTTACCCAAAATGGCAGTATACCCTGCCCACTCACCTCTTTACCATATCTGCCTCTGTATGATTTTTATTATTTCCAGAAACCAAATTTATGCTCATATGACCAAAAATATAATTCCAATTTCAGCAAAATGCATCAGACAATTAGGAAGATGATTTTATTCAGGCTATTGCAATAGGGAGAATGTTTATTATAAGGAATATCTTGAAGAAAAGGAACAGCATCCCAAAGAAAAGGGTTTTACAGAGGCAGGTAGACAGTGGAGTCATCTGAGAGTATTTTATGGGTCAAGAAAAAGGATAAAAAAGGGTCTTATCTCAGAATCTACAGGGCATGGTCATCCTTTGTTGTTAGTCATTCCCTGGAACTCAAAACCATTGGGAGATGTCTTTCTCTCTTTTTGTTTATTTGTTTGTTTGTTTGCTTGCTTGCTTTAAGATGGGGTCTTGCTATGTTGCCCAGGCTGGTCTTGAGCTCCTGGGCTCAAGGGATCCTCCCAACTCAGCCTCCCAAAGTGCTGGGATTACAGGTATCAGCCACTGTGCCCGGCCGACTGGGGAATTTCTTACCCACACTTTTTCTGAAAGCACAGGACTCAGGTAAAGTTCAACCTTGTCATATCTTTGAGGATAATCAAAAAATGTACTCAAGCTCTTAAGGCCACTAATTGTTCAATGTCCCAACATGATTCCCTTGAAAAGACAGCTGTCATTTAGGCATTGCATGATCTAGATGGGGTTTTCTTGCCCAATTAGCTTCATTATCTCTTACCTACCAACGACATCATTGGTGACTCCTTTCCTATATTATTTATCTGAAACTCAAAAAAATGAAGAAGTGTGCCAAATTAGTGCTGAAGTTGAGCCCTCCACAGAACACATGCACCTGAGAAGGTTGACTGGCCTTTCCATCCTCTATGTCATCATCTTACTCATCTTGAAAACAAAGCTGGTGTTCTCGGACATAACATTCACCACATTGTTAGGATTTGGGAGTAGAAAGTGAGGTGAACTGAATTGCTGAAATCTACTTGAGTTATGAACATAGAAGTGGTTGGTTTAATATCAACAGATAGGGATGCTATGTCTAACATAGCATCACTATAACTTCCCTGTGATATGGCTCAATATGTGTGGGGGGGGTGTGAGTAAGGAAAAGCTCGAAAAGGTTTTAAATTTGGTAGTATTCCTAACTGTTTCATCCGTTCTGTTTTTCTCTGCCTTTTATTCTCCTTGACTAAGCTATTTGACAACTTTGAAGAGATGTAAGTTAACTTGTAGAAGTCTGGTAATAATGCAAATAATTCCTGTCCATAAAAAGGCAAAATCTGTCCAGGCGAGGTTCTATTGTCTTGCCTCTCCCACTGTGAAAGAAGTCAGTTTTGCATCTACCTAAACAAATTCATTTTGGCATTCTTAATAACCTATAAATACATCTGGTCTTTGAATTCTTCTTGGAACCAGTTGTAACACTGTTCTAGTTCCCTTATTAGTTAGTGAGTTAAATAAAATCATTAGCATGTGTTCATTTTAAATTTGTCATGGTTTTACCTTTTTAAAAATTATTCTTTAAAATATGTACGTAGATACATGTAAAGTGATACTAAGTAGACTTATTTTAGAAGGAAAAAAAGGCTTTTTATTAGAGCATGTTCAAAGGAATAGTTGCATTACTTTCAAGTTTATACTAAGAGGTATTAGCCAGTAGAGATCAATACTTTAATACATGATTTATATTGAGTATTTTCCTAAATAAATTGATGCTTCTAGAGCATTTAAACACAGAAGCATATTTCGAGTGTTTTAAAAATCTTCCTCTAATCTTATTTATACTCTTTTTAAAAAGAAAAAATATGTACTACAATAATGCAAGATTTCAGCTCAATTATTCCAAATTACAAATTGATGAAATCCTACTTTAATGAAATTTTACGTATGTAAATTAATAGAACACTGACTTTTTAAATGCTTGCAGTGGATTGAGCCCTAAGATATCAGTTAAAACAGGCCGGGCGCAGTGGCTCACGCCTGTAATCCCACCATTTTGGGAAGCCAAGGCGGGTGGATCACCTGAGGTCAAGAGTTCGAGACCAGCCTGGCCAAAGTGGAGAAACCCCATCTCTACTAAAGATAGAGAAAATTAGCTGGGCATGGTAGTGGGTGCCTGTAATCCCAGCTACTCAGGATGCTGAGGTAGGAGAATCACTTGAACCTGGGAGGCAGAGATTGCAGTGAGCTGAGATTGCACCACTGCACTCCAGCCTAGGTGACAGAGTGAGACTCTGTCTCAAAAAAAAAAAAAAAAAAAAAGAAGATATCAGTGAATACAATGCAAAAAATCCCTTCAAAATTACTCTTGGGTAATCAACCCATCTGAACACATCTATTAACAGGGGCTCGCTCTCTTTCCAAGAGGCTATTTTATGGTTAAAAGCTTCTATGGTTGGCAAGTTTTCCTTCTAGTTCATCGAAGTCTCCCTCCTTGAAATATTCACCCACTAGTCCTAGTTGCAGTTTTAATATAAATAGACATGTAAAATCTGTCTTTTATCTTCCTTCTCCTGTAATGGTGTAGCTGACTTGCCATTGCAGATTCTTTCGGGAACAAAACAGGTCAAAAAAATTATCATGGTCTATGTCTGCTATATCATTTCAAACAAAGTCAAGAGTTAACAATTTTAAACATAGACACCTTGATTGCTGCCACAAACTATCCAGATCAACCCCTCCTAAACAGAATCTAAGTCACACAGAGGTTGCAATGTTATTCCTAGGTTTTCGTGGATATTTTTGTAGATATTCCTTTAAAGTCTGAACCTTTAATTGAAAAAAAAAAAAAAAAAAAGGTAAACTCCACAACCCAAACACATGATTCTTTCAAAACCAAGACAATACAGTAGTAAAATAAGGTGTTGTCCTATTCTACGCCACTATCCTGTAATTCCAAGAATGTCATCGTATCTATTTTTCTGCAGGTATTGGAAACTCTTCTATAGCCTGTCAAAGAAATGGCCACAGCTTCACAGTTATGACACCGAAATAATCCACACGACTCTTATGTTGTAGCACCCTTTGTCTAATAACAGGCATTTTTAAAAATAATTTATAGTTTAAGCATTAAGACATCTTATGGTTTTTAACATGACTTTCTCCTTTCCTTAAAAGGAAAGACAATATACAGACAATGTGTCTCAAAATAAATTCTCTAGCAGAGGGGACAAGCTGTGGAATGCAGAATCTCCCTCTTCGTTGGTGAAGAAGAGAGAAGTTTCTGTGGCTTTTACAGATTCGTTTGCTAGGGAATAAAGAAAATCTTGCTATTTTCTCTATGTCGGATGTAAAAATAAAAAGCATAGAGGAAAAGAATGGGGCCATAAACTTGATACAACGTATTGCAATCGAGTTTCATCAGATAAACTACGGAGACAGTTTCGATGATGCTCTTGTCAGAAAACACATGGTACGATACACTGTATATGTGCCAGATAAGCTTCTGCACTCTCAGAAATGTCATTTCTAAAAATGTCTATCCATTTGGAAAATAAGTATGCAATAAATCTGTAAATATTTATTATAAAAGCAATAAGAAAACAGTAAAGAATGAATGCAGCTTTTGACAACACTGCGTAAACTGTTAACAACAGACCTTTGGAGCCGACAGTTCTGTTTCTAGATCAGGGGCCAGGGCCCAAATGTTGCAATAACTAGGGCCATATCAATACATTCCACACCCTCTTTCCCGCCACAGGAGTCCACCTAATTGAGATGCCAAATGATGCGATGTGAGGCAGAAGTAAAACATACAGATCTTGTATTTCTGAATCCATATGTCTTGCTTGATCAATGAACCAAAATAGCTACTAGTTGGAATTGAAAAGCTGTAGAACCTGCTGCTGTTCTTTTCTGTTCTCGATCCTATAGAAAAGAGCTAAAAGGCAAGGAATAGGGAGAGAATCTCCTACAGAAGGAACAATATGCACACTTCTGCAGGTCTTGCGTCACCCCAAGGCTGTCCTTAGAAAGCACCCCTTTATCTTTGGTAATGACCGTTCTGTTTTATTTGGCAGCCCAATTCCCCTCAGCTGACTGAGAGGATGGTTATAGGCTAGGGGAGGAAGGCGTGGATTATGAATGACCTCCCTGTCTTTCTGTTTAAGAAACTCGAGTTCATATTAGTTCACCTTTTCTAAATAACTGTCTTGTGGACAGCTTAGCTCAACACTTCCTAACTTAATCCACAGAATTAGAACATCTGCTCTAAGTGTAAGATTTACAGAGGGAATTATACCTACTCCATCTAGAGACTGTCTGCCTCTGATGTCATTCTTGATTAGATGATTTTGGAATTTTGATTGCTTCACATGAGATATTTATGATTTCAAAATGCAGCTTGTAAATGTATTCAGTTCATCAAGGACTATAAATATAAATCTCCACCAACAGACTTCTCCTTGCTTCGGTCTTCTTAGATGCTCTTAAGTTACTAGGAGGACAAAAGAAATAGCTTTAAGAAAAGGTGAGAAACTCCTACATTAGAAAATAATTTTCAAAACATCTGGCCCCGTATTCAGGAATTTGAAGATAATCATGAGCCTTTTCATTAAATTAATGAACACAGGGTAATGAAGTCTATTTGAAAAAAAACAGATGTTAAAAATTTAAGGACCAGTCATGCTCTATTCAGTAAAACAATGACATGATTAAGTAATAAAACTCCTCCAGATTTTTCTACATGCCTTTGGGTTCCATCTTCAACTTTCTCTTTCAAAGAAAACTACCTACTTTCTATTCACAATTCCTCACACTGTAGTGGGATTTGGATCTAACATGGTGAGACAGGGAAAAAAAAGAAGTATCTCTTTATAGAAAAAAAAAGAGATTACAAAGTTCCTAAATTAAAATTAGATTGAATGTATTTTAAAACTGAGGTTCCCTGAAAATTTGACTTGCTTCTTTCTTTATTTTAACCAACTCCAAGGGACTTTTGCAATTGAGATTAGCTCTCAAATATACTCTAAAAATTTAAGATTTTATGATTCCACAAGTTTTATGTGAGTTCTTCATGAAATCGTGCCACTGCTGCTATTTCCGTTGAAGAACTAGGATAAGAAAGAGGAACAATAAAATGTGTATTAGAAATCTAGTGGGTCAGTTTGCAGGAGAAAGAGAAATAAGCATCATTTATTTCCAAAAGGCTGCAGTTCAGCACGAAGACTAGCCTATCTGACATGCAATTATGTGTCATGAGTTACAGTGGTAATTAAGTCTCTAGAACAGCAAGCTACCTTGAGAGCCCCCCAGGACTTCAGGCGGCTGGCTCCCAACTCGGAGTCATCTAGTGCTTCGCCGTGGCTCATCCATCTACTTCATTCCTTTATTTATCACCATTGTAAGCCAGGGGACTATGTTTGGCTCTAAAACGCATATTTTCCCCCTTGCATGCCTACTGGCCTATCTTTCCACTTCCTAAACACTTTCTTTAAAAAGGAAGCCCATGATCTCAGATGGCATAAAACCAAGTGTCTTCATTTTCTCTGTTCTTTACCAATACTCCCGTTCACCTCACCAAGGGGCTGAGCGAGGTCCCCCCACCTTAGGTCACTGCCTAAGTAAGGGTCAGTTCCATCTGTTCTCTCCGTGGTCACCCTTACACATCCTGATACACATTGGCAATAGTTCTTCTCATTCATTCATTCAGAAAATATTTACTGATGCACCAGCAGCTGAGACATGTGGTCCAATTGTCTGAGAAGGGAGGAAACAAATAAAACGAGAGCCATAAATCCAAAGGGAGATAGGTTTTCACAGGAACAGCCATAAAGTCAGGCTGTTTTCAAGCTCCTGGGTCTTCTGTGTGGCCCCTCTTTGAATCTGGCAGTTCTACCCAGTCTCCCTCATGGAGTCATATGTAAAGAGTTAAGTATCAAAGAGGTATCACGTTATAGAATGTATGAACCTTTTATGTAGTGGCCCAGTGGGGATATTAAAGAAAAATGAAGGAAAAATTCCCACCCCATATCCAGTAGAGTCACATCTCCGTGCTTGATAAGAAGGAGCCAATCAGGCCAGGTTGTGGCTGATGTGCCTGTTATTTGTACTCTAGGCCCCATTAACTTATACTAGCAATTTTGGAGAAGTAATTTCTGCTGCCAGATGGCAGCCCAGAAGTAACTTTCTTGATGAGTGAGAGAAGTTGCTCCCCATTCCTTCCTTGACATCACAGTGCAGCCCCCTCAACCTCAGCCCTGCAGGCTGGCGACTGGCTGGTGGGATCCACGCAGACTGTGATTAAATGACTCATCTCCTCAGCATGACTTGTTTGTAAATGTTATTCACAACAAAAACAGCAGCAGGGTCCCAACCCCGGAGTGGGTATTTGTCAAAAATGAGTCAAGATAATAAGGGGCCATTGAGGAAACACCTACAGTTGGGTGCGAAAAGAACAGCATTTGTGACCTGAGGATGATATTCAGTTGAACACTTCCATCTGCCCTTTGGAAAAATTTGACCCTAGCAACAGAATCAATTCTTGGTTTGCCGCTAGTTACTCAGTTGAGACCACAGACTCATATCTACCCATGACTTTGCCAGTTGTAACAATGCCCGCATCTTCAGTCGAGTCGATAGTGCCCTCAGCTCTGCTTCTCCCAAGTCCCCTTGGTGCTACCAATTATGATAGACAGTGAGACAGACACAGCCTCAAACCATAAAACCCAACTAGTCCTCATCCATTCGGAATTTCAGAATCAGCAAGAAGAAATGAAATAAAATAAAAATCAGTGATGCTCATAAGTGGTAATTTTCATTTAAGGAAGTATATCATAAAATAAAATAAAAGCAGGCTGTCACTATCTCTTGCTGCAAAGGAGACTTGGAGTCATTTAAATAGACACACACAAAAGACTAGAAGGGGATTGTCATTAGAGATTTCCATTAAAGTTACTATGCCCAGATAAGAAGCTCTAAAGGGTTATGGGGAACAACCTTCCTGATAAAGGATTAAGGAACTAACAGTAGGAGAGAAGGGCTCACATTTGTTAAGTGCTCATTTATGCCAGGCAGTATGGGACTTCGCACATCACCTTATTTAATCTTTAAAACAACCTCGTTTGATAAATATTATTATTTTCAGTTCAAACATAAGAAAACTGGGACTCAGAGATTTTCAATGTCCTGGCCGGGTGCAGTGGCTCACACCTGTAATCTCAGCACTTTGAGAGGCCAAGGCGGGCGGATCACTTGAGGCCAGGGGTGCAAGACCAGCTGGCCAACTTGGTGAAACTCCTTCTCTACTTAAAACAAACAAACAAAAAATAGCCAGGCACTGTGGCATGCACCTGTAATTCCAGCTACTCAGGAGCCTGAGGCATGAGAATCGTTTGAACCCAGGAGGTGGAGGTTGCAGTGAGCTGAGATGGTGCCACTGCACTTCACCCTGGGTAACAGAGTGAGACTCTGTCTCAAGAAAGAGAGAAAGAGAAGAAAGAGAAGAAAGAGAGAAAGAGAGGAAGGAAGGAAGGAAGGAAGGAAGGAAGGAAGGAAGGAAGGAAGGAAGGAAGGAAGGAAGGAAGGAAGGAAGGAAGGAAGGAAGGGAAAGAGAGAGAAAGAGAGAGAAAGAAAGAAAGAGAGAGAAGAAAGCAAAAGAAAGAAAGAAGAAAAGAAAGAAAGAAAGAAAGAAAGAAAGAAAGAAAGAAAGAAAGAAAGAAAGAAAGAAAGAAAGAAAGAAAGAAAGAAAGAAAGAGAAAGAAAGAAATTTTCAATGTCCTATATAAGTATGGTGAACATTTAGTGGCATTTGTCCTGTTTGGCTCCCTAGCAACCAAACACCCTTATTACTGGAGAAAGCCTTACCCAGGTGATTCCCAATGCTCCCCAAAGGCATCCTTACCTGTACTTTTTTTTTTTTTAATACTTTAAGTTCTAGGGTACATGTGCATAACATGCAGGTTTGTTACATATGTATACTTGTGCCATGTTGCTGTGCTGCACCCATCAACTCGTCAGCACCCAACTACTCGTCATTTACATCAGGTATAACTCCCAATGCAATCCCTCCCCCCTTCCCCCTCCCCCCTCCCCATAATAGGCCCCGGTGTGTGATGTCCCCCTTCCCGAGTCCAAGTGATCTCATTGTTCAGTTCCCACCTATGAGTGAGAACATGCGGTGTTTGGTTTTCTGTTCTTGTGATAGTTTGCTAAGAATGATGGTTTCCAGCTGCATCCATGTCCCTACAAAGGACACAAACTCATCCCTTTTGATGGCTGCATAGTATTCCATGGTGTATATGTGCCACATTTTCTTAATCCAGTCTGTCACTGATGGACATTTGGGTTGATTCCAAGTCTTTGCTATTGTGAATAGTGCTGCAATGAACATACGTGTGCATGTGTCTTTATAGCAGCATGATTTATAATCCTTTGGGTATATACTTTTAAAGACACCAGACATTCTTTCTTCTTCCCACTGGCACACAGACTGCAGGAATGTAGCGGGTCTGTCTGAAAACTCCAGCCCAGAGCTTGCCTCCTGAGTGTCAGACACAACTGTGCAAAGACAGCTAGAACATTATTCTCAGCAGTAGTGGCAGGTTGGAAGGTATAGTTATATTGAGAATCCAATCATAGAAAGATTAACTAACAGTACACAGCAGTATTAAGTGCCAAGGAGCCAGTATAGGCAATCAACAGTGGGAATTCTTAAACAGAACTCTCCTTATGGGTTGGAATAATCAAGGGAGACTTAGCTGATGGAGAAGCTGGGGCTATGATCATACCTGGAAGTATACAAAGAAATTGGAGAGGAATTCCTGATTGGAGATGATTCCTGATTGCAGGAAGACCCTAAGAAGATGAACATGGAGGCTTCAGAACAGATTTAAAAGCCAAAGGGTTGCTACTGAAGATGTTCAGCCAGCAGGGTGCCAGGGAAGTAGGGTTTTCAAAAATGGACCTGGCGGTGTTGGGCAAGATGAATTTGACAAGAGAGCACAGTGACAAGGTTTGTACATCTTTATTGAAGGAGTGCTCCTGACCCAGACTCTTTTGGGAACAAGCAGCCCAGTTCCAGATGTTCATGATTTGGAGAAGACATGATGAAGAAGCTGTTCTCAGCAGGGATAGCTTGAGGGAGTGGGCTGCAGGGATGAGACTGAGACAGAGGCAGGAGCAGAAGACCCCGCTCTCCTTTACTCCTTTCACGGCTGTGCCCCGGGACTCTGTTACTAGTTCTATTCAATGGTACAAAGGCTTCACTCAGTACCACCCTCGCCAGGGGACTAAAGCCAAATCAATTCTTGGCTCCCAAATCTAAGGATACGTTCAGTCTTCACTAAATATGGCAGCCATGGTTTAGTATTTTCAGGATAATCATGGATACACCTGTATTTTCCTTTAGAATTTGCTAAGACAATTGTATCATAATTTCCCCTCCCCTCACTGAGAGTAGGGACCTTTGGATCTAGGCTAAATTGCTCTCATGTTACAGGTATGAGATGTTTGTCTGAGAAAGGTCTTGAGCCCTATGCTAGGTAGACCAATGGTGCTAAGGGAGAGGGATGTGGAAGGGGGAGGAATTTAAGGTTTTTAAAACAGGCAGGCAATTGTACAAAGTTACATAAGATGTAACCATCGGGGTAGCTGAGTGAAGGGTACATGGGGCCTATTTATGCTACTTTTAAAACATTCTGTGAATAAACAATTATTCCAAAATTAAACGCATTTTAAAAAAAAAAAGATAGGCTCTTTGTTTGTTTGTTTGTTTGTTTTTGAGACGGAGTGTAGTTCTGTGGCCCAGGCTAGAGTGCAGCGGCACAATCCTGGCTCACTGAAATCTCTGCCTCCTGGATTCAAGTAATTTTCCTGCCTCAGTCTCCCAAGCAGCTGGGATTACAGGCACACACCACCACACTCGGCTAATTTTTGTATTTTTAGTAGAGATTGGGTTTCACCAGGTTGGCCAGGCTTGTCTCAAACTCCTGACTCTAGTGATCCACCCGCCTCGGCCTCCCAAAGATAGGTTTTAACCAGTAAGAAGAAGAAAGGGTGAAAGGAAAGAAAGGAGGCTGGCAAAAAAAAAAAAAAAAAAAAATGGTTTAGAGGAGCAGACCCACTGGTCAGAGGACCAGGAAAATCTTTGTCCAGTGTTTCTGCAAGGCAGCACGTCTCCCCCACATCCCCAGCTTCTCGCCTGATCCCCACTCTGCAATCCCTCTCTAGGCCCTATGGGACTGTCTTCTCCTTTTAGGGAGGCAGCCACAGAACTGAGAGCCTAGGGTGTTTCCTGTCCCTCTGCATGCATGGATTCAAATGAAGACCACAGGAGCACTACCAAGGACTCCTCAGCCCCTCCCTGGGTTCAGGAACAAGGTGGCTGGCTCAGCCTCTGGGCCACATGGAGCCTGGCTTTTGTGGGTCAGGGGATGGTGAATGAACAGTTGGGAGATCTGAGGTCTGCTTTCACCTCAGCAGGGCTACCTGAGTTGAGAAACCTCATCTCTTGGGGCCTCCATTTTTTGTTTGTAAAATGAGCATGTTAAATTACTATGGAAGGTTCTGCTCCCCCTGGGAGTCCAGGATGCTATGAGTTCTATGAATCTAGATACTGCCTAATGTGCCTCTTCCTAACACTAAAGAACTGATGTGAATATCATCATAGTTTTTATTAAATATGGACCCGGAGGAATTCATTTGTTCCTTGGTGGAGTCTCCAACTTTACTGGAAAGCAAAGGGCCCTTTCTACCCCATTCACGCTCCAACTCAATACACACTCTCCATGATGCCCTCGCTGGTGATCAAAGCCAGGGCACTTTATCTGGCCTCCTCTTGGTATGGTCAGTATCTACTGCAAAGGTCATGTTCACATGTGCTCTTCTCCCCAGTTCAAATGGCAAACTCCTTGAAAATAAACATTATTATTATTCATAGATGTGTGCCCATGTATGGCAGCAGTATATGGTTGTGAAATGAATGAATGAATGATGTCAAAGAATTCAAACCAAAAGGAGATGAAGAGTGGCTTCTGTACCTTGTCTGAAAATTCCCTTTTTCTTAATTCAGGAAATAAACAATCATATCAAAGGAAGACAAGTTTGGGGGCAAGAAATCACTCAGAGATGCATATTACACGCCACATGAATCACTGGCAAAATGAAGGATGAAAGCAATATGAAATAAACAATTACAGTAAAACTGAGACTCTGTACTGAGATGAAGCTAAGGAGCAGTTGACAATCCCTACAAATGAGTTTGCTCAGGTCTAGCTTGGAAGCAAGGTCTTAGGGCCTATGCTCAGGTTCAGTTGATCCACTTTGGGAATAAATGTTGTGTAAAAGAATCCTGGTTTTCTACTTTTGGAAGTATTAACAGATCACAAGAGCCAGATTCTACTTCTACTCAGCACATCTCTGATCTATGTGTTTATGGAAGTTAAATAAAACCAGGAAAAAACATACCTATAAGACTGTTGGAAAATGAATTTAAAAATCCAAAATTGTTCCAAAGTTATCCATGCTACCACATTCCCTTCGCGTTGGACAGAAAACTAATGATGACCAGGCAGTAAAAAGAAAATGAAGACAAAGTATTACATTGTCTGTTGCTACTTTCTGTAAGGCCTAATGGTCTGAGAAATCTAAAAGGAGCTTCCTTCCTTCTTCTGTCCTCCCTTCCTCTCTTCCTTTCTTCCTTACACAAGAGGCAGAGTTATAAATGCAAAGTGTGACTCTGAACTGGATCCTCTTACTAGAAAGGATAGTATTGGGATAATTGGTAGAAGTCAAATGAGCTCTGAGGATCAGGCATTAGCAATGTATCAGTGTTGGTTTTCTGACATTGGTGGTTGTCTTGTGTTATGTAGGAGAATGTCCTGGTTTGCAGGAATTACTCCTGGTTGCATTTGGAAGTGATGGAACATCAAGTTAGCAATGTACTCTCAAATAGTTTAGAATTTTTAAAGTGCTTTGTACTAGTAATGCAAGTTTAGTTCAAGTTTGAACTTATTTTAAGATAAAGTGGAAAAAAATCTGAATGTAATAATTATTTTTAAAAAGAAGTAGCAGCAACAGCCAACCTTTGAGAGTCTCTGGGTCTGCCTATCCCTCTGACATTCCTATAAATATTGGTGTTGACTTCCCTAGGGCGTCACAGCAAACCTCTCCCGGGTGGTCCACAATAGTCCAGCTCTACAAGGGGTCATAGAACTCCCTCCTGCCATAGACAGTGCACCCCTATTCCCTCTTACTCAGCCCAGTTCCTCCTCTAAACTTTAGGAACCATAACTGACTCAGAGTGTTAACTAAGGCCTGGCCCTCATGGGAAGCCAAACCACCTTCCCCAGTGAGCGCTGGCACTTCCGGCTTCCTGCTTCACAACCATTTCATACCTGCGCTTTCTCCAGCCTCCACTTTTTGTGCACCAAAGGCTCCCCACAGTACTACCTCAACTAATATCTCTCTTCTCCTGGCTTCCCCTCCCTTAATCTCCTCCGCAAACCCTGAGTGTCAGCTGAATTGCTTCTCTCCTGCCTTCCAGATAAACCCTGGGTACTTCTGCTTTCTCCTATCTGGAATATTCTGCTTTCATTCGTGTCCCTCTGAGCCTCAC
This sequence comes from Macaca nemestrina, assembly GCF_043159975.1. Taxonomy (NCBI): domain Eukaryota; kingdom Metazoa; phylum Chordata; class Mammalia; order Primates; family Cercopithecidae; genus Macaca; species Macaca nemestrina. The sequence continues at coordinate 24,020,028 of NC_092143.1, read as the reverse complement.
TTCTTCCCACATTCTATAAAGCCCATTCCAAGGGTCACCTCCTCCTCTGTGAAGCCTCCCCTAACAAGCCCAGTCTACCTCTGAATTCCAAAGTACTTATTGTATCTAGTATGGCTCTAAACACACAGGCCTCCGATTGCAAAGTTACCTTTCTCTCTGGACATCTGGTCTGCCCCACTAAATGAAAGGTTTTCAGAGAGTAGGCATAATTTCTTACATCTCTTTATAGTCCTCACCATACCTGTTAGTGCCAGCTCACTAAGAATGGGCTGATTCAAAGTCTCCCACACTTTCTCAACATCGCCTCCCTCAGATCACTAATACCAATTGCTGTCACTTGTGGGGTGAACGCGTGCGCCACACACACACAGACGCGCACACACACACACTTTAGCCAACATGGAAATAAACAAGTATGCCCTTCTTCCTGCTTTACTCTCACACCGAGCCAATTTGATCTTCCTATACTTAGAGTCAAAGCAAAGCATGTAATTAATCCTTCTTCGTGGTTCAGTCTGGAACCTACGAAAACTATGAAGGAGAGATTTTGGACTCTTCCTGCTACCCACATCATGGCCTGTTTTCTTAAAGTAGAGCCATTCCCATCCAGTTTCCCTTAGATGCTTATCCTCACTTGCAGCCCCCACTGCCCTATCAGCAGCTGCCCAAGATCTTGGTCAGATGAACAGCTCCCAGAGAAGTTCACAAGATAACGAAAACCATAGAGTGGAAAATTTGCAAACCCCCATAGAATGAATCCCTAAATGGGGGATGTCAGGCAAAGGAGCAGGTGGCAACTTAAGGCAAGTATTTATCCCACCCTCTCATTCCTATCCACACATTACATGCCAGAGAGGGGAGCATTCAAGGCCCAACCAACCAACAGAAAGACTGGAGAAAGGGAAGATGGTTTGCAGAAGGCAGCCGAGTAAATTGCCAAACTAGGGAGAAAACTTTATGAATGCTTATCACATGGAATTCTTACATTTTGAGAGAGCCTTTAAAGAAAAGAATGACTTCATGAGTGATGGCAGAGACAGGGTGGTGTCTATAATGAAGATGGACAAAAGTTCAGAAGGTACATGATTGGGAGAAACAACAGACAAGAAAGGCAAAAATGGACTATGAGAGCCCGGCCACAATGTGGGGGTCCCCAGGTGGATGTGAGAAGCTCATGTGGACACAGCTGTCCCTCTTGGCAGAGGGCAACATTAGCTTATGCCATCTTCAATATCTACGATGCTAATTCAGGATTGCTCAAGGAAAATAGCCCTGTTCGTGCCCATCTGTTCTCTACATTACAATGGCTATATTCTTAGCAGATTTAAACACAATTTCCAATACAAATACCTTTTTCTGGGTATGGCGAATCCATAAAACAGACCCTTAGCTATAACCTAATTTATTAAATAACATTTGATATGCCAGTGTCCAAATGGCAAATGTGATGACCTGGGAAATTATATGGTCAGGTTCTGGCATAAATCCCTTTGGCATTTGGGGTAGGGCATGAACTCTTGAGCCATCTATTATATTCCAAAATCCTTCATAAAACTAGTGACTTCATAACTGAGAAGAAACATTTTATTTTACTTTATTATCACTATTTATTTTAGAGACGGATCCTGCTCTGTCACCCAGGCTGGAGTATGGTGGAGCAATCATGGCTCACTGTGGCCTCAACCTCCTGGGCTCAAGTGATCTTCTCACCTCACCCTCTGGGGTAACTAGGACTATAGGTGTACATCACCAGACCTGACTATTTAAAAAAACTTTTTATAGAAAATTAATTCAAGATGGATTAAAGACTTAAATATCAGACCTAAAATCATAAAAACCCTAGAAGAAAACCTAGGCAATACCATTCAGGACATAGGCATGGGCAAAGACTTCATGTCTAAAACACCAAAAGCAATGGCAACAAAAGCCAAAATTGACAAATGGGATCTAATTAAACTAAAGAGCTTCTGCACAGCAAAAGAAACTACCATCAGAGTGAACAGGCAACCTACAGAACGGGAGAAAATTTTTAAAATCTACCCATCTGACAAAGGGCTAATATCCAGAATCTACGAAGAACTTAAACAAATTTACAAGAAAAAATCAAACAACCCCATCAAAAAGTGGGCAAAGGATATAAACAGACACTTCTCAAAAGAAGACATTTATGCAGCCAACAGACACATGAAAAAATGCTCATCATCACTGGCCATCAGAGAAATGCAAATCAAAACCACAATGAGATACCATCTCACACCAGTTAGAATGGCAATCATTAAAAAGTCAGGAAACAACAGGTGCTGGTGGAGAAGTAGGAACACTTTTACATTGTTGGTGGGACTGTAAACTAGTTCAACCATTGTGGAAGACAGTGTGGCGATTCCTCAAGGATCTGGAACTAGAAATACCATTTGACCCAGCCATCCTATTACTGGGTATATACCCAAAGGACTATAAATCATGCTGCTATAAAGAAAGAAGCACATATATGTTTATTGCAGCACTATTCACAATAGCAAAGACTTGGAACCACCCAAATGTCCATCAGTGATAGACTGGATTAAGAAAATGTGGCACATATACACCATGGAATACTATGCAGCCATAAAAAAGGATGAGTTCATGTCCTTTGTAGGGACATGGATGAAGCTGGAAACCATCATTCTCAGTAAACTATCTCAAGGACAGAAAACCAAACACCACATGTTCTCACTCATAGGTGAGAATTGAACAATGAGAACACTTGGACACAAGAAGGGGAACATCACACACTGGAGCCTATTGTGGGGTTGGGGGTGGGGAGAGGGATAGCATTAGGAGAAATAACTAATGTAAATGATGAGTTAATGAGTGCAGCACACCAACATGGCACAGGTATATATATGTAACAAACCTGCACGTTGTGCACATATACCCTAGAACTTCAAGTATAATTTTTAAAAATTTTTTAAAAATAAAAACCGTTTGTAGAAATGGGGTCTTGCTGTATTGCCCGGGCTGGTCGCAAACTCCTGGCCTCAAGTGACCTTCCCACCTCAGCTTCCCAAAGTGCTGGAATTACAGGTGTGAGCCACTATGCCCACTACAGCATAAAAACATTTTCAGGGCTGGGTGCAGTGGCTCATGCCTGTAATCCCAGCACTCTGGGAGGCCGAGGAAGGTGGATCACGAGGTCAGGAGTTCAAGACCTGCCTGGCCAACATGGTGAAACCCCGTCTCTACTAAAAATACAAAAATTAGCTGGTCATGGTGGTGGGCGCCTGTAATCCCAGCTACTCGGGAGGCTGAGGCAGAAGAATCGTTTGAACTGAAGAGGCAGAGGTTACAATGAGCTGAGATCATGCCACTGCATTCCAGTCTGGGCGACAGAGTGAGACTATGTCTCAAAAAAAAAAAAATTCAAAATTCACTCTGACCACCAGTTTTTCAAGCCTGCACAAGTGACACTGAGCACATTCACAGTCTCCAGCATATCCATGTTCCCCTTTGGATATTGTTACCCCTTTCTCTCATCCAAGAGAAAATGAGAATCCATTGACTTCAGGCCCACATGGTCAGGAATGAGTCAATGTCAAACCACATCACAGTTGCAACTGGCACAGAGATGACGGTACACAGACTACAAAGTGCTTCCATCTACATTATCTCATTTGAGCCCTGCACTTGCTCTCCCAGGAGTAAGAAAAATAAATATTTAATAAGTCATATGCCAAACACTGTGCTGGGTAAACATGCATTTTAATTTGTTTAATCCTCGCAAGAACCCACAAGGCTAGTGTTTAAATCCCCTTTGTTACAGATGAGGAAACTGAGACTCAGAGAGGTGACAGATCTGGCCCAGGGTTGCTTGGTTAGTTGTGGTCAAGTTAAGATTCACAGCTAGATCATCAGGCTCCAAAGTCCATGCCTGCTTCACTGTGCACTGTAAGAGCAGCAGATTGTGACACGTCTTTCTGCGTAGCCCCAGGCAGTCTTGCTCAGGTGCAGTCTTGTTCAGGCCCTTTGGAGCTTCCTCTAGAACTTAGATATAGATGCCAGGAGTCATTTGGTGAGGAGATCAACAACCTTGGACGAGCTGCATGCTATGTTTCTACCTCCCATTTTTCTGGCCTGGAAATAGGTTGAAGTGCTAGTCTCATAACACAATGCTGAACTTCGTGAGCAAGAAGAATGCAACTCTCCATGGCAGGGGAGAGGTGAAGGAGTAGGCTGTTACTTTTTGCCCAAATGCTGTAGGTTTCTGAGCGCTTGTATACTTAAACCATTTCATTGTTCCCATCCAGTGCCTTTGTTATAAGGAACTATTTCAAACTTCTAAACAAATCATATACCAATAAAATACTATATGTATATTTTACAGATAAAAGAATTGTATTTAGTTTTGGAGGAAAAAAGGCATCTGCTGCTTTAAAAAAAATAAGTTTGAGGCTGGGCATGGTGGCTCACACCTCTAATCCCAGCAATTTGGGAGGCTGAGGTGGGTGGATAACCTGAGGTCAGGAGTTCAAGATCAGCCTGTGCAACATGGTTAAACCCCATCTCTACTAAAAATACAAAAATTAGCCAGGTGTGGTGGTGGATGGCTGTAATTCCAGCTGCTCGAGAGGCTGAGGCGGGAGAATCGCTTGAACCCGGGAGGCAGAGGTTGCAGTGAGCCGAGATCGTACCATTGCACTATAGCCTGGGTGACAAGAGCAAAACTCTGACTCAAAAAAAAAAAAATAAAAATAAAAATAAATTTGAAAACATGGTCCAGAGAAGTAGAACCTTCAAAGGCACCTCTCAAAATACATTTCATGTGCTGAAACCTTGAATAAGTATATTAGTTTGCAAGGGCTGCCATAACAAATAGCACAGACTAGGTGGCTTAAACAACAGAAATGCAGTGACTGTTGTCAATTTATGATTGGAGAGTCACGGTCTGACATCAAGGTGTTGGCAGCAGTGGGTTTTTCTGAGACCTCTCTCCTTGGCTTGTAGATGGGTGTCTTCTCCCTGTGTCTTCCCATGGTTTCTCTTCTGTGTGTGCCTGTGTTCAAATGTTCTCTTCTTATAAGGTGAATTGTATTGGATTAGAGCCCACCGTAAAGGCCTTCTTTTAACTTAATTTTCACTCGAAAGACCGTATCTCCAAATGCAGTCACATTCTGAGATACTGGGGGTTAGCACTTCAACACATGAATTTTAAGGGACAGAATACAGCCCTTACAATAACTATTGGGCAGCCCTCATCTAGTGCTTAAAGCTGCCAGCCACTATCTAAGAATGGGATATTCTCTGCAACCAGTTAAGAGAAATATGATTCCAAACAGACAATTAACTGAGCTGGACATGGGACTAACAAGTCATTATAAAAATCAAAGGGTTAGACAGGGACAAGGGCCTGAATACAAAGCTGTCCAGCGCCTGTTTTGATGCAAATGAAGGACAATCCCAGGCAGTGCAAGGTACTTTCATTGTGCACATTTTTCTCTAACTAGTGTATATTTGTGCTCATACCTGAAAATAATTATAAAAATACATCTATCTAAAATTGCAGCTAATAGCATCTTCCAAAGATGACAACAATGATGTATTCCATCCTACATGGCTTTACTTACAACATGATTTTAACCCTCCTCCCATTGAGAGGCAGGATCTACATTCCCTCCCCTTGAATCTCTGTAAGCTGATAACTATGGGGAAAGTGATTTAATGCGACCTCAGGTGAGGGTATAGAAAGCAATTCCGCTCCCACCTGATTCTTTTAGGACACATGCTTTTGAAGAGTTGCACCCTCATGTAGCAGTTTGACTTCCCTGAGGCTACTAGTTCATGTACAAATTACAGGGAAGGACCCTAAGACTTCAAGAAGAAAGAGAGCAAGCCCACCAGCCCCCACTGCATTGGCTTCAGCCACATGTAACTACGATGACATATAAGACCCAGAGCCAAAACCACTCAGCCAGGCATCCCCCAAATTGCTGACCCACAGAATCTATGAGGATAGTAAAATGATTGTTGTTGTTTTAAGCCACAAAGTTTTGGGGTAAATTGTTGCACAGCAATAAATAACTCAGATGAAAATATTCTGATTAAGTCTTTCTGATGCTAATTTGACTTTGCTTCTTCCAAAAATTAGTCCAAATGAGTAAAATGATCATTTCCTCTTGGCATGTCTATAGATTTTCTACTTGGCATCTTCTCCATCTGCAAATGACAATATGCCTTTGGTTTTCTGGTATTCCATAGAAGCTGCATGTGTCAAGAAGTCAATACTGCATGAGTTCCACAAATAAACTGTCCCACTCACCATCACTGTTCATGCATTTCCTAGAACAACCTATATCTAGTTCATCCATGTCTGCTTCTATCTTTTCTCTCCCAGGTTTCTGCAGTAATCATACTCATTTCTTTCTAAGGGCTCTAACTTCTGTTTCTCTGCTTGTGGGCTTATGTCCTTCTCTTCTGTTAATGACATTGGGCTTTTCCCCCCTCTTTATGCACCTGCAGTCAAGGTGGGAAACAAAAAGATTTGAAACTATTTTGATTCAGACCTAGGAACTTGTGATGTCACCATAAGATGAGATTCCTGTATTCAATGTACTAGTTCCCTGATATGATCTCGCTGTGTCTCCAGCCAAATCTCATCCTGAATTGTAATAATCCCCATGTGTCAAGGGCAGGGCCAGGTAGAGATAATTGAATTTTAGGGGTGGTTTCCCCCATACTGTTCTCGTGGTAGTGAATAAGTCTCACAAGATCTGATGGTTCTATAAATGGGAGTTCCCCTGCACGAGTTCTCTTGCCTGCTGCCGTGTAAGACATGCCTTTGCTTCTCCTTTACCTTCTGCCATGACTGCAAGGCCTCCCCAGTCATGTGGAATTGTAAGTCCATTAAGCCTCTTTTTTATAGATATAAATTACCCAGTCTCGGATATGCCTCTATTAACAGTGTGAGAACAGACTAATACATTTGCCTTCCAGGAAGCTGGGGACGCTGCACTACAACCTAACCTTGAATATCCTTGTGCTTCCCTAATCTTGCCTCTCCTATCTCCCCACTCTGCCTCTTATTAGAGTGAGGAATGCTGCTGGGGTAACTACTAATTGAAAGTAGGTTAGTCTCTTCCACATAGTGAGAGCTAATCACCCACGATTCAGAATTCCAGGAGCATGAACAGGTATCCCTCCCACCAACCTGATGCCTGAAATTCAAATTCGAGAGATTCATTCCTCGAAATCAGATATTGGCTCTAAAGATTCTTTTAAAGTGGGAGGTGGCCAGAATGAGATGATTGCTATAGTCAGTTTTAACAATCAACTGAAGTACCCCAGAATCTGAAAAGGTTACCCTCTAAGAAGGAAAACTAGTAAGTGAATTCTATCAACATGCAAAATTAATCAACATACATTGAATCACACTAGCTGCTTTGGTAAACATCTTATCCTACAGTTTCAACAGTGTTCTAAAAAGTTGTCCATAAAGGTGTGCCTGAGGCTGGGCACAATGGCTCCTGCTTGTAATCCCAGCAATTTGGGAGGCCAAGGAAGGTGGATAACTTGAGGCCAGGTGTTTGAGACCAGCCTGGGCAACAGGGTGAAGCCCAATCTCTACTGAAAAATAGAAAAATTAGCAGGGTGCTGTGGTGCACACCTGTAGTCCCAGCTACTTGGGAGGCTGAGGCACAAGAATCACTTGAGCCTGGGAGATGGAGGTTGCAGTTAACCAAGATCACACCACTGCCCTCCATCCTGGGCGAGAGAATGAGACTGTCTCAAAAATAGATAAATAAATAAATGTGTGGCTGAAGAAACACAAGAATGCCTAATGATAAATGAGGCAATTGAGAGGTCAGTTCAAATAAGGTAGAAGACAATCATGACTTTTTCTATGAAAGCTGAAACCTAATCAGTGAATTATAGAGTTAAGCATTACATAATGACATTTTGGTCAATAATGGACCACATATACCACAGTAGTCCAATAAAACTGTAATACTGTAATTTTATTGTACCTTTTCTATGTTTAGATACACAAACATTCACCATTATGGTTAGCTGTCTACGGCATTCAGTGCAGTCACATGCCTTACAGGTTTGTAGTCTAGGATCAATAGGCTGGACCTTATAGCCTAAGTGTGTAGCAGGCTACGCCACCTAGGTTTACGTAAGTATGCTCTACGATGTTCACAGAATGAAGAAATTGCCTAACAATGCATTTCTCAGAATGTATCCCCATCACTAGGTGATGTATTACAATACTGTTTATTGGCATCGCCAAATTTAATATATCACTTAACAATCCTGATGGTCTATGACTTTTGCTAACCTTTTATTTTGCCAAGGCCTGAATTTGAACTAGACCCACAGTGAGACCAGTCTGTGGCTCTGAGTCTTTGACTAAAGAAGATCAATCAAGCACCCAGCATCCATCCATCAACCAGGCTCCACTGTACTCACTCACCGTCACACCGAAATTCATCCTTGCCAAGTGGCTAAAGGCTTGCTTAAAAGTTTAATCTGTTCTTCACCACATTTTATGGGGAAAATTATATACAATAATGACATGTACAGATTTCATGATCCCTGAGATCTTGAGTACATCCCTCTCAAGATTATGTAACTTTAGTGGAATAATAGAGTTCTAAAAGAAAAGATAGCTGCATGAAGCAGATGAAAGGGAGGCCCAGAATCCTCCTGGTTAAGACTTGGGCTTGAGGTTAGACAGCCTTGGGTCTAGCCTGGTTCTACCACTTAGGAAGAGCGAAAGACACTGGATGTGGTCGTCAACAAGATGCCCCAAGTTATAAAGCAGGCAGAATTTGCCAGGCTTTTAATGGGCTGGAAAAATATCTCTCAAGCCTATCATCCTCAGCTGTGACTCCACACTCACCATCTCACTTGCACTAACTAATGTTGATCCCCAGGATCTCTGATGCTGGCCAAAGTGAATAGAGAACCAAGAATGTGGGGTTTAAGAAAAAAGGGCAACTCTCACTCTTAGCTTCAGGTTTTTCCTTCCATCTCTAGTTAGTTTAGTTATTGTGAGTCTCCGAGAATCTGATCAGCTCTGGCTGCACTGATGGAATCAAGTACCTGGGTTTTTTAATTTGATCGGAACATGAGCCAAAGACATGATGATCGTAGTAAGTGCTCCCCTGTGAAACCATCCTGCGTGAAGCCTGGCTGCCCTCATGCTCAAGTACACCATGGCCTCTGTAAGATCTGTTCTGAACTGAATTATGTCCAACATCCCTGCAAAATTCATCTGTTGAAGTCCTAATCCCCAATGTGAGTAAATTTGGAGATAAAATCTTTAAAAAGGTTACTAAGGTTAAATGAGGTCATAGGTGGGACCCTAATCCAACAGGACTAGTATCCTCATAAGAAGATACACCAGAAATGCATGTGCACAGGGAAAAGCCATGCAAGGACATAGCAATAAGGCAGCCATCTACAAGCCAGAAAGAGAGCCCTCACCGGAAACCACCCTTGCCAGCACTTTGATCTTGGACTACCAGCCCTTAGACTTGTGAGAAAATACAATTCTTATTGCTTAAGCCACCCAATCTCCAGGATTTTGTTATGGCAGCCCTCGCAGGCTAATACATTATGTCTTCACATTTTCTAACTCTAGTTATTTTTCGGTTATGCTGTTTAAAATGCAAATAAACCATTATCAGTCATGAGTAACTTTTTATGCATCAGTCTGTCTAAACTTTTCCAGTGGGGGTGGTGTTCAGAACAGATTTTGTTTGGGTAAAGGAAGAGGGAAGGTGGGTATGAGAGAGAGCCAAAACATGGAATAAGCTAAGGAAACCTGATCAGGCACAGGTGGCAGGTGGGGAAGAGGCAGGTGGAACATCAAAGTCAGTGCAGGAGCTCTGGGTGCTGGGAAAGTCACACTAAGCTAACGTTTATTGAACTCTGAGTGCCAGGCACAAAGCTCAAGTGCTATCTATTTATTCCTTTCTAACAGGCTATTACAGGCAGTATAATATCCTCACTTGACAGATGGGCAAACTAAGGTACAGAAAAATTAAATAGTTTTAGAATCAGAATTTGACCCAAAGCTGTCTGTCTTTAGAGCCTAAATCTTTTTTGTTGTTGTTGTTAACAGCTTTACAGGAATATAATTTTATACCATAAAATTCACCTGTTTTAACTGTACAGTCCAATGATTTTTTAGTAAATTTACAGAGTTGTGTAACCATCACCATAATCCAATTTAAGAAAATATTTATCTTCCCCAAAGATTCCCTATGTAGGGCCCAAATCTGAACCACTAAACCACACTGTCTCCTACACCACAGCAGAGGACACCACAGGGTAGAAGACATTGATAAAAAGCAACTAGGAGTTCTTTTTCTTTTTTTTTTTTTAAGAGACAGGGTCTTTCGCCACCCAGACTGGAGAGCAGACAAAAGACAGGGTCTTTTGTCACCCAGACTGGAGAGCAGTGGTGCTTTCATGGCTCACTGTAGCCTCCAACTCCTGGGACTAGAGGCATATCCACCATGTCCAGCTAATTTTTGTTTTTCTGGGTCTTGCTATCTTGCCCAGGCTGATCTTGAACCCTTGGCCTAAGCGATCCTCTCACCTCAGCCTCCCGAGTCTCTGGGATTACAGGCAACATATCCAATGACCCAGCAATTTCTTTTCTAGACAAATGTCCCAGGGATTCTCTCCCATCTTCATAGGAAATCACATACAGAAATATTCACTACGGCAAATCCATTGTAAAGTGGCACTTTGGAAACAACTCAAATATCTTATCAATGTGAATGAACAAGCTGTAGTATATTTATGCAACATGATATACTTAAACCACCAATGAAGTGAATAAACTATAAGAATCTATAAGAGTAAATCTCAAAAACATAACACTAAGTAAAAAAAGGAAGTTGCCAAATAATATGTATAGTAAAACACCATTTATATCAAATGTTAAAACCATCAACAGCTCAGGCTAGCAGAGGCCTATGTTTCACTTTTACTCCTTTGGAAAAAAAGAATGTGAAGCAAATATGGCCTACACCTGAGGTGCTGATAAAGCATAAAGTTAACATTCTATACTTCTCTTTATAATGACAATAATATTTTAAGAAATAAAAGGAAAGTGTCTCTTAAAATTACAAACAAAACAAAACAAAACACACAAGTCAAACTTCATTGAGTCCACTAGCTCATAATTGATTCTTTAAATGTTAAGAGTTGTTCTATACTGAGCACGTGCCACACTCGGTGCATTCAGTGTTTACTTCATTTCATCCACAGGCCAGCTCCTCTAGACTTCTGGGTTTTGGGGTACACATTTACCTAAGACTGCACACTGCACGCCTCTACCCCTGCTGCTGTTTAAACAAACTCATCCTCCTCCCCTATTCAATGGCTGAAGTGTCTGAGGAAGGCAGATGATGTCTTTGTGTTTGAGCAACAGAAAACTAGGACTGTTGGTCTCACATTAAGCTAATTGAGTCTTCGGCCATTATTGAATGTGGCAGCGGGGAAAAACACACAACATTTACCCAGCCTTCTCCCAGGCCACCCTGGGAGGATGAACAATTCTAGGAAACCTTAGACCAGACAGGATAGATTTAGACATCTTTATCTCTATGGTATTTGCGATGGACTGTTTGTGTCCCCCCAAAATTCATATTGAAACCCTAATCTCATGATGGAGGCATTAGGAGGTGGGGCCTTTGGGAGGTGATTAGTTCGTGAAGGTGGGGCCCGTAAAAAGAGACACCAGAGGCTGGGCACGGTGGCTCACGCCTGGAATCCCAGCACTTCAGGAGGCCGATGAGGGCAGAGCATGAGGTCAGGAGATCGAGACCATCCTGGTTAACATGGTGAAACCCTGTCTCTACTAAAAATACAAAAAATTAGCCGGGCGTGGTGGCGGGTGCCTGTAGTCCCAGCTACTTGGGAGGCTGAGGCAGGAGAATGGCATGAACCTGGGAGGCGGAGCTCGCAGTGAGCTGAGAGCGTGCCACTGCACTCCAGCCTGGGAGACAGAGGGAGACTCCATCTCAAAAAAAAAAAAAAGAGAGACACCAAAAGCCGGGTGCAGTGGCTCATGCTTATAATCCCAGCACTTTGGGAGGCCGAGGCAGGCAGATTACCTGAGGTCGGGAGTTTGAGACCATCCTGGCCAATATGGTAAAACCCCATCTGTACTAGAAATACAAAAATTAGCTGGAAATGGCAGCGGGTGCCTGTAATCCCAGCTACTCAGGAGGCTGAGGCAGGAGAACAGCTTGAACCCGGGAGGCGGAGATTGCAGTGAACTGAGATCTCACCACTGCCCTCCAGTCTGGGTGACAGAGTGAGACTCGGTCTCAAAATGAATGAATAAACAAGTAAATAAATAAAAATAAAAATAAGAGACACCAGAGAGCTTGCTTGCCCTCGCTTTGCCATGTGGGGACACAGCAGAAAGTGGGCAGATTGCAGCCTGGAAGCTGGCCCTTATCAGCACCTGACCACGCTGGCACCCAGATCTCAGACTTCCAGCCTCCAGAACTGTAAGAAATAACTTTCTGTTGTTTATAAGCCATCCAGTCTGTGGTACTTTGTTATAATAGCCAAACTAAGACAGTCTTCTATCTAGATAAAACATCTTCCATCGACACATTTTTTTACACATTCCCAAATTTTCCAAAGGCAAAGTGTCTCTAACAATGACACCTTTATACACCTGACACAAAATGTAGCATCCTTTTCTCCTTGCACCGAAATTCAAGACCTGTGTTACCTAACCCTTTGCTCCATACAGGCCAGGAATATGCGGACCACACCAAAACTTCTTGCTTTCCATCTACCCCCCCATGTCTTCCCTTTCCCAGCCCTGTTCCCACCAGTGTTAACACCCTTCCAGTTTCTCTTCTTCCAGCCTTTGCCCATACCTCACGTGGTACAATTCTTCCCAATCATCCCGAGAAGCTCAAATGTCCCTTTGTCCTCAAAGCCTTCCCCTCAAAAAGTATAAATAAACTCTGGTTGCACTTTGCCTGGACAGCTCTTGTGAATCAAAACAGATTTTGCTATATATTATTGTTACTCATTTTATACTTTTTATCTTTTCAATGATACTATGAAGAGAGATTGTGTCTTGTTAATTGTCAAGTCATTCTTATTGCCTAAGACAGAGTCTACAGTAGATGCTTAATAACCATTTGTTAAATGAGTACATATTTTGATCTTGACACATCAGCACTTGTCTGTCTCATTTTCACTTTAGTGGTTGGCATATGTTGACAAATTTGCTGTGTAGGGAATCAGAATAAGTCTTTTGCTTTCCGGTGAGCTAAGTCAACCTGTTTGTATAAATCAGAGGACCCATATGATTAAACAATTAATAGTCTCCTGACCAGTAGTTCTCAATCCTGGTTGCATGTTATAATAACTTAGGAAGCTTTGAAAAAAAACACCGATACCCAGACCCCTTCTCTGATGCAGCCAATCTGGGATAAGGCCTGGGAATGTGGAATTCTGAAAGTTCTGCAGGGAAGTCAGGGCTGAGACCAGAACCTTCGTACCAGGGCTCTGCACAGCCCTTTGAACACACTGGGCCGAGGTTAGAGTACACCAGCTTTGAAAGGAAGCATGAACAATGTAGTAACCAAAGGGAATGTCAACCCTATTTGCATCAAAGCCCACAAACTGCTTAAGCAACACCTTCCCAGCAGTTTTTATTCAAACGATGGGTGAGTTTATTTGAAGCACATCTTATCTGTTAAAGCACTTCCAGGAGACTCTTAAATGCATAGGCAACTTCAACTTTTCCACTTTCCCTTTTCCTGTCAGCAGTTACCGCATGAATTTGAAAACATAAAATTCCTTTCCTCATATTTAAAAAAAAATTCTATAAACTATGTATCTACTAAAAGAATATGAGTACTGGACCATGTAGCAACAAGCAAATACGGATACAAAATCATGTCCAGCGAAAAGAGCAGAATATAAAATAGTACTAAATGCGACCACATACAAAGTGACGCGAATATTGAGTTCTTTTTAATGGAATACTTTTCAGCAATAAGTTGCAACATAAAATGGAGGTTCAAAATTATTTTTAAAGTGCTGCATAACTCAGATATATTCTATAAGGTTCATTTGCCACCTAATTATGACATAGGATCATCAGTGGTTTTACAATATTCTCCAAACAAGAGTTGCTCTGTGTTTCTGGCTTAGATGAGTTTCTTCCTCAATTGTTCCATTTAGGTATCTCCTGACTATAGGTTCTTTAGGTTTAGTTCTGTGATTGTTTTTTATTGTCCCCTTGAAAGTTCCCCTTCTCCTTTTAGTGACGTCATGTAATTGATCAACCCTGGAACTACATTCTTGCTGATCTGTCAGCTTTGGGAGTTAATTCCTTGCAAACTGAGCAATTTTGTCGACTCACCAGGGTGAGGTGACAGTGAGTTTGCCTTAAGAATAAGTTATTTAAGCTTGAACACAATTTTGTTTTTCCTTTGTCTTTGAAGGAAACAAAATGGCAACCTACACTCTTTACAAAATGTATCTTTTTAGAAAAGTAGGTATCCATCAAGTTGCATTTTAAAATCTTTAAGCAGCCTAGCTGGGAACCCTAAGATTATTTCACTGGCAAGGGAATAAATCTTTCCTGACTAAAATAACTGCCCTTAATTAACATTTAAGGAATTGTTTGTTTGTTTGTTTGTTTTTGAGACAGGGTCTCACCCTGTGGCCCAGGCTGGAATGTAGTGACACGATCATAGCTCACTGCAGCCTCAAACTCCTGGGCTCAAGAGATCCTCCCCCCTTAGCCTTCAGAGTAGCTGAGACCACAGGTGCACACCCCCAGGCCTAGCTAATTAAAAAAAAAAAAAAAAAAACTGTAGAGATGGGGTCTCCTTATGTTGCCCTGGTTGGTCTCAAACTCCAATAAATGTTATTTTTATTTGTTTTATCTTTAAACTGGTCTGTAAATTAAGAATAATGTTCTCAAATGGTCAGTTAAGTGGAATAAATCTGGTTCCATTCAAGTAGAAAATGTCACTGTTTCCAAGCTGACCTTCTTAACATGAGGCCTCTTCAAAGAAGTCAGATGGCAATAGAAATGTCAGGTTTTCTTCATTCTTTCCTTTGCCAATGTGGAAATCATGGTCAACATTCTGACGGCTACACAGGATTAACGAAAGGAAGACCAGATGCTCTTGTTTGAGTCCTTGAGAGTTCCCTCAACTTCCAGAGCTGTCGTGCACCTAGTAAGACTGGGTGAATTAAGCATCTACCTCATACGTTTGTGACTAGATCAGTGGCTATTGGTGTGCTGGCATCATTGCTAATGATGTGAATTCGTTTATTCAAAGAGCATAGAATGAACAGTTATCATGTGCAAGGTTCGTAAAGAAGACTATTGAGGGTCAGGCGCGGTTGCTCACGCCTGTAATCCCAGCACTTTGGGAGGCTGAGGCGGGCGGATCACGAGATTGAGACCATCCTGGCTAACATGGTGAAACCCCGTCTCTACTAAAAATACAAAAAATTAGCTGGGAGTGGTGGCGGGCGCCTGTAGTCCCAGCTACTCGGGAGGCTGAGGCAGGAGAATGGCGCGAACCCGGGAGGCAGAGCTTGCAGTGAGTCGAGATCGTGCCACTGCACTCCAGCCTGGGCGACAGAGCAAGACTCTGTCTCAAAAAAAAAAAAAAAAGACTATTGAGATAGAGTTCCTCTCCCTAAAAGGTGCACAAATTGCTGGGGGCAAAAGAGGAGGAATACATTTGGAGGCCTCAGGATTTGGTCACTCACTCTGCGCATTTTGAGACAAGTATTCTGCTGGTTGCTAAAGACAAATTAATAAATGACATAGGTATGCTCTCTGCTCTTCTGGAACTTGAAGTCTATCAAGAGAAACGAGTATCGCCAGGCACGGTGGCTCACGTCTGTAATTCCAGCACTTAGAGAGACAGCGGCAGGAGGATTGCTCGAGCCCAGCAGTTCGAGACTTACCTGAGAAGCATAGTGAGACCCAGTTCTCCACAAAAAGTTAAAAAAAGAAAAAAAAAAAAAAACAAGTAGCAAAGTACGAATTACATAACCAACAAATTAATTGTGTTTAGCAACAGGGAGAAAGGCTTAATTTTCTCAGATTTTTGTGTAAGAAAAGGCTATGTGCCGGGCGCGGTGGCTCAAGCCTGTAATCCCAGCACTTTGGGAGGCCGAGATGGGTGGATCACGAGGTCAGGAGATCGAGACCATCCTGGCTAACACGGTGAAACCCCGTCTCTACTAAAAAATACAAAAAACTAGCCGGGCGAGGTGACGCGCGCCTGTAGTCCCAGCTACTCGGGAGGCTGAGGCAGGAGAATGGCGTAAACCCGGGAGGTGGAGCTTGCAGTGAGCTGAGATCCGGCCACTGCACTCCAGCCTGGGCGACAGAGCAAGACTCCATCTCCAAAAAATAAAAAAAAATAAAAAGTAAAGGCTATGCAAGTGGCCCAACCACTCTTTCCAAAACTCATATTCTATGTTTTTTACCTGTAGTGGCTGATTATAAAAAAGACTACACAGGATCCAGATTAAGAGATGCATACAGCTCAGTATGGGGAAAGGGACACGGAGCTTCCATGCCCTCCCCGGAGCGCCATCCTCCAGGAACCTCACATGTCCAGCTATCCAGAAGGCCCCAAACACTGTCCTCTTGAACCTCTGTTCAAGATTCCTGCTGGCACAACAAACTTCCTCTCCGTTAAAATCCCAGCCCAGGGATGGATGAAATCTCTACTTTTTTTTTCCATCTTAGCAGAACAGGTTATTTTAAAAAATTTACTGTGAACTAAAGTGGATGAGAGGAAGACTATTCACCAAAATTGATTTGCAAATGCATTTTAAAAGCAAGCTTCTAGCCGGGCGCAGTGGCTCAAGCCTGTAATCCCAGCACTTTGGGAGGCCGAGACGGGTGGATCACGAGGTCAGGAGATCGAGACCATCCTGGCTAACATGGTGAAACCCCGTCTCTACTTAAAAAATACAAAAAATTAGCCGGGCGCGGTTGTGGGAGCCTGTGGTCCCAGCTACTCGGGAGGCTGAGGCAGGAGAATCGCATGAACCCGGGAGGCGGAGCTTGCAGTGAGCCGAGATCGCGCCACTGCACTCCAGCCTGGGAGACAGAGTGAGACTCCTTCTAAAAAAAAGAAACAAAAACAAAAGCAAGCTTCTGTAGTACAGGTTTCTGATCTTAAAAATTCCCACACATCAGGGGAAAAAATCGGAGGGTTGTTTAACAGAATCTGGAGGAAAGTAAAGTTGGATTCTTACCTGACACCTTGTAACAAAATTAATTTCACGTATATGAAGTTTTCAAGCATTAAAAAATCATAAAAATATGTGAAGAAAACATGGAAAATTTTGTTATAACCTTGAAGCAAAAAGGTCCTTTCTGAAGAATGTATAAAACAACACGGAAGTCATAAACAGTAGATAGATAAATTTGACTACAACAAAATGAAACCCATCTAGTGAAAAACAAAATTACTATAATCAAATATCGAAACACAATGACAAAGTGGAAAATAATATTTGCATCTCATATTACAGAAATCAGGCTTGTTTATTTAATATAGAGAGACTCTACAAATGAAAATGCTAACAACTCAATAGAAAAATGGACAAAGAGTATCATCACCATTTACAGTAAAGGAAATATGCAAGGCTTATTAATAGAGCAAAATGTGATTGAGTTCTCTTATAAAAAGAGAAATGCAGAGAGAGAGAGATGTCAAGTCACGTTAAACCATTTTTGTCTCTCAATTTGGCAAAAATCAAAATGTCAGGTCATGTATTACAGTTGACAGAAGTGTTGGAGAACAGGCACTCTCATTCATAAGACAGTGTGCACTGTTGGTGAGAATGTAAAATGGTATAGCCACTGTGGAAAACAATGTGGAAGCTCCTTAAAAAATTAAAAATAGAATTACTGTATAATCCAGCAGTTCCACTTCTGAGTACACACCCAAAAGGTTTAAAAGCAGAATTTCATTTCCATACCTATGTTTATGGCCACATTATTCACAATAACCAAGAGGTGGAAGTTCCCAAATGTTGCTTAACAACAGATAAATGGTAAACAGAATGTGGTGTATCCACACAGTGGACTATTAAATGGCA
The DNA here is from genome assembly GCF_043159975.1 of Macaca nemestrina. NCBI lineage: Eukaryota > Metazoa > Chordata > Mammalia > Primates > Cercopithecidae > Macaca > Macaca nemestrina. Next base: position 24,001,908 of record NC_092143.1, on the reverse strand, counting down.
AACAGAATGTGGTATATCCACACAATGGAATATTAGTCAGCCTTATAAAGAAAGGAAATTCTAACACATGTTACAGCATAGATGAACCTTGAGGACATTATGAAATAAGCCAGTCACAAAAGGAAAAATACTGTATGATTCCACTTATATGAAGTATCTGGAGTGGTCAAATTCACAGAGACAGAAAGTACAATGTTGGTTGCCAGGGGCATGGAGGGAAAGGAAATGGGGAATTGTTGTTTAGTGGGTATAGAGTTTCAATTCTGCAAGACACCAAAGTTCTAAAGATTGCACAATGTGAATACACTTAAAGCAACTGAACTGTACAATTAAAATGATTGAAGTGGGAAATTTTAGATTATGCATTTTTTACCTCAACGAAAAAATTAATATTTTAAAAGAGTAGGGGCCAGGTGCAGTGGCTCACACCTGTAATCCCAACACTTTGGGAGGCTGAGGCAGGTGGATCACCTGAGGTCAGGAGTTCAAGACCAGCATGGCCAACATGGTGAAACCCCATCTCTAGTAAAAATACAAAAAATTAGCCATTTGTGGTGACAGGTTCCTGTGATCCCAGCTACTTGGGAGGTTGGGACAGGAGAATTGCTTGAATTCAGGAGGCAGAGGTTGCAGTGAGCCAAGATGGTGCCATTGCACTCCAGCCTGGGTGACAGAGTGAGACTCTGTCTCAAAAAAAAAAAAAAAAAAGAGGAGTAATGTAAATTGATAAAATTCCCATGAATAAAAATTTAGCAAATACCTATTCATAGATATATAACATAGATATCTATTTACAAACATATAGTATGTGCAAAATTTTAAACTAGCATACTTTCGACTCAGTAATTCCACTTATAGAAATTTAAACTACAAATATACTCACATATGTACAAAATTAGATACCTAAGTAGATAGTCACTGCAACATGGTTTAAAACAGCAAAAGATGGGAAACTACATAAGAAAACCATCCATGGGGCCCGTAAATAATAAATTTAAAGAATTTATTTAAATAACATGTTTTTGAAACCATTCCAATATAACTTACATAAATTGTGATGCATTCATAAACTGCTAAAAAAAAAAAAAAGGCAACTCTGTGAATTTTTATCAAATGATCCTAATTGTACTGTTAAAGGGAAAAAAGCAAGGACAAGTATGTGTTTACAGAACGCTACAGTATGTGGAGGAAAATGAGCATACGTTTATAACTTTATATATGCACATTGCTATCAGAGGAAACTGATAACTGAATGCCTGGAGTCCAGGGGTAAGAGGAAGATATACTTTTCATTACATATTTTTTGTGCCACTGTAATTTTGTAACATGTGTTTTGCATTTGCATCATAACAAAACCACTGAGCCCCCAAATATTCTAATCCTAAGAAAATTGTTGCTGTCAAAAGTGGTCGCTTTTGCCTGCCTTCCTTCCCTCCTATCTTTCAGCCCCATCTCTCGCAGATACAACCTTTTTCTTTTTTTTTTTTTTTTTTTTTTTTTTTTTTTTTTTTTTTTTTTTGAGATGGAGTTTTGCTCTTGTTGCCCAGGCTGGAGTGCAATGGTGTAATCTCGGCTCGCTGCAACCTCCACCTCCTGGGTTCAAGCGATTCTCCTGCCTCAGCCTCCCAAGTAGCTGGGATTACAGGCATGTACCACCATGCCCAGCTAATTTTTTGTATTTAGTAGAGGCAGGGTTTCACCATGTTGGTCAGGCTGGTCTCAAACTCCTGATCTCAGGTGATCCACAGGCCTCGGCCTCCCAAAGTTCTGGCATTACAGGTGTCAGCCACTACACCTGATTGCAATCTTGTCTTACCAAGTCTCAGCAGTTTACCCACCCACTTTGTTCTTCTCCTAAACAAGTACATCCTTTTCAATGGCAATTGACTTAAATTAAGCACACAATAGTAAGGGGTCATGTGAACCCTAGCCTTTCAGTTTAACAATATTATGTAATAACACCTTACCTATGTACAATAGGATAAAAGGAATATACATTCAGTTATAGATGTGAGTGATTAAAAAAAATTGTATGTTTGTAACACTTTCACAAGAAACTGTAGTATATATTTTAATTGCTTTCCAATTAAAGCAGTTGAAATTGGTGTAGGATCAATATTCTTTGAATGCCACATAATGTGAGTCGGGACTTTGGGGGAGCCAGGTTTTATATGGGCTGTATACGCATAACCATTACATTCTCTGGTACACTCATAACATCATGAAAGGCCGTTGTTAATAGTTAGACGAAGTTGGGTGCAGTGGCTCATGCCCACAATCCCAGAACTTCGGGAAGCTGAGGCGGGTGGATTGCTTGAGGTCAGGAGTTCGAGACCAGCCTGAGCAATATGGTGAAATCCCATCTCTGCTAAAAATACAAAAATTAGCTGGGATAATTTAAAATTTATGTTTTAATTTTATATTTTATATATTAACTTAATGGGACAAGAAATAGAGGATTAAGTGTAATATTCAAAAATTATAAGGATAACCAAAAGGATAAAATATCAAACACTGGTTAGAAGGAATTAGTAAAAATGAGGTAAATTCTCAACTTTCACAAAGGAGAGTCAATGTATATTATCTAATTATAAATCAAGAAATAGCTGTGTAAACAGACTGTCTAGATAGAGTTACAGAGAGAACCACTGATAGAACTGAAGTCTGAAACTGTTTTTTACTTGTTCTTGAGAGAGGGTCTCACTCTGTCACCCAGGCTGGAGTGCAGTGGCGCAATCATGGCTCTCTGCAGCCTTAACCTCCTGGGCTCAAGTGATCCACCCATCTCAGGCTTCCAGAGTGCCAGGATTATAGAGACAAGCCACCACGCCCTGCTAATTTTGTGTGTGTGTGTGTATTTTTGGTAGAGACAGGGTCCTGCCATGTTGCCCAGGCTGGTCTTGAACTCCCGAGCTCAAGAGATCTGCCTACCTCGCTTCCCAGAGTGCTGGGATTACAGGCGTGAGCCACTACACCCGGCCTAAAGTCTGAAACTGTTGATGAGAAGTAGAGCAGGAGACTGTTGCTTTCTAGCATAAGCTCTTCTTTATTATTAGATGTATTATCACATGCATGTTTCTGATACATTTTTTGAAGCAGTCGACAATTTTCTATCGACAAAGAGTATATTACAAGCCTGCAACTGGGCCAAGCACGATAAGGACACCCCCAAAATCGATAAATACATAAAATTAATTTAAAAATTTTAAATTGGAAACAGGAGTTCTATCCTCAAGGAGTACATGCTCTCATAGGAACATTTGAAATACATGTGAACACACTCAGGTATGAATGTATATATATTCATGTATATGCATATGTGTGTATTCATGAAGAAGTGTGTATGTGTGTGTGTTTCTGTATACACAAATGAAAATGGAATGTTGTTTAGGGGACGAGGAGACTGGGGGTGGGACTGTGCAGGGGGACTTCATTGAACATCTGGGCCTGAAGGTTCTGGACAGGAGGAGCGGGTGGAGGATGGCTATTCTAGGCAGGGAGTTGTGGTGCGAAGAAGGGAATGAGCCTAGCAGGTTTGTGGGACAGTGAGGAAACAACCCTGACTAGAGTTGAGTTGGAGACTAGCAAATAAGATTGGCAGAGTGGCCAATGTGATCCTCCCACCTCAGCCTCCCAAGTAAATGGGACTACAGGCACACATCACCACGCCCCATTCTTTTTCTTCTTCTTCTTCTTTGTAGAGATGGTGTTTCACTTTGTTTCCCAGGCTGGTCTTGAACTTCTGGCATCAAGCCACCCTCCCGCCTAGGCCTCCTAAAGTGCTGGGATTACAAGCGTGAGTCACTGTGCTTGGCCAGAAAACTGGTCTTGGATGTTGGTTAGATGCATGGAGAATACTAGCAGAGTTGAGAAGGCATAGGTTCAAACCCCAGCTCTGCCACTTACTAGTGTGCATCATTGGGAGCATTACTTCACCTCTCTGAGTCACAGTTCACTCATCACAACATGGCGGGAATCAGGACCTCCTCCAAGGAAGAGTGGGAGCTTTGCACGAGAAAAGCTGAACAAACCAAGCACTTTGTAGGTGGCACTCAACACATTTGAGGTTCCCTTCTCTAGTGCCTATTGCTGTGTTTTGGTGGCCTGGCGTCCATTCCTGTCTACGCACTGTCCTTGTGCTTTACTGCATTTGGCTCCACCTCCAACTCTAGGACTGCTGTATAACCCAGACCTAAGCAATCAGCACATTCCATTCTCCTGGCTCAAGGTTAAGTACATAACCCAATTCAAACCCAGGAAAATTAGGCCCAAGATTTTTTTTGTTCAAACTGTTGGAAGAAAATAAGCTATTTTTGCAGCAGGCAGGAATCTGGAATGCTGTTGGCCTGAAGGTCCTGTCAGTCATCACACCACCACATTCAATTCAAGAATGAAGCTATCATGGAGGCGAACAGAATGGAAAGATGCAAAGATCCACTTATTAATGACACCCTGGATACAGCTCTCCCTGTAGGCAGAACTGCCCCTAGACTTCTATAATGGATCCAATAAATTCCTTTTTTTTTTTTTTTTTTTTTTTTTTTTTTGAGACGGAGTCTCGCTCTGTAGCCCAGGCTGGAGTGCAGTGGCCGGATCTCAGCTCACTGCAAGCTCCGCCTCCCGGGTTCACGCCATTCTCCTGCCTCAGCCTCCCGAGTAGCTGGGACTACAGGCGCTGCCACCTCGCCCGGCTATTTTTTGTATTTCTTAGTAGAGACGGGGTTTCACCGTGTTAGCCAGGATGGTCTCGATCTCCTGACCTCGTGATCCGCCCATCTCGGCCTCCCAAAGTGCTGGGATTACAGGCTTGAGCCACCGCGCCCGGCCAAATTCCTTTTTTAAAGTAAGCTTCAGCTGGGTTTTTCTGGCACTTGCAACTTGGTGAGCCTTAACTGATATATCTTCTTTCCCATCCACTGCCTTAGATCACTGCAATTTAAGTTCTCCATGGAAAAAGACAAGGAGTTTTTCTGTGTCCTCCCTCTTCCCAGCAATAGAGCAACACATGGAACAGCTTGCCGGATTGCTCTGACTTACCTTCTTAAATGAGCACCTCTAGATCACACTGGAAGCAAGTCCACCTAGAGTCAAAATAACCACCTGCTTTTCTCTTTATCATGTTGGAAGGGGTAGGCAATGTCTCATGCTTTTCTCATCACGTTTCTTTGTTGCCTCTCTCCCCCACTGGTTTCCCCATGAGGGAAGGTCCCCATATGGACAGACTGATTCTAGCATCATCCTTTCCCTTTGCAGTCTTTTCGTACTGCCATCTATGGCCTCAGTTGCAACTGCCATACGTTTCCTCTCCTCCTCCATATTTCAGGGCCGGAAGACGCTTGTTAAACATTTGCTCCCAACACCTACCAGTGGATCTTCTTTTATTAAGGAGGGAGCTCTGTGTGGTGGTGAGATGGTTTAAGTCAACCTTGAATTTATAAATAGCTAACACTCCAATTGGTTGAGAGCCTGGCAGAACGGGTAACATATGCGTGCCCCCATTTGAGTGGGCCCAGCTTATGTTATGTTAAGCAATTTTTTTTCTAGAAAGGAATAAAAATTAAATTATGACAAAATGCCTTAATTCCCTATTATTCATCTCAGGTTCCAATTTTTAATCAGACACTCCATAACTTTAATCCCAATCCCCATGATTTGAAGACAAATAGCAATTCTCCATTGAAAGGAGCTGCAAAACACACACGTATGACCTAAAATTTGTTACAATATATTAAAATTGTAGTTTGGGTTTGCATTTCCCCTAAAACTCTGAAATAAAAATAAAATGACAACACATAAAGCAAAATGAACCCTCAAGAACTGAAAAACTTTTAACCAAATTTATTTTCCCTTTACCTTCTTTAAAAATATTACAAATCCTTTTGAAAGTCCAGCCAAGCTTACTCTAATCTCTGACAATTAGAACAGAAAGACTGAACAAATAAGATTCACCAATCCGCCTCCTCTTACACACACAAAAATGTGTAACTCCTAGAAGTAGCCAAATTGACTGACATTGGGTTTGTTTGCTTGTTTGTTTTTTGAGACACGGTCTCGATCTGTTGCCCAGGCTGGAGTACAGTGGCATGATCTCGGCTCACTGCAACCTCTGCCTCCCAGGTTCAAGCAATTCTCATGTCTCAGCCTCTGAGTATCTGGGACTACAGGCAAGCACCACCTCACCCAGCTGATTTTTTGTATTTTTGGTAGAGATGGGGTTGTGCCGTGTTGGCCAGGCTGGTCTCCAACTCCTGACCTCAAGGGATCCACCCACCTCGGCCTCCCAAAGTGTGACTGACATTGTTTCCCCGCCTCCCTCCACTCTCAGCCCTTTCAGATCACAAGGAAGCAATGGCATGAGAGAAGCAAAGAAAGAATGAAGGCTCTGCGGTCACAGGCCTGGATAATTTGCTGAGTCTCCAACCTGAAAAATTGGTTCCTGGACAGGTGACCTAGCAGAATGGAACATTGGTAAACTCAAAGAAGAATATACAAACAGACCCAAAGGAAGCCACCAGCAAGCCAAAAGCTGCTATGCCAACAGGAGGGAAATTCACCACTGAAAAGAGAAATTTCCTCTTTTTAATTTCTTTTAACAATTGCTCTACCTCATACTCGCAGAACCCTTTATACTTATCAAAGTTCTTTTATAACTACCTGAAAGTTAGCTATTCCTGCGATCATGAAATGCTCAATGCCAGGAGTACCCAGAGAGTTAGTGGCTAAGCTGAGCCAAGCGCCTGAGCACCCAAGACAGTTCCAGTGGATGCTCTCCACGATCCTGCTGTCCCTTTAACACATTCGCAGGGATTCTGTCTTGGGCGGTGTGCTCCAGCCATTCAAATATGTCTCTTTCACAACAATCCTCAAATTTGATGAGAATGACAAAAGGGAGGAGCAGCTCCTGGACAGAACACTGGCTCCGGAGTCAGGGCGCCCAGGTCAGTCACAGTGCTGCAGGGCTGGCGAACATCCTCACCTTCTCTTTGCTTTTCTTTGCTCAGCCTTAAAATCAGGATTCTGGCCGGGCGCGGTGGCTCAAGCCTGTAATCCCAGCACTTTGGGAGGCCGAGACGGGCGGATCACGAGGTCAGGAGATCGAGACCATCCTGGCTAACCCGGTGAAACCCCGTCTCTAGTAAAAAATACAAAAAAAATAGCCGGGCGAGGTGGCGGGTGCCTGTAGTCCCAGCTACTCGGGAGGCTGAGGCAGGAGAATGGCGTAAACCCGGGAGGCGGAGCTTGCAGTGAGCCGAGATCCGGCCACTGCACTCCAGTCTCGGCGACAGAGCAAGACTCCGTCTCAAAAAAAAAAAAAAAAAAAAAATCAGGATTCTACTGTCTCTTCACTAATCTCATTAGAATGACCTAAGGACGAAGGACACAACATCAGGAAGCATTCCTAAGGCCATTCTTTGATGATGATTACATTTATGGTTTAGCAGCTGAAGATTCACACCGAAGTGTGGTCTTTATATGCAAGAGCATAAAAATAAAGTTCAAATATAGGCTCATAGTATTACCACTAACGAAAAAAAAACCCGTGGGTGCTTCAATTCTCAAGACAAAGCCATATTTTTGGTTCATACATTTTAATGCTAAAATCTATCAATGTTCCAGCAGAGGATATATCATCTAACTATTCTTAACCGGACGTGTGTTTACTTCTGTTCTCATTACTAATAATTTGTTTAATTAAGGTTCCTACCTCAGAGGTTCTCAGCACAAATGCAAAATTTGTGAAATTGAGATAGATTCAGGAGCTATAATCACTCTTCAATGTATATGGCCAAGTAAATGAACAGGTAATGAAACAGATCCTCAAACAATTAGGCTTAAATGTAGTCACATGTTTTTAAAAAGTCATATGTACTGGGATGTAAATTGTGTGTATGCCGGGTTGTAAACTTTAGAGATATCCATTGTTTACCCATAGAAAAAAAATTTAAAAATTAAGATATCAAATCGAAGCTACTTTAAATTCATTTGAGAAATAGGCTATACATAAATGCATAGAATATACATAATATATCAAAACTAATTCCCTCCTAGACTTGCCTATTTATGTCAGTTCTTTATTTACAACTGTTTCTGACGCTGCAATCTGCTCATCTCTCCCTCGGCCCCCACCTCCAGGATTTTGTGCCTTCACCTCCGTGGGTGTGCCACAGTGCCTCATAGCATGGATTCTGGAAACAAATTGCGTGAATTCGGATTTCAGTTCTCCTATTATGGTGTAACCTCAATCAAGTTACAAAACCTTTCCTAGTCTCCATTTCTTGATCATCGATTGGAGACGACAGCAGTATCTATCCTATAGGAGCTTTGTAAACGAATGTAGTCTGCATTACGGTACCTGATACCGAGAAGGTTCCACAAACTATCATTACGATTGTGGTGTTCATATTTGGACTCCTCCCCTGGCCTTTGTCTCTTCAGTCTGTCTCTTCCAATCCCTATGGGGCATTTTTGCCAGACTCTCCCCTTAAAAAATCCATGTGTGTTTTTTTGTTTTGTTTTGTTTGTTTGTTTGTTTGTTTTGAGATGGAGTCTCACTCTGTTGCCTAAGCTGGAGTGCAGTGGTGTGATCTCGGCTCACTGGAACCTCTGCCCCCTGCGTTCAAGCAATTCTCCTGCCTCAGCCTCCCAAGTAGCTGGGATTACAGGCACCCGCCACCACACTCAGTTAATCTTTATATTTTTAGTAGAGATGAGGTTTCACCATGTTGGCCAGGCTGGTCTCGAACTCCTGACCTCAAATGATCCACCTGCCTTGGCCTCCCAAAGTGCTGGGATTGCAGACATGAGCCACATGTACAGCCCAAAATCGATGTTTCTGAACTCACTGAGCGGTTGGCAGCAGAGACAAGAGTGCACATGGACCATCTCATCTCCCCAGAGACACAGGCAATGAATAATCAAGGACCTCAGGCTGCCAAAGAACACTGGAGCCTTGGCAGTCAAGGCAGAGCTGATCCCAGCCCTCTCACCCCCAAGCTCACCTCTGCCCTGTGCTTTCCCGGCCCCAGCTCAGGTCCTTGGACCAGGGCTAACCCTCTTAATTGGCTTCACAGCAATCGGCCTAGCCTGTCACACAACTGTATTAACTTGTTCTTAATAGAAATTAGCCCCTAAATAGTCATTTTAGAATTGAATTAGAACATGGGCCACTCTAATAAGAACTCTAAACCCAGTGCACATTACAATGCCTTCCTGCATGAGGTTTCTTTTATTTAACTCTATCTATGCTTCTAAAATAAGCCATTTCTCCCAAAAGACAATATCATAGATCAAAAGAGCCAAATGCATGCCAGAGATCTCCTCTGGCCCTCTGTTTTTAGAGATGAGGTTACTTGGGCTACAATAAGTTCATGATTCTCTTGGGGTCATGGTAACTAGGCCAGTTTATTAGTCCATTTTCACACTGCTGATGAAGACATACCCAAGACTGGTTAATAGACTCACCGTTCTATGTGGCTGGAGGTTAATGAACACAGACAGTTAATGGACTCACAGAGGTTAACAGACTCACAGTTCCACATTGCTGGAGAGGCCTCACAATCATGGTGGAAGGTGAAAGGCATGTCTTACATGGTGGCAGGCAAGAGAGAGAACAGCTACGAAGTGAAAGGGGTTTCCCTTTATAAAACCATCAGATCTCATAAGACTTACTACCACGAGAACAGTATGGGGGAAACTGCCCCCATGATTCAATTATCTCCTATCAGTTCCCTCCCACAACATGTGAAAATTATGGGAGCTACAATTCAAGATGAGATTTGGGTAGGGACATGGCCAAACGGTACCAGCAAGGAAAAGTCCATCTTGATTGTCGTACACACACAGACAGGTATTTTCCTTAGAGACGAGACAAGATCTTGCTCTTTTGCCCAGGCTTGAGTGCAGTAAAATGATCATGGAGCACTGCAGCCTCGACCTCCCAGGTTCAGGTGTCACCTCAGCCTCCCAAGCAGCTGGGACCACAGATGCATATCACCATGCCTGGTTAATTTTTATTTATTTTTATTTATTTTTATTTTTTAGAGATAAGGTCTCCCTATGTTGCCCAGACTGGTCTTCAACTCCTGGGCTCAAGTGATTCTCCCACTTCGGCTTCCCAAAGTGCTGGGATTACAAGCATGAACCACCACACCTGGCCTCATTACTTTTATAGAAGAGTAATTATAGACTGAGGTTCCATGTGTATCTCTTAGTCCTCTCTTCTGTTTGGTTGTTGCTTTTAAATAGGTTTACAGGGTCTAGCAAAGATTCCAAAGATATATTCACTGGTTATTGTAGTATTTTTTCTATCATCGCTACTTTTTTATTCTTAAAGTTATAATAATTATTTTGCCTTATAAATATATATTTTTTGACACAGAAAGATATTGACACTATAGTGCTGAGTGAAAAGAGTTTATAGAATAATTTATAGTTTGATCTCATATTCGTTTGTTTTTGCATATTACAAAATGTAGGAGCTTAGTAATCAGAATTTCAACAGTAGTTATTTCTAGGAGGGTAAAGATTCAGGGATTTTTTTTTCTTTTCTTCTAATAAGTTTACATTTTTTTCAATTAGCTATATAACTAAATACATTTACTTATATTTTAAACTTTCAGTAAACATAAAAAGAATGTATCTAAAGCAGGTTTTATACCACTCATTAATCTTGTTAATCTTTTTATGTATTTATTTTTTAATTGACAAAGGAAAAATTGTAAATATTTATGGTCTACAACATGATGTTTTGATATATGTATACATTGCATGATGATTAAATCAAGTTAATTAACATATCCATCACCTCACATACGTATCACTTTTTGTAATGAGAACATTTAAAATCTACTCTCTGGGCAATTTTCAAGTATACAATACATTAATCTCTTTTTGAAGTCAGTTTTAAAGTATGAGTTTCACCAACCACACAGAAGACCTGTGGAAGCCCAGTGATGTTAAAGGTAATAAAAGCCTGTCGCTGAGAACAACACCTTATTTTGAGTTCCTTAAAATGGAACTTGGTAATGCATTTGTCTGACTTAATTACTTCATGCTTTCTGCCTGTAGGCAGTTACCTGCGATTCTTTTCTCTGAAGAAGAAAAATATTTTCTAACTATAATTGGCAGTGATTACTCACTCACCCGGCAAGCTTTGGTCTCCCCTACTCTCTGCTACTGCACTTGCCCCAGCAGAATTGATCTCTCTCCTGTAGCCCTGGCTTCAAAACTCTAGTGACATATTTGACACAACTTGCCTGCTTATCTTACCCCATGTGAAAATAGCCCCTTGGGCTGGGTACAGTGACTTCTGCCTATAATTCCAGCACTTTGGGAGGCCAAGATGGGTGGATCACCTGAGATCAGAAGTTTGAGACCAGCCTGGCCAACATGGCAAAACCCCATCTCTACTAAAAATACAAAAAGTAGCCAGACGTGGTGGCACACACCTGTGATCCCAGCTACTCAGGAGGCTGAGGCAGCAGAATCACTTGAACCCAGGAGGCAGAGGTGGCAGTGAGCCGAGATCATGCCACTGCACTCCAGCCTGGGCGACAGAGCAAGACCATGTCTTAAAATAAATAAGAAAAATAAAAATAAGCCCCTTGAAGACAAGGCCTGGTCGCTTGGGTGGACTCTCTTTGCATCCTCCCATCCAAAAGAATGTGTGGCCATGGCATGGGCTCCATATCTGTTGGCTAAATGAATGACCTGGATTAATGAGTCATTCCAGCAGACCTTTCTCAACCACCCAGAGCAACCCTAGGTACAGGTGAGTGGCATTTAAGGGCGGGGGGAGGCTTAGACTCAAAGGACTAGAATCAAAAATAATTAAAATTGCTCTTCAAAATCCCCAAATCTCCCATGAAGTTTAGTAAACATGAGTTTGTGAATAAAACCCAACTTTATAATACAAGGGTATACATTCATAAGCTATATAATAATATAGACTACATGATAGGAAACATATGAAAATATAGTTCCCCAGCATATGTAAGAGAGAACACAGACCATGCATGGGTTGACTTGTGAAAATGCAATCTGACGCCACGGCTTGAATCCCTGTACCCTTTTAGCACATTGAGCCAGCTTCTATTATGGCACATGTCACACCGTTTCATAACTGTTTGTCTGCAGGTCTGTCACCCCCATGTGATTCAGTGAAAGAACCTCATTTTCCTTTTTGTCCTCAAGAGCTTAGCGCAGTGCCTACCACAGCTCAATAACAAAACCTAAAGTTTATCAAGTGCTTAATGTGTGTCAGACACTGTACTAGGTGTTTCTATGTCCTTTATCTCACACTGTACTTCAATAAGCCCAAGAGGATTATTATCTTAATTTTACAGAGATTTTAATTAACTTGTTTGAGGCAACCCAAGTAATCTAGGAAAAGCCAGGATTCAAACACAGGTTTCATTGAATCTCCAAATCCTACTCATGACCATTGCACTATTCTGTCTCTCCATTATAAAGAATTTGATTTAATGCACATTTAATGAGCATTTACTGATTCATAATTACTTAACAGAGAAGCTAGGAGTGGGGATATACCTAGGAAAATTAATAACAAAGGTGATCAATTTGACTAGAGTAAGAAGACATTATTAAGTCCAATCATAAATAGGAATAAGGGCAGAAAACATAACTCGGTGAAAAGACAGACAACTTTAAAACACTGATTGCTTACAATCCTTTGGTAACACATCCACTACTTGAAGTGGGTGTTGTTTATATAGGAACAGCAGTTATTGTATGAAAAGTACAAAGTTAAATACATAAAAATTACTAAGGTATATTGGGAGTGGCTGAGTGATATAAACACATTTGTTGTCACACCACGATAGGAAAATGGTAGGTAGCATCAATCAAGATAGAGAAGAAAGGATCAAGAAATGTTATTAACGCGTTTCCTTTTCAGGCAGAGAAGGACCCAGCCAGGAATTGGAAGTCAGAACCCTAGGGCCCTTTCTGCTTCGAACAAAGCTAGCTCTATGACCTTGAGAACATCCCCGAAGTTCAGGTTACCCATCTGTGGAGCTGGGATAAATTAAAAGGTGCAGGGTTGTTTGTCGACAGTCATATGCTTCCTTTCTCATGTGCATCTCAAATGGTCCTATCACAGAAAGCATGGTCCACAGCAAGCACGGTGGAAGGCCAAGGAGCTCCCATGGCCACAGCTCACCTGCATGAAATAGATGCAGGTGTAATTGAGTTTCCTTGGAACAGAGCATTGGCTAGCTGGCTGGCTGGCCTGCTTGCCATGATGACTCAGATGCAGAGCATGGTGTGTTGCATGGGTGAGCCAAGGTGAGGACCCTTTAAAACAAGCATTTATAGGCTGCATGTGCATTTTCCCCATTTGTTCATATTAATTTATATTATATATATATATATACACATACACACACACACACACACACACACACATAATACCCCTCAGTGCTCTGGCGTAAGCAAAATTTGCAGCTTCATGTATTTCATGCTTTGTGCTTAGGTGAATTTGCTAACCATAGAAAATGTTCAAAAATAACTTCTGGATCCACTTGAAAGACACTAGAGGTTTGTACTTGGACAGCCAGGACAGTGACTAGAATATAGAAACCTGCTAAGGGAATCAGGTTGAGGAGCAGCCACAAGAGGGAAGAAAATCCTCAATTCTGGGGTCAGACCAAGGCTGGAAATCCATTGTATGGGAGTCTCTTTATTTCTGTCCTTCTCCCACCCGCAGCCTCTGTATTTGACTACTGGACTCCTTCTCAGCATGGCAGGAAGAAGGAAAAGAAAGAAATTAAAAACCACATTGATCAGTGTTGCTTCTCATCGGCAGTTGTGAGAAAACATTTTAGAGGAAAAAACAAGAAGCTGAAAGCTATAAATATGTAAGGATTTGCAGATGGTTGAAGAATTTCATTACCTATGCTGGGTTCTTGACCCTATCAGCCCAGTCTTGCAGAACGGTAATGGAGACATCAAGATTCATGTCCTCCAACATCAGTGGAGTTTGCTAGACGTGTGTTTAATGGTGGTCTAATGGTTTAATGCCACTTCTTTAAAGCAGCCTATAAGACGGTTCTGGAAAATGGCAGGTATTTGAAAACATATGAACAGTCTAGAATGTGTGTGGATCAGAGGCACAGTGAAGTGAACTGATTTAAACTAGGAATTCTACAGACATTCTCCTGGCTGGCAACTAGACTCAATTCCAGGTCTGTGGATTTGTCAATCATTCATCTATTCAGTCCCATCATTTTTTTTTATCAAGCAAGGACATTGTGCCAGGCAGCATGCTGGCGCCACAACTTGCCTTCTGTACCCATCTAGTCAGAGTCATACCTCACCCGCTAGAGAAGAGCAGAGCAGCATGAAATGATGAGTCTTCCTCTAAACGCAGGCAGGGGCAGGTAACTTTGTTTGCCAAAACCAAAAGGTAAGACAAGAAAACTGGATGCCAACATCTGGGATTCAAAGGGGTGTCTGGATTAGTGGAATGAGCGCTAACCTGAGAAGAGCTCTTCACCACCAACTCGCTGTAGCTTTGAGTAAGTTAGCTCACTTTTCTGCCTTAGCTTCTTCATGTGTAAAATCAGAAGTTTCCTTTTAAAGATTTCATTTTTATTGGATATTTACCTAGCGTGTACTAAGAACAAAGTTCTGTGTTAGTTGGTGGCAGAGATTCTAGAAAACATATGTGAAAGCTCTCAGAAGAGTATACAAAGGCACTATCATTGTTGTTAACTATTTTGAGAGTTAATGTTTCCAGAATGTTCTATGGAATCTGAAGACACTAAGAATAGACTCCAGGAAATGGCAGGGAGAAACGTATTACCCGAGCAGAGAATCAGGAAAAAACATGGGGAATTTTACTGGTGATGAGAACAGAGGACACACTGGATAAGGTGTCTCAGTTCAGACACCCAGATCAAAGAAAGGGAGAAGAAGATAAAGTTTAGAGGCTGGTAAAGGGAAGAAAAAGAGAACCTCAGTTGTCTTTCAACAAAAGAGCTTCAGGCAGTTCAACATGGCCCTGCAATTTCACAGAACCTGCTTAGAGCTGTGCAACTTGAGTTATCAAATAGTCCAACTCCCTCACTTACTAGGTGAGGAAACTGAGGACCAGAAAGAGGAAGTGCTGCCCCAGGGGATCAGTGGCAGAGCCCAGCCTAGGAGTCAATCACATTTCCTGACTCACAGGCATCTTCTCCCCAGCCTGCAATAAAAGCTTTTGGAGAGTTGGTTATACTTCTATTATACATTGCTGAGCTAGGATCATTGCGTAACCTAAGGAGGCAGTTATCTTTAAGTTTAAAAGAGAGACAGAGAGAGAAGAAATTCTAAAAACTATGAGCACAGCCACACAAATCATATAGGAGATGACCAAAGAAAATTTTAAATCACTGAGGCCTCTAAAAAAAATCATTCAGATGAAAAACAGGAGGTTAATAGAAAGCTTTTTGGCAGCAGGAAAGAAAAACTGGTATTCTTTCTGCTTATATGTCACTGTTGCAATTAAAAAAAAAAAAACAAATTAGGATGATGCTAAAAGACTGGAATTTGGATTTTCTCATCACCCATCAATTATTCATAATGCACCTTGAGTAAATTCTGGTAACAAAAATAGAAACTGGAGAAAGAGGGAAGATGCTCAAATGCTCCGAGGTAAACTGAAAGATAACTCCAGTACCATTGTGAAAATAAGGTGATGGCATGCCAACCTTGGTAATCACTCTCCTGCCCTCCTGCCTGCTGGCCTGATTAGTAGGAAGAGGGCAGACCCTTGCCCTCTTCTTTGAGCATCCCAGGAAGGACTGTGAGGTCCACAGGGTTCTCCTGTAAGAGGGAGCTCAGGGCATGGGCCCTCATGTCCACATCCCATCTCTGCCATTTCAGCTGTGTGACTTTAGGCAAATGTCCCTGGTTTGCTCAACTGTGGAATGAGGGTAATAATTGTTCCTGCCTCATACACTTCTGATGAGGATTTTTTCAGTTAATACACATGAGGTACTTAGAATAGGGCATGGCACATAGAAAGTTAACCGCCCGGGCGCGGTGGCTAACACCTGTAATCCCAGCACTTTGGGAGGCGGATTACAAGGTCAGGAGTTTGAGACCAGCCTCGCCAACATGGTGAAACCCTGTCTCTAAAAATACAAAAATTAGCCAGGCGTGGTGGTACCTACCTGTAATCCCAGCTACTCCGGCGGCTGAGGCAGGGGCAAGAGAATCACTTGAACCCGGGAGGCAGAGGTTGCAGTTAGCTAAGATTGCGCCACTGCACTCTACCCTGGGCGACACAGTGAGACTCCTTCTAAAAAAAAAAAAAAAAAGAAGAAGAAGAAGAAGAAGAAATTAACCAATGGTAGCTATGATTATTGGCTATTACCCAGTTCTTAGCATTTCCACTCCACAAAATAACCAGTTACACTTCTGAAATTGGACTTTAATTAAATTACACAATAAGGATATGTCCCTAGCTAAACTGTACTTAGCAGTGAAATTGATCATAGACAATGAATTACAGGATTTTCTACGTAAAACTATCTACAGTATTTATGGGATGAATTGTGAGTCGCGATTTCTCCATCTCATACCATTCCTCCCAGCGTGCATGGCTGGTCCTCCCCGTGCAGTCACTCAGCCGGCTGCTGGGGATGTCTTCGTCACTGAGGCTCTGTGCTCTGGGAGGAACTAACACAAAACTCTCAATTCCCGACCACCAGGACCAATCGCCTTTCCTGTAAATGTTTACAGTCTCACACTTGCTGCTTTCTACTGCTATACCCCCTTTTCTCATACTGCTGCTGTAGCCACCTAACAACCTCCTCAGAAAGCAGCAGATTGTTTCCAAGCCTCTCAATCCCGCTGGCTCGTCCAGGGGAAGAGAAGCTTAGAGGGAGAGAGGAGGTTTCAGAGATTCCCCGTAGACTGCAAGGTTTTGTGAGATGGGGAAGAATACGAACCCACTCCACACAATGCCCCGGGCAAAATCCCAAGGAAAAAAGGCTTTGTGGCGCCCCCGGGAGCACATGGACCAACAGGAGCAGCCTGGAAGCCCCAGCTCCTGAGATCCCCAGACCTGGGCTCATAGGGAAAATCTAGTGAAACTGCCTCACCTCGAGGGACTGGGAGGACAAAGCTGGGAAGGCCTTTCCCAACGTGTTTATACCGCATTCCAGCCACCTTGGATTCCAATGTGTGGGGTCATTTGTCCGTATTGAGTACAGGGTCCTGGGATTCAGCAAGACAGAAACAATCCTTGCCCTCTTGGAGCTTACAATCTAGTCTGGGGTAGAGACAAGGCAGCAGATAATTACAGTAAGTCCTAAAGATGGGCAGAGACTCAGGGACTCAGGGAAGTCTCTCAGAAGGAGATGGTTGCTAAGCTGAAATTGAAAATAATAAATGGAGTTGGCCAGCCGACAAATTTCTGTTCATCTCTTGCATAGCCCCGCCCCCTTGCGTGATATTTGGGCAGAAAAGAGCTGGCAGGGGACAGTACTGCCAAGAGGAAATTTTGCCATGGGAAGGGGGCCTGGGGACGTTCCCCTATCCCTTCACTGTTCAATCGCTTTTCCTTCCCCTCCTAAAAGCTAAGCAGCGGAATCTTACAGGCTAAAACCAGAGAGTGCACACAGTGCTTATTTCTAACCCTTGACTATCCCCTGCGCGTGGATTAGAGAAGCAGGGTAACTTGACAACAGGCAATTTGACTCCGTTGGGGACACCCACACACAGATCAGGTCCAGTTGTCCTGCTGGCCGCCATGTGGTTGCCTGTGCCCCTTGCAGCCAGCCGGCCCCCTGGTGGCCGTCACCAGACTGTCCCATTCCCCTGACGCAGGGCTGCAGATGTTGCTGTTCTATTTCAGACCTCCACAAGGAGGTGGAGGGACAAATGTGCCTCCCACCTCATGGACAGTACCAGGACCTTGGCCACGTCTGCTCCTTGTTTCAGGACTTGAGGTGGAGCCCTTGAAACACTTCACACAGCACTTTACACTCTATAAGGCAGGGGTGGCTCTTGCCATCTACCAAAATGAAAAGCCAGCAGCATTGAGGCCTTGAAGTGAACTGCCACAGATCACACCACTGGTAAGAGACAATCTGGACTTGCACACAGCTCTCTCTGACTTTGGCCCACTGCAGTGATCCATTTTAAAGGAAGAAACTTTAGCCTGGGCGCCGTGGCTCACACCTATAATCCCAACACTTTGAAAGGCCAAGGCAGGAGGATCACTTGAGGCCAGGAGTTGGAGACCAGTCTGGGGAAAACAGTGAGAACCTGTCTATACAAAAAAAAATTACAAAAATTAGCTGGGCATGGTGGCACGCACCTGTAGTCTCAGCTACTTGGGAGGCTGAGGCGGGAGGATCCCTTGAGCACAGGAGTTCGAGGCTGCAGTGAACTGTGATCATGCCACAGCACTCCATCCTGTGTGATGGACCAAGACCCTGACTCAAGAAACAGAGACAGACTTAAGAATTATCAACTCATGAGGCAACTACTCCTACTTCTGGTTTTATAGTTCAGTTCCAAAAACAGTATACTTATATTTCCCTCTATACTTTCATCTAATATAGTTCAAATTTGAAAGTACCAGTTTTGCTGGACCACCTAGTTGAAATACATGACCCAAGAAACCAAATATTCTTACCTATTACAAATGTGTTTTTACATATTAACTGCCACTTTTGGTCTGTAATCAATTCAGAACTTGTTAGATAAACAAAAATTATCTCCTTTGTTTGAGGGTTGCTTCTAAGTTAATAAACGTATTATTCATTTTCCGGTGCTGTCAGCATTTGATCTTTAGCTCTGATGTATATTAAAAACTACTGCGTGAATGGTACGTATGTGTAAGAACATATACAGCTCATATATTCATTACAGAGATACATGCAAAAGCACAGAGCATATTTTTAAATCCTGGGATCAATATAGTACCATATTCTTAAGTAGCTGTTGAGATGAAGCACACATACCCTAAAATTTGTACAGCTTCTCAGTAGGAGAAAGCTCCAGAAACAGCCTGAAAAGTCACACCAGCTGCTGAAGAGGAAGCTGCCTGGGCCTTGAAACACGCTGCAACTGGGCTAATGTCTCCCGAGATTATGTCATTAATAAAAATCTACCATCTCAAACTTACGCATCTGAATCTCATTTTTAAAATGTGCTCTTTATTTTTGTCCTCAGACTACTCTGCAGCTCCTAGATCTTGTTTCGTTCCGGGTGGAAAGGAGAGAAGAGATAGGTACTCCCCGACTAGCCCACAGGCCTGGAGCTCTTAGCCATTTTGTCTCGTGATGAATGCAGGAATGAGAAATACCTAAGGAAAAAACTGCAGCGATCCAGATCATAATAAATGATAACACTCTGTTGGTTTAAAAAAAATACAAAGAAACAGAAAAGCCAAAAAAATCTAATCAGACCAGGTTTTGATGTGTGCAGTTTACTTTTATTTTATTGGCAGTTAAAACTCATCTTGTATTTAGAAACCTTTCGAAATTTGTCCCTGTAATGTTTTCAATTAGAAGCTTTCTTGCATGTGCTGCATCAAGGGAAAAACAACACTTAGAGTTAGAACTAAGGTACTCCCAGAGACAAATATGATTAATGGGATAATCTTGTAGATTACAATAGTTAGAGGCAGTTCCTGCCATTCCCCGATCTCCAAGGACTGGGACCACTCACTCCAATACAAACAGCTGCACATTCCTCAATACCATTATTATCCAATGGAAGGCTGCATTCAGCATGTTAAAATTCCTATAATATCCACATTTGGCAATTTCCTATTGTGCAACTTCAGTTTCAGAAGTTAAAGCTTCAAGTTCCATGTGATTACTTGATAGAGTTTACAAATGGAATTGATTTTCTCAAGCGCCATTAAAGGTTACTCTGTGAGAAACCAAACAAAGACTGCCCCAACAAGCAAAACAGCTTTTATGTGGCACATTGAAAATACAAAGGCAGTCTTGTCATCTACCAGTCAGTCCCCCAGAGTCCCCCTGAGGGGCAGGTGAACGTTTTTATTCCTGGTTTACAGGGAAGAAACAATCACAGAGAAGTTAAGAGACTTGTGCAGGGCTTGGCTGAACTGATGGTGGAGAAAGGATTAAGAAAGCCAGTTTCCCTGTCTCTAGGTCCCATGTTCAGTCCACCAGGCAAGCCAGCTGCTTCTAAGACAATTTCTCAGTTCCACCCCAAGGAAAATATAAATTCCCCTCTATCTCCACAAACGATACATGCTATAGTGGTAGTGGGTGAAATCTGATTGTAACCTTTTTCTTTTTTCTTTCTATGGTAGAGATGAAAAAAAACCTTTGAAGAGGCCAGGTACCTTGGCTCATGCCTGTAATCCTAGCACTTCGAGAGGCTGAGGGTGGTGCATCACCTGAGGTCAGCAGTTCAAGACCAGCCTGGCCAACATGGTGAAACCCCGTCTCTACTAAAAATACAAAAATTAGCCAGGTGTGGTGGTACACACCTGTAATCCCAACTACTCTAGAGGCTGAGGCAGGAGAATGCTTGAACCCGGGAGGCACAGCTTACAGTGAGCCAAGATCACACCACTGCACTCCAGCCTGGGTGACAGAGCGAGACTCCATCTCAAAAAAAAAAAAAAAAAACCGGCTTTGAAGAATCCCTAGTAAATGTCTGGGCAAAATTTCCTCTTAGATGTGTCCCACTCTATTTCCCAAATTAGCTTCTTTTCTTCCTTACCATGTTGGGGATACACTGACTAGTCTGCACTTTCTCAACTCTAAGCAAAGACTCCTCCTTGGTTAATATGTTGGATCCTTCAATACTTTTTCTATTTGCCCAGGAGTTTTTAGCCTCCTGACATTCCTCTGCAAATTGGCTTCAACGACAAGACATAAAGCTAGCTCTAAGGAAAACTGTAACCCAGAGGAACTTTTTCCTCTGTACCCTGCTTCCTCCTGCTGGCACCATTTTCCTCCAAAAGCTGGAAAGAATCCTCCCAAGAAAATCAGCATTTTAGGTCAGTTTTTCTAGTAAAGCCAGCAAAATACAAAACTGTTCATATTAAGATATAAATAGCTGATGCCAGCTTAAAGTGCTCCTAGGCATTTGCATATTGCAGGACCCAAAGCTTGAAACTGCAGAGAAGCTCTGGTGTGTAACAGGTGGAGGGAGACCTTGTAGTCCCTGAAATCATCCCATATGCCAGGGGCTCCTAAACTTTAGAGGGTATTAGCATCACCTGGAGGGCTCCTTAAAGCACAGATTGCTGGTCCCACCCTTAGAGTTTCTGATTCAGTAGGTGTGGGATGAGGCCCAAGAATTGGCATATTTAACAAACTCCCAAGTGATGCCACTGGTTGGTGGGTCACGCCTTGAGCAGCGCTGATTTCAATACTGCATGTTCCATGGACACAGGAAGACAGTCCCGGCAAGAACTGTTCACAATGCCCAGAATCAAATAAAGCCATAGCCCCAACCTGGGGGTGGGGCATGGCATGGGGGATGACCTAAGAGAACCTGAGTGGGTAGAATGGAGATTTCGGCTAAGTGTCTTGCTTTGCAATTCTTTTCGACCCAGGCCAACCAGAAAAGGAGACTCTTGAGCTTGGGGCACTTTATAAAGGACACCTTTTCAGAGTATTTAGATTTGAGGATGGTTAACCAGCACTCTAATTGACCTCAGCTGTCACAGTGGTACACAAAGATGTTGCTCAGTACCCAGGGACCAACCATCTGGGGTTTATAGATCAATATCCACATCTTGAACTGCACTTGAAAGCAAATTAAAACCCATACAAACTGCACAGTGTACAAGCCAAGGTGTGAGCAACGATTTGCAAAAACTCTTCAATTAGAGTCCATCGGAAATGTTTCTTGCTTTTTTTCTTCCATTCCACCTAGAATGCTAGTGATTTTATTTTTCTTTCAGACATCACAGATGTTGTTTAGGGGAATTGTACAACACTGACAATCTAAAAACCTGAACTTTGGAGAGTGTATACAAATTGGAACCTATTATCAAATAGAAAATTTGTGAGTCAATTTATGTACCCACAAAACCTAGGGAAAACAGTCACTAAAATCCAACTTGTCTTCAACATGGATGTTAGTGATGTCACTCAGCATCCATATTATAAGGGGGTGTGAGAGAGAGAAATTGAAAGGCAATATACAAACTGCCTCCATACTTCTCCACCTATAAAAAAATAAAGAATAGGCCGGGCACGGTGGCTCATACCTATAATCCCAGCACTTTGGGAGGCCAAGGCAGGTTGATTATGAGGTCAGGAGTTCAAGATCAGCCTGGCCAAGATCTTGGTGAAACCCCGTCTCTACTAAAAATACAAAAGAAAAATTAGCCTGGCGTGGTGGTGGGTGCCTGTAATCCCAGCTACTCGGGAGGCTGAAGCAGAGAATTGCTTAAACCTGGGAGGCAGAGGATGCAGTGAGCCAAGATCACACCACTGCACTCCAGTTTGGGTGACAGAGTGAAACTCTGTCTCAAAAAAAAAAAAAAAAGAATATATTGTTTGAATTTCATACAGTGAAAAAATAAAAAGGAAATGTGAGGGGGTTGCCGTGGGGGCGGGGACAGAGAGCATCAGGATAAATAGCTAATGCATGCTGAACTTAACACCTAGGGGATGGATTGATGGGTGCAGCAAACCACCATGGCACATGTTTACCTATGTAACAAACCTGCACATTCTGCACATGTATCTGGGAACTTAAAATACAATGAAATTTTTTTTAATGTGAGACATACTTTCAATGTCTCAAGTATGTCTTTTGGTATAAAATACATCTAAATTAATTTCTTGTCTCCATGGAATTGGAGGGCACACCATATAGGTTTTTCAGACTTGGAAAAGCATGGCTTCTCTCTGCTACTCTCTCTTCAGCAGAAAACTTCCTAAGGAACTTTTGAAAGTCGAACTTGGCTGTAACTTCTACTTAAACACACATGTAGACTTTTGAATGAACATAAACATCTTCACTACATTCTGTTTTCCTCTTTTACTCTAGTGATTTCCGCTGTGGTTTCAGGCTGCTCAATGCCAAGCTGTGGGCAATCATTTGCTAAATCAGTTAAAAGGCCTTCAAGTTAAGCAGTAATTTGGACTACAATAGTCTGTGGTGGTTTCCCAATACAATCTTGGGAAGGAAAGACAACACGTCACTTCTCTAAAAGTTGGCTTCTGTTTCCAGAGCTCAAGTGCATTTTAGGTGCCTTGAACCATGAATATCCCAGAACTATACAATTTGGTGGAAAATTAGATCAATTCATTTTTTGTATATTGTTCATATTTTGAAAAATGAATAGCTTCCCTTTTCTAAGCTGGAAAGTGTGCAGAAATGATACATTAAAGCGTT
Organism: Macaca nemestrina; assembly: GCF_043159975.1. Taxonomy (NCBI): domain Eukaryota; kingdom Metazoa; phylum Chordata; class Mammalia; order Primates; family Cercopithecidae; genus Macaca; species Macaca nemestrina. The sequence goes on along the minus strand of NC_092143.1, from coordinate 23,978,553 downwards.
TGGGGTTAAGAATCTTACATTTCTTGAGTCTATTTAGATGCACAAATAAGAGGCAAAATCTCCACCACCAACTCATTCTTGTAAAAATCCTTAAATGGAAACTTCTCTTCCTCACCAACTTCCCTAATCTAATGTTCTTTTTTTTTTTTTTTTTCAGAGAGGTGGGAGACAGGGCGTTGAGAAAGCTTAAAATTCTAGTCTCCCAGAAATGGTCACACAGTAGTTTAACAGCATTCAGGAAACTGAACCCATTTAGCCAAACAATTCAGTGAGGATCCACTGAATGCCCAAAACCATGGTAGGCACTCTGAGAAATTAAAAGCTGTTTAAAGGGACAAGATTAGCACAAATGTAAAGATGGAAGAATGACGGTCGATGGTATTTGATCATGTACTACATTGTGAGATGTTATTATAAGGAAGAAAATTAAAGTTTTTAATTTTTTTTTTTTTTTAAAGAAACAAGGTCTCACTCTGTCATCCAGGCTGGAGTGCAGTGGTATAATCATGGCTCACTGTAGTCTTGGGCTCCTGGGCTCAAGCAATCTTCCCACCCCAGCCTCCCAAGTAGCTGAGACTACAGGAATATACTAATTTTTAAATTTTTCTGTAGAGACAGTGTCTCACTATTTTGCCCAGGCTGGTCTGCAACTCCCAGCCTCAAGTAACTCTCCTGCCTCAGCCTCCCAAAATGTTGGGATTACAGGCGTGAGCCACTACACCCAGCCCTGAGAATTTTTGGTCCTATAAAAATTCTAGACTTTGTATCTGGAATCCCATTTCAGAATTCTCTTACTTGGCTGAGAATGAATGGAAAGCGGGGTCAGAGGGTGGAAAAGGAATAGGTTTGATTTCCCAGGCACTGTATATAGGTACTTGAACTTAATCCCTTAAATTCTCTAAGCCTCAGTATTTTGCCCCATGAAATAGAGATAAGAATACCTACCTCAGAGTGTAGTGAGGATTAAATAACCCAGCTAAAACCCATAGTATGGAGCTCACAATTGAAAGTAAAATAGGGCTGGGTGCAGTGGCTCACGCCTGTAATCTCAGCACTTTGGGAGTCCGAGGCAGGCAGATCACTTGAAGTCAGGAGTTCAAGACCAGCCTGGCCAATATGGTGAAACTCCAACTATACTAAAAATACAAAGATTAGTGAGGCAGAGTGGTACACACCTGTAATCCCAGCTACTTGGGAGGTTGAGACGCAAGAATTGCTTGAACCCAGGAAGCAGAGGTTGCAAGGTTGCGGTGAGCCGAGATTGTGCCACTGCACTCCAGCCTGGGCAACAAGCAAGACTCTGTCTCAAAAAAAAAAAAAAAAAAAAAAAAAAAGGAAAAAAAGAAAGGAAGTAAGTAAAATAGACAGTAGCTGTTATTATTATGACATGATCTGATCCTTCTCATCACTTGGCCTAATTTGTTTGGAGCAAAGAATATTTCACCTCTCCAGCTAGTGCTGTGGGTCTCCAGTCTGGATCTAAAGACCCAAACTTTCAACATCCTCTTCTCCTTAATTATTTCTGTTTGGGGTTTGACGTACTGATCATTCTGTGCTCCTATTCCTTCACTCCTTTCCATATTCCCCCCTCAATACTAGATTTAGAACCTCTCTTCAGTCTTTCTATTTCGAACACATTTAATTTTTGAGAGAAGAAGAACCTCTTACATTTGAATGGGCTATTTTTTCAAGATGCTTGTATGCCCCTTCTCATTTTGCTCTTATAAAGCCTTGTGACAGAAATAAGGCCAATATTTGTTTTCTCATCTGTAATGTAGGAACAAGGCACAGAGAGATTTCACAATATGCCTAAGGTCACAACAGGAGACTCTAGCAGAGCCAGGATGACAACCTGTTTTTTTCTCACCCACAGTTCTGCATGATTTTCCTAAAATGTTGCACCTAGAACTTACTGCAGTATTTTGTTATTTTGCCCAGAAACCTTTAAGATAGATCATAGCCTGATGTTGTATGGAGCCTAGTGAGATAGCTGGCATTCATTCACTTGTTGCTCAGTAAATATCTCCTGAGTGCTAACTAGGTACCAAGCACTCTTTTAGGCACTAAACATAACCATAAACAAAAGAGACAATAAGAAGGTTGAGGTTGATAGCAATACCTGTCTGCAAGTTCTTGCAATAACAAATACTTAACAAATGGGGTTCGTTTTGTAGACCTAATCTTTGAAAACGTAAGACCCACTGCGAGGGGGGCAGTTATTACATTCAGCCCTTGGTAGTAAAATCATAAGAACCATTGATGTAGATGACAGCAATAGATCACATTTCCACTCCCACCCAGGCATCTCTGTTCATGATTCCCTGCAGGACCAGGTGGAGATGTGTGCCTGGGTCAGTATAAACCTCTCTGTGTTTCAAGAACACACCTTTGGGAAGGTGACAGTGTGGTGGGGGGACAGCAAACTGCCAGTCTAGAAAGCTGCTCCAGGCCTCAGTTTCTCATCTGTGAAATTAAGATATTGGCCTAGAGATCCATGGGATCCATCAGGGATCACCCCAGCTCTAAGCATCTATGATACTGTGGGGATGGAGATGAAAATGTTTCATTTAACATCTGGTCAAGAGTCCAAGTAAACAGGTGAGCAACTCTCTTGCATACCTAGAGAGTGTGAGCCTGACTAAATCCTTTCACTCTTGGAATGAGAAGGAAATAGTAAACCCACTTTCTATGCTAATCATGTGATATTTTACCAAACTCTGAGTTTAGAAAGATGTTATAAAATCTGGCTTTTGTTGAATATATTTAGATCGATTGTATCAAGCCATGTTCCCTGATGCATATTAGGATTGTACCTCAAGGTCTTGGGTAGCCTTAGGTCATATCTCAGCTGTGGTTCTTTTGTTAAGAGCAAGAAGTATGTGGAAATATTTTGTTTTGTTTTTATCAATCTCAGTAGCTCACGTGATGTCCTTCAAGAGCCAGCCATACTCTGGGGCTTATCGTCTTGGCAGAAAAAGCAACTGTCCAGAGGTCAAACAAGGGCCCGTTTCCTCCCCTACAAGCCAGCTGAGACCTTCCATTCCCAGACTGAGTTTCAGTTCTTTAGTTTCGCCTTAAGGCTTTGTTCCCTAATAAAATGCAACACACTGGAATGACTGTCACTCAAGTTACTCTCAGATTTACTTTACAAGGATGAGTTGAGATCAACTTTTAATGAGCAGAGGAGGGCCAAATAGACCATGTGTGCTTGGGGGGGAAGAGCTGTGTCCCTGGGATGGGACACAGCTTTTTGGAACCAGAGGCTAGAAGCACCAAAGCCTAACAGTTCCTTCTCACCGGTGCTTCCCAGGCAGAGCCTCACAAAACAGCACAATCATGGCAATTCCCCTGCGTGGCTTCTTTAAGAACCCTACTTTCCCTGGTTTAAGTAAACTCAAATATTTCATTAGTATTTCTGTAAGCACACATTTTCAACTCTTGCTGCTTTCTTGGCTGTTGATTGATTGTCATCACCATGTGTAGAATCATGGATCTAAGAATCCTTAGTGTCACTTAGTCCAGTTTCTTCCCCAAATAAAGCATCTCTTCTAGGATATCTCCCCCATTGATGGCCACTATGTAGGTGCTTGAACCTTTGCAGTAACAAGGACCTCATTGCTTCATAAGGCACTGTGTTACATGATGAACTATTATATTTTTGGGAAGTTCTTGTTATTGAATCAAACTTTTTCTCTTTAAACTTCAATTGATCATTTCTAGTCTCCCAGAATTACTTTGGTTAATGGATCTCAAAATCTAAATTCAAACATTGTCACCTAAGCATGAAGTCCTCCCCTTTTTTTGTTCCTCTCACTAGTCTAGTTTTATGAACAATCTTATGAAACTTTGATGACCACACAATCTGACAAGCCCATTCCTATTTCAAAAGGAAAGGAAGGCAGGGATCTACAAGCTAATGTCTCCAGAGCAGATCTTAGCACAATTCTGATTCTGCACCCAGCACATGACATTCTCCCTGGAGTTAATCCCAATGCCTACTTAATAGGTTAGCGTCCCAGCATTTAATACCTTATCCCATTAAGAGTTTCTAACATCTCACTTAAAATTAATCCATAGGGTTTATTTTTGACATAAACTCAAAAGGAAATAGCTTCCCATCCAAATTAACTACAAAATTGGGAAAAAAATTTAAAAGTTTTTGTATTAGACTGTACGCAAGACTGCCTACTGTATTTAACTGGACTCTTCATGACATCTAGTGGCGAAATCTGGAAGAGTATCCAGTACTCTAAACGTGGCAGAAGGAGGGAAAACAATTCTTAATCCTATTTGATATTCACTCTTTGAATATTATGTTTTGTGAAATTGTAAACTGAATTCATCTTTCGATCCATTACAATAGTATACTCATTTTTATTTTAGGCATATCTGTGGCTTTATACCTTTTAAATTTGGGCTGACTTTGCAATCAATCACATCCATTTTTTCAGGGATGTCAGAAAGAACCACAGTGGTTTAGGGAGAAAAACAACATTCTGGATAAGCATAAATAACTACATTTTTAACTGGAAACATACCACAAAAATGTTTTGCATAACTGTATTCATCTTCAAATGTAGTTTTAAGACTCAATTCCTATGAAATCTGAGTCATTTATAGCTAACCTCGAATGTATTGTTATTCACAATTAGAAGCAGATAAATTTCACAGGCAGAGAAGCTGACAAGTCTTTAAGACTTCACACTTAGTTTTGCAGGAAGAGTTGAAGTTAATTAGAAGTGATTATACATACGTTGCATGTGTGTGTGTATTTGTGTTGTTGCACACAGACACCACAACGGCCTTGGGAAGGTTGCATTTTTTTATGTTTTAAAAATAAACATAATCTCCTTCCCATGTGTTGCTATAAGCCCAGTAAATCTAGGAAGCTCAGCAGGGTTGAACAAGGTCATTTCTCGTCAGGACTCCAAGGGGGAGCAGGAAGCAACCCTGTGCATCAGATGCTGGCATCCTAATCCCTGCTCAGCAAGAGCTTCCCAGGCATGTGGGACAGGTCGTGCCAGCGCCGACACACTGGCAGACCGAGGCTCTGACGCCAGCCACGCTCGGTATCAGCACTGCGGCTCCCTACCCACCGTGCCCCTGGAAGACGAAAATATATCCTCACTCTCGCAGTAAAGGCAGGATTCCAACTGAGTCTGCTCACTTCTTGGTTCTGGTAAACAGGAAAGTAGTCATGAAAAGATGCATCTAATCACTATCTCAGCATCAGGGAGGCTTTATTGATTTGGTTTTTGGTCGAATTTAAGTATATGTTAAATAAATATATAAAGACATGTAAATAAATTATTTTGTTAAATTTAAGATATATATTTAAAACAAATGGGTAATAAATACATGTTTAAATTCAACAAAACCCAAAACAAATGGAGAAAAAATATATATAGATATATATCTCCATTGATCTTCTGCTATAGAGAAGAAACAGAACATATACCAAAAGACATTATAAACATGTGGGTAACAACAACTCCAGAATAATATGTAAGAAACAGAGAGTGGTGGTTCCCTGTGAGAAAGATCTGGAGACTAGAAGTGGGGTAGAGATATGGAGATGAGGAAATCATTTTTCTCTGTATACTTATACTCTTTGAAAACTAGCTGTATTGCCTAGTAAAGAAATGTATTTCAGCCAGGCACGGTGGCTCACACCTGTAATCTTGGAACTTTGGGAGGCTGAGGCAGGTCAGGAGTTCGAGACCAGCCTGGCCAACATGGCAAAATCCTGTCTTTACTAAAATTACAAAAAAATTAGCCGGCTGTGGTGGTGTGCACCTGTAATCCCAGCTACTTGGGAGACTGAAGCAGGAGAATTGCTTGAACCCAGGAGAAGAAGGTTGTGGTTAGCTGAGATTGCACCACTGCACTCCAACCTGGGTAAGAGTGAGACTCGGTCTCAAAAAAAAAAAAAAAAAAGTATTTCAATTTTAAGATACCATAAATAATTTGGCACAAAATTTGTCCTCACCTTGGTGTGAGGTGATATAGGTCTTTGGATGTACGATTTTAAAAATAAGGTGACTTCTGTTTTCTAGTTTAGAATATAAGGTGCTTAAAAGTCACCATTCTGGCTGGGTGTGGTGGCTCACACCTGTAATCCCAGCACTGTGGGAGGCCGAGGCGGGCAGATCACCTGAGGTCAGGAGTTCAAGACCAGACTGACTAACGTGGTGAAACCCCATCTCTACTAAAAATACAAAAATTAGCTGGGCAAGGTGGCACACACCTGTAATCCCAGACACTCAGGAGGCTGAAGCAGGAGAATCATTTGGATCCAGGAGGCAGAGGTTGCAGTGAGCAGAGATCATACCATCGTGCTCCAACCTGGGCGACTTCTCAAAAAAAAAAAAAAAGTTACCATTCCATCCAAACAACAAGTAAAAAACTACATATACTGGAAAATCAACAACTCTTCTTAGATCCATAAGCTCCTCACAGAGATCCATCAGTGAGGTCACAGGGGAGGCCACTGCCCCACAAGTTGGAGAGAGAGGCAGATACAGAGAAGCATAACGTACTGGAGCAGAAGCCTGCACAGGAACCAGCACCAGTAAGAAAATCTAAACTATAACTGATGAAGAGATGGAGTCTCCATGTGGATAAGCCTGAGAGATAAGAACACAGGGGGACCCAGTAATAGAATGGGACCCCACATTTTTGCAAATTTTACTTCCAGGGGTCTCACAGTGAAGATCAGAGAAAAATCTCCTCGTGCTTCCACAGGAGGAGGGGAAAAGCAACCATTCTGAAATTTGCCTAAGCATGCTGTTCGTAACAAGGACTGCTCTCGGTAGAAATTATTTTACCAGAGCTTAACCAGCTGGGGTTTTTTGGAGCTCATCTGACTTGGGGGAAGGGGAATACCCAACTCTAGCCCCCTTCAGTCACCCTGTCCCACCCAAGGAGGGCAAGCCGGGACAGAAGAATTTGTGAAGTTCACAGGGCAGAGGCACAGGCTTACTGAGACTGAGACCTACTCATAGGACTATAGAACATTCCCCTCCCCTGTACCTTACTGTGACATTACTAAAAGCCTATTTACCACAGTATCTTTTACCTAGTACCTCGTGTCCACCATGCAATAAAAAATTACAAAACATACCAAAGACAAACAACATAACCTGAAGTGACTGAAAGAACATCAGAACCAGAGCCACATTTGGAAGAAAGGTTGGCATTATCAGAGCAGGAATTTTGTACAACTATGATTTATATGCAAAAGGCTTTAATTGAAAAAGTAGACAACATGCAAGAAGAGATGGATAATGTAAGTAGAGAGATAAAAATTCTAAGAATCTAAAGGAATGCTAGAGATCAAAAACACAGAAATGAAGAATGCCTTTGATGGACTCATTAGTAGACTGGAGATGGCTAAGAAAAACATATCTGAGCTTGAGGATATAATATTAGAATCTTCCAAAACAGAAAAGTAAAGAGAAAAAAGACAGAAAACAGTAACGACAACAATAACAAAAAAAAAAAAAAAAAAAAAAAAAAAAAAAAACCAGAGCAGAATATTCAAGAACTCGGAGACCACTGTAAGGTGTAACATATGTGTAATGGGAATTCCATAAAGGGAAGAAAGAGAAAAATGAACAGAAGCAGTATCTGAAGCAATAATAACTGAGAGTTTCCCCAAATTAATGCCAGATACCAAATCACAGATTCAGGACGCTCACAGACTTTCTCAGACAAACAAAAACTGAGGGAATTTGTTGCCAGTAGACCTGCCTTGCAAGAAGTGTTGTTAAAAATAAGTTATTCAGAGAAAAAGGAATTGATATAGGTCAGACACTCAGATCTAAATAAAGAGCATTGGAGAAGATATAAGTGAAGGTAACATAAAAACTTTCATTTTTCGTATTCTTAGCTGATCTAACATAAAGTTTGTTCAAAATAATAATGCCAATAATACATATTATTTTATGTATGTTTATACAGATGCACACTTACACTTACGTGGAAGTGAAATAAATGGCAGAAATGATACAAGGCATAGGAAGAAGAAATTAGGATTATTTTCTTATTATCTGTACTTGTGCTATGTGAGAAGCAGTATAGTGTTTTTTGAAAATGGACTTGAATTAGTTGGAAATGCATATTGAAAACTCTCAGGTAAACATTTTTAAAAAGTAAAAAAATGATATGCTAAGAAAGAAGAGAAAATGGGATTACACAAAATGCTCAATTAAAACCACAAAAGGAAGCAAAAGTGTGGAAGACAAAAATGAGAACAAAGAACAAGGCAACAAACAGAAAACAGTAACAAATATGGTAAACATTAATCCAACTATACTAATAATCACTTTAAATATCAATGGTCTAAATGTATCAATTAAAAGACAGATATTACCAGAGTGGACATATTATATAAGCTGTATCCAGTCATTGAAGAATACACATTCCTTTCAAGTATACTTTCAAAAACCACATTTACAAAACATTTATGGAAATGTATTATATAGGGCCATGAATCAAATTCCAACAGATTTCAACAGTTAAATCAGAGAAATGTTTTCTGACCTCAATGCAATTAATCTAGAAATTAAAGACAAACATATCTAGAAAATATCCATCTGTTTGGAAATTAATACATGTATTTCTGAATAGCTAATGGGACAAAGAAAAGACTAGAAAACATTTGGTCTTCTACACCACAGTAAACAGGCCTTGTGTATGGTAGTTAAGCCAGTTCCCCTAGAAGTAAATATGCCTTAAAGCATATATTTAAATGAGTAAGTCTCCACTACAAGTAGAAAAAAAGAATAAACTATTAATGCATGCAACAACATAGATGGATGGATTTAAAAATAATTAGATTGGCCGGGCGCGGTGGCTCAAGTCTGTAATCCCAGCACTTTGGGAGGCCGAGGCGGGTGGATCACGAGGTCAGGAGATCGAGACCATCCTGGCTAACATGGTGAAACCCCGTCTCTACTAAAAAAAAAAAATACAAAAAACTAGCCGGGCGTGGTGGCGGGCGCCTGTAGTCCCAGCTACTCAGAGGCTGAGGCGGGAGAATGGCGTGAACCCGGGAGGCGGAGCTTGCAGTGAGCCGAGATCGCGCCACTGCACTCCAGCCTGGGCAACACAGCGAGACTCTGTCTCAAAAAAAAATAAAAATTAAAATTAAAAAATAAAAAATAAAAATAAAAATAATTAGATTGAATAAGTCAGAAAAAAGGAATTCATACTGTATAATTTTACTTATATAAAATTCTAAAAAATATTTGGAAAATATCCTTTGGAAAAAAATTCCAAAAAATGCAAACTAATCCATAGTGACAGAAAGCTGATCAGTGGGTGCCTGAGAAGGAAGACAACAGGGGTTATGAAGGGCACAGGAAATACTGGGTGTGAGGGATATGTTCACTTTCGTCACTGTTGTCATGGTACCACTGATGAATACATAGCATAAAATATATCAAATTGTACACTAATTTTGTATAATTAATTGTGTCAATTATATCTAAATTGTTTTTTAAAAGATGACTAAAAAGATCAAAAACATGAATACAAATGAAAAGAAAAAACAGTCCATAGAAATAGACTCAAAAAGACTCAAATAATTGAATATTCAGACATAAACTTTAAAACAGCTATATTTAGACTGCTTTATCCAGCTATGACAAAGTAATTTCTGGCAAACCAATGTGCCCAAGAAGGTAAAAAACTAGATAAAATGTGATTGCATCCACATTGGAGCCCTCTTGAGGCAACCAAAATTTAATGGGCTGATTTCACAGAGGAAGGAACTGTTGAAAGTTAACCTTGTGCAGGTACGTTTTTCTCTCATTGGATACAGCTGAAAGTCTGGACAAAGGATGCAGGCAAAAGGCCACTACTGGGAAGCAGAGAAACCAGAGAGCCTTTGGCCATCTCCCAGATCTAGACAGACAGAAGTCAGAGGCTTGAGGATCCAAAATCTCAGCAAGAAGAGAGAAGTAGAGAACAAATCTTGACACACGGCTGATTTTTCCCTCAAGACATTTGCCAAATAATGAAACTGTATCAGATTAGAGGTAAGAAATCTAGAAAACTCTGAAAAATAAGTATTCCTCAGTCTCACAGTGTCAAGGAGAAACAATTGAAGTTCAGTCTTACAGGGAAGGGGCCTCAGTACCTATCAGGTTGGCACAAAAGTAATTTCAGTTTTTGCTATTACTTTTAAACTGAAATTCCTTTTTCACCAACCTGACACGTTAGGCTGCCTGGACTCAGCTTAGTTACTCATTGGATAAGGTAACCTGCCCCACTATGCCCACCGTAAATCCATTCTGTAGGAAGATAATATTACCCAGACCCTTTACAATTGTTCATGTGCAATGTCTGAAATGCAATAGATATTAAATAAATACTAATAAAATATATTAGGCATGACAAGAGATAGAACTAAATGACCAAAGTCCAAGAGAAAAAAAAACAGAAAGTAGAAACAATCCCAAAACTGATTCAGATATTGGAGTTAGCAGAAAAGGTCTTTAAAATAAGTACAATTGCTATGTGGAAATGGACATGGGAAATTTTTTTAATTACATAAAAAGATGGAGAATATCATTAGAGAATTGGAATCTATTGAAAAGAATCCAATAAAAATTCTAGCAATGAAAAGTGTAAATACTGAAATTAAGAACTTGATAGATAAATTTAACAGATTAGAACACCAACAGATGATGATAAGAGAACTGAAAGATGTATCATTAGAAAATATGTAGACTGCAATGCAAAAAAGTAAAAGGATAGAAAACACAGAAGAAATGGTAAGACACAGTAAAAAGGACTGGTATACATTTAATTGGAATTAAGGAAAGAAGAGAGAAAATGGAACAGAAAATGGGCAAATGATTTTTCACACTGTTAAAAGACTTAAGTAAAAATTATAATACTATATTGTGGAGTTTATAACATTTAAATTATAATATATGTGATAATATTAGCACAATTGATGAAGGCTAAGTAAAACCATAAAGTTATAAGTTTCCTATATTTTACGTGAAGTAGCCTAATATGTTAAATCTAAGTGATACATTAAAGATACATGATGCATTCCCTAGAGCAATCATAAAAAAGAGAAATTTAAAGGGAATTATGATAAATTCTGATTAACACATAAGGACACAGGTGAAAAAGAAAAGAAAAACTAAACACAGATGGGACAACTAGAAAACAAATAGCAAAATGGTTGACCTAAATAAATCATATCAATAAGTATTCTAAATGTAAATAGAATAATTCCAATTTTAAAAAGCAGAGATTTTTCACACTGGATTAACAAAGAAAGACCCATCTAATTGCTTTCCACAAGAGACATATTTGAAATACAGAGATACAGATACACGGAAAGTAAAAAAATGGAAAAAGCAATGCCATGAAAACAATCGGAATAAAGATAGAAGGACTATATTAACTTCAGACAAAATAAACATCACGACAAGGAGTATTACCAGAGATAAGAGAGACATTTATGATTAGAAAGTCAATCCATCAGAAACACATAAGGTATATATGCTTAAGTCAAATGTACAATCATAGTTGGAGTTATTACACTGCTGTCTCAAAATTTAACAGAATAGGTGGGCCAGTGGCTCACACCCATAATCCCAGCACTTTGGGAGGCCAGGGCAGCTGATAGTTTGAGCCCAGGAGTGCAAGACTAGCCTGGGCAACATGGCAAGACTCCATCTCTACAAAAAAATTAAAAATTAGCCAGGTGTGGTGGTGTGCACCTGTACTCCAGCTATTTGTGGGGGCTGAGGCAGGAGGATCACTTGAGCCTGAGGGATCGAGGATACAGTGAGCCGGGATAACATCACTGCACTCTAGCATGGGTGACAGAGTGAGACTCTGTCTCAGAAAAATGGAGGTGGGGCTGGGCGTGGTGGCCCACACCTGTAATCTCAGCACTTTGGGAGGCTGAGGCGGGCAGATCACGAGGTCAGGAGTTCGAGAGCAGCCTGGCCGACCTGGCGAAACCCCATCTCTATTAAAAATACAACAAGTAGCCAGGTGTGGTGGTGTGCGCCTGTAATCCCAGCTACTCGGGAGGCTGAGGCAGGAGAATCGCTTGAATCTGGGAGGTAGAGGTTGCAGAGAGCCGAGATCATGCCATTGCACTCCAGTCTGGGTGACAGAACAAGACTTCATCTTAAAAAAAAAAAAGGAAAAAAGAAAAAGAAATAAAGGAGGTGGGAGGATTTAATAGAATAACAAATACTAAAGTAAGGACATCATCAACCATCTTGATCTCATTGATAATTTGTAAAGTACTCAACAACTGCAGAATATACATTCTTTTGAAGTGTACATAGAACATTCATCAAGATAAACTGTTATGCTGGGACATAAAACGAGTCTCAAAAATTTCTAAAAGATCAAAATTTTAGAGTATGTTCTCTTACAAAAATGGAATTAAATCAAAAATCAACAAAAAAGATATCTGGAAAATTCCAAAGTATTTGGAAATTAAACAATAGATTTCAAAATTACCCATGAATCAAAGAATAAATTATGAGAGAAATTAGAAAATATTTTCAATTAAGTAATGATTTAAAAACATCCAAAGTTTTTGTGTGCAACTGAAGCTTAGCTCAGTAGCAAGCATAGCTCAGTAGGAAGTTTATAATTTTAAATGCTTATATTAGAAAAGAAGAAAAATTACTATTTATGATCAAAGTTTTTACATTAAGATAGAAAAAGAAAAGCAAATTTAAGTAGAAACAAGAAAAAAATAAAGAGAAGTGTGTATGTAAATCAATAAAATTTTAAAATGACAAAACAATTGAGAAGATTAATAAAATTGATAACTCCATTTACCAGTTTACTTTACAAAGAGAGAGAAAGAGAGAAAAAGATAAATTACCAAAAATGGGAATGAAAAGCTGGTCAGCACTATAGATCTTTCAGACATTCAAGGATAATAAGGGATTATTATTTAAAACCTTACGCTAATAAATTTGACAAATGAAAGACAAATCTCTTGGAAAATAAAATTTACAATTTTAATCACAACAAGAAAGTTAAACTCAAGGTCATGTAGAAAATCTCAATAACCCTAATAGCTATCAAATATATAAAATAGGTGTTTTTATATGTACACATATTTAAAGATGTACTTCTAAATGTTTATATATTTAAAGATGTATTTTTAAATACCTATATATTTTAAAAGCTTCTAACCAAAACCTGGTGAGTTCTATGTAACATTTAAAGTATAACCAGAAAAACCCTGATATCAAAACCCAGTAAAGAAATATTGTTAATAACCATAGACACAAAAGATCCCTATTATACTATTAGCTAATTTAATTGACCAATATATGAAAATAATATTTCATCAAGACCAAAAGTAGTTAATCCAAGGAATGCAAGGTTGGTCTAATATTTAAAAAATTGATTTACATTATTCACCATATTGACAAAACAAAGAAACACATAATCATCTCAATAGATGCAGAAAAAGTGCTCAGCAAAATTAATCACCAATTCATGATTCTTTTTTAACTTCAAGAAAATTTGAAATAGAAAGAAACTTCTTTAATTTGATAAAGGACTTTTTTTAAAAGCTCCTCCTCTCGGGTTCACGCCATTCTCCTGCCTCAGCCTCCCGAGTAGCTGGGACTACAGGCACCCGCCACTTCGCCTGGCTAGTTTTTTGTATTTTTTAGTAGAGACAGGGTTTCACCGTATTAGCCAGGATGGTCTCGATCTCCTGACCTCATGATCCGCCCGTCTCGGCCTCCCAAAGTGCTGGGATTACAGGCTTGAGCCACCGCGCCCGGCCAAAAAAACTTACAATTAACAACTTCTAATAGTGAAACACTGAATGCTATCCCCCTACGATCAAGAATAAAGCAAGATTATCTGCTTTGTCTACTTTTATTTAATATTGTACTGAAATTCCTAGGCATTGCAATAAGGCCAATAAAGGAAATCAAAGGTACAAACTTAGGCAAACTTAGGAAAGGAATATTTAAAACTATTTGCATATGACATGATTGTTTACATAGAAAATAATAAGAAGTGTATAAAAACCATTAAAACTAATAAAAGTGTTTAAGATGACAGATTAAAGGTCAATATATAAATATGAACAGTATTAGTATATACCTGCAACAAACAATTGAAAAACGAAATGTTAAGTCTAATAAATGAAAGGCCTCCATGCTGAAAACTGTGAAACAATGCATTTAGAAATTAAAGATCTAAATAAATGGAAATAATTACACTTATATGTATATGTCTACATACAGATATATAGATATATCTTATAGATACATATATTAATACACATATCTATGATACATATATTAATACACATATCTATATACTTATATCTACCTATGTATATGGGTAGATATAGATACATACCTACTATATACATAGATTGGAAGACTCAATATAATTAAGTTGTCATATTCAAGGTAATCCAACTAGAAAGCTTTTTTTAAAAGAACTTGATGAGCTGATTCTAAAATGAAATGCAAAGGGCCTAGAATAACTAAAACAATCTCAAGAAGAAAATTACCGTAAGTAGCCAGGAGTGGTGGTTCATACCTGTAAACCCAGAACTTTGGGAGGCCGAAGCGGGTGTATCACTTGAAGTCAGGAGTTTGAGACCAGCCTGGCCAACATGGTGAAACCTCAGATCTACTAAAACTACAAAAATTAGCTGGGTGTGGTGGCAGGCACCTGTAATCCCAGCTAATTGGTAGGCTGAGGCAGAAGAATCACTTGAACCTGGGAGGCAGAGGTTGCAGTGAGCTGAGATGGTGCCATTGCATTCTAGCTTGGGCAACAAAGCGAGACTCAGTTTTGAAAAAAAAAAAAAAAGAAAGAAAAAGAAAAAAAGAAAAAAAATTACAGGAATTATACTACCTGATTTCAAGACACACTGCAAAGCTACAGTAATCAAGACAGTGTGCTAGTCACATAATGGTGGACAAATAAATCTATGAAACAGAATAGAGAGTCCAGAAACACATTTATATAGTCAATTATTTTTTATTAAGTTGCAAAAGCAATTTAATGAAGAAAGGAAAGTTTTTCTAACATTCTACAAAACTTGATAGTCTTGTGGATAAAAAAATGAACCTTTACCTACTTGACACCACATACAAAAATTAATTTCAGATGGACCATAGACATTGAAACAGTTAGGCTTTCTGTCCCCACCCAAATCTCATTTTGAATCTAATCCCCATAATACCCATAATCCTCACATGTCAAGGAAGAGACCAGGTGGAGGTAATTGAATCACGGGGATGGTTTTCCCCAGCTGTTCTCGTGATAGTGAATGAGTTCTCATAAGATCTGATGATTTTATAAGGGGCTCTTCCTCTTTCGCTGGGCACTTCTCCTTCCTACTGCCTTGTGAAGAAGATGCCTTGATTCCCCTTTGCCTTCCATCATGATTGTAAGTTTCCTGAGTCCTCCCCAGCCATGCTGAACTGTGAGTCAATTAAACCTCTTTCCTTTATAAATTACCCAGTCTCAGGAAGTTCTTTACAGCGGTATGAAAATAGACTAATACAGGCATAAAAAATGAAAGTTCACAGCTTTCAGAAGAATACATACAAGAATATGTTTATGAATTGTGAGTAACCAAAGATTTCCTAGACAGGATCTAGAAAGTTATAACTATAAAAGAAAAATATGTATAAATTAAATGCCATCAAAATAAAAAATTCTGTCTATTCAAAATTTTTGTCTATTCATTAAGGAAATGAATAGGCAAGCCATTGGAAGAGGATATTCACAAAACTATCACCTAATACAGTATATGTATTCAGAATACAGATGGTCTCTGACTTACAGTAGTTTCACTTAATGATTTTCCAACTTGATGATGGGCTTATGGGGGTATTAAATGCATTTTCAACTTAGCTTTATCCGTATATACCCTCTTTATAGGTCAAGGAGCATCTGTACATAAAGAAATCCTATAATGCGATAATAAAAAGACAAACTACCCAATAAAAAAAATCAATTTTACAAAAGTACAG
The DNA here is from genome assembly GCF_043159975.1 of Macaca nemestrina. Classification (NCBI taxonomy): domain Eukaryota; kingdom Metazoa; phylum Chordata; class Mammalia; order Primates; family Cercopithecidae; genus Macaca; species Macaca nemestrina. The sequence continues at coordinate 23,962,531 of NC_092143.1, read as the reverse complement.
CTAAGTAGAAGAAATAAGTTCTAGTGTTCTATAGCACTACTGGGTGACTATAATTAACTTTTTGTTTTTTTTGAGACAGAATTTCACTCTGTCACCCAGACTAGAGTGCAGTGGTTCAATCTTGGCTCACTGCAGCCTCGACACCTCAGCCTCACAATCAGTTAGGACTACAGGCATGTGCCACCATGCCCAGCTAATTTTTGAATTGTTTGTAGAGACAGGGTTTCACCATGTTGTCCAGACTGGTCTCAAACTCCTGGACTAAAGCGATCCTCAGGTCACAGCCTCCCAAAGTGCTGGGATTACAGGTGTGAGCCACCACGCCCAGCCATATAATTAACAATTTATCATATATTTTCAAATATCTAGAACAAATCTTGAATGCTCCACACAAATAAATGATAAATGTTTGAGATGATGAATATGCCAATTATGCATGGTATACACATGTATCAAAATATCACTGTGTCTCATAAATATGTACAATTATTATGACAATCAAAACTCACAATAAAAGCAAAAAAATCCAATCAACACATGAAGAGATACTTGGCATCATTAGTCATCAGAAAAATGCAGATTAAAACCATAATGAAACTCCTGCATATACCCCCTAGAATGGCTAAAGTTAAAAAGACTGAAACACCAAACACTGGCAAGGATATAAAGCAATTAAACCTCTCGTACAATATTGGCTGGAGTGTAAAATGGGCCATTTACTCTTGGAAAAGATGTGGCAGTTTGTTTTTAAAGTTAAACATTCGCCTATCCTTTAATCCAGTAATTCTACAGATATTAGCCAAGAAAAACAAAAGCCTACATCCTCAAAAAGTCTTGTAAAAGATAGTTCATAGAAGCGTTATTAGTAATAGACCAAAGCTGGAAACAACCTAAATGTCTTTCACTGGGTGAATGTATAAACAAATTGGCATGTTCATACATACAATGAAACACTACTAAGCAATAAAAAAAAAAAAAAAACTACTGAAACACGCAACACCATGGATAATCTCACATACATTTGCTAAGGAAAGATGTTGGATACAGAAGAATACTTGTTTTATGATTTCATTAATATGAAGTTCTAGAACAAGCAAAACAAATCTATGGTGAAAACATCAAAAAGAGTGGTTGGTTTTAAGGTTGGGAGGACTAATGGGGAAAGAATATAATTAATTGGACGTTTGATGCATATGATAATTTGTGCATTTCAAGGTACGTAAATTTTACTTTTATAAAACACTACATAAATAAACTCTAGTTAGTAGGTTTCAATTTTCTGGGGGTACATATTAGCAACTTTAAAACTATTTCCTGTATTCTTGGCTTGAGCAAATGTGTCAATATACTGAGGATAATGGTAGCCAGTTTTTCATATGAGAAATTGACTTGCAAATACAGACAGGAAGTCTAGAATGTTCTCTGTGCTGTTGGATTGGACTTGAAGGAAGGCATCAGTATGAAGTTGTTTTTTAAAAACAGGATATTGAAATAAATAAAAATGTGTTTGTTTACATATGTGTGTAAATATTTCACCCTATTCTATTCCATTTCCTATCTCTGCCCATTAAGAGGGCCTAGAAGCAAAGACATACAAGTGGGAATAAACACAGCTAACACTCAGATCTTGGTTTCTCAGCATCATTCTCCACTAAAAGGAACTGAATACATCATTGATTCCAGGCTTGGATAGGGGCAGGAGATGGGGGTGGCAGGGAGTAGAGAAAGAACTTGGAAAACTTCATGCCACAAAGTTTAAAAATTACTCAAAGGATCTTGGGACATGTCAAACCAACATGAGTGCCAACTGGCAGAGGCTCTCACAGAACAAATCTGGGACAATATAAGCATCAAAAAAAAAATGATATAACCCATTAAAAAATTAGAATCCATAAGCCTGTGCTGATATAAATATTAAGTGAATAAATCAATAAACAGGGGAAAAGGAAAAGGTCTTCCATATGGTAAACTATCAGTGGAAAGATGGAAGAATGGAGTTAGAAAATCATTAATGGATGCTAAAATTAGCAAGTGAAATGTTGATAAGGAACAGGATATCCACTTATCTCAAAATAGCTTTCAAGATAAATACTTTTTTTTTTTTCTTTTAGATGGAGCCTCACTCTGTAGCCCAGGCTAGAGTGCAGTGGCATGATCTCAGCTCACTGCAGCCTCTGCCTGCCGGGTTCAAGCAATTCTCCTGCCTCAGCCTCCCAAATAGCTGAGATTACAGGTGCGTGCCATCACGCCCAGCTAATTTTTTGTATTTTTAGTAGAGTCAGGGTTTCCACCATGTTTGTCAGGCTGGTCTCAAACTCCTGACCTCAGGTGATCTGCCCACCTCAGCCTCCCAAAGTACTTATTAATTACAAAGGGAAAACTGGCAGACTCCACTTTTACCAAGTCATCGAATCTAACATCACCAATATTGAAACAGACACCATGTGCGTCCTGAAATGATGTGCAGAGAAAGGCACAACATCACTTTGGTAGTATTTCCGAAAACATGTATAACCCGGATCTTATCACAAGGAAGTATCAGAAAACCCCAAACTGCGGGTAATTCTCCAGAATCAGTGTCAGGTTAAAATGTGTAAGTACCCAATTTTTTTTGGAAAACTTTAAAAAAAATGCCTTTTTAAGTTACAGGCACATTATGGTGGATCAACAATATTTCCTTGCTTTGAGATTTTTAAATGTGAAAGGATATTTATAGGCAGATAACCCAAAGCTGAGAGGTAATATCATAGAAGAGTGAACATTTTTAAAAATAATAGGGCCAACAGCATGAGTTGAAGATAAAATTTTATAAGATATTATTTTACATTGGCATGGAAACAATATTCCTACTGCTCTCCCTGGTTAAACAACACTAATTGAAGTACACTTGGAAACTAGAAGGTATCTGAGGATATAGTTCAGTGTGCAGAGTGAGAGTTCTTGTTCATCTCGAATGTCAGTTTTAATTCTATCATTTCAATATTCAGTGAAAGTATATGAAAAATTAAAGAAGGATTCAGCTTCAAGAAGTTTACACATAACTACATTTTTTCTCTTTATTTTTTTAAAAACAGAGTCTCACTCTATTGCCCAGGCTGGAGTGCAGTGGCACTATCTCAACTCACTGCAACCTCTCCGCCTTCCAGGTTCAAGTGATTCTCGTGCCTCAGCCCCCCGAGCAGCTGGGATTATAGACACACGCCACCACTCCCGGCTAATTCACAACTACATTTTGAAGGGGTAGCCAGGGGACAGCATAGGAAATTAGACTTCCATACCAGTCCAAGGAAGCTCAGAAGACCAGAAGTCCATTGAGGAGGCAATTTCATGCAGGGAGAAAATTATCAACACCACATATATTTACATAATATAAAAACTGTGATTACTGTTACCTTTTTCTTAGGGGTATATGTGTGCATGTGTGACTGTCCGTCTAGATTCATTGCTAGTTTATAACATTGACGAAAGACCAAAGACCAGAGATAAAGCCTTTATCTAAAGCATTATCTAATGAAAAAAACTTTATATAAAGTATTCAATCACTTCATTTTAAGTTATATAGAAATTTAGAATCTGTTGTGATAAAGCTCCTGACAGATAATTTTCGTATGACATTAGATTGAAAACAAATTCAGATCTATGTTCAAGAAAGGAACTTAGATGTTGATTTGTAACATGCCCATGTTATGATTTGTAATTTTAAAAAACATTATTTGTAATGTAGTCTTGTACTTATCTTCAAAAATGCCATGTTAAAAACTGTATTAAATCATAAGTCTGTAGGTCAGGTTCTCAGACTCTTTTTGCCAACTTTTCTTCCTTTGAGCAAAGTCTTATTTAACAAATTCTGATTCTTGAAGTTCCTGTCTTGAAATCATTAGTTTTTGTTTTTTGTTTTTTGTTTTTGTTTTTGTTTTTGTTTGGTTTGTTTGTTTTTGGTTTTTGGTAAAATTTGGTGCCCAAAAATCCTTAAAAATGGGCAGCAGGAATTTGAACTACTTCAGCTCTGAAATTAAATTATGTGGATATAAGCCTCTATTCTTAGGAGAATCAGCAATCTTTCTCACATCTGGCATGAGAAATATAGTATTTTAAGCCATTGGTGCTACATCTATCAAAGCCATTTGCTTTTCCTAATTGTGGTAAGGAATAAGTAGTAATAATTGTATATAAATTCCGCTCCCACCCCCCAGTTTTTATTGCTTCTCGTTTCTTTACTTTTTAACTCTGAAGAAAATAATGTTTCTAATTTTAAGGTGTAGGAATCTTAAGGTATTGTTTTGTCTTTTGAAGTAGAGTTAGTAGGTGATTTCTAATGATGAATGAAAATCAATTAAGCAGTTAGACCAACCAGGGAGATTAAGAAAACTTACTTTTACTTGGTTAAGGTGGAGTCTGCCTATTTTTCACATGAAATTAAGTTATTTGGTGAGGTGTATTTTGAGATGTGTAAATATCATGTTTTTCCTCAAACTTTCATTCACTAGGTTTAGCATCCGTGAATGATTTTCTAACTACATCATTCCTTACACATTTACTGGTTGACAGCCCACTTTAAGGACTGAGGCCTTTATTCTCCAGAAGGCATGAGCTAATCTTTATTATTTTATAGGTAAGACCAGCCTATCGGGAGAATGGTGACTGCATTAAATAAGCTAAAGATTTTGGAAAACTAAGCATTGAAATAACTTCCTACCTGTAAATGTATTCTCCAAGTGAAAGATTAAAATATTCATTTGGCATGTGAAAGTTTTTAGTTCAAGAATTATAAATACTGAGCTGTGAAAATGTTCTATGGATATGAACACTTATAAAAGTACAACTGAATCACAAATTTCCCTGGGTTCAAATTAATCTCTTTTTTTCCCTAATATCCCTTTCTCTTCTTTAATGCCCTTTAAAAGCAAAAGGGGCAAGGAATCTCCTGTATTTCATTGATTCTGAGATTCTATAGACTGCAAGAAGTCTCTTTAGAAAGAACAGTCGCGGCCGGGCGCGGTGGCTCACGCCTGTAATCCCAGCACTTTGGGAGGCCGAGGCGGGCGGATCACAAGGTCAGGAGATCGAGACCACGGTGAAACCCCGTCTCTACTAAAAATACAAAAAATTAGCCGGGCGCGGTTGTGGGCGCCTGTAGTCCCAGCTACTCGGGAGGCTGAGGCAGGAGAATGGCGTGAACCCAGGAGGCAGAGCTTGCAGTGAGCCGAGATCGCGCCACTGCACTCCAGCCTGGGCGACAGAGCGAGACTCCGTCTCAAAAAAAAAAAAAAAAAAAAAAAAAAATTAGAAAGAACAGTCAATTAAACTGTGATGACAAAAAATTGAAAGATGCATATGAACTTTAAAAATGTTTTTAAAAAGGGGGAGAAGTTTCATCTTAAAATAGATGTCAATTTTAAATGGCTTCAGAGACTGAGCTAAAATGTAAACAGCAAAGTACTGCGATGTTCATTGATAAGCTAGTAACTAGTACTCCTTGAAAGGATAGAGAGAAAAAAAACCAAAGGGCAGAAAAGGCCCTAAACCCCTTTCTTTATCTAAATTATTCTTTACAGAATTTATAAAACATTTAAAAGTTTTCATTGAATTAAAATTCTTCATGAAAAATCAAAGAGTCATAAAATAAAAGGGCAAATTAAACATGGCAGAATTTCAGATTTGGGTTTACAGATGATGCCTTTTATCCATGTGGGGTGTGTGTGTTTGTATATGTCATCACAAAAGTAAATTGCAAGTAGTTTGCCATTCATTCATGTAAATTTTATTGCATAAACATTATACTTTAAACATTTCTTATATTTGCCTTATAATTAAAAAAAAATCAAGTATGTAAAAGTATAAATTCAATGTACAATGTACAAGTGAACTTGTGTAGGTTTTTTTCTTAGTTCAGATAACATTGCAAATATGAAGACCTCTGTATTATTCCATTCTCACAATGCTATAAAGAACTAACTCAGGCTGGGTAATTTACAAAGAAAAGAGGTTTAATTGACTCACAGTTCCACAGAAGTCATGGCTGAGGAGGCCTCAGGAAACTTACGATCATGGTGGAAGGGTGAAGGGGAAGAAGGTACGTCTTCACGTGGCAGCAGTGAAGAGAGAGTGGGCAAGGGGGAAAGTGCTACACACTTAAAAAAAAAAAAAGATCTCATGAGAGCTCTATCACAAGACAGCAAAGGGGAGGTTTGCCCTCATGATCCGATCACCTCCCGCCAGGCCCCTCCTCCAATTTGACATGAGATTTGGGTGGAGACACAAACCCAAACTATATCAATCTCTAAACTGAGGGTCACATTCAGATGAAATCTTTCTCTTCCTAATTTACTACTATGCTAATCATGTATATTTGCATTGTTTTTATTTTTATTTCCTTTTTGATAGGCTTATTGAGGTATAATTAACATATCTTACAGTTCCTCCATTTAAAGTGTAGAATTCAATGGTTTTTAGTATATTCAGATATGCACACAATCACAATAAATTTTAAAACATTTCTACCACATTTAAAAGAAGTCCCAGGCCGGGCACAGTGGCTCACATCTGTAATTCCAGCACTTTGGAAGGCTGAGGCGGGCGGATCATCTGAGGTCAGGAGTTCGAGACCAGCCTGGCCAACATGGATGGATACACCATGTTGTGTTTTTCATTTGTCCATTGATGAACATTTGGGTTGTTTCCACTTTGGGATTATTATGAATAACGCTGCTATAAACATTCAGGTACAGGTATTTGTGTGGACATATTTTTTTTTTTCCTCTTAGGCATATAACTAGAAATGGAATGATTGGGTCATATGGTAAATCTATGTTTCATCATATAAAGAATTGTCAAACTGTTTTCCAAAGGAGCTAAACCATTTTACATCCCCACCAGTAGTGTAGGAGGGTTGCGACTGCTCCACATCCTCACCAACACTTGTTGTTGTATGAATTTTCAATTCTAGCTTCCCTGTGGATATGATAGGGTCTCACTGTGTTGCCAGGCTAGAGTGCAGTGGCACGATCAGGTATATTTAGTAGTATGTGGATATGCAGTAGTATCTCATTGTGGTTTTGAATTGCATTTTTTTCTGATGACTAAGGCTGTCTAGAATCTTTTCAATTCATATTGCCTGTTTTTAAAATTGGGTTGTTCTTGGCCAGGCATGGTGGCTCATGCCTGTAATCCCAGCACTTTGGGAGGCTGAGGAGGATGGATTGCCTGAGGTCAGGAGTTCAAGAACAGCTTGGCCAACATGGTGAAACCCCATCTCTACCAAAAGCAAAAAAATTAGCCAGGTGTGGTAGTGGGCATCTGGAATCCCAGTTACTCAGGAGGCTGAGGCAGGAGAATCCCTTGAACCCAGGAGGCAGAATTTGCCTTGAGCCGAGACCACGCCATTGCACTTCAGCCTGGGCGACAAGAGCAGGACTGCATCTCAAAAAAAAAAAACAAAAAAAAAAAACAAAAAAAACAAAAAAGAACATTGGCTTGTTGTTATTATTGAGTTGTAAGAGTTCTTTACGTAGTCAAAATACCAGTCCTTTTTCAGAGATACGATGTCTAAATATTTTCTTACATTCTGTAGGTTGTCTTTTCACTTTCTTGATGGTGTCCTTTGAAGCACAAAAGGTTTCAATTTTTATGAAACTTCAATTTACCTACTTTTTCTTTGTTCATACTTTTGGTCGTACCTAAGAATCCTTTGCCAAATCCAAGGTCATGAAGATTTACCTCTATGTTTTCTTATAAGAGTTTAATAGTTCCAGTATGACACTGTCTTGATTGTTAGTTTTTAACACATTTTTAAATCAGGTAGTGTGAGTCCTCCTTTGTACTTCTTTTTCAGGATTGTTCCGGATATTCTAGATTCTTTGAAATTTTATATTAGATTCAGTTTGTCAATTTCAATATAGAAGTCAGCTAGAATTCCAATAGAGATTGCACTGAATCTGTAGATCAGTTTGGGGAGGATTGCCATGTTAATAAAGTTTTCTGATTCGTGACCACAGGATGTTTTCTTTTACTTATATCTTAATTTCTTTCAACAATGTTTTGTAATTTTCAGAGTATAAGTTTTACACATCTTTTTATTCCTAGTTTATTCTTTTGATACTATCATGAATTGTTTGCTTAATTTCATTTTCAGATTGTTCATTGTGTGTAGAAAAATGATTTTTTTTTTTTTTTTTGTATATAGACCCTTTATCCTGAAACCTTGTTGAACTCATATTAGTGCTAGGTGGATTCCTTTAGTATTTTCTACATACAATATTACGTCTTCTGTGAATAGTTTTACTCCTTCTCTTCTGATCTGGATGCTTATTTCTTTTTCTTGACATATTAACCTGACTAGAACCTCCAACACAATGTTGACTATAAGCAGTGACAGCAGACATCTTTTTTTTAAATCCTAATCTTAGCAGAAAGTACCCAGTCTCTTACCATAAAGTGTGATATTAGCTGTGGGCTTTTGGTAAATGCCGTTATCAAGTTAAGAATGTTCTATTCCTTGTTTGTTGAGTGTTTTATCATGAAAGGAGTTTGGATTTCTAGCGTGTGTGTGTGCGTGTGTGTGTGTACACATGCACGTATATACGGCTTAAATAACTTTGGATTAATATTATACTAAAGTAATCAATAATCTGTTTTATCTAAATATACCTGATCATGCCACTGCACTCTAGCCTGGCAACACAGTGAGACCCTATCTCCAAAAATGAAATAAAATAGTAAAATAAATTTGAGATACTGTTCTGGGTGAGAACTGCTATACATAACAAATGGCTTGTAAATCTTCTAAAGAAGCTTATCTCATTCCATAAAATAAGTTACTAGCATTATGATAAAGTTATATGTACATAAAACAGCTAATTCCTGAAATGGCATATATTTATTAAAGAGAATCGTAGTAACAATTGCTTAGAGCACTCTGTAAAGCAAGTACATTGGACCAAAATGAGGAAGTAATGAAGCAATTCTATAAAATGCAGGTTAATATTTTTATACTAGGTTTTTTTTTTTTTTTTTTTTTTTTAAGACAGAGTCCCACTCTGTAACCCATGCTGGAGTGCAATGGCATGATTTCGGCTCACTGCAACCTCCACTTCCCAGGTTCAAGCGATTCTCCTGCCTTAGCCTCCTGACTAGCTGGGATTAAAGGCACCCACCACCGCGCCTGGCTAATTTTTGTATTTTTAGTAGAGATGAGGTTTTGCCAGGTTGGCCAGGCTGGTTTTGAATTCCTGACCTCAGGCGATCCACCCGCCACAGCCTCCCAAAGTGCTGGGATTACAAGCCTGAGCCACTGCACCACGCCGAAAATTTTTTAAAGGTAAAAATTGAAACCTAAATGTAAACACCCAAATATCTTTCCCTTATGGTTCCTGGATTCAAATAAAAAAAATTTTTTTTTTTTTTTTTTGAGATGGAGTTTGGCTCTGTCTGAAGTGTGATGGCACCATCTTGGCTCACTTTAACCTCCACCTCCCAGGTTCAAGCCATTCTCCTGCCTCAGCCTCCTGGGTAGCTGGGATTACAGGCACACACCATTACACCTGGCTAATTTTTGTATTTTTAGTAGAGACACGGTTTCACCGTGTTGGCCTGGCTGGTCTCGAACTCCTGGCCTCAAGTGATCTGCCTGTCTTGGCCTCCCTAAATGCTGGGATTACAGGTGTGAGCTACCACGCCTGGCCAAGAAGGAATTTTTAATGGACATCTATTCACCTCTGTACAAGCCTATCCCAGTGGTTCCAGTTGACCTATGCATTTATGCCCAGGCTCCCTGCCGTTGTCTGTTTTGAGTTAAATATCCACTTTTAAAAGTAAAAGTCACCTGCAGTCAAGGCTAAACTCATGCAGCAGCGTCCTTAATACTGTCAATGTGTCAATTCCTTTGAGATAATTACGTGGCCACGGAAATGAAACTGTGATACTATTTCTACTATACTTTGTCACAGGGAGATTACAGGGATCTAATGAAGGAGTTCCTTTTTACTGGAAACCCCAGAAGAGCAGGTATTAACAATATATTTGATACTGCCCCCCAAAATTAGAACCCTTATTACTAAGGCATCTCAACGACCCATTCAGGACTCTGACAGGAATCATCTTTGTGAAATTAGAAACTTTTAAGAGAACAAAAGCAATCAAGAAAAACAGTACTAGGATGACAGACAGGACAAAAGCTATAAACAAAATACAAGAGAAAAAGCACCTGATTATAAGATCCTTTAATGACAACTTTAATGATCCTTTAATGACAAAGCAGTGTTTCATATTCTTTTACAAAATAGTGCTATCCATCTCCAAGCCTTGCTAAGTGTCATGTAAAACTGTTCAACGGTAGACTATAAAAGCGTCTACATTTCTTTGCCAGAAGGGTTTCAGAATACTTCTGTCTGCTGATGCTTCTTTCAGCTGAAAAGTGTATTAATATAATCAATGATTCCTATAATTAAGCACGAGAAAGACTGTTTCTACAATTTAATGGATTAAACAACTGGACATCCCAACTAATTTCAGTATCACATTTGAAGACGATGACTGCTCCCTCTTGGATTCATTAACACTACTTTATTACCACCTCCCTTTTTTCCTCCCTTTCCTGTTCACTACTCTACCTTCCAGGTTCCTCTTCTCCCAATTCTTTAATATTTCTTAGGATTCCCTAACATTTGCTCCTCGGTTTCATTCTCTCCCTTTATGTTCTCTCTAAAAATTCCCATTCATATACCTATTTAAGTTTTCATCATCTAAACAACTCCTAGTTCCCTGCTTCTAGCTCTAAGCTCTAAAATCACATTCCTGGCTTTTTACTTACTAGACATCACCACCCAAATACCAAAAATGCATTTTAAGGCAATGTACCCCAAACCATATTCATCTTCCCCTCTGAATGTTCTGCTTCTATATTCAATTGTAAAACTGAATGTAAGAGCTACTTCTATATTCAATTGTAGAACTGAATGTAAGAGCTACTTCTATATTCAATTGTAGAACTGAATGTAAGAGCTACTTCTATATTCAATTGTAAAAGTGAGAAACTTGTGAGACATCATGGACTTCTCTATGCTCGCTCCTCCCATAAATTAAGGATAAAGTTTGCTCTCTCTCACATGATAAGAGGAGCTCCACGTTACGGTCTCTACTTGCTCTTCCAGCTTCTTCTCCTTCCTCACTTCCCTAGAATGTCTCTTACACTTAACTCCCACTCTACGAACACACTATGCACTTTTCCTTTACTTCAGCTAAATTATCTTCCTTACCTTCCTCAACTGCAAATTCCTACTTTATCTCTGACTCACCCCAATCTCCCCTTGGGCCCTGAGAATTTGTTCAACATGTATTTAATGATGATAGAAACCAAATAAACTGGCTTAACACTAGAGACAAAATCCTTGTATTACGGCTCACAATCTAGTGGTCCAAATAAGACTACAAATAATTACAAGTAGCCTGATACGTATCTGGATGAAATAATGGCAAGGTGCTATGGCAGCCGAGGAGGCGTGCACAATTGTTATGATTATTCCCGGTATCAGTTTTGCTTGGACTCAGCCTTGTAGATTAGTAGGAATTTGTCAGATGGTAAAGTTAGGTCAGAGGAAGGCATAAGATATTAGGGTACGTTCTGGTACCTGGTAATATACTGCAATACATTGAAGGGCATGGGGAGGCTAGAGACCCCATAAAGAAAACCAGCAGCCATGCGGAGGATACATGAGGCAGGCCAGACCAGAAGCAAGGAGACAAAGGAGGCACTGCATTATGCCAAGTAAGTAATGATGGCCTAAAAAGCAGTGACAGATGAAAGCAGGATACAGAAGATACTTATCCTTGTTCCAGATACAAACTAAGGCACATCTTCAGAACAAGTCTAAGAGATAGATGTTCCTATTTTTACACAAGAAGAAATTCAAGCTCTGAAGGATGTTACTTGCTCAAGATGACACAGCTAACAAGTGGAGGAGTAGGGATTCAAACCTCAGATCTTGCTCCTAGGCAGTATGACGAGCCAATATCTCCAAATGCGTGTCCAATTATAAACCAACAGATCATGTTTCCACAATTAATTCTGGTCTGTTCAACTTAGAAATAATTCCAAAATAAAATTCCTCTTCCATAGAGAAGCATAGCAAGCACAAAGGAAAAATAGCAGTTTTAACATTGCATATCCTTAAGATTTTAATATTATTCCAAGCTGTGTACAATTTTAGTACATTCAAATTCTAAAGGTTATCTCTTTATCTTATAGTTTTCTAATTACACATTCTCCAACTAAGAATTTTACATGGGCCACAAAGTTTGAAAGCAATCTTATTAGCCTACAAATCTTCACTGTCCTTATTCCTATAGTGCTAAGAATATAAAAAAAAAAAAACCTTATTGATCTAAAAATAAAACCTGAATTTTAAAACATGCTTAAAATGACATCTGTAGTCTTCCTTAAGAAGTATAGGCTTAACTGGGTAAAGTCAATATTTTAAAATTTATTTAACTACTATATGCATATGTACTTGCTTTATATTATAAAGCATAATCCATATTTAGAAAACTTTGCAAAATACACACCTCTAATAATGACTTTTAAAGCTAAATGAGCAAAGTATTTCTCTAGTTTTTCTTTAGCAGTTCTGTGAATGGATTTTTTTTTTTTTTTTTTTTTAGACAGAATCTCACTCTGTCACCTGGGCTGGTGTGCAGTGGCACGATCTTGGTTCACTGCAACCTCTGCCTCCTGGGTCCAAGCGATTCTCCTGCCTCAGGCTCCGAAGTAGCTGGGTGTGGCACCTGCCACCACGTATTTTTAGCAGAGACAGGGTTTCTCCATGTTGGGTAGGCTGGTCTCAAACTCCTGACCTCAAGTGATCCACCCACCTCGGCCTCCCAAAATGCTGGGAATACAGGCGTGAGCCACTGTTTCCAGCTGGATTTCTAAGTTACTTATCTTAAAAAAAAAAAAAATCGTCTAAGATCACAAATCATCAATTCCAGAAGAGATATATCTCACATAAAAATTAACCTACTAAATTGAACTAAATGAGTATCAATACAAGCAACATGAGTAAGCCTTATATTTCATGTTTTTAAAGCTTACAAAGGAAGGGGTGTAACTAATTTATTCAACTCCAAAACTTTATTCTTATTACAGAATCAAAGCTTTTAGATATTAAGAGGAACAAGGGAGGATCTGAACTATTTTAGGTTTAAAATCCCATGATCAGCGATATTAATTGCAGCCATAAATAAACTGCTGAGGCCAAATATATAACAGCATTCCTATAATCGCTGCCAAAAACACTGCATACATCCTCAAACATTGAGACAAAGGATGGCAGACGGGTTTCAACTCTAATTGTTAAGTCGCTGCCTCCAACAGTATATTGAGACTGGGGAACAATGTGGGACTTGATGTCAAAAAGAACTCAGAAGATTATAAAAGCCTGCCACGGGCACAAGAATGTGGTACCTTGTAGTACTCTTGGCTTCAGCATTTAGCTGACAAAGACTTCCTACTGCAATACTTTACTTTTGTTTCTATTATGAACATCGTATTTCAATGTTTCTCATCAAAAGCACCTGATGTCAATGTAACAAAATACACAATGAGATTCTTTTTTGCTATGTCTGACAAAATGAACAAGAAACCAAATACCAGTTTTCTAGATGCACTCATAAATGACTTCAGTTAAAATAACTAGAGTTACATTTTTTCAAATGCTCTTATTCATCTGGAAAATTCAGTGTTATATATAAATGTTATATATATACACACATACGTGTATATATATACTGTTTTAGGAGAAAACATTAGCATTTCAGCTTGATATTTTAAATGTCAATTATGCATATTTATTTGGAATAGTAAGATTTCCCATAAGTGAAACATGTTATAGTTACCTGTAAACATTCATTTTTCACCATTCTATTTACAATTTGAATTATGTAATGCTTGCATACCGCAACCAATTGTTATAGAAAAGTCACATAAACAATATAAATCTGATGCCCAATCCTTTACAAATACGAAATTTCTTTCACTGGGTTTTTCAAACTGTCAAGTATAAATAGGAAAAGGTCACCAATACTTAGGATGAGGCACTTTAACAATTACTCAAAAAGGTTAAGTATACAAAACTGTAAACCAAAACCTTGTGTATTAATCTTATCCTTAATTTCAGATGTGATTAATCTGAGATGGTCTAAGTAAGGAGTGTTAAAATACAGACATCATCACAGACCAGTTAACGTGCCCATATACAAATGAACTAAACCAATGACACTTGAGTTTCAGAAAGGGACTCTTTCAACACTAAAACTTCTGTAGAATTGTTTCATAGACAAGTATAAATATACTGCTCTCACAAAGGCAAATGGTATCTCTACCATATTCCCAGACAAGAATGCCCTCAAATGTTCACCTGAATCACAATGTTACAGTCTTATGTACTCTTTAAAAAGTTTTTAAAATACTCAAATTTTAAAATTAAATCTACTAATACTTTTTTGATTACAATTTTAAGATAAAAAAGGTAATGAATAGATATTTTACCAGCCTTTTGTGAAAGACCTTTTAAACATTTCTATTTGGGCACCTCATTTTCAACCTTAAAACATGTTCTCTGTATATTTACACTGCACGTTTTGGTAGTTCAGATAATACATACTTGATTAAAGGTAATAATTTCTTTTTTTTTTTTTTGAGATGGAGTTTTGCTCTTTGTTGCTCAGGCTGGGGCGCAATCTCAGCTCACTGCAACCTCTGCTTCCTGGGTTCAGCCGATTCTCCTGTCTCAGCCTCCCAAGTAGGCGGGATTACAGGCACCCGCCACTATGCCTGGCTACTTTTTGTATTTTTAGTAAAGACGAGGTTTCACCATGTTGGCCAGGCTGGTCTCGAACTCCTGACCTCAGGTGATTCGCCCGCCTCAGCCTCCCAAAGTACTGGGATTACAGGCATGAGCCACTGCGCCTGGCCAATTCCTACTGTTTTCTGAATTCCCTGTGCTGTATTTTTTCCCCAACTATCTGATTTCCACATTCTTCTATTAGTTTAAAAAAATAAAAAAAAAAGGGCTGACTCAAATTTTAAAGTTTACCAGAAGAGATTAAAATCTTGGTATATACCAAGCAAGAATTTGTGGACCCACTAGCTAAGTTTTAGGTAAGAGTAGCGAAATCTCATTAAACCTGTTTATTTCTTCTAATTTATAATTTCAGTCATTTCTATAGCTCAGATATCCAAATGTCCTTTAACAGAAATGCAAGTTAGTGCTGATTTAACATGGTTAGCTGTTCCAAGTTCACTTATCAAAATCACTTGCTATGAATGTGTGCACATGTACTCCTTAATTCCCTAAACCAGTTTCTCCTTTTCTAAAGAAACTGGCTTTCAATCAATATACTACCAGACATTTAACTCTCCTCTAAAATCAGAAGTTGACCAATTTTCAAATACATGGAAAGAGAAAATACTGATTTAGAATGACAAAAATTAAGCTTGGCAAAAGTAGTGACTTTTATTTACAATTGCATGTGTCAAGATTACAATGGAAACACTAGTGATACCATCTGAACAAAAGCAATGATTTATTGGTAATGGCAATGAATGAAACATTGACAGTCTCTGGCGAGAATCAAGCAATTATCCAGGAGCTGTAGATCTGATTGCAATATGGTTGTCCAGTGTCTTTTGCACCTTAGTGGCTTTCTCCTTTTTTGCCAACTACCTAGAAAGACAAAAATAAATTTATATGTACATCCTATTGATTTTAAATATGCGTTATTAAAAAAAACTAATATAGTACTCAGTTTAAAACCTTGGTATTAATTTTTATCCTTGGATTTTTTCTGGCATGCAATGTATTTTCACTGTTGAAGCAAACTGTGACCTCTCCTCCCACCCCAGCCACAGGAATTACACATAAAACACATGCGGGCTATTTTTGGTTTCACACAGTTTTTTTTTTGTTTTTAAGTAGAGCAATTTTTTAAAAACAAGGTTGAAAGTTTAAAGAAGTTAATTTTAAAAATGATGCTATATGAGTAAAACATATTTGACATACTATTTTTAGTTAGAAATCAAATGTTGATCACAAAAGAATCTGGAATTAGAAGGGTATGCTGAACTCATGTCTTCATGCCCAACATAGCAAATTTCCAGACTTCCCCCCGCAAAACATCGACATGCAATGAAAACAGATTAAAAGTGACTCATTTTTTCTGGTTTAAGAAAAAAACCCTGGTGTAAGAGTACTACTAAAAATGAAACGAATAAACCTTGTTTCTGTCAATGATTAGAAAAATCCTCTACTGGAGGGTTATAAAAAACATTCTGGTTGCTATATATGTGGCAGCATAAAAATGTGAAGAATAAAAATTTGTTTTCCACCAACAAATCTAGAAAACAAATTCTGTGCAGGAGAGTTAGAAAATTATGTTCTAATTGAGAAATTTACCTAAAACTTAAAGTTTATCATTAGATAATATATTCTTAGAGCAAAAATGCCTCTAAAGAAACCCACTTGCAAAATACTGAATGTATATTTGCGTAGAAAGATTTCTGTGTACATTTATAAATGTAATTTTCGTATTTTAAATTGATTCTATTCTAAATGGCAGTATCTATACCAGCAAAACACATAAAGGTCATCAGTACATGTCTGGTCTAAAATATAACATAGCTGGGTCAACATCATTTATGAGAGACCTGAAAGCTTTCCACTGAAATCCCAATCACACAATCCTAGAAATGTTTTTCCCACCCTGAGAAAAATCACTTCTAGTACCTTAAAAGAACTCCCCTTTGGTCCAAAGACACCATGTTAGAAAGCTCACAAGCTAGCAAGATGATAAAAGGCAGTTTCATACAAGAGAATGTGGATAAGAGTAAGAAATTCCGGTTTTAAGAGCCACTAGAAGGGGAAGTGGCATTATCTCTATCACAAGTAAATTTTGTGCTGATAAACACTGAGAGCATTATTCATCATTTTATTACTTGGGAAACACAAAACACAAAGCTATTAGATTAAGCAAAAGAAAACAAAAACAAATAATATTAAAAATTAAACTTCTAGCAGATGTGATACAGAAGACACAAATCTGCATACTGTTTCACAGGCTGATAACTCTCAACTTGCCAATGTGTATTTTCTGTAAAAAAGAAGAAATTCAACATTCCAACATGGATTGTCATCCCAAACGTAAAGCTCTTTTATTCATTCTTAAGTCTTTATATTACACCTCAGACAAACCAAAATCTACGTACATAAAAATTAGGTGTAAAAAATATTTATTCAAATACTTTTTATTTATATTTATTCAGAGAGTCCATTGATCTTCTATATTAATATGTTAACCCAGCCTAATATTCAGTCCATAAGTCCTTCAACTGGTTTTGAGCTCACTTGGGCAAAAGCGGAGGACACGCCCCAAGCAATCATCAAAAGGACTTTGGGGCTAACGTTCCAACGAGGAAAAGAAAACTAACACCCCTCAACTGAAACGCAATCAACATATTAAACTAGCACAAATATAAAAGAACTTGATGCAACTGCTATATTTGATTTCCAAAAGAATTCTATAGTTCCTAGGAAATAAAATTTAAAGTTTAGAATGGATTAAAACATTACTCAACAACTAGTTAAATCTAAAACCACTTATAACAATTTAAGTTTATTGTGATTTTACCTCTCAAAATGTAGTACAAAATTAAATATAAAACGGTAGAAAGTAAAAAAAGTAAAAAGGCTAGTGAGCAACACGGTATGGTAATAAAATTAAAGCACCTAGTTGCAAGCCCAAAACGAAAGCCAAAACAAAAGGCCAATTGAGAAACACAACTAGGATGAGATCTGAAGAAAGAGATGGTTGAGGAAACCTAGGTAACAAGGCTGATCCAGATGATAGAAGCTGTAGAAATCTTGCACCAACAATGGCGAGAACATGGGAAGGGTGAGAGCAGACAGGTGCTAGATGAGCAGAGAAGCAAGGAGGGGAGTAGAGTAAGACAAGGTCAATCTTTATATTACTTCATTTTAAAATATCTTCTGTTTTTAGTTCATTTGAGTTGGATTAAAAAAGCTGAAAAATAAACAGACAGAAATGTTACAAAAATAGCTGATACGGTGAATGGCCAGTTTAGAAAAGTCTATTTTTATTATAGTGATAAAAATATTTTCACATGCACCTCATTTCCTAAGAAGCAGAAGCCCCTATAATTTTCTCATTTTTTATTTTTATAATTTTAATTTAAAATTCTGTATTAAAATAAAGCAATCCATATAAACAGCGTATTTTAGCAAAACCATCTACTTCCAATTAAGATGGCAATGGCAAGTTTTTCATGCTGCAATACAAAAAATCTATTGACAACAACAAACAGCCAAAGTATAGATTATAATGTGTGCATGATGCCTATAAGAACCAAAAACAGACAAGTAGAAGGGGTATCTAGTCTGCCAAACCTTAAAAGTCTAACCTTAAAACCTGTAATAGCATGAAAGGTTGTCTAAGATTTCTATCAGCATTGGAGATTCAACAGCATTACCTTAGCTTCTGTCATCTTAGTGACATAAGGAAGTCAGTGACATACTGAAAACTGAAATTATCCAGAAACAGCTCACATAAGATAAAAATATAAACTAAAAATGCTAAACATTCGATCTACTTTATCATTCATTAAGCCATTGTATATAGCACCCTTCACTACACAGTGGTCATCATAATTTTCCTCCCTGTGCCTATAAAACATATGCCAAATCTATTTTGAAATTTTCAATTCTAGGCCGGGCACGGTGGCTCACGCCTGTAATTCCAGCACTTTGGGAGGCCAAGGTGGGCAGATCACAAGGTCAGGAGATCGAGACCATCCTGGCTAACACGGTGAAACCCTGTCTCTACTAAAAATACAAAAAAGTTAGCTGGGTGTGGTGGCAGGTGCCTGTAGTCCCAGCTGCTCTGGAGGCTGAGGCAGGAGAATGGCGTTAACCTGGGAGGCAGAGCTTGCAGTGAGCCCAGATCGCGCCACTGCACTCCAGCCTGGGCGACACAGCAAGACTCCGTCTCAAAAAAAAAAAGAAATTTTCAATTCTAATTACTATGTATATACTAATTCAGACTGACCAAACGAGTAAAAGAAAAAGACACGCCATATGTGACTTGTCCTTGAATGAATCCTCCACCTTCCTAAGTTCATGTCCAGGTCCCTACTTCTCCATTCTATCAAGGGTGCCCATAGCTGTCTGTTGAACTGTACAAATTCTACTCTCAAAACTTAGTTGAAGGCCCTCTTTCTTTACAAAGTATTCTCAGATTTTCCCAGTCATTGTAGGAGGAAAAGGAAAAGTAACTTAGCTGGTAACATCTGAGAATACTCTGTGGACAAAGAGACCCTTGAACTAAGCTTTGATTAATTTTGATTAACTTCCCCTGTTTGTCCACCATCTACAAGAATATAGACTTGCTGTAGACCAGAGATCATGACTGAACAGTAGTCCCTCCTTATCCGTGCTTTCACCTTCTGCAGTTTCAACTGCCTATGGTGCAGTACAATAAAATATTTTGAGACAGTGAGAGAAGAGCAAGCATGGGAGAGACCATATCCATGTTAACTTTTAACCACAGTATATTGTTGTAATTGCTCTATTTTATTATTAGTTGTTGTTAATCTTTTTTTTTTTTTTTTTTTTTTTTTTGATATGAGGTTTTGCTCTGTCACCCAGGCTGGAGTAGAGTGGCATGATCCTAGCTCGCTGCAGCCTTGAACTCCAGGGTTCAAGTAATCTTCCCACCTGAGCCTCCCAGGTAGCTGGAACTACAGATGTGCCCACCACCTTGCCTGGGTAATTGTGTGTGTGTGTATATTCTTACAGAGATGGAGTCTTACTATGTTTATCAGGCTGGTCCTGAACTCCTGGGCTCAAATGATCTTCCCACCTCGGCCTCCCAAGTAGCTGGGACTATAGGTGCGCCCACTGCCTTGCATGAGTAATTTTTTTTTTTTTTTTAAATAGAGATGGAGTCTTCCTATGTTTGCCAGCTGGTCCTGAACTCCCAGACTTAAGTCATCTTCTTGCCTTGGCCTCCCGAAGTGATGGGATTACAGGCGTGAGCCACCATGCCCTGGCTTTGTTGTTAATCTCTTACTGTGCCTAATTTATACATTAAACATTATCAGCGGCATGTATATATGTACAGATGCTCTTCCACTTCCGATAGGGTAATATATCCCGACTACCCATTGTAAAGACCAGGCGCAGTGACTGATGCCTCTAATCCCAGTACTTTGGGAGATCGAGACAGGTGGTAAGGTCAGGAGTTGGAGACCAGCCTGACCAACATGGTGAAACCCCATCTCTACTAAAATTACAAAAATTAGCCAGGTATGGTGGCAGGCACCTGTAATCCTAGCTACTCCGGAGGCTGAGGCAGGAGAATCACCTGAATCCGGGAGGCGGAGGTTGCAGTGAGCTGAGACCACACCACTGCACTACAGCCTGGGTGACAAGAGTGAAACTCCATCTCAAAAAAATAAAAATAAGTAAACCAATTGTAAGTTGAAAATACTGTAAGTCAAAAACGCAAAACTGCCCCACACTTAAGAGAATGGTTTCTACTGAATGCATATCAATTTTGCAGCACTGTAAACTTGAACCATCATAAGTTGGAAACCGTCTGGACGGAAAACACACAGTAGGGTTTGTTAATGTCTGTGGTTCCAGACATCCACTGGGGGGTCTAAGAACATATTCCTCCCCACCGCCCCCCCAACGGGTAAGGAGAGACTACTGTACTAGCATCGTACCATAAGGACAAAACATACCATACCTCTTTTTTTTTTTTTTTAACTACATTGAAGTTATTGCTTTGTAAAATATAAAAACAATGAAATACTAGCTCACTTTTAAAGAATAACCCTAAAAGACAATGAGTGACTACAGTACAAATGTCATTCAGAAATATTACAAAAAAATGTAATATTAATATACATAAGAAAATCACTTATCAATTAAAATTTATTAAACATTAAAAGCAAGGGGCTAAGAAGCCCAGAACACCAACAAGGGAGTAGATTATGGTATTCAAATTATTCTTGTAGCAGTTCTCAAAGTGTGGTCTCCAAGACCCTCTCAAGGAGTCTGGGAGGTCAACACTATTTTCATAATGCTAAATCGTTTTTTTGCCTTTTAGACTCTCATGCTCTTCACAAGTATCCAGGGGAGTTTTCCAGGGGCTATATGATGTGTGACAGGAAAGCTGACTGAATGCAGAAGCAGATATGAGAAGGAAAGGATGCTTTTAGGCTCGTAAACAGAGAAGCCTGGGTAACATAGTGAGACCCTGTCCCCACACACAAATAAAACATTAGCTGAGTGTGGTGGTGCTCGCCTGTAGTCCCAGCTACTCAGGAGGCTGAGGCTGGAGGATCATTTGAGCCCAGGAGTTTGAGGTTGCAGTAAGCCATAACTGTGCTTCTTGCACTGCAGCATGGGTGACAGAACAAAACCCTGTCTCAAAAAAAAAAAAACCACAAAAAAAAACCATGAAATTCTAAATTAATACTCTTCTTCTTACCAAATTGGTTTTTTAGAAAATATGCTTATTTTTTATTTAAAAATATTTGTTAACATGTGTTCATTATTTACAAGTATTTTTTATATTTCCCAGTTTTAACTTCTAAATGGCAAATATCAGATAAATATAGCCCACATAAACAAAAGTTCTTTTTGGTCTTCAATAGTATTAATATAAAGAGGTCTCAAGTCCAAAAAGCTTGAGAACTGCTACCGTATAATAATTTAAAGTTAAAAAAAATTAAATGAATGGCTGTTATAAAACAAGCACAGATACTCTCAAGCAAAAAAAGTCTAACACCTTTGCTATCCTAAAGACAGCCCCCAGAAAGGTAGTCTGACAGTCAGAAAAGAGAAAACACTAGGCTAGAAGGGATGTAAGGGGGAAGTTAAACACGAAGTGGAGGCAGATAGTTAGATGAGTAATTATTCATGCAAATTAGAGAAACTTTAACCGAATGGCTAGCTGGTAAGAAGATGAACAAGATAGAATGGTGGTTATTTACAGAAAAAAATGAAAATCAAATAGCATAAACTGAGGTGAGAAACAGGAAACTAGAGCCAAATAAATGACATGAGAAAACAGTAAGATTTATAGTAATAGATCTTATAAAAAACTAAGCTAAGAATAAACCACACAAGGCACACGTAAAGCCAAGTCCAATGATATCTAATTCAAAAAGGCAAAGCAGGCAGCCAAGACGTCTTTGTTGCTCACGCATTTTCCCAATAAAACATATTTCATATCGTAAAAATGTAGATGCTTAATCTCTGCTTCCTCTGATACATAATACATATGTGAAACATCCAGACATGACAGCTCTAAGTACATAATTATTCCTGCGGTCCCCAAAACGTTATCACGCTATGAGACAGGAAAACAGTAACTGGAAAACAACCAGTTAAAATACCTATTGTCCAGGTTTGCAATTTGGTAAGAACAGCATACGATTTTGTAAGATCATCCTCTGTTATGCAATCTAATACATTTTTCTACAAGTGAAATAAAGTCAGATATGTAGATGCCACCAAAAAGAGTAAGAGTGTTCAAGATGTTCTCCATCTTCAATTCCACAACAGGGGTCTCTTGGGAGCCTCTTCATCTAGGAATTGCCAGGCCTAAGGAAACTCTTCCTCAAGCTCTAGACTGCCTGCCAGATGCAATCATCAGAGACAGTGGGATGCCTATGTATTCTGTGCTGCCACATTTAAACTGAATATATAGCAACTAACGCTCTGTACTGATACAGCTCTCAGTAGCACTTTGATGATCTGTGGTTGTATATTTAAGAGTGACCTTAGGGAACTGTTGCCCATTAGAAGTTGTTCCAGTGACGTACAAAAGGAATTAATCTGGATTAACAAAGGTCCCACGTACCCTATTAATTCTTTACAAACCTTGTAATTGTGTCTTTTCAAAAGAAAATTATATGCACACACATAAAGATATATAAAAGTACTTCAGAAAACTTGCCTGTTTATCATTATTTCATGAAATGTGCTATTTCAGCATACAAACATGGTTTGGAAAGTTAACATGTCAGTATATTAAAACTCAGTCTATTATTTTTTAAATAAAATTATTCAAGTAATTTAAAACTTCATCAGAAATAATCACCAGAATCTTTGTATCAACTAAGTTCTTTAATTCTCACAATTGCTTTCAAATAATTTTACTTTCATTTTTCCATTATTACTAACCACTTTCTATAACCCAACTATTATTTTTACCCTTATGTTGATGTCATTCATTAAAAGACTCTTTATCAGTCACGACATCATTTTTTATTAACGATTACTTTGCTGGATATCTAAAAATATAGTTAGGAGAACTTTCTATCCTAGTTCACCCTTGTAAAATTTTATGACATGATGTGATTTTGAATTATTTGGTTAAAAGAAAGTATGACAGTTGAGATACATGAAATTATTTCATTAAAATTATATTTTTACTATCCCTAAGTATCGTTTAAGCAAACTTACTCGTTTGAAGTCATTCATATTTGTTGCCTGGACTGGAGTACCAATAAAAGTAAAATATGAAATTCGTGTTGTTTCCTCTTCACCTTGATTCGATTGAACAAATATCTACCAAAAAAGTTTACATTTTTAATTACAATCCTTCTTCACAAACATGCTTTAAGTTTAATCAATTTCCTTAAATTACTAATAAAAATATTCTCCATTCTTTGTAAAAATTAATCTAGGCTGGGTGCGGTGGCTCATGCCTGTAATCCCAGCATTTTGGGAGGCTGAGGCGGACGGATCACCTGAGGTCAGGAGTTCGAGAATAGCCTGGCCACCATGGCAAAACCCCATTTCTACTAAAAATACACACAAAAAAATAACCGGGCGTGGTGACTGGCACCTGTAATCCCAGCTACTCGGGAAGGTGGGGCAGGAGAATCACTTGAGGTGGAGGTTGCGGTGAGCCGAGATCATGCCACTGCACTGCAGTCTGGGCAACAAGAGCAAAACTCTGGCTTAAAAAAAAAAATTGACCTAAATTATATAATACTAAGACTAGTACTCCTATAGGACTATTAATCATAAGGCTGTTTGCCCTGCTATTCTTTCTCCAGAGATGTCATGGCAAGACACCAATATATACAAGTTCGTGATAATTTGGTGTGATAGTATGGCAGAGTCATAATTAAATACTTTTTTTTCCTTTTCTTTTTTTTTTGAGATGGAGTCTCACTCTGTTGCCCAGGCTAGAATGCAATGGCACGATCTCGACTCAATGCAACCTCTACCTCCCAGGTTCAAACGATTCTCCAGCCTCAGCCTCCCGAGTAGCCAACCACCACGCCCGGCAAATCATTTTTTTTTTTTAAGAGACGGAGTCTTGCTCTGTTGCCCAGGCTGGGGTGCAGTGGCACCGTCTCGGCTCGCTGCAACCTCCGCCTCTCAGGTTCAAGCAAGTCTCCTGCCTCAGCTTCCTGAGGAGCTGGGACTACAGGCACACGCCGCCACGCCTGGTTTTTTGTTCTTTTTTTTTTTTTTTTTTTTTTTTTTTTTGTATTTTAATAGAGACGGGGTTTCACCGTGTTGCCCAGGGTGGTCTTGAACTTCTGAGCTCAGGCAATCTGCCTGCCTCAGCCTCCCAAAGTGCTGGGATTACAGGCGTTAGCCACTGCGCCCAGCAATTAAATTCTTTACAGAGAATGTTGAAAGGGTATTAAGATTTAACAATTACAATGGGACAGACTAACATTGGAAATTTTATTAAAATTATAGTTTTTCACTGAGAATAAAATGAAGTTATATTCTTTCCGATATTCCTGTATCCATTCTATTTCCTAGAACATTAAAAGAAAAAATAGTATTGGGAATCAGCTCCTAAAATAATACTATGCGCCTCACATTTTTTTTTTAAGCTTGACTCTATATTTAAAAACTCCCCTCAGCACGTTAAAAACTAAAAGCTTTACTCATTGATCCTTTGTCATACATTGGATTTTTAAAATTTGCTCCATGTCTAAAAACACAATATTCTAGGTGCTGTCTACTTTAAAATATGGCACCTATCTCTTTTATGAGACAAGGTCTCATTGTTACCTAGGCTGGTCTTGAACTCTTCAGTGCAAGTGATGCCCCTGCCTCAGCATCCCAAGAAGCTGGGACTACCAGCGTACCACCATGCCCAATTAAAAATTGCCTCTCATGATTGAAACAACATACTTCTTTCATTCTGAGATGCCACTCATTGGTCAGTTTTCATTGTTTTCAAAGGCAGCCATGTATTATTTCAAGAAAATATTTGATAACGAGTATACTAAGTTTAATATAACCATTTTCTTTGATTTCATTTGAATAGGATATTTCTAATACTTAAAACTCAACTTGATTATAATTCTTTTTTTTTTTTTGGTCGCCCAGGCTGGAGTGTAACAACACAATTGCGGCTCACTGAAGCCTCAATCTCCCAGGCTCAAGTGATCCTCCAGAGTAGCTGGGACTACAGGCGCACCACCATGCCCAGCTACTTTTTGTATTTTTTGTAGAGATCGGGTTTCACCATGTTGCCCAGGCTGGTCTCAAAATCATGGGCTCAAGCAATCTGCCCATCTTAGCTGGGATTACAGGAGTGAGCCACTACATCCGGCCAATTATAATTCTTCATACTACTACTACGTATATTCTGTGAAACTCTCAAAAACATTCTTAAATGAACACATACTTTAGCATTCTTCTAATTTACAAAAATAGAATTATTCCATCACAACAAACAAATTGTACCAGTTTGGCATGACATTCTCAGTGGCTCTGTGCTGGTTCCTACTTTCTTTTTCTAAATATTCTACTATTCTTTTCTCACTGTCCTACCCATTCCTCTAAATGACTGTAGGTGAGAAGCGTGAGCTGGTTTCAATGCTAAATTTTTTAAAAGCAATTAATAACTGCTAAAAAGTAGGTGATTCTTATGAGTGGCACTTTAATAATGACATCTAATATACATCACTTAAAATCATCTCAAGCACTAGTCAATCTTCACAAAGGCTGGGTGTAGTGGCTGAAGCCTATAAATCCAGCACTTTGGGAGGCCGAGGTGGGAGGGGAGACTTCAACTCTACAAAAATAAAAAATTAGCTGGATGTGGTGGCACGTGCCTGCGGTTGCAACTGCTTGGGAGGCTGAGGGAGGATCACCTGAGCCCAGCAGGTCAGGGCTATACTGAACCAAGGTCGTGCCACTGTACTCCAGCCTGGGCAACAAAGCAAGAACCTGCCTCAAAGGAAGAAAAAATTCAGATATACTTTAGGTCATCTTATAAAATGTAATATTATCTTTTTAAAAAGTCATTTTTAAGGCAGGTGCAGTGGTGCATGCCTGTAATCCCAGCATCTCAGGAGGCTGAGGTGGGAAGATTATTTGAGCCCAAGAGTTCAAGTCAGCCTGGGCAACACAGCGAGACTCATCTCAAAAAACTACATAAAAAGTCATTTTTACTAAGATCATGACCACTACACTTTCAATAAAAGTAAACAGGATTTTACAAACGCATCACTACTTATTACCAGTTATAAAGAATAAAGCACAAATATCTTCAGTTTTAGTATCAAGTTATAGAATAAACTTCTAGCAAAAGTTACCATATACATATAAAATAACTGACAAAAACCCACAAATATTCAAAAATCAATCTGTCCTTCCTCTTTAGGGTACATAAATTAAAAGAAGAAAATTTATTCTATTATACATTTTACTCATTTCAAATTGAGTGGATAAATACCACTTTAAAGAATCACTTAGACTCACCTAGGATACTGAAAATAGTGTTGTTACTCACAAACCTATTAAATACATATGGATGAAATACTACTTACAGTTACACTGTTAACATTCTGAAACTTAACATAACGAAGTGGAACAATGCCATCTTCTTTAATATCATCCTCTGTCAGTTCCAGAGCTTGAGTTGGTTCACTTCGTTCTGCCTCTTCAAAATCCATAGATCGGGGTAGGTTGATAAAAATTTTTACATATTTAGGGCCTTGACCTATAAAATGGTAGAATAAAATGAAATGTTTAAAAATCTCAAATATACTATACTCCCTTTACCACAACACTCACACTACACACAGACACACACAAATCAATATACATATACTTCAAATAACTCTATTATTAGAACTTGTACAAAAGTCTGAGTATTCAGGCAGCCAATCCTTTATTTTCCAATACACGTTTACTGTTCTTTCTCGGCCTAGCTAACACTGTGGTAAATATTAGGAATATAAGATTAAAACAAACACATACACACAGAGCAAGTCCCTGCCCCCAACTACAAAAGACATGCTACGATAAACAAAATACCACAGGAGAGGAGGTACAAGAAAGGTGACAACAGATTCTGACAATATATGCAGGTTAACAAAAAGCTTCATAAAATAGCATTTGAACTAGATCTTATAGTTGCCAATAGTTGGTACATTTAGTTATTTAGGAGGAGAGCCTTATCAGTGACAACATTTAGCCAAAAGAAAATTAATAAAAATTGCCAAATTTCATTTTAGGGATTACATTAGGATGTGCTAAGTGGTAAAGTCCGACATATAGAATGCCTTAATCCCTTTAACTTCAAGGAACAATTTAACACTCATATTTTGTGGCTGAAGAAGGAAAAGTAAGACTCATTTCTGCAGCATTTGCTTATAGAAATACTTCGTAATTTCAGAGTAAAAGTACAATTTTATTAATAAAAAATTATTAACATAAAAATTTAACACAACAAATAAGAAAATGCTATCTTCTAAATAAGGCCTTGGCTATTTCTTCCAATCAATCAAAAAAATATCGAACCCTAGTCTCCATTCCCCTATTACCCCTCAGAAAAAGCTTAACAGAAAAAGAAAAAATGGGGGGGTAAAAAAGGAAAATTCTTTATTTTAGAAGAAAATCCTAAGTCTGCGCAATCATATTTACATGCATCGATATAAAAACGATGATACTATTAATAGGGCGCAAACAGGAATATCTGGAGCCTCAGTTTTCTCACTTAAAACAAAAGGAGTTTGAAATAAATCTTTCAGTTTTGGTTCTAAAATATGGCTGCTCAGAATCTACAGTTTTAGAACAGTTGGAAAAACGCATTTAGCACTTCTCAGATTAAAAGGAAACAAATGTTAAAATAAAAAAGTATAAAAATAACTAAGTTCTCTTTCTTTCACACTTTTAGTACCTAATAATCTCACATTATTTACCCATTCATTTATATCTTACTTTGTTCCAAAACAAGCCAGGCGCAGTGCTCACACCTGTAATCTTAGCACTCTGTGAGGCCGAGGTGTGTGGATCACCTGAGGTCAGGAGTTCAAGAACAGCCTGGCCAACAGTGGTGAAATCCTGTACTAAAAATACAAAAATTAGCCAGGCGTGGTAGTGCCTGCCGGTAGTCCCAGTTCCAGCTACTCAGGAGGCACAGGTGGGAGAACTGCTTGAACCCAGGAGGCAGAGATTACCGCGAGCTAAGATTACACCACCATACTCCAGCCTGGGCAATAGGACAAGACTGTGTCTCCAAAAAAAAAAAAAAAACAACCAAAAAACCTACCTCTACTTAATAAAAAGTTTTAATTTTATGCTAACAGTTCTACAAAGCAGGAAGTTAGTTTAAAGAAAAGCTATCCTTTACTCACCATTATCTGGTCCTTGAAATTTCATGGAATAAAGCTTAACAGGTTGATTGAATGCCACAGTAATAAGTAGCTGTGGAGACACGAGTTTCATTTTAAAAGGGCTCTTGTACACCCTGAGTACACAAACTACCGCAGTAGGATGAAAATACCAGGCAAGAAAAAAAAAAAAAAAAAACCTAATTCATCGAACAAAACTAACTTAACATGAAAAATCAGCAAGTTGAAAGTCACTTGATTAGATAACATTTGAGAAATACCACCATCAGTTATTTATATAAGGGAATACAAGACAAAAATTCATCAAGTAAATACTAAAACTATGCATAGGAATGTAAGGTATTGTGAGCTATAAACTGGCAAGCAACCTGCTTTCTAACAAATCAAACAAAAATCACAAATTAAAATTTAAACTATTCATTTTAGCATACAGCTCTAGGATGGTTTATTGGTCAAGTATGTATTCACATAACTTGACGATTTAGAGGCAATACACAGGTTACGCAGAGACTAGCCTTGAAATGGACTCTGGGCCGGGCGCGGTGGCTCAAGCCTGTAATCCCAGCACTTTGGGAGGCCGAGACGGGCGGATCACGAGGTCAGGAGATCGAGACCATCCTGGCTAACATGGTGAAACCCCGTCTCTACTAAAAAATACAAAAAACTAGCCAGGCGAGGTGGCTGGCGCCTGTAGTCCCAGCTACTCGGGAGGCTAAGGCAGGAGAATAGCGTAAACCCGGGAGGCAGAGCTTGCAGTGAGCTGAGATCCGGCCATTGCACTCCAGTCTGGGCGACAGAGCGAGACTCCGTCTCAAAAAAAAAAAAAAAAAAAAAGAAATGGACTCTGATCCCAAACTTAAGAGAATAGGGCTCTTACAGCTCTGAGGTAACCTCCAAACTTCCATCCTACATTTACTTGACTGACTGAATCTGGAAGGCCACATAAGGGAAGAGGAATATGAAACACTGTCAGTATGCTTGTCTCTCTGAAACTCTTCTGGATCATTTGCACAATCTTCTTTCCAGCCAAAAGTGCGTTTGATGTAAGTACCTATGCTTCTACCCTGGAAAGATTTCCTGGGTAGGAAAATCTCAGGAAGCCTGAGCCAGTCCTGCTGATTAGTATTATCACATTATTTTTAGGGCACCATTTTACAAGAAACACAATGTGAATGACACTCTCGAAGTTGTAAAATATGGTGGCTCTGGGGTTACAGCATAGAAAAGATGGGGTTTGGATTTATGATTTCAGAATCATGTTGTGGTTTATCTGCCTGAGAAAATAACTAGGCTATTTCCTTTAGTTACACCAATACTTTTTATACTCAACCCATAATAGGGTATCAAAAAATAATAAGCATGACATGATTAGGGAACTGAACTGTAGGTAAAGAGCAGAAGAGATGAGAAAGCTAAAAGCAGATCAAGTCAGCCTCTTCCTAAAGCCAGTGAAGAGTCATTTCACTCTTCTAAGGAAGGGAAACATGCAGATTTATATTTTAGAAAAATAACTTTTGTTATCATATAGAAGATGAACCAGAATGGGCCAAATCAGAGACAATGGAAGAGAAAGTAAACTGAGGAAAATAACAGCCAAAAATTTAAAAAGCTTGATCAAGGAGGTAACACCCAACTTACTCTGTGGTAAGGGCAAGGCAGGGAAGCACAGGGAATATAATACAGGTTTCTATCTAGGAGAAAGGAGATAGCCACATGGGGAGGGCTCATTTCATTAATCTCTATTTCTCAGATACAAATTCATCTGGGTGGGAAGAAGGTATGGAAGTCAGGTCAAGGATGAACAAAAGGACCAAACAGCGGTAAGAGCTCAATTCTGCAGTGGGTCTCACCCAAGAGTTCAGCAATTTTTCTTAGCGCACCTAAGTTCTTTTATGTGGCAGCCCACATACAAGAACAGAGAAAGGAGATGGGTATGTATGGTCAAAAAACAAAAGTCAAAGATACTAAAAGCTATAGAAATGAAAGGAAGAAGTGATCATCCGGGAAGGAGAGACAAAAGCCACAAGATGGGAACAAGATAAAGAAACAAGAGCAGGCATAAATAGTGATAATCCCCACAAGCTTAACTTCAGCCCTTAATTACCTGTTCATCACAGTCAGATTCCAAGAAGGTCGTGTCTTTTCGTAAACAGTTGTCAAATCCATGCTCATCACTTTCATTAAGACATTCACAACCAGCTTTGTTAATAAAAGGCATTAAATCCATCTGAAAAAAAATTTAAATCAAGATTTTAGGCAACATATTTGGATTAGGTATAAAAATGTTAATAAAAAAATTTAAATCTGTGATTCTCTTTAGGCAATTTTAAAGAAAACACTTTTAAAACAGTTCATAAAACTTTTACAGTAGTCCTTTTATTTGCATTTCTGACTGAGATCTACCATTAATTATTAAAGCCAAATCTATGCTTAGCCTACTTGTTAATGTACCAGAAATTATGTCTTTAACATAATTTTAAAATGTTGACTTATACTTTAAAAAATAAGTGTTCTACAGAAGAAAATACACAAATTAAAATATCTGTAAGATCCAAAAAAAAGCCTATTTCCCTCCTAGTGGCCAAGGACTCTATCTATGAAGATGTCTGATTTAAGATGAGTAGCAAATAAGGACTTAAAGTTTTTATCATGAAAAATTTCAAACAGACAAAAATATAATAACATAGTGAATCCCATGTATCCACCACCTCCAGCTACAATAATCATCAACTCAAGGCCACTCTTGCCTCATCTTTAACCCCCAACTACATCCTAACTCTCCCCTGATTAGTTTGAAAAAAAAAAAATCTTTTCATTTCATTCATGAACATTTCAGTGTGAATTTCTAAGCAATAAGAAGTTAAAAAACACATACACACACATTCTCAATATCATTATCACAATCAATAATTCCTTAACACCATCAAATCAGTGGTCAAATTTCCTCAACTGTCTCATAAATATTTTACAGTTGAATTGTTACACTCAGAATAAAGATCAAAAAAAAGCATATGCCAAAGAAAAAGGTGTGGTATGATGGCTCATGCCTCTAATCCCAGCACTTTGGGAGGCTGAGGTGGGTGGACACCTTGAGCTTAGGAGTTCAAGACCAACCCGGGCAACACAGTGAGACCTTGTCTCTAAAAAATTAGCTGCGTGCTTTGGCATGTGCCTTTAGTCCCAGCTAATTAGGAGACTGAACTGGGAGGATGGCTTGAGATTAGGAAATCAAGGCTGCAGTGAGCTGAAATTGCGCCACTGTACTCCAGCCCAGGCGGCACAGCGAGACCCTGTCTCAAAAAACAAACAAAAAGTATAAACATTATATTTGGAGGCCAGGTGGGGGTGGCTCACCCCTGTAATCCCAGCATTTTAGGAGGTCGAGGCGGGCAAATCGCCTGAGGTCAGGAGTTTGAGACCAGCTTGGCCAACATGGTAACTCTGTCTCTACTAAAAAGACAAAAATTAGCCAGGCATGGTGGCAGGCACCGGTAATCCCAGCTACTTGGGAAGCTGAGGCAGGAGAACTTCTTCAACCTGGGAGGTGGAGGTTGCAGTGAGCCGAGATTGCACCACTGCACTCCAGCCTGGGCAACAGAGCAAGACTCCGTCTCCAAAAAAAAAAAAAATATATATATATACACACACATATATACATAAAATAAGTTATATTTGGTTCATATGTCTCTGAAATCTCTTTTAATCTAGTCATTTAGCTTATAGATTTCTCAATACTTTGGATTTTACTGTTTGCTTCCCTGTGATGTCAGTCAGCACATGTCCATCTCTGTATATTGTATTAACTAACACTTCCATACCTCCCACACAACGTCACAGTTGTGTTAACAGCGGTTGGTCATGCTTGTCTTGTTTCTGACTTTAGTAGGAATGCTTCCAGTGTTCCCTTATTAAGATTTTACTGAATGCTTTAGGAATAAAGGGGTATTTAAATTTTGTCAAATGCCTTTTCTGCATATTTGGAGATCATGATTTTTCTCCATAGGTCTACTAATGTCACAGATTAAGTAAACTTCCTAATATAAACATCTTTTACATGCTTTAAAAAAACTCAATTTTGTTATTAATTTTTTTTTTTTTTTTTTGAGACACTCTCACTCTGTCGCCCAGGCTGGAATACAGTGGTGCAATCTTGGCTCACTGAAACCTCCACCTCCTGGGTTCAAGTGATTCTCCTGCTTCAGTCTCCTGAGTAGCTGGGATTATAGGCGTGTGCCACCACGTCTGGCTAATTTCTGCATTTTTAGTAGAGTTGGGGTTTCACGTTGGCCAGGCTGGTCTCCAACTCCTGGCCTCAAGTGATCTGCCCACCTTAGCCTCCCAAAGTGCTAGGATTACAGGTGTGAGCCACCACACCCAGCCCATGATGATATTATTGAATTTTGTTTACTAACACTTTATTTAAAAGTTTTACACCAATATTCATAATTGAAACTGGCCTGTGGCTTTCTTTTTTGGTGCATACTTTGTCAAATTATCAGATCAATGTCATAGTTCAGAAATAAATTTAGAAGTTTTCTTTTTACTTAAGATCTGAAGTAGTTACAGTAACATTAGATTACCTGATCTTTATAAGGATTTGGTAACATTTACCTGTAAAGTCATAGAAGTCTTTATGGAAGAAATCTTTACGACTATTTCTTCTATTTCTCTATGGTGCTGGTCTATTCAGGTGTTCTGCTTCTAGTAGAGTTGATTTTGGTAAAAGTGTATTTTTCTAGAAAAGTATCCATTTCATCTAAACAAGGATTACTTTTCAAGTCTACCAAGTATTATAGATGAGTCACATGTTCACCTCTCTATCTCAAAGGGCTTTCATTACGTTTTTTAAAGAGAAGATACTAATACATACATACATAATTCTGAAAGACTGAAGAAAACTTTGTATGTCAAGTAAATATGAAAATGGTAATAATCATTAGTATAGACCTCTAGTTATACATAAAACAGCCTAAATGCTTTCAAGGCTAAAATGTTACAGTAAATTTATTACTCAGAGTAACGTATAGCCAATTGAAAAGATGGGGAGGGAAGAAAGAAGGGCCACAGAGCAAAGTTTTACTATAGCAGAATTATTCGGAGCATTATGAACATTTGCCTTAAAAGGGCAGTTTTGACAAAATCTTTTAAATGTTTTTGTCTTCCATCCTATCTATATGTCACTTCAATATGCTATCTAGGATTAAGACAACATTACAGTCGGACTTGCAATACCGAAATGATAAAAATACTAAGTGGGTAAATTCTTCTCAATAGTTTTTATTTTTATTTATTGTGGGGCACACAAAACATATATGTGTGTGTGTGTGTGTGTGTGTGTGTGTGTGTGTGTGTGTGTGTGTTTTTAACGAAGTCTCCCTCTGCTGCCCAGGCTGGAGTTGCAGTGGCTCAATCTCGGCTCAATGCAACCTCCGCCTCCTGCGATTCTCCTGCTTCAGCCTCCGAGTTGCTGGGACTACAGCAGTGTGCCACCACACCTGGCTAATTTTTGTGCTTTTGGTAGAGAAAGGGTTTCTGATGTTGGCCAGGCTGGTCTTGAACTCCTGACCTCAGGTTATCTGCCCACCTCGGCCTCCCAAAGTGCTGGGATTACAGGTGTGAGCCACTGCATGCCCAGCTCACAAAACATATTTAAAGGGCTGCATTAAAGTATTTTGTTATACAATATACAACACTGTCTGGGACAAACTGGCATTATTACACTGCATATTTGACATAACTGGAAACTGACATATTCTGAAAACCTGCAATGAGAAATAAATGTCGTTACCTTTATAATCAACATGCCAATCATAGGAAAATAATCAGGTAAATCCAGAATATGCAACTGTCTCTAAAACAGATATCCTAGCTGGGCACGGTGGCTCACACATGTAATCCTAGCACTTTGGGAGGCTGAGGCAGGTGGATTACCTGAGGTCAGGAGTTTCAGACCAGCCCGGCCAACATGGTGAAACCCCCCTCTACTAAAAATACAAAACTTAGCGGGCTGTGGTGGCGCGTGCCTGTAACCCCAGCTACTTGGGAGCCTGAGGCAGGAGAACTGCTTCAACCGGATGGCGGTGGCCGGGGCCAAAGGGGCGGTAGAGGTTGCAGATCGTGACACTTCACTCCAGCCTGGGCAAAAGTGTGAAATTCTATCTCAAAAAATAAATAAATAAATAAATAAAACAGATAGCCTAGACCCATGCTATTCAACATGATACTCATTAGCCACAAGTGGCAATTTAAAATTAAATTAATTAAAATTAGATAAAATTAAAAATTCAGTCCCTCAGTTGCACTAGTCATATAAGAAAATGTTCAACAGACAAGTGCGCCTACTGGCCACCCTGACTAGACTGGCACTGGTTTAGAATTCCAAAACGGGAAACCATGACAAAAAAAGGCAGAGAAAAGTTTCTAGACCAAAGAATATTAGGACAACTTAAATGCAATGCATCATCCTTGATTTGACCCTAAATGGTAGAAAGCAGCCATAAAGAATATTTTGGGGATAATTAAGAAAATTTGAATGTATGATAATTAGAAATACTGTATCAATATTAAATTTCTTGGAGATATAATGGTATCATGGTTATATAAGATTACCAATTTTAAATACTGAATAACACTGTAAGACCTAAATAAATAGTTCAAACCTTTAATGTCTTGATTGACACCTGACAGAAAAAAAGGGACATTTAAAAATAACAGCTTTTCATATTTTATCCATAACATTTGCACAAAAACTGAGTTTTTATTTCTTAAAACTTCATTTTTTTCTGTCTATTTCCTATCTGAGGCCAAAACACTCATACCACAGCTGATGTGTAAAGGAGTAAGCCTGCAGCTAGGCAACAAGACTGTTGTGCTCCTAAGACTTTTTAATGCAAACACCCTTAGTAATAAAGGGAAAAAATACAAAGATATAAACACAATGGTTTACAAGTTAAATGATTTCCAAAACTGTCCAAAAGATGTAACAACCCTGACATAAACGGTATGTTCATACTTCCTAATTGGACATTACAATTTCAAATTACAGGTCTATTTTAAATAAACAGTAATTGAACTTGCCTAAATTAATGCTGGTATCACATTACTGATGCTTTCTGACACCCCTCCAATCTCCCACTACACACACATATACAAAGAATCTCTCATTTTTATTGGACTATAGCATCTCTTCATTCGGCATGATATAGAGAGGACTTGTAGCTCCATGACACAGATCTGTTTTAATATGCCAGTTATACCTTGTTTAAGATATTAGCTTTGTCTGGGCGCAGTGGCTCATGCCTGTAATCCCAACACTTTGGGAGGCCGAGGCGGATGGATCACCTCAGGTCAAGAGTTCGAGACCAGCCTGGCCAACATGGTGAAACCTTGTCTCTACTAAAAATACAAAAATTAGCCGGGCATGGTGGCGGGTGCCTGTAATCTCAGCTACTGGGGAGGGTGAGGTAGGAGAATGGCTTGAACCCTGGAGGCAGAGGTTGCAGTGAGCCGAGATCGTGCCACTGTACTCCAGCCTGAGTGACTCTGCCTCAAAACAAAATTTAAAAAAAAATTAGCTTTAACTTGAGGTAACTTTTTAAAAAATTCATTCCTTGATATGCCAGTGCAGTAACTTTATAAACAGAGAAATTAAAAACTATATATATCTCTTAGTATGTAGGATTTACCTATTTGTATAAAAAAATCTAATACCACGAAGTGCTGTTTCCAAAGTTTGCTTCCTTCTTGAGTAGCTCTCAAATTAAAAATGCTGCATTCTAACTATTCATACTCTGTAGTTTCCACACACTATCCTTTAGATTCTTAGTCTTTATGTTGCTATTTGGAATAAGTTACTCTTAAAACCTAGAATACCACATGTGATACTGAAGTCAAATTTGATTCTAAAACAAAATCAGTAACTAGACTTTTTTTAAAAAAAAAGAGTGCCAGAAAAGAGGGCCTACATTTAAAATGTAAAACCACAGGAAGTGAGTGGCAGCAAAAGGAGTTCAATATATAATGGCGATAATTAAAACTTGTAAGTCATTTTACATAACTGTCAAAAAGTGAAAAAAAAATTTCCAATGCATACTTCACTTTTGGAAAAAAAAGTATAAAGCTAGTATTTTTAAATGGCTATTAAAATAGTTCAGAAAGCAGATTAAGAAAACGTGGCAAAGAAAATTAGGAGAAATTTAGGAAAAATGGCTTATGATAGAGGCTTAACACACAGATGTACACATACAGACAAAACTCAATAGTCAGCTAATAAATTTAATTTGAAAGCTCTTATTTAAAAGCATTCTAAACCAATAAAAGATAGAACATGAAAACATAGTTATATTTCATTTTAACCAAATAATGACATGTACAAGATATTATATATTATGATTTCACTTTTCAGTCTACATACATAGCCTTTTGGAATATCTGTGTCTTCACCGCTTCCAGGGTCATTTTCTAAGTGCTGCTTGATTTTTTCTTCTAATCCCACAGCATCTGCTCCTTGATATTGATCAATTCTCACTTTGTTTCGAAAAAACAAAAACGTAGGTGTTGCTGATATATTGTTGGTGGCAGCTGTTCCCTAGAATTGGCAAGTTGGACAGTGTTATGAATTAAATCTTAAACCACTTTGAATATTCATTCTACACCTTTATGGAAGTTAAATATCATAAGTATAAACTAAAAACATGTAAAATACTGCATTTTTGTTATTTAAGGACAAAACAGACCTATCCTAAGAGAGTTCCCGTTTGGGCATAGCTACATCACCTTTACACACACAATAAAGAACATTCCCTACACTTTTATCATTTTTACTGTTAAATACATCATCTAGTAGAAAAATTAGCTTCCAATGCAGAAATTCTGCTTTACTCCAGACAGGTCTTTTATAATTACATTATTTCTCAAAAAGAATAACCAAGAAGGGTACTGATAAAGTCAACACAAACCACTGCTACTAGAAAAAAGTGCATGTCTGAAAACCGGTAGCCAATCTGCCTATGAAAAAGAGGTAATGTATTTTGCACTGCCACCGTCACCCAATTTTCACTCTTACAGAAATGACTTCGGTCACCCATCGAACACATTCTAACAGCTATCTTTTTAAATTCTGTGCTAGCTTCACAATCGTATAAGACTATAACTACTGAATGGAAATTACCTAATACCCACTGAGCATCCCAGTTTAAACTTTTCATGACAAATATAAAAGAAACGGTAAAGCAAATATGGCACCTTACATATTCAAATATTATGAAAATCATTACTATACTTTTTAAAGAAAAAGAACATAAAGATAACATAGGAATGTCTTCTCAAAGCCTCTAGGTGAAAAAACTATGACCTTTCAGGAAAGTGCTGCCCAAAACAATGGATATGTAGTGCATGTGAGCTACACATGCAATTTAAAATTTTCTATTAACTATAATAAAAAAGTAAAATAAGTAAAATCAAGTTTAATATTACAGCAAACCTAATACATGCATTTTCAATCTAATAAACATAAAAGACAATGCAGTATTTTACATTTTTAAAATACTGTCTTTAAAATCTGATCTGTATTTTATACATTCAGTACATCTCAATGTGAATTTGCCACAGTTAAAGTGCTCAGTCACCACATGTAGCCAGTGGTTACAATACCTGACAGAACAGCTCCAGGAGAAAGCACTTTCATTTCAGAAATAGTGATTAAATCAGGGGCCAAAGATACAGTGCAATTACACGCAACTAAGTGCTGAAACATAAATGTGTATAACGTAGGGTTTTCAACAAATTCCCAAAGTAACTACACACTACATAATATTCTAAAATTTTTTCCACACTCAGAAATTTAACAAAGATAAAGCTGCAGAGCTATAGAGTTGTTCCTTAGAACTAAAGACTCTATTTTTTAGTGTTGGAAGGAGCCTTCCATTTTTTTTTCTCCTTAACAATTCCCCACATTTCTGCATATACAAATACAGAACTGTCACATACAACTAAGTAATCAGGGCAATTCACCTACAACACTGTGGCTCAATCAACAGTAATCATCCATTTTAAAAAGTTTCTGCTCAGTGTGTCGATTTGGAGATAAGATTACAAACTGATCAATTCAAACTACAACCAAGAACTCCTTGCCACTGTTATATAATGCCAATGCCTTGGGGGTAGAAGATACAATTCTAGGTTTGCAAAACATAAGGAAATGTACTACACAGAACAGCTGGGTGACCTATTAACAACATCGAATTAATTTTATATCAGAAGGTGATTAATACAAACCTGAAGCAATTAATAATGTGCTACTCTTCTTAACTAACGCAGCCATAATGACATCTGTAATAATGACATCAACATAACATCTTCCTATCTTCAAAGGAATAAGTACTATGTGCATCAAGAGATAAATGAAGAATATTAATGTTGGATTTCAAATTTATTCAAAAGTAAATTAAAAAGAAAAAAAGATTCCTTTCCCTTACCTGACACTGATGTACATCGACTTCCAAGAAAACAGCCTGTGGATATTTATTACTCATTGAACTGAATGCTGGCGCAATCCTCAAACATGGCCCACACCTGTTAGAAAAGGAAAAGGAACACTAAGTAAAATAACACTAAAGATTGTAATTCTAAATCACTTGTCAATTAAACATAAAATAGAACAAACACTCATACTGCTGGCTTTTGACTATCTGGTTTTTTGTTTGTTTTTAGATGGAGTCTCACTCTGTCGCCCAGCCTGAAGTGGAATAGGATGATCTCTGCTCACTGTAACCTCCTCCTCCCAGGTTGATTCTCCTGCCTCAATCTCACCAGTAGCTGGGATTACAGGTGCCCACCACCACGGCCAGCTAATTTTTGTATTTTTAATAGAGACAGGGTTTCACTGGATTGGCCAGGCTGGTCTTGAACTCCTGACCTCAGGTGATCCACCTGCCTCGGCCTCCCAAAGTGATGGGAGGATTACAGGCGTGAGCCACTGCACCTGTTTTTTTTTTTTTTTTTTTTTTTTTTGGAGACAGGGTCTCATTCCGTAACCCAGGCCAGAGTACAGTGGCATGATTATGGCTCAGTGCAGTCTGTCTCAATCTTTCAAGCTCAAGTAATCCTCCCACCTCAGCCTTCCAGGTAGTTGCAACTACAGGTGCATGCCACCACACACAGCTACCAAGCTAATTTTTTTTTTTCTTTTTTGAGAAGTAGGGTCTCCCTATATTGCCCAGGCTGGTCTCAAATTCCTGGGTTCAAGTGATCCTCCTGCCTTGGGCCTCCCAAAGCGCAGACATTACAGGTACAAACCACAACCCTAGGCCTGATTCTCTGGTCTATTTGAGTAAGTTATTTATATATACTTGTATCAATACTATACTGTCTTAATGAGCCTAGATGTTATATTTAGTCTTCATATCTAATAGTGTTAAGTCTTCCAGCTTTGTTCTCACTGAAAGAAATTAAAGAAAACCTAAATAAATGGAGGAATTTACTCTGCTTATGAATTTGCAAACTCAATATTGCCAAGATACCAATTTGATCTTTACAACTGATGTAAGATCTCAGCAGGTTTTTTTGTAGAAATTAACAAATTTCAATTCTAAAAATTATAGAGAAATACCAAGGACAGCCCAAGTTGTTTTGAGATTCTAATCTGAAAAAAAAAATTACCTTAAGAACTATCATAAACCTTTATTAAGAGAATACAGTACTTATACAAGAATAAGCAAACTGATCAAATCAGTTTTCTTTTTAAAGAAGAGTCTAGAAACAGACCCATCTCACATACAGTACTCTGATGTCTGAAAAACTTGATGCAGCATTGCAGTGGGAAAAGGATGGTTTTTTCAATAAATACTGCTAGATCAACTATATACTCATACAGGAAAAGCAATGAATTTCAACACACCATACACAAAAACGAATTCCAGATGGGTTGTAGATCTAAATGTAAAAGGTGAAACAATGAGGGTTTTAGGAAAAAATACAGGAAAATACTTTCAAAACCTCAAACTAAGCAATGATTTCTTATACAGAAGTACTTTAAAAAAAAAAAAGGATTGACAGATTGGACTATATTTGATAAACTGGAAGATTAAAACCTTTTATTCATCAAAAATGCCTTTAAGAGACTAGAAAAAAGTATTTGCAAAACATATCAAACAAAGGACTTACACTTCTAATATGTGAAGAACTCCTACAAAACAAGGACAAGACGGAACCCCAAAAGAAAAAGAATGAACTCTTGAATAGGTACTTGACAAATGAGATTATCCAAACAGTCAATAAATAAAGTCAAAAACTTTCTATAAATCAGGAAAGATGTTCTACTTCAATAGTCACCAGGGATACCCGGGAAATGCAGATTAAAACCAACTCCACAAAAATAGCTACAACAAGAATGAAGTATTGTCAAGAGTGCAGAGCAACTAAACTTTTATATACTGCGACAGTGCAAGGTGGTATTAACCATTTTGGAGGGAAAAAAACAACCTGCTAGAAATACACTAACCCATCAACATTCCTGGGGAATGCATCTAAGAGACATGTTTACCTTAGAGCATTTGAAAAAGTATTATTAGTAACAGTTCTAAGAGTCAAAAATTAGAAACAATGAAATTCTTATCAACAAAAGAATGGGTAAGCTAATTATAGTTATACAATGAAATACTACACAGTAATGAAAATAACTGGTGTAAAACCTCTTGCAAAAACATGGATGAACCTCACAAATAACGTGGAGGAAAGAAAGCAACTACTAGCATATACTATATGACTATTTATATATAGTTCAAATACAGGCAAAACCAATCAATGGTATCAGAAATCAGGACAATGGTTACCGTAGTGAGTTACTGATAGAATAAGACTTCTGGAGGTTAGCAATGTTTTGTTTGTCTGGAAGCTGATTAAATAGGTGTGTTCAGTTCGTGAAAATTAATTGAACTATACATTTCTAATTGTGTGCCATGTATGTCTCAATAAAAGTTTGTAGAAATAAGAAAAATGTTGGATTTTTCACAGAGAAATGTAAGAAAAAGCAAATTCTAAAGCACAAAATAAAAACAAATGTTAAAACTCAAGTTGTGATCAATTCCACATTCTTAACATTTCAATCAGCATTTCACCTTGTGTTATCCTGAAGCCATACACCAAAAATCTAAGAAAATAGTATTTACAGTGAACTAAAATTAGTCTTAAACTTTATAGATGGGAATATAAATCACTACACCATGTTTCAAA
Source organism: Macaca nemestrina (assembly GCF_043159975.1). Classification (NCBI taxonomy): domain Eukaryota; kingdom Metazoa; phylum Chordata; class Mammalia; order Primates; family Cercopithecidae; genus Macaca; species Macaca nemestrina. The sequence continues at coordinate 23,920,602 of NC_092143.1, read as the reverse complement.
GGCCACTGATTGGGTCATATCTATTTTAAATGAACACAAGCCAAGACCCAATAATCTCCCTTCTAAAAGTCTATTCCATTTTAACAACACTTACTCTATTTCACAATAACATGTAGTATAAGGAAGTTCAATGTAACATGCTTGTAATAGTGAAAGCTTAGAAAACAATTTAAACGGCAATCAATGGAAAACTAGTTTAAAAAGTTATGACAGGGGCCAGCTCACAACTATAATCCCAGCACTTTGGGAAGCCAAGATGGGCGGATCACTTGAGTCCAGCAGTTAGAGATCAGCCTGGCCAACGTGGTGCAACCCCATCTCTACTAAAAATACAAAAATAAGCGAGGCATGGTGGCACATGCCTGTAATTCCAGCTACTCAGAAGGCTGAGGCAGGATAATCACTTGCACCTGGGGAAGTGGAGGTTGCAGTGAGCCAAGATCACACCACTGCACCCCAGCCTGATACTTTGTAGTGTTTGGGGGGCAAGAAATTCTCATTATAAAACATTCTCTAGGATCACATTTCAAACCTATTTATATATGTAAATGCATATTAAAAAGACAGAGACAGGCACAATGAACAGTCAGTATCCATAATTCTGCATCCTTTGCTTTTCTGTGATGAACAGGCATTTTCATTTTAAAATATTAAATGAGTTGAGAATAAAGAATTTAGTTGTAACTGCATTTACACAGGCATCACAAATTACAGAGGTATCCATGCTATAGTACAATATATCCATTCATGAAAACCACCCTCCTGCAAAAACACACACCAAAAAGAGAATTTATGGGAAAAATAAGTTTGTGGCAAACTACTTGAAACCCATGCAATTTTGTAACAAGATCACTAAGAAAGACAGTAACTAGACTGGGCGCGATGACGGCTCATGCCTGTAATCTCAGCACTTTGGGAGGCCAAGGCAGGCGGATCACTTTGGGTTGGGAGTTCAAGACCAGCCTGGCCAACATGGTGAAACCCCGTCTCGACTAAAACTACAAAAATTAGCCGGGTGTGGTAGCGGGCACCTGTAGTCCCAGCTATTCGGGAGGCTGAGGCAGGAGAATCACTTGAACCCGGAAGGTTGTAGTTGAGCCAAGGTCACCAAGATCGTGCACGCCAGCCTGGGCAACAGAGAGAGACTCCATCTCGGGAGAAAAAAAAAAAAAAGACAGTAACTAGGATTCAGGAAAAAGATGGACATCCCAGCATGTGGCTCAGAGCTGGAAGCTACCCTGGGGAACATTTGAAATGAACAAAATCAACTGGAAATGATGCTTACAGGTGTTGTGACAAATCAGACTGAAGTGGAGCTCTGGGCCAGTGGGGCTGCCATTAAGGAAAGAACAAGAGAAAATGCAACACTGAAAATAAACCCTTCTGGGGAACAAGCGCTAGGTGTAGGCACTCTTATTTAACTTCATTAAGTTTCTTAAAATAAACAAGGGAATTTGCCTGTGTGGCTGAAAGCTTTCTGCTTCCAGATGAAGGTTTTATTTCTATGTCTATTTTTCACTACCTAGGAATAAATCACATAGGAACCAATACAACTTCCATATTACACTGACATCTCTCTATTCATCAATTATTGATGAGTTAACTGGTGTTACAGACATACATCTTGCAGTTGAACAGACTATTAAAGTTATGGTTACTGTGCAAAAAACTGTTTTAAGACTTTTTCTAGATTCTTTAATTTTAGTTAGCCATCATAGGCTGGAACTTTAGTCAAAAATCAAAATACATCAGCAGAAAAGCATAAATATATACAAAGGCACAAATACAGCAGCACAATTTCACAAAACAATCATTCAAATAAATCGATCATTTTCTTTTGTCTTTTTTTTGGTTTGTTTTAAGGGTTTCACTCTGTCACCCAGGTTGAGTGCAGTGGCATAACCACGGCTCACTGCAGCCTCAATCCCTCAGGCTCAAGTGATCCTTCCACCTCAGCCTCCCAAGCAGCTGAGACTACACGCATGTGCCACCATACCCTGCTAATTTTTGATGTTTTGTAGACACAAGGTCTGTCTATGTTGCCCAGGCTGATCTTGAACTCCTAGACTCAAGTGATTCTCCCACCTCAGCACCCCAAAGTACTGGGATTACAAGCGTGAGCCACTGTGCCCAGCCAATTGATCATTTTACCTAAGATGTTTGTCTCCTCAACATGAGCAGTTGAGAGTAAACAAATTTCCATTAGCTGAGATCATGAACAAGTCACCTGATTTCTCTGTATAAGATAAAAGGACTCTCCAAGAACTTTTCCCAGCTCTAAAATATTATGCACCCAGTATGCCTGAATTTCAGAATTACACCTTTTTCTCTTGCACACACCTTAATCTGACTAGCAGCCCTCTGCACAATCTAGGATTTCTTATTTTGTTGCAAAAGGTTCAAGAGATCACCTAGTCCAGACGTTTAAAATGAAGAAAAAAAAAGTTATTTTTCTACTCTAAACTTTCTCTTTGAAAACTTATCTGCTTAATCCAATATATAAAATGTATATGTTAGAAGGATTCTGAGTTATGCTGTTTGAGAAAAAGAATACAGTAAGCTGCTTTCTACAATGTATAAAGAAATAAACCTAGCCAGGCGCAGTGGCTCATGCCTGTAATCCCAGCATTGTGGGGAGACCAAGGCTGTTGGATCACCTGAGGTCAGGAGTTCAAGACCAGCCTGACCAACATGGTGAAACCCCATCTCTACTAAAAATACAAAATTAGCTGGGCCTAGTAACGCATGCCTGTAATCTCAGCCACTTGGGAGGCTGAGGCAGGAGAATCATTTGAACCTGGGAGGCAGAGGTTACAGTGAGACGAGACTGAGCCACTGAACTCTAGCCTAGGCAATAAGAGTGAAACTCTGTCTCAAAAAAAAAAAAAAAGAAAAAAGAAACCCACAGAACTAAAACTTTAAAACAGACATAACCTAATATAATTAACCAATAAGTAAGAACTGAAGATCAGAAGATGACCTGCCCAACACCAAACATACTAGCTGGCGGCAGGGCCATCACTAAAATTGTATTTAGGCAATTCCTAAATACAATCCAAGACCAGCTTTCTTTGAAAGAACATTAGCTTCTTTTAAATACACTTTTTTCTACAGTCATAATATAATATAAATTCCATTTCATGAACCAGATGTCCTTCCCTATTTGCTACAGTAGCCAGTGTCTTATCTTGAGCAACAACTTGTATCAACACACACAACTGGTAAGTAGATAATAAAAATATGCTTTCTAAAGCCACAGTTAAAGGTTTTCTTTTTTTCTTTTTCTTTTTTCCTGCAGGGTAAAACTTTAAGCAATTTATACATGTGCTATATTTACTAATGGGCAGGCTTAATCACAACTGGTATTATTAATTACATAAAACAGCTAGCATTCATTGGGCAGTTACTATATGTTATGTATTCACAAACTCATGTCACCTCATTTAAGCTTTATGACTCCCAAGAACAACAAATTACGAAGCTAGAATTAGATCCCAGAACCCAACTCTTAACTGCTATGCTAAAAAGTCCAAAACAGTGTCCTAAACAGTGCCTTTCGTTGTTACTTCCAAATCAATTGCCAAGATTAAACTCTTGAAAGGTAGCCAAACTACGTAACTGTATGATTCTATTTCTATAAAGTTCAAATACGGGCAAAACTGATCTGTAGTGTTAGAATTCAAGAATAGTAGGAAAGAAGCCTGAGACGGTGCGGGGAGTCTGGGGTGCTGGTAATGATCTATTTCTTGCATGTTTTTGTATACTTGCACTTTAATAAAAAGTTAACATTTTAAAGCAACTCTGTTCTCCACGGCTTCGATATGCCCTCGTCTTACAGCTACTTACTTCACTTGCTAACGTTTTCTGCCTGGTTCCTACGGACTACTGGACCTGCTAACTCTGCACTTCAATAAACTACCTTCGGTCATCAGTAATTCTGTGGTATGTAATTAACATATGTTTAATATATATTTAATTATTTGGTCAAGCTATCGTAACTATTAGAATTCAACATCCTAACATACACTGACATCCTTCTTAGATTGTAACAAACCCTAACCAACTACAAAGGCAGATCTGCTTTAAGAAAATTCAATGTATCTCCAGCCTGGGCAACGTGACAAAACCTCATCTCTACAAAAAATTTAAAAATTAGCCAGGCACAGTGGTGCATGTCTGTAGTTCCGGCTACTGCTGCGGCTGAGTTGGGAGGACTGCTTGAGCCCAGGAGGTCGAGGCTGCAAGTGAGCCATGATCATATCACTGCAGCAACAGAGAAAGACTGTCTCAAAAAAAAAAAAAAAAAAAATGCAGTGCATGGTAAACATTATCTACAAAACTGATATATTCATCAATTCAAGATAAAAATCACTGGCTGGGCGTGGTGGCTCACGCCTGTAATACTAGCACTTTTTAAAAATTATTATTATTATTATACTTTAAGTTTGAGGGTACATGTGCATAACATGCAGGTTTGTTACATATGTATACTTGTGCCATGTTGCTGTGCTGCACCCATCAACTCGTCAGCACCCATCAACTCGTCATTTACATCAGGTATAACTCCCAATGCAATCCCTCCCCCCTCCCCCCCTCCCTATGATAGGCCCCGGTGTGTGATGTTCCCCTTCCCGAGTCCAAGTGATCTCATTGTTCAGTTCCCACCTATGAGTGAGAACATGTGGTTTTCTGTTCTTGCAATAGTTTGCTGAGAATGATGGTTTCCAGCTGCATCCATGTCCCTACAAAGGACACAAACTCATCCTTTTTTATGGCTGCATAGTATTCCATGGTGTATATGTGTCACATTTTCTTAATCCAGTCTGTCACTGATGGACATTTGGGTTGATTCCAAGTCTTTGCTATTGTGACTAGTGCCGCAATAAACATACGTGTGCATGTGTCTTTATAGCAGCATGATTTATAATCCTTTGGGTATATACCCAGTAATGGGATGGCTGGGTCATATGGTACTTAAGTCAAAAGAGCAAAGCTGGAGGCATCACGCTACCTGACTTCAAACTATATTACAAGGCTACAGTAACCAAAACAGCATGGTACTGGTACCAAAACAGAGATATAGACCAATGGAACAGAACAGAGTCCTCAGAAATAATACCACACATCTACAATTATCTGATCTTTGATAAACCTGAGAAAAACAAGAAATGGGGAAACGATTCCCTATTTAATAAATGGTGCTGGGAAAATTGGCTAGCCATAAGTAGAAAGCTGAAACTGGATCCTTTCCTTACTCCTTATACAAAAATTAATTCAAGATGGATTAGAGACTTAAATGTTAGACCTAATACCATAAAAACCCTAGAAGAAAACCTAGGTAATACCATTCAGGACATAGGCATGGGCAAAGACTTCATGTCTAAAACACCAAAAGCAACGGCAACAAAAGCCAACATTGACAAATGGGATCTCATTAAACTAAAGAGCTTCTGTACAGCAAAAGAAACTACCATCAGAGTGAACAGGCAACCTACAGAATGGGAGAAAATTTTTGCAATCTACTCATCTGACGAAGGGCTAATATCCAGAACCTACAAAGAACTCAAACAAATTTACAAGAAAAGAACAAACAACCCCATCAAAAAGTGAGCAAAGGATATGAACAGACATTTCTCAAAAGAAGACATTCATACAGCCAACAGACACATGAAAAAATGCTCATCACCACTGGCCATCAGAGAAATGCAAATCAAAACCACAATGAGATACCATCTCACGCCAGTTAGAATGGCGATCATTAAAAAGTCAGGAAACAACAGGTGCTGGAGAGGATGTGGAGAAATAGGAACACTTTTACACTGTTGGTGAGATTGTAAACTAGTTCAACCATTATGGAAAACAGTATGGCGATTCCTCAAGGATCCAGAACTAGAAGTACCATATAATCCTAGCACTTTGAGAGGTCGAGGCGGGCAGATCACGAGGTCAGGAGTTTGAGACCAGCCTGACCAACATGGTGAAACCCTATCTCTACTAAAAAGACAAAAATCAGCCGGGTGTGGTGGTGCGCACCTGTAATCCCAGCTCCTCAGGAGGCGGAGGCAGGAGAATTGCTTTAACCTGGGAGGCGGAGGTTGCAGTGGGCTGAGATCGTGCCACTGCACTCCAGCCTGGACGACAGAGCAAGACTCCATCTCAAAAAAACACAAAAAAACAAAAAAACATTCACACTGTTTAATGGGGTGGGGGTGGGGAGACTGGGAAGACAGATGACACAATGTATATTCTTTCAACTGTTTAGTAACAACAAAACTGGTACTACTTACAACCACTAAAATGTATCTGGGCATAAGTAACAATTTGGAGACACCTGTTTAAAAATGTTACCAAAAAGAGTATCAGAGAGTGAACTGAATTGCAGGCAGAGGTGTAAATTATTCAAGGAAAGGCATATCAAAAATTGTCAGGCTCTGTGCGGATACACAGAGATGAACGTGCATTTCTTTTCTCCTTAGGCTGGAAAGATCAAGAACAGCACTTTATAATTCAAACAATGCATTTATTAATGGGACCTCAAACAAGTTATTTAACTTCTCTGTGACTCAATGTCCTCAACTGTAAAACAGGGACAATTGTTAGGGTTATTCTGAGGAACAAATGAGTCAATATAAGAGCTTAAACAAGTTCCTTACACAGACTAAGGAATACGTAAGCATTGACTGTTTTAATCCTTAAAAAATACTCTGGGAAAAGGGTGCTAACCATTCAATGAGGAAAAGACAGTGGTTTTGATAAACGGTGTTGGAAAAATTGGATATCCATATGCCAAAAAATGAACTGGACCCTAACTTTATGACATATACCAAAATTAACTCAAAATGGATCAAGGACCTAAACTTAAGAGCTGAAACTATAAAACTCTTAGATGAAAAGACAGGGAGACAGCTTCATGACTTTGAATCTTGCAATGATTTCTTGAATATGACACCAAAAGCACAGGCAACAAAAGGATAGATAAATTGTACTTCATCAAAATTTAAAACTCATGCATCAAAGGATACCATCAAGAAAAAGAGAACCCACAGAATGTGACAAAGTATTTGCAAATTAAATATTAACATCCAGAATATACAAAGAACTCCTGCAACTCAACCCAGAAACAAACCACTCAATTCAAAAATGAGCACAGAAGGCCTGGTGCAGTGACTCACACCTGTAACACCAGCACTTTGGGACGCTGAAGTGGGAGGGTCGCTTGGAGCCAGGATTAAGACCAGCCTGGGCAACAAAGTGAGACCTAGTCTCTAAAACAAAAAATAAACTAGCGGGCATGGTGGCATGTGTCTGTAGTCCCATTTACTTGAGAGGCTGATGCGGGAGGATTGCTCAAGGCCAGGAATTCAATGCTGCAGTGAGTCATCATCTCAAAACTGCACTCCAGTCTGGGCAACAGAGCAAGACCCTGTCTCTAACAAATGAGAAAAAAGAAAAGCAAGCAGGCAAGCAAGCAGAGATCCATGTATAGTAATGTCCCATAGCAGCATTATCCACAACAGCCAAAGGAAGACACAACTGGAATGTCCACCAAAAAATGAATGGGTAAACAAAATTTGCCATATACATAAATGGATTATGTCATGCAGTTATAAAGAAGAATGAAATTCTGAGACATACTAAGACATGGATGAACCCTGAAAACACTATGCTACGTGAAGTCAAAAAACAAAAGGACAAATGTTATGATTTCATTTATATTAGGTGCCCCAAATCAACAAATTCATAGAGACAGAAAGCAGAATAGAAGTTACCAAGGAGGTACATAGGGAGAGGCAAATTACTGCTTAATGGGTACAGTTTTGTCCCTTTGGAGAAGTAAGGATGGGGAGTTACCCTTTAATGGATGTAGAATTTCTGTCTAAAGTTCTAGGAAATAGTGGTGATGGTGGCACAACATTGTGAATGTATAGTCAAGTCTGGGTATCCAGGGGATTAGTTTCAGGACCTCCAGCAAGACACTAAATCACAGATGCTCAATGGCCTGATAGAAAATGGCATAGTATCTGCACATAACCTACGTCCATTCTTCCATATACTTTAAATCATCTCCAGGTTACTTATAATACCTAATGTAAATGCTATGTAAATAGTTTTTATACTGTATTTAGAAAATAATGACAAGAAAAAAAGTATGTACAAGATCAGCACAAATGTAATTTTTTTCCCTAGTATTTTCTATCCCCATTTGGTTCGATCCATGGACAGAGGGCTGATTGTCCTTAATGCCAATGAGTTATACTCTTACAAATGGCTAAATGGTCAATTTTATGTTATATATATTTTATCATAAGGCACTAAAGATTCTTACACAGGAAAACAATCTATGTATCATTTTAGTAAAATTTAGACTGAGAGTGGATAAAGCATAGAAGTTAAAAAAAGAAAAAAAAGAAAAAAGGTTTAAAAGAGGACTGGAAAGGAAATGAAATAGATGCTGGAGAAACTATGCCCTCAGTCTAAACTGGGACATATTAACTTTGACCTAAGAGGTTTCATACAAGATTTTACTGAATACAGTTCTTTCTAATACTGATCCCTCATATACATAAATCTGGGGTCCTATTGACAATGAATTTAGACAGGATGTATTAATGGCCAATAAGTTCGAGGAATATTAAAGGTAAATACAATACTCTTACCAAATTTGTAAACGTAATATAAATATGCTTTTAAACTTACTCCAATTCAAACATTAATTTTCCCTCAGTTTTCACAAAGAAAAATAATTTTAATTCCACTAAAATACCTTTTCAAAAGTAATAGATCTTTACCAATCAATTTCTGCAGTTATGCTTATGCTTAAATGACACCACATTGATAGAAAAAACCTTCCTTCGCAGCAATGTTTCCCCACTTTTCTCACTTCAATCAATCTTTATTATTCTATTATCTCTCCCACTGCTATAGTAAGTGGGAAAAACAATATATCACTGAGGAATAAAAGTATAAAAGCTTCGACTGGTCAGAATTAGAAAAGTGAACTAAAAGTGAGGTGAGGTTCCTTATTGAAATCATATCTTCCTTTTTCCACTGTGGCCTAGATACTTAATGTACTACAGGTATTCCCCTATTATTAAGAATACAGACGTTACAAAATTGCTAAAATGAGAAGACACATTTATAGAATTCTAACATTCCTTTTAGGTATTTTAATATATATGACATCACTTATCCTTTTAAATTTATTAAAAGCAAAATTCCGTATATCATATGGGTACTCTAGTCCACCATATGAAATGTAAGGTACTATCCTTTTTCAATTCAGTGTAAGAGACTGGTCCAAAAACAAGTCTTGTTTTCATATGTATCTGCATCCATTCCCTAAAACGATGTAATCCTAACGTCACCATTTACATACTCAACATTTAGTAAACCATGTACAAGAAACTTTTGTATTTTTGCTCTGAAATTCAAAATGGAATTTTGTGCTTATATAGTTATTTGGACAGGAAAGTGTGTTACATAAACAGTGATACCAGTAGTAGACTGATCCAAGTTAGATGTATAAATAATGCCAAGGGGTCAAGGAAAATAAAGCGGAGACCTCTAATACTTCTAACTAAATACTATCAACATGCACAAGGAGAGATCTGTGAAACACACACACACACGCTGAAATCTTGGTTCTCAACGCTGAGTTCCAACACGTCATTCTTACATAGGAACGTTATTACACACACATCCACTATAAAAGGTCCACCTGTTCTGCGACCTATAATTTTGTCAATATTTACCAAAGACAGTTAACATTTTTCAAGATCTCTGTCCTCTTAGTGAAAAAACACAGCCTGGTCAAACTAAGACACCTGGCCAACTGGCCACCTGAAATATATTACACATGTACTATCATGTGTGACCAGTTGCAATCGCATACATAGGGAAGCCTAAGCTACAGCTTAGTGGCCGAACGAGGAAGAAAAAATTTTAACTAATTTAAAAAGCACCCTAACCCAACGTTAACTTAGTTCAAAATGCATTAGCAGAAATTTAGGACTAAGAGCTACGCATATTAGTTGGATCGCCCCATCTGAATCTTCAAAGGCTTTAGAGATGTAGGTGGTGAAGAGAAGCAAAGTGTTCGGTAAATTAAGCTTTTGGAGCTCTGGAGATGCAAATGACAGCTGGCTCCGCAGAAAGAAGGAGTCAGGCTCAGGCAAGGGTGGCTGCGGAGACTCCCACAGGCTGAAAGGAATAGGGGCGGGCCACCCCAAGTGCAGAGTTTGTAAGAGGATTGAAAAGGAGCAGGTGAGGAATCTACTGAGCTGCAGAAGCCGGGCAGTCAGGCCTCCGAGCCTGTCTAGGACACCCTGTGCATAAATGGGGGTTCACACGCGAGAAATGAGGCCTAATTCCGGCAGCTCCTGGGGCTGCGGCCACTGCCGGACATTCCGGGGCAGCAGACGGCTAGGAAACCAGGACCAACAAAGAGTGAAAGGAAAGCAAGAAAGGACAGACGGGGACCCACAGGGCTCGGGCCTGGCCTCACCCTCTCATGGTGAACTTGACCACGGCGAGTCTGGAGCCCGCGCCGCTCAGCTCTGGCTGGAAATCCGGGTCGCTCCCGACGGGCTTCACCCCCACCATCCTCACAGAGAGCCCGGCAGGGTGGCCGCGACGCCACTGGCTTCAAAATTGAAGGAGAAGACGATCTGGGAGAGGAAGCAGAGACGCTCAGGAAGGCCGAGGCCTGGACAGAAGAGGCGGCGACCGCGGCGTCTTCTCCCGGGACTCTCAGTGCCGAGTCACGCCAGGGAGCGGAGCGGCCCAGGGGGCGGGGAGGGATGGGGGAGGGGAGAGGAGAAGGAAGGGAAGCCTTGCGGCACCCAGCAGCCACCGCGCGGTAGGGCCGCCGGCGTGACGCCATTTCCGCGCCGTCCGCTTTGGCCTTCACCGCCCAATCCCAAAACGCGAAGCGTAGTCCCACCCTCCACTGAGTAGCCGCGCGCTACCTTGAGCGGCGCAGGCGCAGAGGCAGACGTGTGGAGGTCACGTGCGCAGGCGCAGACTGAGACTTAAAACTTCGCATAGTCCTCCGCGTGTCCCAGATCTGAGACTTTCACCGAGGAGGTGTCTGAGTTGTAACAGTGGAGAGGAAACTCGTTTTACGCCGGGGTTCTTAGCTGCTGTCCAAGGCACCCACTGGAAGTACTTTGAAGATACTGCTGTATTGTATTCGGGGCAGGTCTACACAGAAGACAAAATAAGGTTTAGGAATATTTATTAACAGACTTCATTACATATGGGGCGCTTTCTGTGCAATCATTCAGAAAGTATCGTGCACCTGTCTTTAGGTTTTGACCAAAAAGATGAAGACACTACTCCTCCTTTAGGAAGTTCACGGTCTAGTGACTGACGCTAACAATAATTTGAATAGGAAGCGGAGGAGACTAACGAGATGGAAGGGTGGGGCAGCTTAAACTTACTAGGAATCTGACTCCTGGATTGAATCTTGAAAGAGAAGCAAGGGTTAGATGGATGGTGAGAGATAATATTCCAGGCAAGGGGACCACCAGGTGCAAATTCTTGGGTTGAGAGGGTGAATAAGAAGAATAGCTAATATTTACCACATGATGTACCAGGCAAGAGATAAGCTCTTTATACGTGTACTAGCTCATTTAATCCCTGTGAAGTAGGTTCTGTGATTTCAAGTCAAGGCAGGCTAACGCCAGTGTTCTCTTTTAAATATTAGGCTAGGTGGCAAATTATTTGTCTTTGGATTTAGCTGGGGAGATGAAATTGGAGGGAAGGCCGAGGTCAGATAATGACTAGCTAAGGAATTTGGATTTTGACGGGATGAGAATGGCAAAAAAATTTGAGGGCAATTTTGCGATTACCAGTGTCGTGAAACTCCCGTCTCTACCAAAAATACAAAAAATTAGCCGGGCGTTGTGGCGCGCACCTGTGGTCCCAGCTACTCAGAAGGCTGAGGTAGGAGAATTCCTTGAGCTGGGGAGGTCAAGGCTGCAGGGAATCATGATTGAGCCACTGCACTCCAGCCTGGGCGACAGAGCCAGACCCTATCTCAGAAAAAAAAAGAAAAAAGAAGAAAAATATGTCTTTAGAAAAGCCCTCAGGTAGCAGCAAGGAGGATGGAAGGCAGTGAGATCCATTTAGGAGGATACTGTGGTGATCCAGGAACTAAATTATGAAAGTATCTGCAGTAGAAATGAAGAGGAAAGGACATGTTTGAGAAACAATTCTTGGGCCAATTTAGTGAGATGACAGAGGAGTTTAAGAAACTCAAACATTTCAATCGTGTAGCTTTTAAAAAATGAGTTAAAATGCCTGTAGGACATCCAAGTGAGAGATACAGTAGATCGTGAGAAGGATGAGCCTGGAACTAAAGAAAAAGGACTAGGATGACGTTACAGATTTGAGAGTCATCAGATTGGGTGATAGTTGAAGCCCAGGAAATGTGAAAAGAGAAAGCTAAAGGTGTTGCAGAAACATACTAAAATAATTAATTCTTAACCCAGCCACACCAGAGGCACAGTAATTACATTTCTTTTTCATGTGATATCAGCACATTGTAATGGTTTTAATAGATAGAAGTCCCCATAATAAACATTTGTGGTTTTTTTGTTTTGTTTTGTTTTGTTTGAGACGGAGTCTCACTCTGTCACTCAGACTGGAGTGCAGTGGCACGATCTCGGCCCACCACAACCTCCGCCTCCTGGGTTCAAGCGATTCTCCTATCTCAGCCCGCCCTGGGTAGCTGGGATTACAGGCACACACCACCACGCCTGGTTACTTTTTTGTATTTTTAGTAGAGACAGGGTTTCACCATGTTAGCCAGGGTGGTCTCAAACTCCTGACCTAAGGTGATCCGCGCGCCTCGGCCTCCCATAGTGCTTGGATTACAGGCGTGAGCCACCATGACCGGCCTTGCTACTTAAATTTTATGGCCATGCACAAACTAACCTCTCAGAACCTCAGCTTCCTTGTCTATGAGCCTTGGATTAATAACACCTGCTTTCTAGGATTGTGATGGTAAAAGGTTATATTGGATGATGTTTATAAAGAACCAAATCATAAGATACTTGATAAATGTTTATAAACAATGATGTATATTCAGCTCGTCAGCTAGGGTTGCTGTAACAACTCAGTCTTTGGCTGTAACAATACCAAAGACTGAGTGACTTTAACAGAAGAAATGTATTTCTCACAGTTCTGGAGACTGGGAATCCAAGATCCAAGTGCTGCTGGTATTGGTTTCTTCTAAGGCCTCCTCACTTTTAAATGGCTGCCTTCTCACTGTGTCTTCACATGGCCTTTTCTCTGTGCACACATGCACATGCACATACAGTACTAATCTGTTTCTCTTCCTTACAAGGACACCAGTCCTATTAGATTAAGGATCCACTCTGATGACATCACTTAACTTTAATTACCTCCTTAAAGGTCCTGTCTCCACATAGAGTCATGTTGGGGGTTGGGGCTTCAACCTATGAATTTGAGTGGGGTGAAGGAGCATAGTTTATCCAGAACAGATGGATTATTATTATTTCCAACTGTCCTTGCGGTTTTGCCTAAGAAGCAAGTAGAAGTGGTCTCCACTACAGCAGCTATAGTAGATATGAAGGGAGGAACAGGGCTTATGAAAGCAAGATAGATTATAGATTCTTGAGAAGCAACATGAAAAGAGGCATTGTAAAAGTTAGCTCTGATAGGGACACCATGTGTCCCTCCAGATCTACTCTCTACCTTTCTTCATTCTGCTCTCAGCCCTAGGAACTTGCCTACATGGACTGTATCAATAGGATCCTCTGTTGGAGCTTATTGAAGAGATTGGAGGGTAGAAGACAATGAGATCCAGTTAGTAATTTCCTTAGCTCCCTTCCTGCTGTGTTGCCACAGGTTGTCTGTGTCTCCACCAAATGCCACAGCTCTTGTCATACCATTACCCTCTTTGGGTTCCTGCAAACACTGTCTTCTATTGTCTCTTTAGACATGGAAGTAGAAATCACTCCTAGCTGTTGGTAGCACCCGGATACCAACAGAGAAACTCTGGGTCAGTCACCTAGTGTAAGGAAAATGGATGTGACTTGGTCAAGAATAGGCCGAGGTAAACATACTGTGTGACTCAGTGAGTTTGGAGCACAGGCGCATAACTCCACTTGTTATGTAATCACAGCTATGTAGCTATAACATGGGAAGGCTCATCACCTGGTTTGGAGCCACTATTGTTTGTAAAAGGTATAACTGCCCTGCTGACACTGTACATACAGCAAGGCATGACTTGGCTCATGCCCAAAGAGAATTAAGCTGCTGACCCTGTAAGGGAGAGCTGGCCTTGCAGACCAGGAAATGCAGCCGCGGGTGTGGGAGTGGCAGAGCTGGAGCAGGCAGCTGAGACAGAGACACACAGTTTAAAAGAGCTGCTGAGTAAAACCATCTTTCACCTGCCTAGGGCCTCCCCAGTGTTCTTTCAGCTATCTGCCACCCATCCACCCACTCCCTTCAGACCTCAGCATGGGCTGGAACCGGACACTGGGTGTGACAGCCTGTTGATGCTACCTAGACCTGACTAGACAAGATAGTACTGAATTGGATACTTCACATTAAGAGCAGAGACACTTGCCACTGTAATGTCAAGGCAGGCACCCATAGGAAACAGGTACCTGGAAGTCATAATTCCTAGATGGACTTCCCAGGCTTATAGCATGAACTATCTCTAGCCACCTAGCACTAGCCTAATTCGTAAGCCCAGATACCACTAGCTAATGGACAACATCCAGAAACTTCACTCTCCTAATACCAATAAGGACCCTTTGGTTTAAAAAGAACCACCCTTCCCACCCAGAGCATAATTGTGTGATGAATCTAGTCCCCTTCTTTACAGTTAAACTTTTCTACTCACTGCTCAATCCTTGATGTCATTATCTTTATTTTCTCTTTAGCAACACCATTGCTTTGTTTGTTTGTTTTTTGCGACAGAGCCTCTCTCCTTTTGTCACCCAGGCTGGAGTGCAGTGGTATGATATTGGCCCACTGCAACCTCTGCCTCAGCCTCGTGAGTAGCTGGGATTACAGGCGCCCACCAGCACACCTGGCTAATTTTTATATTTTAGTAGAGATGGGGTTTTATCATGTTGGCCAGGCTGGTCTTCAGCTCCTGACCTCAACTGATGAGCCCGCCATGCCTTCCCAAAATGCTGGGATTACAGGCATGAGCCACTGTGCCCAGCCCACCATTGCTTTTTTGATTTTCCTAAACCCTATCTACATGTTTGTTAATACTCCCCTTACCAAATTTATCCTCAATTACCCATTTTGAATATGCTTTTTCCTGTTGTGACTCTGCCTGATATAAAAATTTAAGAATTGTTTAACACCAGGGAAATTGGAGGTTAGAGGATTAACATAGCAGGCTAGAGATAAATATATGAGAGTTTCCAGCATAGCGGTCATAGATGATACCGCTAAAGTAGATCATAAGGAAGTATACAGAAAAGCGAAGAGTTATAACAGAAATTTAAAGACAACTGCAAATAGGGAGTAAAATGAGAAAAGTTAGCAGAGAAGCAGAGAATCAGGAGGACTATTACAAAAGTAAAGTGTCAAAGACCAGAAGGATGAAGGCTGTGACATGCCTTTGAATGTAGCAAGGGAGTCATTGGTTTTTATCTGAACAGCCAGCACAGTTCATTGAATTAAGACTGGAATCAGTTCACTGACAACCACAACAAATTCTTTAGGACCTCCGTGTGGCAGGCACTGTGCCATAGCCTCAGAAGTTAAAGATGATTATTACATGTTCCTGTCCTTCGGAGTATACACTTTTGGGATAGCTCCATGTCCAGGGGTATGGGCTAAAATGAAAGGCATGGACATGTGATCAACCCATAGTTGTTTTATATATATATATATATATATATATACACACACACACTCATCAAGTATATATATGATTGAATGATGTGTGTTCAATTTTCAAAATCTAAGCATACAACTAGATAAGAGTTTGGAAATTATGAAGCAGGCTTTCCTCATATATATGTATATACATATATATTGAGTAAATATACTTACATAAAATTTAGCATTTTAACTTTTTCTTTTTTGAGACAGGGCTTCACTTCATCACCCAGGCTGGAGTGCAGTGGCGTGCTCATGGCTCACTGCAGCTTCAACCTCCTGAGCTCAAGTGGTCCACTTGCCTCAGCCCCTCATGTAGTTGGCCTGACAGGTTCATCCCACCACGCTGAGCAAATTTTTTATTTTTTTTGTGGAGACGAGATCTCACTTTGTTGCCCAGGCTGGTCTTGAGCTCAACTAATTCTCCTGCCTCAGCCCTGCAAAGTGCTGGGTTACAGATATGAGTCATCGCACCTGGCCCATTTTAACCAGTTTTAAAGTGCACAGGTCAGTAGCATTAAGTGCACTCACTGCTATCCATTTCCAGAACCTTGTCATCATCCCAAACAGAAACTCTGTACACACTAAATAACTCCCCATTTTCCCATTTTCCCATTTCCTCATCCCTGCTAGCCTCTATTCTACTTTCTATCTCTATGAATTTGCTTATTTTAGGCACCTCATATAAGTGGAATCATATGGTTATTTTTTGTGACTGGCTTCTTTTTCTTTTTTCCTTTTTTTTTTTTTTTTTTGAGACAGTCTTGCTCTGTCACCCAGGCTGCAACCTCTGCCTCCCAGGTTCAAGCAATTCTCCTGCCTCAGCCTCCCAAATAGCTGGGATAGTTACAGCATGCGCCTGTAACTAATTTTTGTATTTTTGTACAAAAATTACCATGCCCAGCTAATTTTTGTATTTTTTTTTTTTTTTTTTTTTTGAGACGGAGTCCTGCTCTGTCGCCGGGCTGGAGTGCAGTGGCCGGACCTCAGCTCACTGCAAGCTCCGCCTCCCGGGTTCCCGCCATTCTCCTGCCTCAGCCTCCCGAGTAGCTGGGACCACAGGCGCCCGCCACCTCGCCCGGCTAGTTTTTTGTATTTTTAGTAGAGACGGGGTTTCATCGTATTAGCCAGGATGGTCTCGATCTCCTGACCTCGTGATCCGCCCGTCTCGGCCTCCCAAAGTGCTGGGATTACAGGCTTGAGCCACCGTGCCCGGCCTGTATTTTTAGTAGAGACAGGATTTCACCATGTTGACCAGGCTGGTCTCAAACTCCTGACCTCAAGTGATCTGCCTGCCTGAGACTCCCAAAGTGCTGGGATTACAGGTGTGAGCCACCGCACCTGGACTGGCTTATTTCACTTAGCGCTGTGTTTTCAAATTTCTTCCATATTATAGCATATATCAAAATTTATTTCATTCCTTTTTAAGGCTCAATAATATTCCATTATATGGGCATATCACATTTTATTTACTTATTCATTTGTTGATGGACACTCAGATTGTTGCCACCTTTTGGCTGTTGTTCACAATGCTGCTGTGAACATTGGTGTACGAGGATTTCTTCAAGTCCCTGCTTTTCAGTTCTTTTTGGTATATACCTAGAAGTGGAATTGCTGGATCATATGGTGATTCTGTTTAACTATTTGAGAAACTGCCAAACTGTTTTCCACAGTGCCTGCACCATTCTACATTCTTACTAGGAGTGTATGAGGGTTCCAATTTCTCCACATCCTAGCAACAATTGCTAATTTTAATTTTTTTGATAATAGTCATCTTTGTGGGTGAGGTGATATCTCACATTTCCCTAATGACTTAAGATGTTAAACATCTTTTCATGTGCATAACGTTTATTTCTTTTTTTCTTTTTTTTTTTTTTTGAGACGGAGTCTTGCTCTGTCGCCCAGGCTGGAGTGCAGTGGCCGGATCTCGGCTCACTGCAAGCTCCGCCTCCCGGGTTCACGCCATTCTCCTGCCTCAGCCTCCCGAGTAGCTGGGACTACAGGCGCCCGCCACCTCGCCCGGCTAGTTTTTTGTATTTTTTAGTAGAGACGGGGTTTCACCGTGTTAGCCAGGATGGTCTTGATCTCCTGACCTCGTGATCCGCCCGTCTCGGCCTCCCAAAGTGCTGGGATTACAGGCTTGAGCCACCGCGCCCGGCCCTCACGTTTATTTCTTTATTTTCTTTGGAGAAGTGTCTGTTGAAGTCCTTTGCCCTTTTTTGAATCAGGTTGTTTGTTTTTGCTGTTGGGTTGTAGGAGTTCTTTATATATTCTGGGTATTGATCCCTTATAGAGTAAATTTCTTTCAGATATTCCATTCTATGGGTTGTCTTTTCACTTTCTTTGTGGTGTCATTTGATG
The DNA here is from genome assembly GCF_043159975.1 of Macaca nemestrina. Classification (NCBI taxonomy): domain Eukaryota; kingdom Metazoa; phylum Chordata; class Mammalia; order Primates; family Cercopithecidae; genus Macaca; species Macaca nemestrina. Next base: position 23,902,365 of record NC_092143.1, on the reverse strand, counting down.
CATAAATGTTTTAAATTTCAATGAAATCCAATTTACCTATTCTTTCCTTTTGCTGTCTGTGCTTTTGCTGTCATCTCCAAGAATTCAAGCTAGGCATAATGTCATACAACTGTAGTTCCAGATACTTGGAGGGGCTAAAGTGGGAGGATTTATCCTAGCTCACTGTGGCCTTAACGCAGGAGTTTAAGGCCACAGTGAGCTAGGATTGAGCCACTGCACTCCAGCCTGGTGTAATTTGTGCAATATTTATGTAATATAAATATTAAATAAAAAGGAAATCCTGCTTCATAATTTCCAAACCCTTTCTAGTTGTATGCTTTGAATTTGAATTTGAAATTTTCCCAGGTGTCCCTAGGTGGCGCAATATATTTTTAGTCAAAAGGATGTCATTTCCCTTTGATAGCAAATGTCTCTTTAGATGTCATCAAGTCTCCAGATGTACCATTTATCCCGCTAACATTATATTCTTTAGTTTTGGACACTAGGCTGTGCCTTGGGGGAGAGGGTTTCCCAGGAAGCTGTAGAGTGTTTTATCACTGTCACAAATCTCCTGGAGCATACTAAAGAAACTCACTGGCAATTCTCAGAGTCAGTTCAGGTGTTTGCCAAATCTGTACAATAGTTTTTTCTTCTGACATTTATATCTGATGTCATTAAACTGGTCATTAAACTGCTTAGAGTTTCTATTAAGAAGCCCAGATATTTAGAAAAATATTTATAACACCTCATCCTCTGCAATAAAAACTGCATTTTAAATTTTATTTTAATTTTTTTAAAGAGTACATTGAGGGTTTTGTCTTGGTTCAGGCTACTCTAATAGAGTACCATGGAGTTGGTGGTTTAAACAAACATTTATTTCTCACAGTTCTGGGAGCTGAGAAGTCCAAGATCAAGGTGCTGGCCCAAATCCAGTGTCTGGTGAGGGCTCTCTTGCTGGTTTCAGAGGGCAGTCTTTTTTATGTATCCTTATACGGTGGGGAAGAAGTGGGTGAGAGAGAGAAAGAGTGGAGAGGAAGAGGGCAGGCAGGAGAACAAGTATTCTCTCTTGTCTCTTCTTTCAGAAGGGCTCTACTCTCATGACCTAGTGACCTCCCAAAGTTCCCCATCTCCAAGTCCATCACATTGGGGTTTCAATATATGAATATTGGGGGAAATGAACATTTAGTCTCTAGCATTATTGGAATTAACTCTTCGGAACTGAAAAACTACACAAAACAATCTGTGTTTTTATTTAATCACTAGCTGTAAAAGAGCTCTTCTTTCTTTCTTTTCTTTTTTTTTTTTTTTTTTTTTTTTGAGACATGCTCACGCTGTTGTCCAGGCTGGAGTGCAGCAGCGTGATCTCGACTTACTGCAACCACTGGCTCCTGGGTTCAAGTGACTCTCCTACCTCAGCCTCCCAAGTACCTGGGATTATAGGTGCATGTCACCACACCTGGCTAATTTTTGTATTTTTAGTAGAAATGGGGTTTCACCATGTTGGTCAGGCTGGTCTCAAACTCCTGACCTCAAGTGATCCACCCGCCTCGGCCTCCCAAAATGCTGGGATTACAGGGAGGAGCCACTATGTCCAGCTGGTAAAATTCTTTAACAGAAGCTTCACTGTATTCAAAGCCCGCTCTTAGGCATGCCCTTGAGCAAACACATGCATAACACATACACACCCTCATCATTCAGTCCATTCTTAAGTAGCAGATATCTGAATATCTGAGTACATCTGAGGGCCAGATACTGAAGAAATCCAATAAAAGTCAAATGTATGTTAGTGGTTTCTGTACAATAAGGAAGTGGCTTTTCACACAACGTTGAAAACAATATTTCCCACCAAAATTCAGAACATTAGTATTACGAGCTCAGTAGGAGGATCAGCCGCACAGCAACTGGTGGAAAGCACCAGGTACATCACTCCTCACAGTAGTGGATCTCCCTGCCTCCCTGCCAGACTGAGTAACTTGACCACAAGAACCAAGTCTCTCCATTTTCTGCATGCATAGCTCAGCATAGTGCCTAAAACCACTGGATGGTAAATAAGTGACTTTTTTCACCTTGATGAATTAGAATTAGAAGTAAAATAATGTACTATTTCATGAAGACGGAAGTAAAGTCAAGGTAGTCATTGCCACTGTCTTCCTTACCTCAGATTATCATGGAGCAAATGCTAGGCATCTGACAGTTTCATCTGTAAATATTTCAGCCTGCACATCTGGAAGATGAGGAATCCTTTAAAAAATAACCAAAATATCATTATTATATTCTAATATGTTAACAAGGCTTCTTTAATATCATTAAATATCCAGTCAGTTAAAATTTCCCGATTTTCTCCTCATTTATTTTATAGCTTACTTGAATCAATATCAAAATAAGACACATGCATTGCATGGGTTGATAAGTCTTATGTCTCTCTTTTATTAAAAATCTATTTAATCTGTATTTCTTTTTTTCCAACTTTTTATTCGGAAAAAATAAAAAAAAAAGCGAGAGAAAAGTTGCAAAAGTACAATGATGGCTCCTGATTGTCGGTTGTTAAAAATGGTGTCATGGTGCAGGCTGGGTTCTCTGGGAAGCTGATGCTGAGGTGGAGTGAGGAGTCCAAAAGGTTTATTTATCTCACATCTGTGAGAGGAAAAGGGAGGAAGCAGGATTGGGCGGAGGAAGGGAAAAAGCAGATCTGACAAAATCTCTACTAACCCAAGAGGGAGCTCTAGTATAAAGATTGCCTGTTAAAAGAGTCCCCCACGGGAGCAGAAATTCCTATGCCTCAATACCACCCCCTAGACCGGGGTCCTCCCTAGGAAGAGTGTGCCCTGGACTTTCCTCACCTTGCTCAGTCAGTCATCAGAGGCTGCCTCAAGATTAGTGTGATCTCAGCTGGAAAGCCCAGGTAACCCCGAAGAAGCTGACAGGGAGAGTATGAGCAAACCACTTTCCTTGCAGCTAGGAAGGGGTTTCTTTCTTGAAGGGGAATCTGGGTGGTGCTTCTTGTGTCTCCCATAGTCCACTATTTACACAAAAATGGGTCCGCTTCTCTACACAGGTTTGGGGAGCAACTCCTCCAGGTTTCTGGTCATCTTCTCTTCCTTATGGGAAACCTAGAAGAGGGAGGTTAGTGGATGATCTACAGCCTGGTGACCAGGGCTACCACTAGTACTCATCAGCTCCTCCTTCATTATCTATTCGAATTTCCCCTTGCTAGTCTTGCTGGTTTGGTGAGAGGGCTGAGAAACCCTCATTTGTGAGGAGGTTTAGCACCCCAAACCTTATCACCTTCACTCCTTCCTAAAAGGCCTGAGTATGGAGTAACTGGAGATGTTTCTAGAAAAAGACATTTTGTTACTTGGAAAGAAATGGTTTGAATCATGGAAGTCATGAGACAGGAAAAAAAGAGAAGTATCAACACTTGACTTTCATGTCATGTGAGAAAGTGCAAAAAGAATCTCTTAATTGGACCAGGCAGTTTTAATTACACAAAAAATCATGCAAAAAACCCTTATCAAGCCTCTTTGCCACAACATGATAAAGCGTGAGAACTCTCGGTATTAACATAAAGCCATCAACCATGATAGGACTTTTCCAGGCGAGGGTCCAGGAAGGAAAGGGGAGTATTAGCAGAGTACTAGGCACCGTGGGGAATACCAAACTACGACTGATAGCCTCAGTGAGAAAAAAATAGCAGTACAGGTGAAGTGATCAGAAAATAACAGTAGCAATAAAGTCACTGTTAGACCACTGGTCTATCTCCCTCTTTTGAAATTTGTAAAACGGAAGAACAAGCCTCCTTGCGTTTTGCAGAGCTAACCTGGAACTTAAGAAGTCCGGAAGGTACTGGTATGCTGTAGGTTAGTTTGCTACTAAATTCTCAAACTCAAACTCCTGACCTCAGTCTCCCAAAGTGCTGGGATTACAGGCGTGAGCCACCGTGCCTGGCTTGCTATTAAATTTTAAGGACAGAGTAGTACTTAAGTTTTAAAAATGCCTCTAAAGCCGGGTGTGGTTTATATATATAATTTTTTTTTTTTTGAGACAGAGTCTCGCTTTGTCTCCCAGGCTGGAGTTCAGTGGCGCGATCTCGGCTCACTGCAAGGTCCGCCTCAGGGGTTCACGCCATTCTCCTGCCTCAGCCTCCGGAGTAGCTGGGACTACAGGCGCCTGCCACCACGCCCGGCTAATTTTTTGTATTTTCAGTATAGACGAGGTTTCACCGTGTTAGCCAGGATGGTCTTGATCTCCTGACCTCGTGATCCGCCCACCTCCGCCTCCCAAAGTGCTGGGATTACAGGCTTGAGCCACCGCGCCCAGCCGACATTTGTCATTCTTTTTAGCTGCCCAGCATCCAGCGCACTTTCCAGTGTTTAGGGAATTCCCTACCTCTTGCATCTCAGTGGGAAGCAGAGCCTGCCTTCATCCATGGAAGCCGAATATGTCAGGTTCTCCCTTTCTCAGCTTCACCTTCAGCAAAGGCTCAATAAATATATGTTGAACTGAATTTTTTAATTAGTTAAATCTGTTAACATTTTTGTATAATTCTTCTAGATGAAAGGAATAATTTATTCAAATAAATATACTGAAGGTCAACTTACTGAAGACACAAATCTTAATTTTCAGGAAGGTTGTATGTAAAAAAGATGAGTGTGTGTGTGTATGTGTATGTGTGTGAATTTTCTGAACTAGAGCATTTTATTCATTAATAGTTGAATATTTATTTTAGTTCTGTGGTTCAGGAGATTCCATATACATATAGACTTTGGCAATAACTTTTATAAACTTGGTAGAGAGAGGCCAGAGAGTGGTAATTATTTGAGAGCTTCTCGTCAATCTTCCTATTAACCTTTCCATTTTTCGGAAGTTATTTGAAACTTATAGTGAGCATTCAATAAATACTTGTTGAAGAAAAGAGTCTTTAGGGGAAGATATCCTATTATTTCCTTCACAAACCCAACAAGATTTACTGTAGCCTAAGATTGTCTAACCAGTCTGTGCTTCCTGTGTTTCCAAAAAGTTCTTATAAATTGTAAAAAGGATTATGAATTTAATGGTGTAAATGTATTCATCATCACAACAGAGGGAGTGAGTATGCTGAAGCCAGGTGGCTAAGAATCAATTTCTTCTATTCAGCATCATTTTTCCCCCTCTACTCATGTGACTGATTGCAAGGCAGTTAGTCAAAAGTAGAAGAAAAGCATAGAATTCCAATTTGCAGTATAAGAAAATTTCAGAATTATTGATTTTCAAGTGTTCTATTGACTTCTCTGGTCAACATTAATTTAGTTTTTCTCATTATGGTAGTAGCAGAGCTGGACTCTAAAAATAAACAGAAACAACATGTAAGAAACAACACAGTACAGTGCAGTAGTTGGATGTAGAGTGAAGGCACAAGGGGTAAGCCACCCAGGACACTGATGGGTCTGTGATGTGTTGCTGGGGGAAGATGTCTACACTGGAAAGAAGGACAGGTAGTGGTTTGCCATTAGCAGAAACAACAAATTGTTGACAGGAAGCCTTTTGACCAAACCAACACTCAGCATACTTTCGGCAAATTAGCAAGGAAACTATCCTGTCTGAAAGAGCTGATTTTGCCCTGTTGTATTCCCCTATCCTATGCTTCAGGCCCTGTGCCCAGTGGGTTTTAGCTATGCAAGGTGTTTTCCAAGGGCCAGCAGTCAGGGACATTACCTGCAAGCGTGTTAGAAATGGAGAATCTCAGAACCCACCCCAGACCTACTGATTCAGAAACGTATTTTAACAAGATTCCCAGGTTATTGGTATATGTACACAGTAACTTTTGAGGACTGTAACAGCATTCAAACTTAACTTATACATCCACTAGTGAGCCTGTAAAGAAAAAATAACGCCACGAGATGAACATCTTTTGTATCTTTTTAATAAAACTGACCATTGGCCACAGCATGGCACTTGTTTTCCCCTTGGTTGCCATTCATTCATTTATTCGACCAATATTTGACAGGAAGATGGGCAGGCATAAATTATTAACATTTATTAAGCGCATTTAATTTCCTAGACATCCACAAGGTTATTATCCCTATTTTGCAAATGGGGAAATTTAGAAGAATGAATGAAGCAGCAGCAAAATGCCCAAGACGACACTTAATGGTGTGCAGTGGAGGAACTGGGATCTGAATATACGCCTCTCTGAAGGCAGAGCTCACACTCCGCCACTCTTTGCCGCCCACAGGGAGACAGTGTATTCATCCCCTCTCCTCTGCAGGAATATTGTACAAGATCAGACTTCTAGTGCAGTGGCAGAGTTCGTCTATGGCCCTCTGTGTCCTGGCCAACAATTAAGTTCAGAAGCAAAAAGGAAACAACAACTGACATTTCCAGGTGTCTGGGTCAAGTGATGGGGGCAGAAGTGTAAACTTGCAATATCCTGGTCCCAAGAAAGACCTATGCTTGCTACTTCATCCTTCGCTCCATCTTGGTCCTCCCAACATGGGTGTTAGAGGCGAGAGGACAGCCTAGACCAGACTTCCCATAACCAAGATGGCGGCCGCGCACTCCTTGCCCACAGTTGACCTTTTCTCCTCCTTCGGTCTCCATGGTAACGCGGCCGGCTCTCTCGGCGCCGACGTAGGCCTTGCATGTAGGGAAATGGTGAGTCTTTCCCGCCCCCTCATTTTTGCGACAGTTGCAGCGAAAGTCACGGCAGTTGGGGCTCGTGTCAGCTGATTTACTGCAGCGGCGGCGGCGGCGGCGGCGGCGGCGGTGGCGGCGGTACCGGCACCTTGCAGTCTCTGTGGGAAGACGGCGGCTGAATAGCGCTTGCCGCCCCTTAGGTTATCCCAGCAGGATCTGCGCACCCCGCATCCTCCGTAGTTCCGCCCTATCCTTGTCTTCCTTGGCTGGGGCGCCCACCGGCGGTCTGATAGGCTACATCGCGGCATGAGATGAAGCTGTGACAGGTAAGGGGGCTTTCAAGCTTTTCCATAGGAAACCCCAGGGCGGGATGTGCTTGCACCTTGGAGGTCAGGGGTCGGGGTCAAAGGTCACAAGCCCACTCTAGCCGGGGGCGGTGCCAGCTGTCAGATCGCTGCGGCTGCAAGCTCTGCTCCTTGCTTCGCCTGCAGGTCGGGCCCACAACTAGGCGCCGTTACCAAGAGCGTGGGAGCCCGCCGGGGGTCTTTGTGGCTCCCTTACCTGGTGGGTGAGGTTTGCTGCTTTTGACATTTGCTTTGGTCTTGAGGTGGGATTGCCTGGCTCCCAGGCACGATCTAAACAGGATGAGGTGGTTGATGATGATCGTGGGTGGTTATTGACAGCAATTTTGGGCGATGTGTTTGCTTTTGGGGTTCATATTGTCTTTCCTTAGCTGTTGGTACTACTTTTGCCCGTGCCCAAGATACTGACACCACTGTTAGAATTTCACTTTTGAGATGCCACCTGCCAGTTCTTATCCCTTTGACCTAATACTTGTCTGAACGGATACCAGTTACTCCCGTTCACTTACTGATGGGTGCCAGCGTTCTGAAACTGTGTTTGAAGTCAGCACTACCCTACCTTTGATTCAAAAGTTGCCGTTTTATGTTTTTGACCCACTTAGTATATCTCTTTTTTAGGCAGCATTTGCTGGGTTAGATAGTCTGAAACTAGGGAAGCTACCGTTGCATCACAGACTGCATTGATATTGTTGATGCTGCTGAATTTAGGGTTCGGTCAGTGGCAGCTACAGCTTCCTCTCACTGTAATATTTGACATGAGACAAAAAAAGGCAGACTGACTCTTTCAGATGTTTACATCTTAGGATTTTATGGGCAAGGTTGCAGGAATTGCCTGTTGTGTGAAAGAAATTAACTGAGGTTTTGACATTTTGTTAAACAAAAATTTTAGTTTGACTCTGTTTCTTGCTTTATAAATAAACTTGTGGCTGTATGAAGGTCAACTTAAAAGTGAATATAATGTGTTGAAATGCCCTTATTATTACAAGGAATAAAAAACTGTCTAGTTCCATCCAGAATAACGCATATTAGTTATTATAAATTGGGAAAACGAACCTGTATAAATATAATTAATGCTTTACTATTAATGTCAATTAGGGATTATGGTAGAGAAATTCATTTATTTTACTGCCAATCCTTGTTTTAAGAGTGTTTCAGAGAATCACTTTCAGAGAAAAATGAGAGTATGCCCTTTATGTTTTCTTATTGCCACCTGTAACTAAATTTTAAAAGATCTTGGTTACTGGGTGGATCAAAGGGGCTGGGCTTGGCTTGGTTTGAATATCACTGTAAGAATTTAAATTAAATTTTAGGGGTGGTGACCCTTGTATCTTACAGTTTTCTTTTATCTTCGATATACTTTCTGTTTTGAAGTTAAAGGAAGTTGGGTGGTTTCTCCATGTAACACACTTAGCATCGAAAATCTTCGAAGTAGGTTGTTTTGTGCTTTCTTCATGAGAAAGGTAGGATGACATTTAGCTTTAGTGGTATGATGTTTGTTAGATGTATGAGTCCTTAAAGTTCATTTTGGACCTCATGTGCAGAGGATTGAGTTAATCTTACTCAATTCAATGATCACCTTTGGACCATTCAAGGCATCTCCCCTGCCTGCAGTTTTCTTTTTTTTTTTAGATGGAGTTTCGCTCTTGTTGCCCAGGCTGGAGTGCAATGGCATGGTCTCAGCTCACTGCAACCTCCCTGTCCCGGGCTCAAGCAATTCTCCTGCCTCAGCCTCCTGAGTAGCTTGGGATTACAGACATGTGCCACCAAGCCCGGCTAATTTTTGTATTTTTAGTACACATGGGGTTTCACCATGTTGGTCAGGCTGGTCTTGAACTCCTGACCTCAGGTGATCCAACAGCCTTGGCCTCCCAAAGTGCTGGGATTACAGGTGTGAGCTACCACGCCCAACCTCATTTGTTGTTTTTTATTTCTAATTCCCGCTCTTTTCTCTTGCTTATCAACCCATTTGCAACCATTCTGTATGATATGTATTATTCTGTTTGTATGTGTTATTAAATGTATATTGTTCTGGGTGCCCACATTTTTAATTTATAGAGATGATATCATGCAGGTTTTTTTGTCTCACTATTATGTTTTGAAGATCTATTGTGTTGCTGTTCTTTGCTTCCAAGTGCTACACAGTATTTCAGAATGTACATCTACTACAGTTTATGTGTCTACTCTCCTATTTGTAGATACCCATGTTATTTTCATTTTCCTACCTCTATAGATAATACCACGATAAGCATACATGTTAGACCTCTGTGATACTTTTGTTGAGTTATAGATCCATATGTGATTTATGGATCATTTGGTTTTCGTATATTTTATTGAAGCACCACCGGATGGTGTTTAGAACAAGCAGCAACGGTCTATACACCTGCAGGAAGCTTGTGAGGGTTCCTTTATCTTTGTTTCCCCACAAATGCTTGGTGTTATTCAGTGCTCCAAATTTTCCAGACTAATATATAGAAAACTAAATATCATTTTAAATTACATTTCACTGTTACTAATGAATCTGAGCATTTCTTCTTTTTTTTTTGACATGGAGTCTCACTCTTGCCAGGGTGGAGTGCAGTAGTGCGATCTCGGCTCACTACTATCTCCACCTCCTGGGTTCCAACGATTCTCCTGCCTCAGCCTCCTGAGTAGCTGCGACTACAGGCATGTGCCACCACGCCCAGCTACTTTTTGTATTTTTAGTAGAGACGGAGTTTCACTGTATTGGCCAGGATGGTCTTGATCTCTTGACCTCGTGATCTGCCTGCCTCGGCCTCCCTAAGTACTGGGATTACAGGTGTGAGCCAGCATGCCCTGCCGAATCTGAGTATTTCTTCATGTGTGTTTTATCTTTTTGAATTTTTTCTTTGTGAAATTACCTGTTCATCCCTTCATCCATTTTTATTTTGGGGTTTCAGTTCTTTCTTTTTGATTTGCGGACATTTCTTGTATTTTATAGATACTAGTCATTTAAGTATTACAAGTATATCTGTTCCTAATCTGTCATTTGTCTGTAATCTTTTTCATGATGTTCTTCATTGAACAGAAATCTTATATTTTGATATAATCAAATTAAAAGATGTTTTGGCTGTATGGTTTGTATTTTGAAGGTTTTCTTTAAGATATCTTTCCCCAGTGCTATGCCACAGAGTTACTCTGCTATGTTATATACTGCTAAATACATAGTTTTCTTTTACACTTATTGGTCTTTAATACATGCAGAATTTAACGTTTTATGTGTCACAAGTTTGTGATCCAGTTTATTTTCCATGTACTGTGCCAGTTTTCCTGGTATCTTTCTTCCCTTTTCCCATAGATAATGGTGTGACACTTACTGTGTATTAGGTGCTCATATATACTCTGAATATTGAGTCTTTTCCTTTGGTTTGTCTGTTCTTGCTCTAACAACATATTGTTTTAACTCCATGGTTTTGTACTAGTATGTTTTTTCCCCCTATATAAATAACTCTTCCCATTTATTTTGTTTTAGCTTTATTTTGATATATTATAGAGTCATAGGAAGTTGCACAAATAGTAAAGAGAGATCTGGTTTCCCCCAGTGGTTACATTTTATGCAGCTTCACCCAATTTCCTTTAATAGTTACATTTTATACTACTGTAGTACAATATCAAAACCAATAAATTGATTTTGTACAATGCCTGTATATAGTTCTGTGCCATTTTATCACCTGTGTGGATTCCTGCAACTACCTCTGCAATCAAGATACAGAGCTAGGCTGATGTAGTTGCCCACGCCTGTAGTCCCAGCATTTTGGGAGGCTGAGGTAGGCAGATTGCTTGAGCCTAGGAGTTGGAGACCAGCAACATGTCAAAATCCTGTCTCTACAAAAAAATACAAAAATTAGCCTGATGTGGTTGTGCATGCCTGTGGTCCCAGCTACTGGGGGGGCTGAAGTGGGAAAATCACCTGAGCTTGGGAAGGTTGAAGCTGGAGTGAGCTGTGATTATGCCACTGCACTGTAGCCTGGGACAGAGTAAAACCCTGCGTAAAAAAAAAAAAAAAAAAAAAAAAAAAAAAAAAAAAAGAAAGAAAGAAAAAGATACAGAACTATCCCATCACTACAAAGATTTTCTTCATGTTATCCTTTTCTAGTTCCATCCACGTCCCTTACACTCACCATCCCTTAATCAGTTTCTACCATCCCTTAATCAGTTTCTATCTCTATAATTTTGTCATTACCAGAATGCTATATAAATGGAATCCTATAGCATGTAATCTTTTGAAATTGAGATTCATCCAAATTGTTGAATGAGGCAGTTCTTGAGATTCATCAACATTGTTGAATGAGACAATTCTTGAGATGCATCCAAATTGTTGCATATATCAATAGTTTGTACTTCTTAATTGTTGAGTAGTATTCCATGTATGTATGTATCCAAGTTTAACCATTCACCTGCATATCTGGGCTGTTTTTAATTTTTGGCTGTTGCAGATAAAGCTGCTGTGCATTCTTGTACAGTGTGTGTGTGTATGTGTGTGTGTGTGTGTGTGTGTGTATGTGTGTGTATGGATTTAAATTTTCATTTTTTTCTGGGATAAATGCCCAGGGATGTGGTTACTGGATGGTATGGTAAGTGTATGTTTAGTTTTTGAAGTAACTCCCAAAGTGTTTTCTGGAGTGGTTATACCGTTTCACGTTTCTACCAGCAATGTATGAGAGATTGCATTTCTTTGCATCTTCACTAGCATTTGATATTGTCTTTTTTTTTTTTTTTTTTGTGGAGATGGAGCGTCGCTCTGTCACCCAGGCTGGAGTGCAGTGGGACACTCTTGGCTCACTGCAACCTCCACCTCCCAGATTCAAGCAATTCTCCTGCCTCAGCCACCCGAGTGGCTGGGACTACAAGCTCATGCCACCACGCCCGGCTAATTTTTTGCATTTTAGTAGAGATGGGGTTTCACCGTGTTGCCCAGGCTGGTCTTGAACTCTTGAGCTCAGGCAATCCGCCTGCCTCAGCCTCCCAAAGTGCTAGGATTACAGGCTTGAGCCACTGCGCCCGGCCACTATTTTTTTTTTTTTTTTGAGACGGAGTCTTGCTCTGTCACCCAGGCTGGAGTGCAGTGGCGCGATATCGGCTCACTGCAAACTCGCCTCCCGAGTTCATGCCATTCTCCTGCCTCAGCCTCCTGAGCAGCTGGGACTACAGGCGCCGCCACCACGCCCAGCTGTTTTTATATTTTTAGTAGAGATGGGGTTTTGCCTTGTTAGCCAGGATGGTCTCGATCTCCTGACCTTGTGATCCGCCCACCTCGGCCTCCCAAAGTGCTGGGATTACAGGCATGAGCCACCGCGCCTAGCCTTTTTTTTTTTTTTTTTTTTTTTTTAACTGTTCTTATGTGTAATGATATCTCAGGGTGTTCTTAATTTGCATTTCCCAAATAGCTAGTGATGTTAAATGTCTGCTAGAGGACTTTCTCTTATCTTTGCCCATTTTCAAAGTTGGCTCAGCTATTTGTGGATTTTTATTTGTTCCTATGTATTTTAGAGTTAGTTTGAGTTTCTAAAAACAATACCAGTAGAACTTTGACTTATAGATTTATTTTGAGGAAAAGTGATATCTTTATAATATTAGGACATTTTATCTGAGAACGTGGAATGGTCTTTCACTTATGACTTTGAGTAAAATATTTGTAGTTTATAAAAATACTGTGAATGGTATACTATTTTTAAAGTAGATTAGTGCTGATACAAGAAAATGCTGTTGATTTTCATATATTGATAATCTACTTTTGTCTTTTTGTGTTCTACTAGACAGAAATCAAAATTCATAGTGTACATCTTGAAGTAATTTTAGTGCGTGTAGAGTGAGGCCTGGAACTAGGTAGTGCCTTTATTCCTGGGTTTATCTGTTACATCTCCCTGTGACCGTTTTTTAATTTGTTGGGACTTTTTTTTGAGATGGAGTCTCACTCTGTTGCCCAAGCTGGAGTGCAGTGGTGTGATCTCAGCTCACTGCAACCTCCAACTCCCAAGTTCAAGCGTTTCTCCTGCCTCAGCCTCCCTAGTAGCTGGGATTACAGGTGCCCGCCAGGACACCTGTAATTTTTGTATTTTTAGTAGAGATGGGGTTTCACTATGTTGGCCAGGTTGGTCTCAAACTCCTGACCTCAGGTTATCCTCCCGCCTAGACCTCCCAAAGTGCTGGGATTACAGGCATGAGCCACCATGCCTGGCAATTAAATTATGGAGTTAGTGAGGTTTGCAGGTTCTATTTTCATTTTTTCCATTTAATTGATGCACCTTTTAAAGAATTAATAGTTTTACATATGTGCATGCCATTGATCATAGGCAAAATCAGCTGAGAGCTATGGATAGCTCAGTGAAATCCTGTCATCAATAAGAGGACACCTTATGTTCTCTCTGACAGATATTATGATAGTAATGTAAACTTACATTTTGAGCTCCATCCATATGGTTCATTTGTCTTGGTCTGTATCTGATACTTAAAGCTACTCTGCTGGATACAAAAGAACATAAACAATTATGTTGGAAGAAGAAATCCTATATCATGACTGCATTCAGAAAGTCCTTATGGGTCTAACAAAATTTTTACTTCCTTTCTATTAAAGAACATATGTATTATATTCATTAAGTATTTACTATTTTAAATAAAATTATTATTTTTCTTTTTTCAAAATATGTTGGTGACGTTTCATGAAATTACAGGGGTTTTTTTTTGGCTGATGATTACTTGAGTTAGTGGGAGCCATAAAATGTTGGAACAACGAATGTTAGGGCACTGGTCAGTTTAGGGGAGGGAAGATTTCTGAACTGCTAAGCGTTATTCTGTAGGCTTTTAAAAATAGAACATTTCTGGAAATACGTGACTTTGTTTTTTTTTGGTTTTGTTTTGTTTTGTTTTTGGGACAGAGTCTCACTCTGTCGCCCAGGCTAGTGTGCAGTGGTGTGATCTTGGCTCACTGTGACCTCTACCTCCCCAGTTCAAGCAATTTTTCTGCCTCAGTCTCCCAAGTAGCTGGTATTACAGGTGTGTACCATCACACCCAGCTGATTTTTGTATTTTTTAATAGAGACAGGGTTTCACCATGTTGGCCTGGCTGGTCTCGAACTACTGACCTCAAGTGATCTGCTGCCTCGGCCTCCCAAAGTACTGGAATTAGTCATAAGCCACTGTGCCCAGCCTGGAAATACATGACTTTGAAAATGCAGTCTCCCATTCAGCTTAGCAGTTGTAATTTATGACCCTCAAGCTCACTGAAGATACTCTTCTAGTTTTTTTGCACATCATGTTTCCCTCTGAATGTTGATAGTTGGTATATGTGAGTGATAACAGACTGATAGAGTGAGCCAGTTACCTTCTGTTTTCACATTCAAGTTTATTTCACATTCAAGCTATCGTCCTTAAAGGCTCTTCTTTTTTTCTAAACTTTTCAAATGCAAATAAACAGTATAAGCTTCCATTAGTTGGAACAAAAAATTCACAGGAATGAAATATCATTTCTTTTATTCAGAAAGTCCTTATGGGTCCACGGAAATCTTTTCTTCCTTTCTATTAAAGAACATATATATTATATTCATGAAGTATTTACTATTTTAAATAAAATTAGATTTTTTTTCAAAATATGTTGGTAACGTTTAATGAAATTACAGGGTTTTTTTTTGGCTGATGATTACTTGAGTTAGTGGGAGCCATAAAATGTTGGAACAACGAATGTTAGGGCATAGGTGAGTTTAGGGGAGGGAAGATTTCTGAAGTGCTAAGGGTTATTCTGTAGGCTCTTACTTTTTTATGTACTTACTTTTTTTTTTTTTTTTTTTTTTTTTGAGACAGAATCTCTCTCTGTTGCGCAGACTGGAATGCAGGGGCACGATCTTGGCTCACTGCAACCTCCGCTTCCCGGGTTCAAGCAATTCCCCTGCCTCAGTCTCTCGAGTAGCTGAGACTGCAGGTGTGCCCCACTGTGCCCAGCTAATTTTTGTATTTTTTTCTTTTTTTTAGTAGATGGGGTTTCACCATGTTGGCCAGGCTGGTCTTGAACTCCTGACCTTGTGATCTACCTGCCTCGGCCTCCCAAAGTGCTGGGATTACAGGCCCACTGTACTTACTTTTAATCCCACCATGCCCGGCCCACTGTACTTATTTTTAAGAAGCAGTGTTGTGATTAATTACTAGGCCTTAGAGACTGTAGTGGTGATTATGTCAGCTAATTTGCTTCATAGTTCCTAAGATATATTTTGCTGTGTATATGTCACGATAAACTAAAAGAGGCGGGAGTGTAGGTAAAACCGGTAGCTGGGGAAGAAACAATAATATGTTAATGGCATTTTGATTAAGGAGACTTGTATTAATTGTTGACATTATTATAGAAGAACTAATTGACAAGAAATTCCCCTTTGAAATCCAAAACATATAAAATCGAGATATACTTTAATTTGTTGATGGGTACAATTTTACTTAAGCCAACGCAAACATATTTCATTCCCTAGTTTGTTTGTTTATTCAAGTATTTGGATTCCTTCTATGTGGCAGGAATTTTAGGCACTGGGAATACAATAGAGAATAAACCAAACACAAATCTTTACCATCATAGAACATATAGCAGGAGAGGCAGATGATAAATAAATAAACATATGGTATGTTAAATGATTGTAAGTGTTTTGTTTGAGTGGCAATTTATGATGGTCAGGAAACCCTTCACTAAAAAGGTAATATTTTATAGAGATTTGAAGAGGGCGAGGGAGTGTGGGGTGGGGGACACTGTTCTGAGGTCAGATTCTGCTTGGTATCTTTGAGCAACACCAATGAATCAGGGCAGATGGAAAAGAGTAAGCAAGGGAGAGAGCAACCACCTCACTCATATAGGAAGGGCAGTTGTATGTAGAGTTGGTTTTTGCTCTGTGTGAGACAGGAAGCCATTGGAAGATTTTGAGATGTGATCACAGCATGATTTTTTTTTTTTTTAAACAGTATTACTCTATATGCTGTGTTGAGATTGCAGGGGACCAAAGATGGAAACAGTGAGACCAGATAGAGGGCTGTTGTGTTATCCCTGCTGGAAGATGCTGATTTGAGAACAGGGCGGTTGTAGTGAAAATGTTAAGATGTTGCAGGATTCTGGATATGATTTGAAGGTATAGCCAGTGGAGTTTACTGATGGATTGGGATATGGAATGTGTATGTGTGAGAGAGTAATAGAGTAACTAAAGATGATTCTAGGATTTTGGTCTGTGTAGCTATGAAACTGGAGTTGCCAATAACTGAGATGGGTAGACTGGGAGGGGCACGATTGAGGAATGATCAGGGACTCACTTTTGGACATGCCAAGTTTGAGAAACTTACTAGCTATCCAAAAGGTGATATTGAGTAGGCAGCTGGACATACAGATTTGAATTTCAGAAAAGCGTCTCACACAATAAATTGGGGAACTGTCAGTGTGTACAGGTTGAGTATCTCTAATCTGCAGTCCAAAATGCTCTAAAATCTAAAACTCTTGAGCATAAACATGACACTCCAAAGAAATGCTCCTTGGAGCATTTTGGATTTTGGATTTTTCAGATTAGAGATGCTCAGCCTGTAAGTATAATACAAATATCCCCAAATCTGAAAAAGTTCCAAACTCTAAAATACTTCTGATTCCAAGCATTTCAGATAAGGGATACTTGACCTGTAGATGGTATTTAAAGCAATAAGGCTTGATGAGATCATTGAGAGAGTGAGTGTTGCCAGAGAAGAGAAGTCTAAGGACTAAGTTCTGGGAATGCCAACATTTAAAGGTAAAAAGAAAAAAAAGAAAGAAAGAAAGAAAAGAGACTGAAGCGAGAGAAGAAGAAAGAAAGTCAGGAAAAGATGAAGACTTTGAGGCCAGGTAAAGAAGTATTTATTTCAAGGACGGAATATGAACTATGTCAAATATTGTTATTAGGTCAAGTAAGATAAGGATTAGAACTTGGTAATGGATTTAACAGTGGGGAGGTCATTGGTGACTGTGTCAAGGGCAGTTTTTTTTTTTTGTGACAGGCAGAGCAGGAGGAGGGTAATGTTACAAATGAGAAGTTTAACTTGAGACATCACATATTTCCTCAGAGTTTGAAATGGAAATGGAGAGCTGGGCTCCGCTCTAGTCAGTGTGACTTTCATACCTTCACAGTTGCCCATCTTATTTTAGTGATTCCAAGACTAATGTGATAATTCAGCTTCCAGTTTGGGGAAGCATGTTTGTTTCTTCTTTTTCTGTTTAATTCAATTTATATACAATGAGAAAGTTCAGTGCTCAGTTTAGACTTTTGATGGCAACGTAAGGGAAGAAATTGAAATGACTGGAGATGCAAATGCGATTAGAGGTGGGTGGCAGGAGAAAGTTGAAGTTGATTCAACCAAATGGAATTTCCTTTAAAAAGTAAGGTCTTGGTGGGCATAATGGGCTTTTAGCTTAATCGGTAACTCTTGAAATTGATGTAGGTTGGTGATGGATAGAGCATAACAGAAGAGTTCAGTCATTGTAATAGCACCTGCAGAAATTTAAAACATGACTTACAGGACTCAAAATCTATGAATCACATTTAAAATGTGATTTATTTTTGACCAGATAGCTCTGCAGTTCTTCAAAATCTGTCTCTCATGCACTCAGGGCTGTTTAGCAATAAGAAATAAGTGTAGTCTCCTGTTGCCATCTGCTCATTCCACATGTTCCTTTGAAACTGAACACTGGAACTTCCTTTAACCAAGTAGTCCTAAAGTGTCAGGCTCATTGAGAGTAGTACAGTATATTTCTTAACCACCCAAATAAGAAAGTATAATTTTGTCAACTGCTTAAGTGTTCAGAAGGTTGTGTCCCTTACAGCTCTTAAATTCTGGAAACACTTTGTTATAAGGAAGCAGCTGAGTAGTTTCTTTAGTGTGTTTTTATGACCTAGCTGTTTCATTGTAGTATAATAAACAGAGTCTTCATTATCTGCTTCAGGTTTGTTTTCCAAGTCTTCAATCGATTGGTGGTAAATCCACAAGCACACGAAAAAAAAAAACCAAAAAACAAAAAACAACAGCAACAACAAAAAAAACCCATCATCTTAATGATCACATCCTCATCACATCATACTGTGATCTTGACTTGGGTACACTCTTTTGGCAAATGACATAGGAATGTTCTCTGAGAATTCGAATAAACCTTTATAAACTACTTCTTTCACTGCAGCTGTGGCAAATACATTTAGCTGTTTAGGGTTTAGTACTTGCTTCTCATATTCCCCATTGGTAGGTGGGTAGCTAAGGCCTATGCCAGTTCATGTGTGTCCATTCTCATGAGAGAAAATTTGAGTTTGTTTTTGTCTGCAAGTCACAGGGGGCCTGCCTGGGACACAAGAAGTACACAGACTGAGAACATATTGACTATCCTGTGAAAACACCCTGTTGCTAGGACAGAAATACGTCTTGCTTTTGCATTTGAGAGCTAGACAAACAGTGTGGAGGAATTAACATTGATCTGATACTAGTTTGTATATAATCTTAACTGTTTTATAGCTTTTAGAAATCATGTGTGCTACCAGTATTACATGGGATAGTGTGGAACAGGATGGTCTTATCAGAATATTGCCCCATAGGTCATTGATAGTTCAAAAGGAAAAACAAAAACAGTAGCAGTGAAAGTAATCTGGTAGTCACCACCTGAATCAAATGGTCAAAGGTAACATTGTTGCTCATAGGACAATGTGATGTTATATGCTTCTTGAGGTGATGCAGTGTGAAGTGTACATCACCAGCTATCGAGTATTCTTGCCAACAATGTTCACTTGAGGCAAACGTTGTTAGATCCAATTTTGTTTGTAGTAAAAACAGGTGATGGAGGCACAGATTAAATGATATCATTAAAAAAATCAGAAAAATCTTCAGATGTGGAACATTCTACAAACAACTGTTTTTTTTTTAAATTAGTATTAAAAAAAATAAGGTGGGATTATTCTAGAACTAAAGAGACCTGACAGCTTTTTTAGCCTGTTCAGGCTGCCATACAAAATACCACAAACTGAGTGGCTTAAACAACAGCATTTTATTTTCCCACAGTTCTGGAGGCTAGAAGTGCCCCAGATCAAGGTCAGAAGGTTTATTTTCTGTGAGGGCTCTCTTCCTGGCTTGCAGATGGCTGCCCTCTCACCATGTCCTCACAGTGGTGGAGAGGGAGAGAGCTTTTGTATCTCTTCTCCTTCTTACAAGGACACCAGCCCTATCACAGTAGAGTCCTGCTCTTATGACTACATTAAACCTTTATCACTTGTTCTCACAGGCCTTACCTCCAAATACACAAATGCAATGGGGGTTAGGGCTTCAACATATGCATTTTGGGAGGACGTATCATTCAGTCCATAACAGCAACCAAATGCAGTGTGTAAAACTTTATTTTGTTTATAGATTTGCGGGGAAAACGTTATAAAAAGCATTTTGTAGATGATTGAAGTAATTTGAATGTGGACTAGTTTGTAGATGCTATTAGAGAATGATTATGGTGTTGATAATAGTGAGTGTGATAATGGCATTGTGTTTATGACGGAGAATGCCCTTATTTTTAAGTTCTGTCTTTAAAAGCATTTAGGGGTGAGTCATCATATGTATATGTTACTTTCGAATGGTTCTACACACACAAAATACATACACATATAGATGCACAGCACAGACTTTTCAAAAGCACACACATATACGCACAGCATATATACACCACATATATATACAGCACATATACATGCATATATATGCACAGCACATATGTAGATATACCACATTGCCAAAGGAAATGTGACAGGATATTATTTTTTGAGTGATTGTTATATTCTTCTTTGAACTTTTGTATATTTGAAATTTTTCATAATAAAAATTTGGGAGGAATCACAAAGAGAAAGGTAATTTCATTTAGTAATTTTTAAAGGCACATCAAATTAAAAAAAAACAAACCAACATGAGGTAACAAGGTTAAGTCTTTGGAATTTTTCTTAGGGCTTTCTAGGCCTCCATGTGTCTGGGTAGAAGAAAGCTGAGAAAACTGGAAGAAGATAATGGGGACAGTCTGCTGTACCAGAAAAAAAGAGAGCGTATTGCAAAAAATCAGCAACGTCACACTAGCAGTTATAGAATACATATAAGATAACTGGACTTAGGAAGAATAGATATCAACAATCGATTAATGTCAAAGCATCCTCTTTCCTCACTTCTCTTGTAAGGCATTGCTTGTCTCTGCAATATGGGAGAGCTCTGCCCTGGAGTGTCATTTTAGAAGGATTGTTGACCCCTTCATGTAGTGGGAGATCTTGAGTGTCCTTAAATTACGTCTTTTTGAGGGCCCAGACTAGAGTACATGAGAAAATGGAAGCACCAAGTTAAAGACCACAGATTTCAAAATGCTAATTTTAATGAGAGGGAGAGAGATTGTTAGGGTTTCAAGTAGAGGCCAGTGAAAGTATTTGGATAAAAATAAAAAAATGTAGACATGTTTGAAGGGCAAAGGTTAACTTATAAAATAGATTGAAATGGTAGACGGTGAGAACATAATTAAAGGAGGAAGATTTTCGCAGAGTTCAGGAGGATTTTTTTTTTTTTTTAAAGAGACATTTTTCCTCAAAAGAGTTAAATTTAGGTTGTGTGTGAAACCCTTAATACAGCCCTTGGCACATAGTGAGGGCTTAATAAATGCTAGTTATTGTTATTCTCTGTTTATTCATTCCATAAATACATATTGACCAGTAGTAAAAGCCAGCGTTTTAGGTGCAGATATGCAGTTTACTTGATAATGCTTAGATAACAAGGGTGCTAGATTTACAGATTTTATCCTTGAGAAACATAGGCTGTACAAATGAATGAGTGTTATGCATCAAGCATTTGTAAGGTGTAGTGAAAATAGGAGTAGCAGGAGTAGTAAATCATGTGGCTTAGGACAGGGCACTCACAGTGGAAGGGAGCTAGCATTTGAAAAGGTTATAGGCTAAAGATAAATACTTGTTAAAGTTAAATGTATTTTCAAAATCCCATGTTGTGTGCATATGTACAACTTTAAAACAAAAGAACTTGGTGTGACTGAGCACGGTGGCTCATGGCTGTAATCCCTGCACTTCGGGAGGCTGAGGCAGGTGGATTACCTAAGGTCAGGAGTTTGAGATCAGCCTGGCCAACATGGCAAAACCCCGTCTCTGCTAAAAATACAAAAATTAGTTGCGACTAGTAGCGGGTGCCTGTAATCCCAGCTACCCAGGAGGCTGAGGCAGGAGAATCCCTTGAATCTGGGAGGCAGAGGTTGCAGTGAGCCGAGATCGCACCACTGCACTCCAGCCTTTTTTTTTGACAAGAGTGAAACTCCATCTCAAAAAAAAAAAAAAAAAAAAAAAAAAGAAGAAGAAGAAGAAAAACTTGGTGTAGGTGTATCTAGGCCACTTTATTTAACTATATTGTAATGAAAAACACAATGGTGGGGCAAAAAAAAAAAGACCCAGGAATTTGTCTTGAGAATTAGGAATTCCACTCAGCCCAGTCTCCTCTTCCTATTCTTCCTCTTGAAAGGCAGTCATTATTACTGATTTTTTTTTGTTCAATATCATTCCAGAATTATTCAAAGTGTGTGTGTACCCACTGTATATTTTGGTGTTTGTTTTATTTCTCATACTGCAGTGTTCCATTGTAAAGCTTTATCATAATTTATTTAACTAATCCGTTATTTGTGGACACTGAAGTTCTTTCCAGGTACCCTTTAAAAAATTATAGACATTTTCAAACATATAAAAGTAGAAAGAACAGTATAATGCACATTCTTGCACTAAAAAGACCTTCAATACTTACTTTCACAGTTTGAGTTCCCTGGCGAGCAGACTCTGAGATGGAGACTCAGGCTTATTAGGGAGTACTCTTGGGATCAACACCCAGGGAAAGGAAATAGCCTTGGCCCCAGGTTAAAGTTTGGTTGTGATGAGTCTCAGAGGAGTCTCAGTTGACCCTGGGGGAAGTTCTGAAGATGGGATGACCCTTCAGAGATATCCTGAATTGTGAGGGGGTCTGGCCTTTATATTTCCATATTGATCCATCACTGGATGTGAGCTGTCCCATGGGAAGGGTACATGAGCTTGGATAAGCCATCTCTCTTGGGCTGAGACAATCCTTAGTGGTGCTAATAACCTGAGCCTGTCTGCGGGGAACTCTCTCAGCAGTTAAGTCCTTTTTTCCCGAAGGAAGATTTGGGCACATAGCATCCATCATACTTATGATACTATTTCATCTTCATTCCTTCTTTTTTCTTTTTGAGGCGCAGTTTCACTCTTATTGCCCAGGCTGGAGTGCAATGGCACGATCTCGGCTCACTGCAACCTCCACCTCCCAGGTTCAAGCAATTCTCCTGCCTCAGCCTCCCTAGTAGCTGGGATTACAGGCATGCCCCACCATGCCCGGCTAATTTTTTATTTTTGATAGAAATGAGGTTTCTCCATGTTGGTCAGGCTGATCTCAAACTCCCAACCTCAGGTGATCCGCCCACCTCAGCCTCCCAAAGTGCAGGAATTACGGGCGTCAGCCACCGTGCCCGGCCTCACCTTCATTCCTTCTAATGCTTCTGATGCCCATATTCTCTTCCCTCTCCCAGAGCCACTAATGGCAGACATCACATGATTTTATCTGTGAACACTGCAGTACTATTTATCTTCTAATGAGTACTATGTTTTGGCAAAATCTTGATTAACCAGAATGCCTGGATAATGAAGCTTTCTGATAAATGGAATTTTGTGGTAAATGAAGACAATATAGGATAGTGAAAAGTGTTTCATTAGGACCCAGGAGATCTGTGTTTGCCTTTGAGCTCTGAGATCAATTTGCTGTGTGATCTGGAGAGAGTTGCTAACAGACCTAAATATCCACCCAAACATAAAATCCCCAGGATGGTAAGCAGCTATACTCTCTCCATTCTAGATTGGGAAACCAGGCTATTTTTTTTTTTTTTGTCAATTCTAAAAGCCTTTCTTTTTTAAACGCTTAAATATAAAAAATAAAAGCAGAACAGCAGGAGACAGAGTACTATTTCATAAACTTTTAAAGTGGCTTGGTTTGGCAAAAGCTCATTGCCTTTTTACCATTCACATAGAACAGTTTTTGTTGAGGTCTCTGGTATCATTTTATGAAAATACTTTCTGAGTTACCGTTTTTTAGAGACCAGATTCCTCTTTAGCATCATTGCTCTCACTTTCCTTCCTCCGCCTCACTATTCTTCCCTCCTACCTCTTTCCTTACCACCCAGTTTGGAAAGCAATAGTCTTCTTGCCTGTGACCTTACGTGTTTCACCAACCCCCATGACTTATTGTTCTTCCTCTGTAATATCTGCTGTTTTTCTTTTAGTACTCTAATTTTAGCTAAGCTTCTTAGCACCCAGACTTATTGCAGTATCATCACTATTTGTTTTCCCCCTCTTTAGTTGTTTCTCTGTGTTAATCCAGCCTTCATACTATCTCAAAAAGTTTGAACATGTTGCTTCTCTGTGTAGATATCTGCTTTTGGACCATTAAGTCTCTTTACAATGTGGCCCAACTGAAGATCAGTGTGGAACCTTGTATTTTCTCTCATCCCCAAACCTAGGGTTAATAAATTACAGTTAAGCATACAATAATGTATCTTCCATGTTGGAATCTAAGTTATCGATACTTCCCTAGGCATCAGTATTGTAATATTAATGCCCATCCTTTACTTAGAAAGCTTTCAGTATTTAAAACTGCTTTTTCTTTTCTTTTATCCTCAAAGTACCTTTGTGCAAAACTTGTATCAGAATCCATGTTGCATCCTGATCACCTTGGTGTGTTGAATATCAAGTCTTATCTATTACATCTTTAAAGTAGCTCTCATGTTAGTATTATTAGTACTATTTTCACCACACATACCCTTCACCATTTGTTTATTAAAGATGTCCTATGTGGTAGATGCCGTGCTAAGCATCATTTGGTAGTGAGTACACAGAGTGTGTATCTTGTAACCAGGGAGCTTGAAAGAGTAGTGGTGGAGAGTGCTGTTAACAGACGCCCCAGAAATAAGTAATGAGAGATCGTGATAAATTTAGGCACCACCATTTCTCTCCTACAGAACTTCAATAGCCTCATTGGTCTTCAGGTCCTCAGTTTTATCCCTCTCTATTATATCACAGCTAGAGTATCTTTCTGAAAAGCAATGTCAGATTTAAAACACTTTACCTGCTTCCTTTTGCTGTCAAATTAAAGTCCAAACTCTTGAAAATGTCTTACCAAGAAGCCCCTTGTGATCTGATGCCTGTTGGCAGTTGGTTGTTTTTTCACCATTCTGCCTTTTTACTCTAAATGTCAGCCCTACTATTTACTGTTCAGAAAGAACTGAGATTATAATTATACCTCTGGCCCTTTGAACATGTGATTACCTGAGCCTATTCCGGTTAATTCCTACTCATTCTAGTCATCATTTCTTCTAGGAATCCTTGGACACATTGAAGTCTAGGTTAGGGAATCTGTCTTTTGTCTCTGACTTGAGACTTCTCTCATGCTCTGTGGTAATTGTTTACATGTATGTAAGCCCCACTGGATAGTTGAATTGTCTATTTTATTAATTGTTGTAATACCTATACCTACCATGGTATTGACATGAACTGGAAACCTGAGAAATGCTGCTCTAAAATGTTTACTAATTATTAGGAGTTTGAAATTTTATTTGAAAGCCATTTTAATTTTGGGATGGAAGTTGGTAGTATTATTTCTAATAAAGTACTACAGAACTAAATTGTCATATTTGCATTGCACAGTTGCACAATTTGAATTGTGTTTGGCAAGCATACACAGTAATACTTTTATACTTTGGCAGAAAGTCAATGAAAGGTATTAACCCGTTGGAAAGTACAACCTTATTGAATATTAAGCGCTGAAAGAAACTTGTAGATGTGTAAGCAGAATGTGAAGAAGTAGCAAAATCTGTGTGTGTATTTTTTAAAAAATAATCTTTACTGAGCATCTGCCATGTGCTAGGTATGGTACTAGTTGCATTACATATATGGCCTCTTGATCTTTATGACATCTTTCTGAGAGGAGGAGAATATTGTTATCTGTCTTTTACAGATGGGGAAACTGAGACCTCTAGATAACTTTGTCAAGATCACATAGAAGGGCCAGGATTTGAATATAGGTCTTCTGATTGTAGGCCTACTGTTCTTTCAGTTATTATTTTTGTTGCTCTTGTTGACTGGAGTACAGCATTTTAAATTATTTCTATACAGAGTGGAGAAATAGGTGAAATTAGGGGAAATAAAGCAATACCTGAAATTAATCAAAAGAGATGACTGAAATTTTATCTCTAAGATGCCTGTTTCCTTATGATTTGATTTGTTGACTTAGAAATGATTCAGTATTAATTTTAATAACTTGGTGAGAAAAGTAAGCCTCAGAAATGAGTATCATCAAAGACTGCATAGTGACAAAGTGAGAAGTAGAATCTAGAACTACTGATATTTGTTGACTCCAGAGCTTTATCTTTTAAACATTTCAATTGAATGAACAGTCTCTAAATGTAACTTAAGCCAGATTTTGATACGAACATAAATGAAAACTCAATGTTCCTAATATTATTTTGTTTTTAGAAGCATCTAGTCTAAGAACATATCAATTTGTAAGATCATGTTGAAATTTGAAAGCATATGCCCTCAATGTATTAGTTGCAAAATCTGAATATATTATATATATAATATTTTAGAGAAATAGTAAGGTAATTTTATTTTAGAGTTTCTATTAATACCATAACAGATTATTCTAGTCATTTGTTCAATCACTTTTGCTTTTGGCATTTTCCATAAAAATAGAATTTTTTTTATCCCAATAAATCCTGTCCTGTGACTTGCTTAATTCCACTTAATATAAAGCTTTTTGGAACGTATTTAACTTTTTTGCTACAATAGGTGATAATGTTGGCAACGTTAAGCATGGATTATTAACTAACACATAGGCTGGTTGAATGGTGATGACTGAAAAACTGCATGCTCTGGATTTACATTGCCCTTTTTTCCCCTTAAAAAACTTCCTTGTGTTGGCAGTTTAGTGTGTCTTGGCTCATCCGTTATTCATTTTAAAGAAATTCAAACTTAGATTCCTGTGATCTACCTGATTAAATGGTTAGGTCCTGGCTAATTTGCCCATTTTTGTTTTGTTTTGTTTTGTTTTTGTTTTGATCCATTGCTTAGAACTAGGTTTATGTGGTTGCCAATTTGCTGGTAGTCTTTCCTAGAAGCATTTGATTGGCATACACTGTTCTATCATCATAAGCCATGTTATCCTCTATTTCACATTATTTCATTAGTGCTTCTGGTGGCTTTTCTAAAGTTTCATTTTTATTAGGTTTTTGAGGTATTAGAAAAAAAAAGTTTTGCGGCATTTAGTACCCTATATTCCATAGTCCTGAGCCTGTTTACATTCTCTTTAAGCCAGGGAGTATGTACTGAGTACAAGTTGCCAAGCAGCTAGAGAAATGGTGTTCTTTCCAGATCTCAGCATGTTGTATTCAGTGTTTAGCACTTATTTACTTGAGATAAATCTTTGGTGATATAATTTATTATTTTATTTTATTTTTGAGATGAAGTGTCGCTCTGTCGCCAGGCTGGAGTGCAGTGGCACGATCTCAGCTCACTGCAACCTCTGCCTTCGGGATTCAAGCGATTCTCCTGCCTTAACCTCCCAATTAGCTGGGACTACAGGTGCCTACCACCATGCCCGGCTAATTTTTGTATTTTTAGCAGAGACGGGGTTTCACCATGTTGGCCAGGATGGTTTCAATTTCTTGACCTCATGATCCACCTGCCCCAGCCTCACCAAGTATTGGGATTACAGGCGTGAGCCACCACGCCCAGCTAGTGATGTAAGTTAAAACTGAGTGTTGTCACCATGGAAAATTAACTCCTTCCAGATTCTCTTTTTTGAGAAAGTCACCGTTGAATATATCATTCAGCCAGGAATATGATATTCCAAATTTATTAAAATTGGTTCTGTGCTTATTTTTCTTTCTTTTTTTTTTTTTTTGAGACAGGGTCTCGCTCGGTTACCCAGGCTGGAGTGCAGTGGCACAATCTTGGCACACTGTAGCCTCCACCTCCTGGGCTCAGATGATGAGTCTTCCACCTCAGCCTCCCAAGTAACTGGGACTGCAGGAGTGCACCACCATGCCTGGCTAATTTTTGTATTTTTTGTAGAGATGGCTGGTCTTGAACTCCAGAGCTCAAGCAATCCACCTGTCTCTACCTCCCCTCCTGCTCGGATTCCAGGCGTGCACCACCAAACCCAGCCTAGTTTTATTTTCTAATGTCACATAGGAATATGGAAATAATTGTTAGTGTCATGGTAGTTTATGAAACCGTCATGACACAAATAGGGTTTTACTAACAAGACGTGGACTTCTGATATTTTCTTTAAATGTATACCCCTTGTAGCAAAAGAGATGAAGTTTTTGGGGAAGCAAAGGGTTGAAAATTATTGCTTCTAACAACAAAAAAGATGTAATATAGATTTTTTTTAGTAAGCATTCCAGTGTCATTCAGTTTTTTACTTGCCTCATTTTCTCTTTCTTTCTTTCTCTCTCTCTTTCTTCCTTCCTTCCTTCCTTCCTTCCTTCCTTCCTTCCTTCCTTCCTTCCTTCCTTCCTTCCTTCCTTCCTTCCTTTCTTCCCTTTCTTCCCTTTCTTCCCTTTCTTTCCTTTCTTTCCTTTCTTTCTTTTCTTTCTTTTTCTTTCTTTCTTTCTTGACAGAATCTCACTCTGTTGCCCAGGCTGGAGTGCAGTGGCATGATCTTGGCTCACTGCAACCTCTGCCTCCTGGGTTCAAGCAATTCTCCTGCCTCAGCCTTCCGAGTAGCTGGGATTTCAGGCATGTGTCACCATGCCTGGCTAATTTGTGTATTTTCACTAGAAATGGGGTTTCACCAAGTTGGCCAGTCTGGTCTTGTACTCTTGACCTCAAGTGATCTGCCGACCTTGGCCTCCCGAGGTGCTGGGATTACAGATGTGAGCCACTGCACCTGGCCATTGCCTCATTTTATCTTTAATGATTATACCTTTTGATTGGCCATCTCTCAGGCTGTAGGTGACCCCTAGTATCTAATGAGATCTATCAGAGTCCTCTCTTCTATGCAGCTTTCTTTGACTATTCCAGTCTTCTTTTTCTAACTTCTCTGAACTCCTATTATCTAGTTTTTAACCACAATTTTTAACCCCTAAATATTGTTTTGCCAATTAGATATTAATTTTGTTATATTAAGGAATACTTCCTCAAATGTGCTCTCCTGCAAGAGGTGCACTCCAGTATGCTCTGGTTAATTGATTAGTATCTCAAATTTAAATCCCTTCACCAGAAACTACATTTTTTTCTTTAATGGAGAAATGAGTTTATGAAGACATTCTTTTCTTCCCTCAAGGTTCAGAGTTTACAACAAAAGACATTCATGACCTTCAGGCATAACAGGTTTGGAGTAAGTGTGGTTGAATGGGTTTCTCACCGAGCAAATTTTTTTTGAGACAAAGCTTCATACTTGTTGCCCAGGCTGAAGTGCAATGGTGCAATCTTGGCTCACTGCAACCTCTTCCTCCCGGGTTCAAGCCTCCCAGATAGCTGGGATTACAGGCACCCGCCACCATGTCCGGCTAATTTTTGTATTTTTAGTAGAGATGGGGTTTCACCATGTTGGCCAGGCTGGTCTTGAACTCCTGACTCAGGTGATCCACCCACCCTGGCCTCCCAAAGTGCTGGGATTACAGGCATGAACCACTGTGCCCGGCCCTGAACAAAGTTTTGAAAATGTTTAGCACAGTGTGAAACAGGACTGAGTTTTTCTTTGGCATTGCTATTTATTACTGTTTTGGAGACCTCATTTGTCATCAGTAGCCTAGCAGAGTGAGAAAGACCACAGGTTCTGAAGTCAGGCTGCCTGGGTTCTGATCTGGGCTCCATCACTTGTCACTTTGTGCCTCGGTGTCTTTGTCTATGAAAAAGGAATGATAATAGTGTTTACCTCCTGATTTGTTGTAAGGATTAGTTGAGTTTATATATGTACTTATATTTATACACACACATACAATGTTCAGAAAAATTTCCGGGACTTGGAAAGTTCTCCATAATTATTGTCTAGTGGTAGTGGTACAGTACAGTCTGTGTGTACCAGACTTTCTGAGAACAGTTTGATCTATCTTTTTTAATGGAGGCATACAACTTGGGATCCGAAGGTCAGGATTTGTATTTGAGTTTTATGACTTGCTAGTTCCGTGTCCTAGGGCAGGTCATGTTTATGCCTCAGTTTCTAGTAGGCCAACCTCGAAAGGCTGTTTTGAGAATCAAAATGAAATAGTATACATAAAAGTGCTTTGTAAACTGTGAAGTCCTAGGTAAATATGAGTTATTGAAGTCATTGGCCTTTCATTAGTAAATTTTAAAAACTGCAAATGCCTGGGATAAAGACCTGTTTATTATTATTTTGTTGTTTCTTTCTTTTCACAGGTATTGATTGTGTATTATTTTGTAAGCACCTGAATCTAGAGTTATGATAAACTAGTTATTTTTTTGAAAATAATAAATATTTAAGTAGCTGCAATTTACTCCCAGAAATATATGATTATTTTCAAATTTTTGGTTTTATAACAAAAATATATAACATGTTTTTGAGAGAAATGTTGTAATATCTGACAATTTTTGTAACATTTTCAGGTTTGAAAACACAATGGCAGGAAACAGCCTTGTTCTACCCATTGTTCTTTGGGGCCGAAAAGCGCCCACACATTGCATCTCAGCTGTACTTTTAACAGATGATGGGGCCACAATCGTAACAGGATGCCACGATGGACAAATATGTCTCTGGGATCTTTCAGTAGAACTGGAAGTGAGTATTTGAAATGCCTATTGTACATTTTAGATATACAAATCTACTTATTAGAAGATAATATAGTCCCCGAATGATACTTTTGGGCCCACAATAGATTTTTCTGAAAAATGTGTTTTGACTAAAACTAGTAGAATACAGATTCATTATTTACACCATTCATCAGAGTTGACTTCTGAGGACTTTTGGCCATTTTTCAATTGTAATATCTACCCTAAGTGACTTACTGTTTGTTACATTTAAGATTTTTCAAATGATTATGACCCATGCTGAAGGAGGTTTTCCAAAGAGGTTTTAGAAAATTTAAAACACTTAAACCTTCTATGGTAAATGCTTTGAAGAGGGCAAAACTTTTTACAAAGTATAGGTTTTGTTGTATTGATTTTTGAAATGACTGTGCCTTTATTGTCATTCCTTGCTACTATGGAGTGCTTAGCATGCTCTGCTTCCAGGGCTCTCAGTGGACACAGCTAGGGAAATAGGAGTTGGGGACACACACACACACGTTCACACTGATACATCTAATTCCAACATAACACCACAGCATTTATCCTACTTTTCTCCTTTCCATATTTGTAACTCCTTTCTCTGACAACTCTTTCCAGGAATTTGTTGTCAAGGGAAAAAGAGAAAATGGAGTGGTAACTGGTATGGAATGTGGGGTCAAGAAAGGTGATTTTTTAAATTAATTTTTTTGGATAATAGCCTTATTGGGATATAATTCACATACTACACAATTAATCTGTTTCAAATGCACGTTTTGATGTTTCTTAGTGTGTTCATAAAGTTGTACAGCCATTACCAAGGTCAATTTTAGAACATTTTCATCACTTCCAAAACAAACCCTGTACCCTTTAAATGTCCCTCCTGGGCCAGGCATGGTGACTCACGCCTGTAATCCCAGCACTTTGGGAGGCTAAGGCGGATAGATTGCTTGAGTCCAGGAGTTTGAGACCAGCCTGGGCAACATGGTGAAACCCCATCTCTACTGAAAATACGAAAAACTAGCCGGGCGTGGTGATGCATACCTGTAGTCTCAGCTACTCCAGAGGCTGAGGTGAGCCCAGACGGTCAAGGCTACTTGCACCACTGCACTCCAGCCTGGGCAATGGGAGTGAGACCCTGTCTCTAAAAAAAAAAATGACTTCTAATACTCATTCTCCCTAGACCACCACTAATCTACTTTCTGTCACTAATGTCGTGTTTATTCTGGACATTTAATATAAATGGAATCATATAACTATAACATGTGTTTTTTTATGACTGGCTTTTATCATGGAGCTTAATGTTTTCAAGGTTCACCCACATCATAGCATGTATCAGTACTTCATTTCTTTTTATGGCCAAATGATTTTTCATGTTATAAGTATACCACACTTGATTTGTTCATTTGTCAGTGGATGAACATTTGGATTATTTCTATTTTTGGCCCTTATGAGTAATGCTTCTATGAGTATTACACATTTGTGTATGAGTGTTTGTGTGGACACATGTTTTCAGTGCACTTAGGTAAACACCCGAGCGTGGAATTGTGGGATCATATGGTAGGTAACTCTATGTTTAACTGGTTATTTAAGGAACTGCCAGCCTGTTTTCCAAAGTAACTGAATCATTTTGCAGTCCCATCAGCAGTGCATGAGGGTTCCAGGTTTTCCACATCCTTGTCAATCAATAGCTGTTCTCTTTTTGATTCTAGCCCTAATTTTGTGTATGAAGTGGTATCTCGTGGTTTTGGTTTGAAATTGCCTGATGGCTAATGAGATGTTGAGCTTCTTTTCATGTTCTCATTGGCCATTTGTATCTCTTCTCTGGCAAACCATCTATTCAGAATCTTTGCCCATTAGAAAAATTTTTAACTTAAAATTTTTTCCTTTGCCCATTTTAAAATTGGGTTATTTGTCTTTTTATTATCGAATCATAAAAATTCTTCATATATTCTAGATAGAAATTCCTTAACAGATGTAAGATTTACAGTTATTTTCTCCCATTTTATCGATTGTTTTTTCACTTTCTTGATTGTGTTCTTTGAAGCACATAATATTTTAAGTTTGATAAAGTTCAGTTTATCTCCTTTTCCTTTGTTTGCCTATGTTTTTGTTGTCGTATCTAAGAAACCATTGCTAAATCTAAGGTCATGAAGATTTATCCCTGTGTTTTTTTCTAAGAATTTTATATACTAGTTTTACCTCTTACATTTAGGTCTTCGATCCATATTAGTTAATTTTTCTGTTAATTAACTAATATACTAATTCTGTTAACTAATTAACTAATTAATTTAGTTAGTTAATTTCTTGACTTCATTCTTTTGCGTGTGGCTATCAAATTATCCTAGCACTATTTGTCAGAACGACTACTTGTTCTCTATTGAATGCTATTGGACTCTTAAGAAAAATCAATTGACCATAAGTGTCATGGGTTTCTATCTGGACTCTCAATTCTATTTTATGGTTCTGTGTGTGTGTTCTTGTCTATATCCTCTAGATGTCTGTACTCACTGTCCTAATTACTGTTGTTTTAGATACCCACTGTCTTAATTACTATTTTATATTAAGTTTTGAAATCCAGATATGTGAGTCCTCCAGTATTGCTCTTCTTTTTCAAGATTGTTTCGGTGGCATCCCTTGAATTTCCATATGAATTTTAGAATCAGCTTGTCAATTTCTACAAACAAGTCAGTTGGGGCTTTAATAGGGAATATGTTGACTCAGCAGATCAGTTTGGAGAGTATTGCTATTTTAACAATATCCAGTTTTGCTGACCTGCGAACATTGAATACATTTCATTTATTTAGATCTTTAGTTTTTTTACAGCGATATTTTGTAGTTTTCAGAATATAAGGTTTGTATTACTTTTATTAAATTTATTTCAAATAATTTTATTTTTTGAATCTATTAGATATAGAATTGTTCAATTTATTTTCTTTTCAGATTTTTCATTGCTGGTGTATAGAAATACATTTGAGTTTGTTTGTTCATCTTGTATCTTATAACCTTATTGGACTTATTACTTCTAATAGTTTTTAGTGGATCCTTTAGGAATTTCTGCATACAAGATAATGTCATTCTTGAATAGAGATAGTTCTAGTTTTTGCTTTCCAATAGGGATGCCTTTTATTTCATTTTTTTGCCTAACATTCCTGGATGACACCTCCATAACAATGTTGAATAGAAGTGGCAAGAGTGGACATCCTTGTTTCGTTCCTAATCTTAGCAGAGGAAGAACATCTAGTCTTTCACTTTTATTTTTATTATTTTTATTTTTTTGT
Organism: Macaca nemestrina; assembly: GCF_043159975.1. Classification (NCBI taxonomy): domain Eukaryota; kingdom Metazoa; phylum Chordata; class Mammalia; order Primates; family Cercopithecidae; genus Macaca; species Macaca nemestrina. The sequence continues at coordinate 23,869,293 of NC_092143.1, read as the reverse complement.
TGAGATAAGGTCTCACTCTGTTGCCCAGGCTGGGGTGCAATGATAGCTTACTGCAGCCTTGATCTCCCAGGTTCAAGTGATCCTCCTGCCTCAGCCTCTTGAGTAGCTGGGTCTACAGGTGCACACCACTACACCCAGCTATTATTGTATTGGGACTTCTCTCTCTTGTTAGCTCTAATAATGTTTGCTTTATATATCTGGGTGCTCTGGTGCTGGGTGCATATATATTTAAAATTGTTATACCCTCTTGCTGAATTGACTCCTTTGTCATTATATAGTGACCTTCTTTGTCTCTTCTTATAGTTTTTGTCTTGAAGTCCTATTTTGTCTGATATAAGTGTATCTATTCCTGCTTTTCTTAGGTTTCCATTGGCATGGAATATCTTTTTTCATTTTATTTTCAGTCTGTGTGTGTTTTTACAGGTGAAGTGTGTTTCTTGTAGGCAAGAGATCATTGGGTCTGGTTTTTTCATCCATTCAGCCACTCTGACTTTTGATCGGAGAGGTTAGTCCGTTTACATTCAGTGTTATTATTGGTAAGTCCTTGTTGTTTTTGCTAAGTAAGGACTTATTTCTGCTATTTTGTTTTTTGCTTTCTTGTTTTTGTTCTTTATTTCCTTCAGGTCTTCCTTTTCAGTGATGGTGACTTACTCTGGTGATACGATTTATTTTCTTGCTTTTTATTTTTTATGTATCCATTGTATGTTTTTTGATTTGAGATTACCATGAGGCTTGCAGATACTATCTTATAACCCATTATTTTAAGCTGATAATAACTTAACACTATTTGCATAAACACAAACAAACAAGGACAACTAATAAAGACTCTACACCTTAACTTCCTCCCCTTGCTTTTTAACTTTTTTTTTTTGGGGGGGAGACAGGGTCCCACTCTCACCCAAGCTGGAGTGTAGTGGCATGACCTTGGCTCACTGCAACCTTGTCTTCCTGGGCTCAAGCAGTCCTGCCACCTCAGCCTCCCGAGTATCTGGGACTACAGGTCCATGTCACTATGTCCCGCTAAGTGCTGGAATTACCGGCATGAGCCAGGGGCCTGGCAGCTTTTTTTTTTTTTTTTTTTTTTTTTTTTTGAGGCGGAGTCTCGCTCTGTCGCCCAGGCTGGAGTGCAGTGGCGCGATCTCGGCTCACTGCAAGCTCCGCCTCCCGGGTTCGCGCCATTCTCCTGCCTCAGCCTCCCGAGTAGCTGGGACTACAGGCGCCGCCACCACGCCCGGCTAATTTTTTTGTATTTTTTTTTTTAGTGGAGACGGGGTTTCATTGTGTTAGCCAGGATGGTCTCGATCTCCTGACCTCGTGATCCGCCCGCCTCGGCCTCCCAAAGTGCTGGGATTACAGGCTTGAGCCACCGCACATGGCCCTGGCAGCTTTTTAACTTTTTATTGTTACTACTTATATCTTATTGTACTGTCTTGTGTCTTGAAACATTGTGGTTATTTTTTATTGTTTCATTTACTCTTTCTACTTAAGAGTAGTTTACACAACATAGTTACAGTGTTGCAATATTCTGTGTTTTTTCTGTGTACTTACTATTACTGGTGAGTTTGTATCTTCAGATGCTCACTGACATCCTTTTCTTTCTGACTGAAGTACTCCCTTTAGCATTTCTTGTAGGATAGGTCTAGGATTGATGAAATCCCTCAGCTTTTGTTTGTCTAGAAAGTCTTTATTTCTCTTTCATGCTTGAGGGATGTTTTTGCTGGATTTACTATTCTTTCCTTTGGTACTTTAAATATGTCATGCCACTCTCCCCTGGCCTGTAACATTTCCACTGAAAAGTCTGGTTCCAGACGTGTTGGAGCTCCATTGTTTGTTTGTTTTAAGACAGAGTCTTTCTCTGTTGCCCAGGCTGAAGTGCAGTGGTGTGATCTCAACTTACTGCAACCTCTGCCTCCTGGGTTCCAGCAATTCCTGTGCCTCAACCTCCCAAGTAGCTGGCACTACAGATATGTGCCACCACACCTGGCTAATTTTTGTATTTTTAGTAGAGATGGGGTTTTGCCATTTTGCCCAGGCTGGTCTCAAACTCCTGGCCTCAAGTGATTCATCTACCTTGGGCCTCGCAGGGTGCTGGGATTTTAGGCATGAGCCACTGTGCCTGGCCCAGTGTATGTTGTGTTTCTTCTCTTGTTGCTTTAAGGATTCTTTCTTTATCCTTGACCTCTGGGAGTTTGATTATTAAATACTGTGAAGTAGTCATCTTTGGGTTAAATTTGCTTGGTGTTCTATAAGTACTTGGATATTTATATCTTTCTCTAGATTTGGGAATTTCTCTAGATTTGGGAATTTGGGAATTCTTTGTTTTTATTCCTTTGTGTAAACTTTCTACCCCTATCTCCTTCTCTTCCTCCTCTTTATGACCAGTAACTCATAGATTTGCCCTTTTAAAGCTATTTTTCTAGATCCTGTAGGCATGCTTCATTCCTTTTTAGTCTTTTTTCTTTTGTTTCCTTTGTGTGTTTTCAAATAGGCCATCTTCAAGCTCACTATTTCTTTTCTCTACTTGATCAATTCTGCTATTAGAAGACTCTGATATGGCTGGACGTAGTGGCTCACTCCCATAATTCCAGCACTTTGGGAGGCCGAGACAGGTGGATCACAAGGTCAGGAGATTGAGACCATCCTGGCTAACATGGTGAAACCCCGTCTCTACTAAAAATACAAATGGCATGGTAGCGTGCGCCTGTAGTCCCAGCTGCTTGGGAGGCTGAGGCAGGAGAATAGCGTGAACCCAGGAGGCGGAGCTTGCAGTGAGCCGAGATAGCACCACCGCACTCCAGCCTGGGTGACAGAGCGAGACTCCGTCTCAAAAAAAAAAGACTCTGATATATTCTTCAGTATGCCAATTGCATTTTCAACTTCAGAATTTCTGCCAGATTCTTTTTTATTATTTCAATCTCTTTCTTAAATTTATCTGATAGAACTCTGAATTCTTTCTCTATGTTATCTTGAATTTCTTTTGAGTTTTCTCAAAACAGAATTCAAACCCTATTTTGAATTATCTGTCTGAATGGTCACATATTTGTTTCTCCAGGATTGGTCCCTGTCACCTTATTTCATTCATTTGGTGAAGTCATGTTTTCCTGGATTGTCTTAATATTTGTTGATGTTTGTCTTGTCTGGCCATGGAAGAATTAAGTATTTATTGTATTCTTCACTGTCTGGACTTGTTTGTACCTGTCCTTCTTGGGAATGCTTTCCAGATATTCGAAAGGACTTGGGTGTTGTGTTCTAAGCTGTATCTGCTTTCAGGGAGCCCCAAGCCCAGTAACACTTGGTTTTTTTTTTTTTTGAGATGGAGTCTCACTCTGTCGCCCAGGCTGGAGTGCAGTGGAGCGATGTTGGCTCACTGCAACCTCTGCCTCCCGGGTTCAAGTGATCCTTCTGCCTCAGCCTTCTGAGTAGCTGGGAATACAGGTGTCCACCACCATGCCTGGCTAATTTTTGTATTTTTGGTAGAGATGAGGTTTCACCATGTTGGTCACGCTGGTCTTGAACTCCTGAGACCTCATGATCTGCCCACCTCAGCCTCCTAAAGTGCTGGGATCACAGACGTGAGCCACTGCGCCCGGCAGCACTGTGGTTCTTGCAGACTCGTACAGATACCGCCTTGATGGTCTTGGACAAGATTCGGGACAATTCTCTGGCTTACCAGGCAGAGGCTGTTCTCTTTTCATCCTTTCCCCCAAACAAATGGAGTCTCTCTCTCTGTTTTGAACCACTTGGACCAGGGGGTGGAATGACACAAGCAACCCTGTGGCCACCTTCACTAGTATTGTTCTGGGTCAGCCCTGAAGCCAGCATAGCACTAGGTTTTGCTTAAGGCCTGTTGTAACCACTCCCGACTACTGCCTTTATTTGTTTAAGGCCCTGGGTCTCTACGGTCAGCCAGTAGCGAAGCCAGCCAGGCCTGTGTCCTTCCTTTCAGGGCTAGAAGTTCTCGCAGGTAGCTCCAGCAGTGCTGTGCAAGAGCCACGGGCTAGAATAAAAAACCTTAGCAGTCTACCTATTCTTCTATTGCACTGTGGCTAAGCTGGCACTCAAATAAAAGATTAATTTTTAAGTTCGGTACTTAAACTAGCATATTTTTGCATTTCTAGATTAATCCTCGAGCACTTTTGTTTGGTCATACAGCGTCAATCACTTGTTTGTCGAAAGCTTGTGCTTCCAGTGACAAACAGTATATTGTGAGTGCATCTGAAAGTGGGTAAGTATTTTCTCATTTGCCTGGTTTTCTCGTGAGTCTTTATAACTAGCGCTATAATAACTAATTATAAAAAAAAACTAGTATTTTTTTTTTCTTTTAGAATATCTCCTAAATAAATGCTTTTTATTGTCTAAAGGTAGATATTGAAAATCTGATTTTAGGGATGTAAATTTTACCTGTGTTAATGATTTTATAATATTTGATGGTAATTTATGATTACGTCCTTCGGTTTGCTTTTCAGGAACTCAGAATACTATAAAAGTTAAAGCGCGATCATTCATCTCCATGTTGTTTTTACTGAGTTGCCAGACAACTTTGAGATTTCCTTTTAAAAACCTAAATGATGCTAGACTAGCATAAATTTTGAAGATGATGCCATGAAAAAGTTCATGAAATTATATGGATATGTATTAATACACTAACATAACTATTTGTGTTCCGAAGTCTCAGAATGCAGCTCGCCTTCGAGAGGCAGGTTATTGCACAGTAATTGTAGGGCCCAATGTTATTAAATGTTTAAAAAGATTTTAAAAAAGTTTTAAAAACATTTTTTGGTGCTTAGAAAATTATATATATTTACACAATATGCTATTGAAGAAAGTTGGGGAACTTGAAGAGAATTATATAAGAAATTGGTGCTATGTGTGGTGGCTCACTCCTGTAATCCTAACACTTTGGGAGGCTGAGATGGGCGGATCACTTGAGCACAGAAGTTTGAGACCAGCCTGAGCAACATGTCAAAACCCTGTCTCTACAAGAAATACAAGAGCTATCCGGGCACGATGGTGTGCACCTGTAGTCTGAGCTACTCAGGAGGCTGAGGTGATAGGATCACCTGAACCCAGGAGATTGAGGCTATAATGAGCTGTGATTGTGCCACTGCACTCCAGCCTGGGTGACACAGTGAGACCCTGTCTCAAAAAAGCAAAACAAAACAGAAGTTGTTCTCCCCACTGAAGAGAACCTTGTATAATTCATTGGAACAAAAAGAAGCAGCATAAGCTAAAAATATAATAGCTGTTGGTGAATTAAAGGATAATTCCCATTAGAATGTATATTCTAAATTGAATGGTCTTTGACAAATTGTCTTCTATAATACCATGTGAGATATAGAAAGTGGTATCTTAAAGAAAACCCTAATAATATCAGGATCATTGCATTTTATTAGTTTTTTTCTGTTAAATGTATTTCTTCAATGGACAAGGCATGTTGACATTTCTCATTTTCAATGTGATATCTGTCAATCTTATATCTAGTTTTTTTTGTATGCATTCAGTAAAATTACAATAAATACAGCATGAAAACTGGAAGCTTGTATTTTAGTTGTAAAAGTTTGGAATTCACTTGACTTTAACTTTTGTTTTTTGCAGTTTGAAATTCTCTAGCTACCTGGATGACAAATATAAAATCTCAGTAGTTTAAATTAGAATTTTATTTCTTGTTTTTGTCCCTTGTCCCTCATGTGTCACTTGAGGCCTCTACTCTGCTTCACTGTTATCCTTACTTTGAGGTTCAGAGTGAGGGAGCAACCTCTGTGTGAAGCAGCCAGTCTCTGGAACAGAGCTCTGGAAAGCCTTGCATTGGTTCTGGCCAGAACTACTTACAAGACTTCACTAACCACAGGGGAACCAGGAAATGCAGTCTTACTATGGGCCTAGAAAGGATGTGGAATGTGGTGGGGGGTGGGCAGTTTGGAAGGGGTGTTAGGAGGGTGGGAGGGAGGACTGGCAATTTTGATGAACAACAGTAGTGACTGTATGCTACTTTTTCTGATATATATTAGTTTTAATGGAAGATTAATTTTAAATCACTGTGACAAAGTTGAATGGTGCTTTAAAAAGTCACATTCAAAGCTGACCATTATTTTGTGTTATAGAGAGATGTGCCTCTGGGATGTAAGTGATGGCAGATGTATTGAATTTACAAAATTAGCTTGCACACATACTGGCATACAGGTTAGTATCTATTTCTGTGACTCTAAGCACAAACTATTATAAGTGTATAATTTAAAATATTTTTAAAACATTGAGCCTATATTTTTAGATGAAAAATGGTGGGTAGTAGTAATAGGACGAGTAAACTAGAATTGAAGTGGTAAAAGTATTCCTCATAGGATGGTACCGTTGGGAAGGGTAAGAAAGGAGAGGAGACTAATGGGGAAAGATAAAGGGCAAGCAAATTGCTGCTGTTTCTGCTGTTCTGGGCTACCTTGGTTACCCAAGTGAGAGCCCCTTCACTAATTGGGAAAATGCTCTTGGTCTTAAATAATGGAATTCTTCCTGGCAAAAGCCTTTGTGATTCCACTTGTGATTGACACAAATTGACCTACTTTTTGGACCGTATCTTTTTTATTGCGCATGCAGTTGGTCCTTGAACATGTATTTTGAAAACTTTCCAACTCTTCAGAAGACATGACCGTTTCATACGCCTGTCTTAATATGTATGGTGTTACACAGGAATTTGTAATTTCTGATTTACATTCCTGGTATTTGTTTTTACTTTTTCATAGCTGTCTAATTCTCTGTACTTCAGTTTACTAATTGTTTACTGTGTTGAGTGTTGGGAAAATTATGAATTATATTAAAAATATGATCAATTATGGTTTCAATGGGAAAGGAAGAGAAGGTAACTCACATTTATTGAGCAGATACGGTGTAGGCATTTCTTGTATTGTGTTTGATTTAGTCCTCCTGACACACTTACATATTAAATAGGAGTATGTCATTTTACATATAAGGAAGCTGAGGCCCTGATTATGTTTGAACATCAATCATGCTTCTAAATTGTATTTGCATAACTAGTAATTATAAGCCTATATGTCCCTATTTCTACTAATTTAAAATTCATGTTATTTTTGTGACCCACCTGAGTTTCCCTTTTGATGTGATTTGTAAAGCTGATTTTATTCAGGTGTTTTATTAATTTATTCAACAGTTCTGTTTTAGATGCTAGAGGGGGATAAAAACAATTATCATGAATTCTGTTTCAAAATAGTTCAAAAGGGAGGATAAGATGTTAGGAAAATAATTTTTGTTAGCTATTTAAAAATATTAGTATAACTTAATATATATGTGTGCACATACACCCATATAATATATACCATTTGGTAAATATCTAAAATTCTTACTGAAGAAGTTGAGCTTTAGGAGAATATTGTAGTAACCTTGATGAATGCATATTAATCAAGTATATAAATTAAAGGAGAACACTCAGAAATCTTTTTCCTTTTGGCATGAATGTAGTTCTACCAGTTCTCTGTTGGGAATCAGCGAGAAGGAAGGCTTTTATGCCACGGACATTACCCTGAAATCCTTGTTGTGGATGCTACCAGCCTTGAAGTATTATACTCCTTAGTATCAAAGATATCACCAGACTGGATTAGCTCCATGAGTATTATTCGATCCCACCGAACACAAGGTCAGTGTATTATGCCTCTTAGGAGCTTTAGCACCATGACTTAATGTTTAGTTTGCTATAACATTCTACAATTTATTGTAAATTAATACTTTGAGATATATTCTTCTATTTAATAAATAACTACACCAATAATTTATGGTCTGTTTCCTCCTTCATAAAGAAATCTTTGAATGAAGGCTTAATTGTTGGCTTATCTCCATTCCATGATGTATAGATCACCAGCTTTTGCGTGATTATCTGAAGTGGAGGAAGAATATCTTAACCTTTGGGGGTATAGTTTTACCTTTGAGAGGAACTGTAGTTTTACCTGTATATTTCTGGAGTCTGGTTCTGTCACTTGCTTACGAGGCATAGGAGATGTTTCCATTTCAAATGGAGATAGTGAAAAAGGAGAGATTATACACAGTTAAATTTAATGAAAGTCCCTGGAAGGGGCTGATATGTACTTGATGCTCAATAAATATTGCTATCTTTTCTTCATTTTTGTTGAAACCTCTCAATAACAACCATGAAAGCAAAAGTAAAGTTGTCAGGAAAAGAGCAGTAGTTAATGCGGAACATTGAATGTCTACTTTTGTAAGCCTTTTAAGGAGCATTCTTTTACTTTCAAATGGCTTCAATAGTTATGTGCTTCCTGTAGAGGCTGGTCAATAACCACCACTACTACCACCAGTATCACCAGCACCATCACCATGAGGACTTTTATTTACTGTGTGTTTACAGTACCAAGCAGAATGCTAAGCATTTACATATGATCAATTCTCACAATAGTGGGATAGGTACTGTTAATATTCATCGTATAGATGGGGAGAATCATGAGGGTTAGGGTGATGTCGTCTTTGCTAAAGGACCCTGGAGTAGTTACTTTAACCACTGTGTTACACTGTGTCCCGTTAGTGAATTGCCTTCAACTTTATAGGAGCTTTCCATTTGTAACCTCTTAGGGTTGGAAAATCAGCACATAGCTTTTTATTCAGTAGTCATTCAGCAAATATTTATTGAATGCCTACGATCTTCCAGGTGCAAGGGATTGAAATATTAATACTTATGGGAGTCAAATTCTAGTAAAGGAAAATGATATATAAACAAATAACAGTTTAGAGTGCAAAGTGTACAAGATGGAAAAATAGTATGGAGAGGATGGCTGATGGTGAGGCTGACTGAGGGCAGTAGACGGCTGTCCAGATCAGATGAAGTCTGATCTAGGATTTGGAAGATGAGGAAGAGTTTAGCAGACATACGATCAGGATGTTTCTGGCAGAGGAGATAGTCTGTAGGTACAAAAGCATTAAAATTATGATAGGTGTATGTGTGAAACTATAGATTATCTTTTTCTGGGGCAAGAAGCATGAGGGAAGGGAGTGGCAGGATATGAGGCTGGCAGAGGTAGCAGGAGACAGGTCTTGAAATCCCTGTGTGTCAGCTAGGGAATTCACCTTGTGGATCATGGGTTGGCAAACTTGTACTATAAAGGGCCAGATATGAAATATTTTAGGCTCTGCAGGCCGTATGGTCCATGTTTCAACGACTCAACTCTGCTAGTGTAGCACAAAAGCAGCCACAGACAATACATTAGTGAATGAACCTGGCTGTGTTCCGATAAAATTTTATTTACCAAAACAGCCAGTGGGCTGGAGTTGACTCATGAGCTGTAGCTTTCAGGCTCTCACTGTAGGTGATAGGCAGTCTCTGAAGGGACTTATGCTTTAAACTTCAAAGATGGGAGCAAATTAGGAGATTAGTAGCCCAGCTGAGAGTGGCGCAGGCCTGCACTGAAGCGGACTGTGGGAAGAGTGGATGCACTGGCTTCATTTCCTGCTGCTGCTCTTCAGAGTGTTGGTTCTGAAGTTTGTTAATAGGTATTAGTCGAAAAGATGGGATCTCTGGTCAAATATATTTGGGAGATGTTTGGTAAAATAGAATTGGGCAGGCTTCTTTAATGTGAACCTTCTCAGAGAGGTTTTTTATGCATATTAGATAATTACTGCTTTATTCCTAAGCATAACAGTGAGAATGAGATTCACGTTAATTTTCCAGGCAAAAGGGAACTAATCATTCCTATATTTGTCTCTAGTATTAGTTACAATGAATCCTTTATTTAAAAAAGATCTATGTTTGTGACCAAGCAGTTTGCATATTTAAAATTTTTATACTCCTTCTGGATATGTATACACTGTAGTCTGAACAGAATAGAATGTAACGTCAATGAATTCATTCCAATGCCTTACAGTGCCTAGAGAACTATGTGATACTGATAAGGTTTTTAGTTAAAGATAACAATTTTTTAAATAACAGTAATAACTCAACTTTATTGAGAATTTAGTATGTGCTGAATGTTTTCCCTTGGCGTGTCCTAATTTTTATAACAATCCATTGGAATAGGTACTGTTGTTATTCATTTATATTTGATTCTAGATAAGAAAATTGAATTTAAGATAGTTTGTTATCTAAAGTTCACTGGTTAATTAGTGAAGAAAAATGTGATTTTGCTTTTAACATTCCTCTCCCTCACTCTGGAGCCCACATTGACTGCTTTCCAATGCTCATCCTCTCAAAATTCCTGTACGTGACCCTGGTGCTGTCACTGGTCCCTTACTCGAAGCTTAGGAACTTAGATTTTTATCATATTTTTCTCTGGATCACACTCTGTGGAGGATGTAATGTGCAATGAAATATCTGGAAGGTGGCAAGGGATGTGGAAAAGGGGGAGAAATTAGTGCCTTGAAGAAATAAAGTGCCTGAGCTCATCCGTGATAAAGCATTAAAAGTTGTGAATTTCAAAGTGTAAAAGTTCATTGTTAATATAGTGATCAAGAACATTTGAAATTATTAAAAACTTCTTGATTAGAAATAAAAAATTCAATTAGCTAGAAATAATTTCCTTGAATTTTAAGTTGTTGGCCATCTTTATTAACTGGTGTTTCAAAACCTGGTTTCTGTTTCATGAAATAGAGAATTGTGTTTTTCTGCTAATTGTAAAACATGCTATTGTTTAATTTCATTCAAGCAAAACATCTTAATATGTAGAAAGAAAGCGTGTTATGTTCGTAACCTGGGCTGCCTTTTTGTCCCTTCTCATCTTAGAGGACACGGTGGTAGCACTCTCAGTGACTGGCATCCTGAAGGTCTGGATCGTTACCTCGGAAATAAGTGACATGCAGGTGAGAAAAAGGAAACTGGGGTGATTTCTCTGTTTTTATTCTCTGTAGTTCAAAATTTTAGTAATGGTATGCTCCTTCCATTTTTTTTAAGGGGGAAGGAAAAAGCTATTATTTTTTGATAATTTTCTTATAGGCAGAGTATGAAAGATTCCCTAGTATGCCATGGGAGTGAATTTTTTATTCACTTTTAATGGTAACATCTGCTCTATCATGGATATAAAATAGAGAAACATATTGCACAGGATAAGATGAGGTGAAACATAAAAGAGGTGGGCTTCTCCTCAACTGCTTCTATTTAAATTGACTCGAAGGGAAAAAAAAATAAAGCAAATCACCACAAGAAATATACAAAGCCATTTTTATCATCTATTTCAGTTCTTTGGGCTTGAATTCGTTGTTCTTTTTTTATCAATGAGAAAGATCAAGTCTGACAATTTTGATGCTACTCTCTTCAGCTAGGGAATTTTTAGGCATGGAATTCAGGAGAAGATAGAGGAATTGATTAGATTTTTTTAAAAGCACATATAGCTGCAAAAATTAGGATTAAGGAAGACTTTATCATCTGTCATTACTAGAGCGATGATACTCTGAGTCTCATCAGAATTGAAATCTCAGGGGATTTTGTAGCAACAGTATTTGTGCCTAGCTCCTTTTAAGGTGGATCTTTGCTGCTTTTTACTGCCTTGGCGCTTACTTGAGGGGCCAAAATGATGAACATATGAAGCGATGCCTTTATTTCATTTTGTTGCCTTTATCGTTGAGTGATAATTTTAATTGACAATCAAGCTATTCCTAAAGTTTTACAAATCTTTCTCTTTTCAGGATACTGAGCCAATATTTGAGGAGGAATCCAAACCAATTTATTGTCAGAATTGCCAAAGCATCTCTTTTTGTGCATTTACACAAAGGTCACTTTTGGTTGTGTGTTCCAAATATTGGAGGGTAAGATAATTATATAAATAAGAAGCTGTATTTTTATCCTTCAAGATATTGGTTTATCAGATTTCCAAGATTTCCAAAGAACCCTAAAGAAGTACTTGGTGCAAGCCTATTTTAGCCATTTTAGAATTCATGTCTGCTTTTGATATCACATTTTGAGAAGTTGGGACTTGGCTATATGTAGTTGTCTTTTTTTGTTTGTGTTTATGGAATGATTCAGTTAGAGACTGTATTTCATTGGTCTTTATTTCTCCTTTTTGCTACTGTTTTAGTCACTATCTTATCAGTACAGCATAAGCAGTGGTAGGGAGTTTTCTACAGGTTGGACGTTTCTTTGTAGGGTGTTATTAAAGCTAATAGTCAATATTTTCCCTGGCTTCTTGTAGTTGGAAAGTCTTCTCGTATCACTTCAGAGCTAATGATGGAAGAGGTATATTACTTCCACATTGCCAGACTTTAATATTTCCATAATAGAAAAATAGCATGTTTTGGACACTTGCTCTGTGACTAGCACTTTTTTCAAAGCTTGCCATGTATTATTTCTTTTAGTCCTTACAACTCTCTGAGCTTAGGTGGATTAGCTATTTAATTCTGAATAACAAATCATTCCAAAAGTTATTAGTTTAAAACAACAAACATGTTTTATCACCCAGGTTCTTGTTTTTGTTTTTTGTTTTTTTAAAGAGATGTGGTCTCATTCTGTAGCCCAGTCTGGAATGCAATGGCACAATCATAGCTCGTTACAGCCTTGAACTCCTGGCCTCAAAGGATCCTCCCACCTCAGCCTCCTGAGTAGCTAGGACTAAAGGCACACATTACCAAGCCTGGCTAATTTTAGAATTTATTTGTAGAGATGGGCTCTCACCCTATTGTCCAGGCTGGTCTTGAACTCCTGGGCTCAGGCAATCCTCCTGCCTGAGCTCCACAAACTGCTGGGATTATAGGCATGAGCCACCATGCCTGGCTACATTTTGTTCTTTAAAAACAGTCACAAAATGCAGCCTACACTCAGGGAAGAGGATTACCCATGGGTGTGAATACCAGGGTTTGGGATCACTGGGGCTCTGTTAGAGGCTGCTTACCACAGGAGGACTTGTTACTTTCCCCATTTTGCAGATGAGGCAACTGAGACAGTGAGGGGACGAATAACTTGACAAAGATTATATAAACGGTAGCGGAGTTGCTGAGTTATAATCAGATATCTGACTGCAGCAGCCGCTCTCATTACTACTATGCTATACTGTCTCACAATTCGAACCTGGAATGGGCTGGTTTCCTGAGCTTTGAACACAAGGGGATGGGCCATATAGTGAAAGGAATGACTAGGGAAGCAGCATCTTAACCTTATCGTTGTCACTTACTATATTAGAATAAAATTAGGAAAAGCTAGCCGCTGCTTGCTTAGAGTAGGTTTTACGGGTTTCTTCCTTTGTCTTAAAATTTAAAACACATGCAAATAGTAATAAAAAAAACAGGCTGGGCATGGTGGCTCACGCCTGTAATCCCAGCACTTCGGGAGGCCTGAGGCAGGCAGATCACGAGGTCAGGAGTTTGAGACCAGCCTGGCCAACATGGTGAAACCCTATCTCTACTAAAAATACAAAAAACAATTAACAATGCATGGTGATGCGCACCTGTAATCTCAGCTACTCGGGAGGCTGAGGCAGGAGAATTGCTTGAGCCTAGGAGGCGGAGGTTGCAGTGAGCCGGGATTGTGGCACTGCACTCCAGTCTAGGTGACAGAGCAAGACTCTGTCTTGGGGGGAGAAAAAAAGGGCAAGAGGACATAGTGAAAAATGTGTTTCTTCCCCCGCTGGAACTTCCCTTTCCCTTCCAGATAGAGTATCTGGTACCAGTTTCATTTGTGTCCATTATAAACATTTTATAATTACGTGAGAACAGCTTTTTCTTTCTTAAAATGCATACATAAGAGTAAAAAGACAACTCACGTCGTCAGAGAAGATAATTGCAATATACATAAATGATGAAGAATTGTCTAGTATTTATAAAAAAGCAACTCCTGCAGATTGAGAAGAAAACTACAGAAAACTCAGCAGGAAATTGTACAAAAATATTTTACAAAAGATGAAAGCCAGATGGCCAGTAAATGTATGGAAAGTTGCTTAACTTCACTAATCATTATAGTAAGACAATACTGAGATAGTACTACAACCCACCAAAATGGCTTTTTAAGATACTTATTATCATGAAGAAATTTACAATTGGGCTTACCATAAGCTGAGATTAAAATAAAATCTTTCATTTTCCCCTAATTTTTATATGGTTTAATTTTTAATTTTTTTTTTTTTTTTGTCTGTTTGTTTTGAGAGGTCTTGCTACTGCCCAGGCTGGAGTGTAATGGTGCAATCTCCGCTCACTGTAACCTCTGCCTCCCAGGTTCAAGGGATTCTCCTGCCTCAGCCTCCCAAATAGCTGGGATCACAGGCATGCGCCCCCACGCCTGACCAATTTTTGTATTTCTAGTAGAGAGGGGTTTCACCATGTTGGCCAGGCTGGTCTTGAACTCCTGGCATCAAGTGATCAGCTTGCCTTGGCCTCCCAAAGTGCTGGGATTATAGGCATGAGCCACCGCGCCAGCCCTATATGGTTTTGTCTTACATACTTTTGAATCTTTAATCTGGAATTTATTTTGTATAAATTGTGAGATGTAGATCCAGTTTTATTTTTATTCCAGATGGACTGCCCCCCAGTTCCTGATGCCATTTGTTGAATAATTCATTCGTCTGTTGTCCCTTGATAATGTACTATATTCCTACGTTATCGGAATCTGTTTTCAGTCTTCTGGATTTGTCTGCCCATTCATGAATTAATACTGTATTGTTTAAACTTTTATAGTTTTATGATTTGCTTTAACAGATAATAGGGCTGGAGGACTGGTTTCCCTTCATTATTCTTGGAGTTTTCTTGGCTATAATTGTGGTGCTATGTTACACGCTGATAAATATTGTAAGAAATCATGGTAAATGCAGCTAAGATGTGTTCTAACTTCAAGGCTCCACACAAGCAACTTCATTGTTTTCTTTAAAGAAAAGTAAAATAAAACCTCTGAGCTATTGAGGAATGAGGAATTACTCATTCCTTCTGAGAACATTTTCTAACAACATTTAATGTACTTTTTTTAAATATTGAAAGTGATAGAAAGAATAATTCTGCTAGAAATTGTAAGAGCAGAGCTTTTAGTTCCAATGCTATCACTTACTGGTCACATGACTTTGAGCAATTGATCAAATCCTTATTTGTGTCCATTTCTTATCTGTAAACTGGAATAGTAACACCTGCAATGATTCTCAGGGCATTTGAGATAATAATTGTAAAGGTACTTTGTAAACTTTGCAGTGAGTGCCTTGCAAATGTAAAGCCCTATAAGGTTAGAAACCTTTATTGCAGGTGAAATTATAGGGATTTGAATTTTATATGTGAAAATTATTACACAGTAAAATTGAGCCTGTTAACTATAGTATTTTAGAACGTTGATGAAATAATGTAAAACAAAGTAATTCCCTTATAATACTGAGTTATTCTCATGCCAGAGTTTATTGTTAGAAATGTTGTTACTGGGCCAGGCAAGGTGGCTCACGCCTATAATCCCAGCACTTTGGGAGGCCAAGGTGGGACGATCACTTGAGCCCAGGAGTTTGAGACCAGCCTGGGCAACATGGTGAGACCCTGTCTCTACAAAAAATAAAAAATAAAAAAGTTAGCAAGGCATGGTGACATGCTCTTGTAGTTCCAGTTATTCGAGAGGCTGAGGTGGGAGAATCACTTGAACCCAGGAGTTTGAGGTTGCAGTGAGCTCTCATTGTGGCACTGCACTTCGGCCTGGGTGGCAGAGCAAGACCTTGTCTCAAAAAAAAAAAAAAAAAAAAAAAAAAGAAAAGAAAAAGAAAAAAAGAGAAATGCTGTTCCTAGACATAGAAATAAAATGGGACTCAAGCCTGCATGTTTGAGGTTGATTCCCTATTATTTGCAATTTTTTAATGGAATACTTTCTCTAGATAGAAAGTCTGAGGATAACTGTTCTTGTAGGGAGAGCGCCATTGTTCCACTTGTCACAGTTTGTTCCCTGTCCACAGGGAGCTTACCCATAACTAGGGGCCTAGTTGTGTTTTCCCTATTGAAGGTGACCTTTCCCAGGGCTTAATGACAAACTGTCTTTATCTGATGCAGCAAACTGAGTTTTCTAAATGTATTTCCAGGCTTTTTTTTTTTTTTTTAAACTTGAAATGTCACTGGATCTTACTTATTATAATATCATGGAGTAGATTGTAAATTTCTTTCTTCCTTGCAGGTGTTCGATGCTGGAGACTATTCCTTGTTGTGTTCAGGTCCTAGTGAAAATGGACAGACATGGACTGGAGGGGACTTTGTCTCAGCAGATAAAGTCATCATTTGGACAGAAAATGGGCAAAGTTATATTTACAAACTACCTGCCAGGTATGAGTAAGTAATAAATTAGGACTCATCAAAAGTAAAAGATTCAGAATTTAGGGTACAACCTGAACTTAAGAAAATGTAATAGTATAAATATTTAACTTTGATAAAACACTTCAGAACTTCTTAAGTTCTATTTTTAATTCCAATTTAACTTCTAAGCGCAAAAATTAGTTGGATTTTTATTTGAAGGACAATTTTTTTTTTTTTTTTTTTGAGACAGAGTCTCTCTCTGTCGCCCAGGCTGGAGTACAGTGGCCGGATCTCAGCTCACTGCAAGCTCCACCTCCTGGGTTTACGCCATTCTCCTGCCTCAGCCTCCCGAGTAACTGGGACTACAGGTGCCCACCACCTCGCCTGGCTAGTTTTTTGTATTTTTTAGTAGAGAGGGGGTTTCACCGTGTTAGCCAGGATGGTCTCGATCTCCTGAGCTCGTGATCCACCTGTCTCGAAGGAAAATATTTTTATAACTTTAATTATTTAATTTAATGCCTGCACTAAATTAACTGTCATTTAAAAAGCCCCTTTTTGTCCCATACCAAAAAATCTTGTCATATGGAATTATAAAATATTTAATGTCAGTATTTTAATTGAAATACTGTCCTTTTGTCCATTTTGTCCATTTTCAGTTGCCTTCCAGCCAGTGATTCATTCCGCAGTGATGTGGGGAAAGCAGTTGAAAATTTGATTCCTCCTGTACAACATAGCCTCTTGGATCGAAAAGATAAAGAGGTAAAATTCTTGAGGTATCATTTATAATTGAAAGTTACATTGAAAAACTTTTACAACTGTATTTATTGTTGTCTTTTGACAGGTTTAAAACATTTGATAGAATTCAAAGCACTGTGTTAGTTGTAAGACATTTTGAGATGATCAGTTATAAGGACATTTCAAAATCTGCTTATTTAAAAATACATACTATGCGTATGAAATAACGTTCGTTTTTCTAAGAGTACAAGTGATCTTATGCTAATTGCATATTGAAATTGACTTTTTGATGAAGTTCATATTGATGGTGTAAATTATTTTACACACTATCATGCAGTTATAAACATAGTGACAGATACAATTTTAGAAGAGCACACATAGTTATGTACTAATGCTGAGTAATAATAGTTCCTTAGTTGAACAAGGCATTGCAGTGCCTCCACCAAATCGTGTAGCAGTTTAGATCATTAAAAACGAGAAATGAAGAATAAAACATTTTTTCTCTATAAAAAGAAAAGTTTATTGTGATTTCTGAAAATGTGCTTAATATCCACTTAATGTTGAAGTAACAGCAGTTAGTACTGGGTTTTCAATTCTATATTGAGCAGTACGGAGGAAGCTTTGGCTTTGAAAGCAGAGGTTGTTTTTTTTTTTAATTGATGTTCTAGGTTTCCATGGCTTTATCATTCTGAACATTAGGTCTCACATTTGTATGACAGGATGGCTAGGGGAAGGGAATTGTTCTTTCCATGAATATTTTGAATATATAGAATTTATGCATCTATGTACAATTAAGATCATCTATAGCCTGTTCTTTACTCAAACTTCTACTTACTGCTCTTCAGCCTAGATAGTCACTTCCAATTAACCTAAGGAATAATGACTTATATAAAAAATACATAAGCAAAATAAAACAAAAAAATACATATCATTTTCTTTAAATATCAACTCCCTAATACATTTTAAATTAAATACATATATTTTGTGGTGTGTTGAAATGTAGAATATCGGTTATTACAGCTGCTGTAGCAATTTTTCCTTTTTAAATATATAGTTTATCAATTAAAAATTTTAGTCAGGGCAACATAGTAAGACCCTATCTCTAAAAAAAAAAAAAAAAGAAAAAAAGTAGCATGGTGTGGTGGTACACGCCTGTAGTCCCAGCTACTTGGGAGGCTGAAGTGGGAGGATCCCTGGGCCTGGGAGGTGGAGGCTGCAGTGAGCTGTGATCATGCCGCGGTACTCCAGCCTGAGAAACATGGCAAGACCCTGTCTCAAAAGCAAAAAAAAATTCAGTAAGTCAAACAATTGATTATGCTTAATATGTATAGTTTCCATTGGCTAATGCTTTTAGCTGTTAATTACTGTATTTGATAACCAGTATTTGAATACAGTAATTAGACTGTTAACTATAATTGTCAAAACTGAAGTCAAATTTATTATTGATTTTCAGGCTAAAATTCTGTTCTTTAATTTTCCAGTATTTGTGAAGTAATCCTCTGAATTTTAGTAGAAGTCCACCATGATATTTAGTATTTTCAGATAGTACTTCATTGAAGGCACAAAATCTTAAGCTGAAAATAAAAGTACACATAAGACCCTAATGAATGGTTTTTGTTCCTGGTAGTTGGTAGCTAACATAGACTAGTTTCAAATTGATTATGAAAATCTGAGCAAGTAAAAAATGATACTCTGTTAGTTGAAAACTATACTAATTTTAACAATGGGGTCCTCTAATTGCGCAAGCTTGATAGTTCAGTTTTGTTAGTTTTTGTTCAGTTTTTTTTTTTTTTAGATGGAGTTGCCCTTTTTCTCTCAGGCTGGAGTGCAGTGATGCGATCTCGGCTCACTGCAACCTCCGCTTCCTGGGTTCAAGTGGTTCTCCTGCCTCAGCCTCCAGAGTAGCTGGGATTACAGGCTCACACCACCACTGCCAGCTAATTTTTGTATTTTTAATAGAGACAGGGTTTCACCATGTTGGCCAGGCTGGTCTTGAACTTTTGGCCTCAAGTGATCTGCCCGCCGCGGCCTCCCAAAGTGCTGGGAATACAGGTGTGAGCCACTGTGGCCAGCCTACATTTTGTGTTTTTGAGGCAAGGTCTTGCTCTGTCATCCGGGCTGGAGTGCAGTAGCGAAATGATAGTACACTGTAGCTTCAAACTCCTGGGCTCAAGTGATGCTCCCGTCACAGCCTCCTGAATACCTGGAGCTATGAGCCTGTGCCACCACACTGGGCAAATTTTTTTTTTTTTTTCTGTAGAGACAGGATTTTGCTTTGTTGCCCGGAGCCGGTCTCTGACTCCTGGCCGCAAGGGATCTTCCCTCTCATTGTTGGGATTACAAGCATGAGCCACTGTGCCCTGATTTTGTTGCTATTCTTAATGATTAATCAGGAGTGGGCAAAAAAAGCTAGGATTAGTGAGTTCTCTCATCTTGACCTCTTAAGTGAAGACTTTTCTTTTTGGTAAAGAAAACATAGCTCTGTGTTAATTAATAATAGGCACTTAAATTGCATTATTGTGGCTAAACATGAGTTATTAAAAAGTGGAGAAATGTAGCATAAATACTAATTTTAGACAAAGGCTGTAAATGCTGTTTTTGTTTCATTCAATGTGTATGTTATACTAGATTAGAATATTAGTTGACATGTATGTTAATGCTATAGAAATACTTTAAAATATTGTTGAATAATCATGCTATATACACTTTTTCAACTTGGCTACTGGGACAAATTACCTAACGCCTTTGTTTGAAAAGCATTAATGTGTGAAATATTTTGATTAAAAATACAGCTAAAGATATTCAAATACTTTTTTTGGCAGTTGCTAATTTGTCCTCCTGTTACTCGGTTCTTCTATGGATGCAGAGAATATTTCCATAAACTATTAATTCAGGGTGATTCTTCTGGAAGGTTGAATATTTGGAACATATCAGACACAGCTGATAAACAGGAAAGTGAAGAAGGTAATAGTAAATCCTGTATGACAATTTCTTAATTAATTTAATATGTTAAGTACTACTGAATAACACATTCATAATGTGCATATATCATTTTCTTTGATTACTGGATCAATCAACATTATTTTAATGTTTTAAATTTTTTTAACATGCACAAATGTTTTTCTTTTATACAAAACCAAACCTCTACAGGGCTGGCAATGACAACTTCTGTTAGTTTGCAAGAGGCATTTGATAAACTGAATCCTTGTCCTGCTGGAATTATAGATCAGCTGAGTGTGATTCCCAATAGCAATGAACCTCTTAAAGTAACTGCAAGTGTGTACATACCAGCACACGGAAGACTTGTCTGTGGCCGTGAAGATGGAAGCATAGTTATTGTACCTGCCACACAGACGGCCATAGTGCAGCTGTTGCAAGGGGAACACATGCTCAGAAGAGGTATACCAAAGCACTCTCTATGTCTAAAGTGTTTTGACAGCTCTTACCCTGATAGTGAAAATGTCTCTATTCTTTGTTTTTAAATAAATACAATGAATCAGTGTAGTTAGTTGCTGGGGTGCTATGTAGTTGGTAGAGTTTAATGCATAGATACAATATTCATTGACTGTTATTGGAATTAATACTATGTAATGACTATAAATAAAGTATCCAATTTTATCTCTTTGATATATGTTAATAGTTTCATCTCTTAGTTATCTCTATGGATTACTAAATAATTACTATATTACCAGTAATTCTGAAAATCCTCCATAACAGTACCATCCAGTAGAACTCTTTTTTTTTTTTTTTTTCCAAGAAAGAGTCTCACTGTGTTGCCCAGACCAGAGTGCAGTGGCATGATCTCGGCTTACTGCAGCCTCCTAAGTTCAAGCAGTTCTCCTGCACAGCCTCCCAAGTAGCTGGGATTACAGGCATGTGCCGCCACACCCAGCTAATTTTTGTATTTTTTGTAGGGACAGAGTTTCACTATGTTGGCCAGGCTGGTCTCGAACTCCTGACCTCAAGTGATCTGCCTTTGCCTCCTAACAGCCAGTGGAAATCTAATGTCAACCATATATATAACCATACCTGTAATTTCCTAATACCTATGTTAAAAAATAAAATGAAACAGGTGAAATTGATTATATTTTATATAACCCAATGTAGTAAAAACTATTTTCATTTTAACTTCTAATCAATATGAAGGTTGTTGATGAAATATTTTACATTTTTTATATCAACACTTCAAAATCTCATGACTAGTTTAAATTCACAGCACATAGAAATCTGGATCACCCCAATTTCAAGTGCTCAGTAGACTCACGTGGCTAGTGGATACCGAATTAGGGTTTTAGAAGATAAAATTGGAAGCCTTTGCTGTGATATAATGTATAGCTATTCTAAACATTCATGTTTACTTTTACTTATGGAAACTTGGTGGGCCTTTAATTTTCCCATTTTAAATCCAAACCCTCATTCACAGGTTGGCCACCTCACAGAACACTGCGTGGTCATCGGAACAAAGTCACATGTTTGCTGTATCCTCATCAGGTCTCAGCTCGGTATGATCAAAGATACCTGATATCTGGAGGTGTGGATTTTTCGGTCATAATTTGGGACATATTTTCTGGAGAAATGAAACACATCTTCTGTGTTCATGGTGGTGAGATTACTCAACTTCTAGTTCCACCTGAAAACTGTAGTGTAAGTTGATTTATATAAAAGAATATTTCACTATGGTAGAGCCAAGTTACATTACTATCAGGAGTGTAAATGGAATCTAGACTAACTTAAAGGAAGTGTGACAAGAGAATTAAGAAAACTGTTTCAATTTTAAAACTCAAATAATAGTAACATTTAGGCGAAGTTACAGTCATTAACTATTGGGGCACATAGAAACACAAGATGGACATAGTGTTTTTTCCTGTTACTAGCTTCAAAATGGTCTGGCTTCTTTCTGAAACATAGCAGCAGTTGAGAAAATGTGTGTTAAATGAAGTTTCAATTTTATGTTTTAAAAGAATTTAAGTATGTCTGAAGACGTTGTACAATCTCATTATTTTTGGGTCCATCTGAGCAAAGACAATGAATGTATATGTTGGTCAAAGCAAAATACTTATCAATAGAGTTTATTTAAATAACAAATTGTTGTAACAAGGGAGACAAAGCCTGACAGTTATTGATTATGATTTTGGAAAATTTCATCATCATAACTGTGTGGAACCAGATTGCTTTCTTAGTGATGCATTTTAAGTTAGGTTATGATGTCATATAAATAGAAATATGAGATTTTAGGAAGGCTTAGGACTGATAACCGTACTTCTTTTTACTGTTTATTAATCGTGGGACTTATTCATGTGATTAGTCATCTTTGTGTGTATCATCACTATCTCCCAACACTCACACATTTGTGTGCACATATAGACACATCGTCTTGTAGACGTGTCATGCTTATCATAATTCATTCACTGTCATCAGCTCTGCTATTACTGAAATTGAAAACAGTCTTAACTGGTGTGTCTGCTGCAGTATCTACAAGATGTCTCATTTCCAAACATACAAAATTTTTCTTGGCCTTTCTGCTTGCTTATTAATCTTCCTGATAATTTATTTTATCAACCATGTTCTGCCAGTGCTAGATTTTGTTTGATTTGATATTGGTGGCTTTGTAAGAAATCCTAGTACCAATGTTTCTCATTATTTTTCCTGGCAGCTTTGCAAATTTACCTTCTTAATTGTTCTCTTCTTTTTTATTCCTTTCTTCCAATTAGGTTGTTAATTTCTTATTTACTGTGAAAAATTGCCATGTATTTATTTAACCAATTTTATGTCCTGTTTTGGTGAAATAGATATTATTGTAATTACATTAATAAATTAAGGTATTGTTACAACCCCTCTCCTAAACTTCATTTTTCAGTAGTTATGTCCTATGGTGAAACATGACAGTTTTCTTCTCTGAATGTACATTTGGTGAAATATCTAATTTTTCAATGCAAAAATGGATTATTTAGATAATTCTATACCAGTTTAGAACAACCATTTCTGTTTTGATTGATTTTGTGTGTGTGTGAGAGAATAAAATATTTAAAATAATGGAATATTAGATAGAATAAGATATAGTTTTTCTTTAAATTACAAATGTGACTAAAAGTTTGGAATGGTTTACACAAGGTCATGTTCTCTGTTTGAATATGTTAATTATACATTTTTTAACTTATATATTCCCTTGTGTTTTTTAAACAAATTTCTTTTAAAAAATTTCAAGTGGATATTTAATATAATGAAATGCTTTTGACTATTAGTATTTAAAAATAAAATGTAGTAAATAAAATACTAATAGACATCTATGCAACTAAATGGAGACAGGGCTCCCTACTAGACTTGGGCAAGCCAAAAGCGGTAGTTGGCCTGGAGAATATGAGGAAAAGTGATCTGGACAGGGAAGTCTAGTACTTGAAAAATAATGTATTTGCAATTTGTAATTTAGTTATGACATGCTTAACAATAGAAATTTTCTTGGGCGGGAGGATGGAGAGGATTGGGAAAAATAACTAATGGGTACTGGGCTTAGTACTTGCGTGATGCAGTAATCTGTACAACAGACCCCCATGACACAAATTGACCTATGTAACAAACCTGTGCATGCACCCCTGGACTTAAAATGAAAGTTAAATTTCTAAAAATTGAAATTTTAAAAAGAAAAAAGAAATTTTAAAATTCTTATTCAAAAATACTGACAAAGATACTTGCTTTTAGCTATGTGGTAATTTAACAAATAAATAATGACTGGCTAGTTAATAACCTGTTCAGTTAGCTGGTTAGGTGGTTTTATGCACATCGGCAAGTATGTTTAAAGATCAAAGGACCTAACTGCTTAGTAAAAAGCAAGGAGTTTGATGTTTGCTAAATGTTTAGAAAATGTGTGGCTGAGATTAGAGTTTGCTACATCATATACTGATTCTAATGCTTGAATAGTCTCTCTCATAAATTGACCCAGTGTCCTGTTCTTTTTAGCAGAATGTATTTTTATTTTTGTTTAAAAGTTTTGATTGGGCAATAGTAGTTGAAATAGTTGATCAGCTATTTGTAGTTGAAAGATTATAAATATTTACCAAAAGTAATGATTAGAGATAAATGCTGAAAAGTTTGTCATCTGTTTTGTTTATTAGAATAGTTTTGGGTTTTATCTTAGGTAAATTCAGATAGAAGCTGAGTTTTGATTTCTTGTAATTATTTGTTCAGGAAAGATATTCTAAAACCAAGAAATGTCAGTTGTGTGTAAAAATTGCTTTAACTGTGAGTAAGAATGTACAAGGCTGATGATTTCTCCTTTCTTACTTTATAGTCACATTTCATGTTTCCTAAAATGTACAAAGTTGTTAAGAAAAAGTACTCAACAAAATAATTCATTATTTGTCTCCTAACTTAGGTAGCTAGTAAACAAAAAATGAAAAACTGTCTGCTAGGTAGAATAGATGCTGCAGCTGGAAGTTGGAGATGAGCTCTGAAGACAGACTCCAGACCTCCTTTCCCAACTCCACATACATGTCAGTAGACAAATAACATGTACTTACTTTTCTGCTGTCTAGGTGTTTGTCATCCTTTCTTTCCCTACTCCTTCATTTTTGAGCTTTTTAAAATATCTTTTTATCTAAAAGTCTTTCCAAATTCCTATACTATAGATTGCCATTAATTTAGTGCCAGACTTAAGTGGTTTTGTATGCTTTATTTTTAATGAACTATTTTTCTATTCTTTTGTTAGTGGGACTTTTAATTACTTAAAAAAATTGGCATATTCAATGATGACAAATATTGCCCAAATATGGTATTATGTAGAGTACCTAAATTGAATAGATTTTTCCTTTTATTTTGTGTTAAAGGATTTTTGTTTTTCATTTTTTAAAGATATTGTTTATTTTTCATTTTCTTTCTTTCTTTTTTTTTCTTTTTTGAGATGGAGCCTTGCTCTATTACCAGGCTGGAGTGCAGTGGCACGATCTCGGCTCACCGCAACCTCCGTCTCCCGGGTTCAAGCGATTCTCCTGCCTCAGGCTCCTGCGTAGCTGGGACTACAGGCATGTGCCACGATGCCCAGCTAATTTTGGAGACGGGGTTTCACCATGTTGGCCAGGATGGTCTCGATCTCTCAACCTCGTGATCTGCCCACCTCAGCCTCTCAAAGTGCTGGGATTACAGGCATGAACCACTGCGCCTGGCCAATACTGTTTCTTAAAAAAGCAAAAGTTCATTTAGGAAAAGATCTTTGAAATTCAGTATTGATTCATGGAATAGTCTGGTTAACTGATATTTAGCTTTTACCTGATATGGATTATTTTAAAGAATTAAAATGTACGAAAATTAAAAAATCTGAAGGTACCCTTTAAGATATAAAACATTGAAATAGTTCAGGATTGTGTTGTTCTGAAGGGTTATTGAGAACAGTTGAGGAAGTAATGTGTTTAAATGTTCCAAGAAATATAAGCTTACATTTTAGAAGGAGGATAAGGCAAGTATTTAAGCCTGGTACAGGCGGACTATAAATCACAAATGTTTTGGTGAATGATGGCAGAGGCATATTATAGGTACCCAGAGAAACAAGGAGCTTTGGAAACTACTTGAAAAGACCTGAGAGGTTTGACTCACTACATAATTGACTTTGTGAGAGGTGTTGGAATCTGTGGTTTTGAGGTCTCTAATAATAGGTTGTTTGCCGTTTCTATTTTTTTTAAAGTATATAATGTAAAGGTTCAGTTTCTTGATTAAAACAAACTACTATATCATTTGTTTGAAATAAAGCTGTTCGCAGTATAAAAATTATAAGACAGATATAAAGTCCTATACCATTTTTGTTTATCTTTCCAAGTTATGTTTATTGTTTTTAAATGAGTGGTTTTCTCATAATTTATTGCTATTCAGATGTGACAGTTCTTACTAATTTTAACAGGATTCAAATTTAAAGTGGAGCCTTTATGTTATTATTAAATTATATTGCCACTTCAAATATTAGATATAGGAGATGTATTAGAAACATTTTTTTGAATACAGCTAAAATTTAAACTGGGCTATTAAATTTTCATCTGTACTTGGACTGTTTACTATCGTACCTTAAAAATATTTCATAAATATTTCATAAAAAATTATGCATGTAGTGTAAAATGCAAAAGGTATAAAAATTACTAAGGAAGTGCAAGTCTCCCTTTCTCTCCTGTTCTCCAGCTTTTTGGTTCCCTTAACCTTGAGTGCAACATCTTATTAATCCTTCAGATATTTTCTGTATTACAATGTTTTAATGCTTCAGAACTATAGAATATTAGCTTAATTTTATTCTGACAACTACAAAATTTACGCAACACAGCGTGGTTAGAGATAGAATGATTTTCAGATCTGAGTAGCTGTGAGAGGTAGACTTGGGTGAATTAGCAAAATCTGAAGTCTAGGATAGGGGAGGCCAAGAGTGTACCAGTTGCCTGGGGAATCTGAAGAGAGCTGGTGAAAGGGAAGGCAGATATTTTTAATGCCTTTGGAGTGATGCAGCAGAAAACTTCCTCCAAGGCTCCATCATTAGAATTATGTAGTTAACAGATGAGATGATCTGACATCTTCCCTTCCACCTCCCTCCCAGTTTATTTTACCTTTCCCTGTTACTTATCGTTCTCCTTTTATTATAGATTTGAGCATTAAGGAGCCTACTGTCCAAGACCCAGGAATTTTTCTTTTATTTCCACATAGGTTACTCTTAGAGAAAGAAACTAGACTTTGGAAAAAATACTAAGGGAAGAAAATTATTTTAAAATATCAAGAGTACTTTATAAAACATTTTCCTTAATAAACCAGATAGATATGATTGACAGCAGTGAAAATTCAGAAATTAAAAAATAACACTAATGACCCAGTAGAATATTTCCAACTTTTTGAATTGTGGTGATATTTTACACGACACTATCCATATTTTCTTAGTTGATTTTCTTGTGGCAGGTAGCTGGATTTAGAAGTACAGTTTGTGGTATGGAACCTTTGTGTGTGTAATACAGTGTGATACCATTTATTTACATTTTAAAAACACAAACCTATACTGCATGTTTTTGGATACATGTATAGGTAGTAAAAATATTAAAACCAAAGGGAAAGCTAGTGCCCAATTCAGTGCCTGGTGCCAAGCTAGTGCCTGGTTTACTTTTGAGAGTGAGAGAAAGGAGTAGGGAAACTTCTTAAAATGTCATATTTTATTTACTTTTAGTATTATAACTATTTATAATATTTACTATTTATTTTCCTCGTTTGCATTGATGACTAAATTCTCAGAGCTGTCTTTCTGTTGTTAGAATTATTTAGAACAGAAGTTTTGGAAAATGCCTAAAAATAAACTGTGTAGTACCAGTAGTATGTTTCTACATGTAAGCCTATAGGCTAAGTTCTTTAATATATTAGTTAAAAAATGAATTCTTTTTGTTTAATTTACCTTATTAAACTTTTGGTCACATAATCTCCAAAAATACCCAGAAGGGGGCAGCATGGATTTGTGAGAACAGGAATGTGAGGCATCTAACCTGAACCTTAGTGTTTGCGCCTTCAATTGACAGTATTAAAACGAGTTTTAGATTCCTGGCTCCTAGAAACAGGTATGATAATACGCATAGAACACATGAGTGTATGTATACCAGTGTGGCTAACGTTCACAGCCAGTAAGAGCAATTAATAAATTAGATATTCTTTTTAATATATCATACTGTGATTCTGACAAAGTACTGAAAGCTTTTGCCTGAATTTGCTCTTATCTTACGTTTTTGATTCTAGATTTTTGTTACTAATTTAACTTGAATATTGCATTTAAAAAGCCATGTGTATACCCATAGTTTAATATCTGAAGTCAAGCAGAGCAAACTTTGTTAATACAAACTAAGCAAAAGCAGGAAGCAGAACTAACATTATTTTCTTAAAATGTAATGTACATAATATTCTGTGTCATTCCTTTTTCCTTTAACACTTAATTCTCTTAGATTTTGAGAACATTGTCATATATTTTTATGTATTTGGCACCATCTTTTTGATATTAATTTTATTTTTAAAAATTAAATAATAGTTATGGAAAATAGTGATATTTTCTAAAGATGGTCATGTTTGTTACTAAGAATATTCCCACAGCATCATTTTAAATGATATTCTGTAATTCATTTTTATTGGACATTTTAGAATGTTGCTTAAAAGTTTTTTTTTTTTTTTTTTGCCTGTTATCAACAGTGAGAGTGATAATTAGTACAGCTAAATATTTTTGTAGCTCTAGAATGATTTCTTAGGATAAGTTCTTATACTTGGAGTTACTATAAAAAAGGGCATATTAATTTTTAAAGGCTTTTGAGTAGGTATTGTCAAATTGCTCTTCAAATGATGAGGAATAGGTTTGTACAGTCACCATTTTACTACCGTAATCCTTCATCATCCTGTTCA
This sequence comes from Macaca nemestrina, assembly GCF_043159975.1. Lineage (NCBI taxonomy): Eukaryota > Metazoa > Chordata > Mammalia > Primates > Cercopithecidae > Macaca > Macaca nemestrina. The sequence goes on along the minus strand of NC_092143.1, from coordinate 23,841,006 downwards.
TAATCTTTCAAGCCTTGCTAATTTTCTAGTCTTGAAAGCAGCTGTATGTAGAGTATATGTAAGTATAGCTCTCACTCTCATTTTAAAAGCACAAATGTATTAATGTACCAATACTATATTAGTTGTGCATTCTGATAGGTTTTATATTCTTGAGACGGAGTCTTGCTCTGTCGCCCAGGCTGGAGTGCAGTGGCACGATCTCGGCTCACTGCAAGCTCCGCTTTCCTGGTTCACGCCATTCTCCTGCCTCAGCCTCCCGAGAAGCTGGGACTGCAGGCGCCCGCCACCATGCCTGGCCAATTTTTTGTATTTTTAGTAGAGATGGGGTTTCACCGTGTTAGCCAGGATGGTCTCGATCTCCTGACCTCATGATCCGCCCGCCTCGGCCTCCCAAAGTGCTGGGATTACAGGTGTGAGCCACCTCGCCCGGCTGGTTTTATATTCTTGATAATTTTATGTTTTCCAAATTTTTACTACTATTCTATACTATTGTGTTTAAGATAAAAAATTGAGGCTGAGTATGGCGGCTTACACCTGTAATTTCAACACTGTGAGAGGCCAGGCTGGGAGGATCACTTGACGCCAGGAATTCAAGACCAGCCTGGGCAACATAGTGAAACCCTGTCTCTACCAAAAAAGAAAAAAGAAAAAAAAAAAAAAAAAAAGCTGGGTTTGGTGACATGGGCATATAGTTCTAGCTACTTGAGAGGCTGAGGTGAGAGGATCGCTTGAGCCCTGGAGTTCAAGGCTGCAGTGAGCCATGATTGCGCCACTACACTCCAGCCTAGGTGACAGAGTGAGACCCTGTCATGCTATGAATGTTATGTATACGTTCAGATATTAGGTTGGCACAAGTAATTTTTGTTATTTTAATGGGAAAACCTCAATTTAATATCATACACCTGTCTCTCGTGTAGGAGGTCAGAAAACTCGGTGCTAAGGGACTGGCAGTGAGAGTCCCCTTTAAGAGTAACGAGAAAGACTGCAACCTTAGCTGACTGTGCTGATATCATGCCAAACATTTTAAAAAATTAGAAATTCTTATGTTTTGGAAAGGTTCCTTAAAATCTTAAATCATATTGCTGATTAGGCATGAAATTTACTTTTAATAATGGTCAGAAGTGATTTGATGCTAAACCTAGTAAATGAAGTAGCTGATTAAATTGACTTTTTATTTTGGACTGGAGAGAGAGTATTACACCACAACTAATTTTTCTTGAGTAGCACAATCATGGGACAATTTCAAAATGACTACATTTAATTTTTTTTTAATTTAATTTTTGTTTTTTAGAGATGAGGTCTTGCTATGTTGCCCAGGCTGGTATTGAACTCCTGGCCTCAAGTGATCCTCCTATCTCGGCCTCTTAAAGTGCTAGGATTACAGGTGTGAGCCACCATGCACTGCCCTCTAAATTTATTTTTAAATGGCAAAAATTGCTAGGAAGAAACAAATTACCTTTCAAGTGTAGTGTTCAGGTTGGTGCAACATATTTTTGATTAGACATTCATTGAGCAAATATCTGAGTATTTGCCATATTTCAGGCACTTTCTAGAACCAGAGATATGGATAAGGTATCTTTTTTTTTGTAGTGTTTAGTCTAATGAGGGAGCCAGAGCAGCAAACAGCAATTATAATGGAGTATGATAAATCTTATGAAAAGGGGTTTTTCAAAGCCCTCAGGGAGTACATAGAAAGGGCACTTAGGAAGTCTACTTTAGGTGATTTTGGAACTTTAAGGAAGGTCAATATATATGATATTTGAATATGTTAGTTTTGTGGATATTTATGAAATCATAAATGATATATTAACAACCTCTGTTTGCAGATGCTGTTAGAATGTTAAGAGCATGTTATGTGGAGGAGTCTGGAACAATTCATAAATTTTCCTGACTAGTACCTGATGGATCTGTCTATAGTAGTTAATACTTGGATAGTACTTGAATTTAGGCGGATCCTGGCCGGAATTGGACATATGTACATTACGTTGAAAATAATGACTGGCCAGGTGTGGTGGCTCACACCTGTAATCCCAGCACTTTGGGAAGCTGAGGCTGGCGGATCACGAGGTCAAGAGATCGAGACCATCCTGGCCAACATAGTGAAACCCCCTCTCTACCAAATCCAAAAAAATTAGCTGGATGTGGTGGCACATGCCTGTAGTCCCAGCTACTGGGGAGGCTGAGGCAGGAGAATCCCTTGAACCCAGGAGGTGGAGGTTGCAGTGAGTCAAGATCATACCACTGCACTCCAGCCTGGTGATAGAGTGAGACTCCATCTCAAAAACAACAACAAAAAGAAAATAATGACCAAGAGATTAGAGTGATGGTTTTGTACGTGCTGCAGTCTAGCTGCAGTAGGACACTTTATTTCATCCTACTTAGGTAAGGAAAAAAAAAGTCAAGATAATAAAATATGGGACTGTACTGAGAGGGGAAATGTTCACGTTATTTGTCTAAAGAAAGATTTGACAAGCTGGTAAAATGAAATGAAAATGGATGACAGCATCTTAGAAAAAAAGAACAAACAACAAAGTTGACTTTTGTATGATGGTTCTCTTTTTGAAGTCATTATCAATGGTTTTTCTTAGTCATTGGTGAAGACTTTCTAAAAGAGTTGGAGAGCACACTCTGCTGTAGGCATATGGAGCTTGAAATAATGGGACCATTGATTGGTCAGGCCAGTGAGAACAGCCTTTAGAACCAAACAGATCTGAATTTGTGTCGTCCATCTTGGAGTGGCATTAGCAGGTTACTTAACATCTCTAGGCCCTAGCCACAATTTCTGTGAAGTGTTGGTTTAAGGTTTAGAAGTAACTCTTGGTCTGTAATGAGAGCTCATTGAATCATCATTATTGTTGCCATTATTTCTATTTTCAGTTATCTACATTTTCATTTGGATGATAAATGCCTAAATCTGGGCAGTTTGTATGTTCATTTTCAGTACTCAAATGACTTTTAAAAAAATTTTTATTTTTATTTTTTATTTTTTTTGAGATGGAGATTTGCTTTGTCACCTAGGCTGGAGTGCAGTGTCACAATCTCGGCTCACTGCAACCTCCACCTTCCGGGTTCAAGTGGTTCTTCTGCCTCAGCCTCCCGAGTAGCTGGAATGCCACCACACCCAGCTAATTTTTATGTTTTTAATAGAGATGAGGTTTCACCATGTTGGCCAGGATAGCCTCAATCTCTTGACCTTGGCCCACCTCGGCCTCCCAAAGTGCTGGGATTACAGGTGTGAGCCACCGCGCCTGGCCAAATTTTTATTTTTTATTTTTGAGATGGAGTCTCGCTCTGTCACCCGGGCTGGAGTGGTGTGATCTCAGCTCACTGCAACCTCCGTCTCCTGGGTTCAAGTGATTCTCCTGCGTTAGCCTCCCCAGTAGCTGGGATTACAGGTGCGTACCACCACGCCCAGCTAATGTTTTTGTGTTTTTAGTAGAGACGAAGTTTTACCATGTTGGCCAGGATGGTCTCAAACTCCTGACCTCAAATGATCCGCCTGCCTTGGCCTCCCAAAGTGTTGGGATTACAGGCATGAGCTATCGCGCCCAGCTTCAAATGACTTTATTGTAAATATACTTTGTTCCCCTGTTACGTACTTTTCATTTGCTTGTTTCCCAACTGTGACCAGGTGGCTTTAAAACCTGCACAAATTAGGGATGAATTCTCTTTCTCTGACAGTCTAACTTCGCACTTTTTTTTTTTTGCATGAGATAGAAGTTTCAAGATAATTAAGAGATAATATCACCAACTGGATAAAAGGTTTTAACTCTCCCCTAATTCCTTGGAAATTATAGTCCTAAGTACCATTCTTTCCTGCTCATTGCCTGAAAATTGGGGTTTTCAACTGAGAAGACCAAACTGGGTCATGTTTTTCTGGACATTTGTGGGTAGATTACAGTGGGGTATTACACATGCAAAGCCTTTGTCAGCATGACCCCAGGTGATCAAGGGGGAGGTTTGACCCCATTTATTGCTCTTCTTAGGACATAAATTATGGGCTAGGCACAGCATTCTTGCCAGCTTATAGTGTTTTGTGGACACTGAAGGTTAGGTCTCTCTATGTTTTTTTTGATACAGGCTTAAACAGCAAGTCAGCATCCTTTTAAAACAAAGAGGTACTTTTAGTGTATTGTGTTCTGTTAATTTACTGCCAGGAAAGAGATATACAGGTTTGTTCAGCATCTCCAGTTAGAAAAATGAGGACAGTGTCTGTCAACCTGTGGGTTTCCATGAGAAAGGAAACAAAAAGTTTTCTGTGTTGTATCGGGGGTGTGAGAATTCAGTGTTTATTCCTTTTTTTTTTTTTTTTTTTTTGAGACAGAGTCTTGCTCTGTTGCCCAGGCTGGAATACAGTGGCGCTCTCTCTTCTTATCGCAACCGCCGCCTCCCAGGTTCAAGCAATTCTTGTGCCTCAGCCTCCTGAGTAGCTGGGATTACAGGGACTCGCCACCACACTCAGTTAATTTTTGTATTTTTAGTAGAGATGGGGTTTCACCATGTTGGCCAGGCTGGTCTCAAACTCCTGACCTCTAGGATCTGCCCACCTCGGCCTCCCAAAGTGCTGGGATTGCAGGTGTGAGCCATCACGCCCGGCCCAGTGTTTATTTCCTGTAATGATATAGGTATGATTTACATAAACAGGTAAGACCAAGCAGGCAGATTAAAAATCACTTGATTAGATGTGTGGTTACTGTTTAAGTTCTAAGTTGAGGGTGAGAAAGTAGAAGGGCAGGACCAACAGAGAGCTTTTGGGAGTTGTAATACTGGGCAGTCTTTTTCCAGAAGGTCTTATTCCCTGAATGTATGCAGCCTAAGGTTTGTGGGTCTGGACAGAGGACAGCGGACAGCTGAATGGTGTGTGGAGAGTGGAAAGGGGCAACACTTTGAGTCCCTTAAAAAACTTTAGAATATAAGGCCAGGCGTGGAGGCTCATGCCGTGATCCCAGCACTTTGGGAGGCTGAGACAGGTGGATCACCTGAGGTCAGGAGTTTGAGACCAGACTGGCCAGCATGGTGAAACCCTGTCTCTACTAAAAATACAAAACAATTATCTGGGCATGGTGGCATGCGCCTATAATCCCAGCTACTCGAGAGACTGAGGTAGGAGAATCGCTTGAACCCAGGAGGTGGAGGTTGCAGTGAGCTGAGATTGCGCCACTGCACTCCAGCCTGGGCGACAGAAGGAGACTCTGTCTCAAAAAAAAAAAAAAAGACTTTAGAATATTTTTAGAGCCTGCAGATTTAACCATCTCAGTCTCTAAAACCCATAAATATGTAAGTGAAGTTAAATAAAGCATTTTAATATTTTAAAGGCATGAAGTGAAAAATAATAAAGTAAGTTCAGTAGAAAAACATAAGAAGAAATGTTCAGAGAACTGTGGAAGCTGGCCATTGAGGAGCTGTATTTTATTTATTTACAAATTGTTATAAAGCTTTATTAATGTAATTTATGGTAGCATGTGAGTGATACTGATGATTATGCAGATGGAACTATTCAGATTAAATTAAGGCAGAGGTATTCATATGAGAAGAAAGTATTGAAAAAGGGAAATTCATGTTCTTGAAGAATTATGAATGTTTTCATATTTTCTGGTAGATACCTAAACATCAGCAACAGTTAACCCCTTCAGAAAACAAATACAATTACATTCTAAAAGATAGAATCTATGCTATATAATTACATAATAATAATGATGATGGAGATAACATTATCTTTTTTTTTTTTTTTTTTTTTTTTGAGACGGAGTCTCACGCTGTTGCCCAGGCTGGAGTGCAGTGGCGCGATCTCGGCTCACTGCAAGCTCCGCCTCCCGGGTTCCCGCCATTCTCCTGCCTCAGCCTCCTGAGTAGCTGGGACTACAGGCGCCCGCCACCGCGCCCGGCTAATTTTTTGTATTTTTAGTAGAGACGGGGTTTCACTGTGGTCTCGATCTCCTGACCTTGTGATCCGCCCGCGTCGGCCTCCCAAAGTGCTGGGATTACAGGCTTGAGCCACCGCGCCCGGCCAACATTATCTTTTGTATTCATGACATGTTAGTCACTGTATGAATTTATATTTCATGTTATTCACACAGCAATTCTGTTAGGTATGTTACTGCCGTTAACCACATCATATAGAGAAAAGAGACTCGGAGTGGTTAAATGACTCATCCAAGTCAGACAGTTAGCAAGTGGCAGCACTCGAATTTGATCCTTACTAGTCTGATTTGACAGCCTGAACTGATAAATGCTGCCCTTTAGCAGATTTTGTAGTCTATTTCAAAGTAATTAGTTTTCTCAAGTTTTTGTCATTTTTCATTATTGATTTGTATGACTTATCTTTTAGTTTTTCATCTTTGATTATTCAAGTTTGGAATTTTTCAGTTTTAGTTCCCTTTTATTTTTTTTACTTGTAACATATTACTTGCTCTTTAAAAATGTGGTATAGTTTTCATTGCACCTTGATTAATGTATATCCACTGTTAACATTTTTGAAAACAGAGATAACTAAGAAGGTAAAAGGTCACCTGTTATTCTTCTACAGTTAAGAGAACCACAATTAATATATTTTGATGTATGTTCTTCTAGCCTCTTAAAATCCATTTTATTATATCCTTGTGATTTTACTGTAGATACAGTTTCCTGTGCATATTGCATTTTCATTTAATATTGTGACAAATATTTTCAAAGTTATTTTACTTATTCATGAAAGTAATTTTACATTACATTGTGTGAGCATGCCATATTTACTTAGCAATTCTACTTTGGGTATTTAATTGTTCCCAGTGTCTTCTATTGTAAATAATACAATATTCAATGTCTTTGTAAATATTTTCTTTCATTTAGGATTATTTTCTTTGGATATAGTCTACTCAGTGAAAATATCAGAACCTCCGAAATTTGATACAATAGCTTATTAACAATTTTAAGGCTGCTGAATTATATTATGAAATTATTTTCTACTCTCAGTGCCCATTTCATTGCTGCTTGCCAGCACAAAAGTTACTTACTTCCATGCTTCAGTTTCTACATCTTTAAAAATGGAAATAATAGTACCTACCTCAAAGGGTTGTTAATGAGACTGTAATGAATTACTGCCAAGCAGTTGGAACACGCCTAGCAAAATGTATGAACCCCCAAAACGTTAACTATTTGGCATTGTAATTTTTAGAATCTTTGTCCAAGTTGACAGGTAAAAATAGTATTTTAATGTTTGAATTTGCTTTTCTTTGATACCTAGAGATATTCAGATTTTTCTAAAAGGATTTTAGTTTTTTTTTTTTGAAGACATTTTTCTTTTTGTCCTTTGCTTTTTTTTTCTCTCCAAGGGTTATTAGTGTTTGAGCTCTTAACTGAAATATTAAGCTTATGTGGCTTCTGTTGTTGCTGGAATTTCTAATTTATTATTTACTGTTGAATTTTTTAACCTATACTTATTTTCAGTTTTTATGTAATCAATTTATTTTTTTATTTGTAGTTTCTTCCACATTTTTTGAAGCTTGAAATCTTTTCACCCAAAAATGTGATAAGACTTGATGAGAAACAATGGCTAAATTAAAAGCAAACATAAAATAATATATCTGAAATGTATTTATGATTGTGGGGTGATGTAAGGATAAAAAAAATCTGCTCTTCTCTAAGCATGTATGTTATTTATTAACATACATGTTAATAAATATGTTATTTATTACTAAGTATGTTTATTACATACTTGTTTTTTTCTTTGATAGGCAGTATTTTCTTAATCTTGTATTAAATCCTTCATATTTCTTTACCATTTTAGTAATAAGGAAGCAGTTGAAGAATTATAGAGTTCTAATTAGTCCACTATTTCTCCAGTGTTATTTTTCTATACAGTGAATAAAGGAAGACGTTAAAACTAGTCCCTAAAAGTTTTCTTGTTCATGTAATTATCCAATTAGTTTGTTAATCAGTGTTGTGGTTGGACCATATGGTCTTTTTTTCTAAAACATGTATTAAATAAACAGTCCTCTACTTTTTTTTTTTTTTAAATGAAGTTTGGATTTTTAAAGCTTTTTAAAAAAGTCTAGTTTTGGGAAAGTGTAGAAGTGAAATTAACATTTAATTTCATAGGCTCTTTTTTCCCCTTCAGGTAGAATATTTAACGTGATAAATGATGCATCTTAACTGCACATTTATGTTCCATAGTAAGAGTTCTGGGAAGTACAAGAAATAATGATTAAGAGAATAGTGGGATTGATTTATGAGCAAAAGAAGCTGGTCATTTATAGCATGTCTAATGATGGGCGTGTTTAAAAGGAGAGACAATAGAATGTTTGTATGTTTAGCAACTGTTCAGGCAAATAGAAATACTGTTTTGGGCAAATAAGACCATTGCTCCTGATATGATGTGAAGAAAAAGAGTAATTTAGTTTAGAAAACAAATTAGCAAAAGTAGAAAATAAAAAATATATATTATTTACATTGGGAGCTGTTGGAAAGTGGAATCATCTCCCCAGAGAGCTGGTGGATGGGATAAACTAGCTGTCTCTGATTTCTGTAATTCATGGCAGATGCTTAGGAACAGGTTACATAAGAGGTTTCTGGGAATGGTTTGAAATGAAGTCTTGTAAAATGCGTAAGGTCAGACTGGGTGACCTAGGTGGTATATTCTGACTCTATCAGATTCTGTGATAGCTTGTGGCATTCTGCTGTTCAGCACTAATGTACTGTGAGGATTATTTACTGGCAAATCCAATGAGCCTTTATTTGGTTTAAGATGATAATTATTTGAAAAATAGTAATTGACCTAAGAATATACTTATTTTGGGCCAGTATCTTCTCCCCTCTCTTTGCTTTTTCATCAAATAAAAACAGCGTTTTTACTTGGTTAAATATTCTGTTGATTGTTGTTAACCTTTACTTTTAATTGGCATTTGATGTCATTGGTGCATATCGTGTCTAGGACAGAATTAATACAGTGTTTGCAACATGATTTTGAATAACTTTCACCTGTAAAATACTAGCTCGGTTGATAGAGTACTTCATCTGTGCCGCATAAGTTCTGTTCCATAACAGTACAAATTTTTGAGTGGAATTTTATGTTTACATTCTTTATGTCAGTTGATAGCAGTGGTTACTGAAGTAGAATAGAAAGACAGTCAACGGGGGTATAGGAAGAAAATCTTAGAACTTTTATTTACTTATTTTTTAATCTTAGGAAATTGAGCTTTATGAACATTTACTAGAAGGAGGGGCATTGGTGGCCTCATTTGTTTTGCATTCCAGATGGACACGCATCATCTCAGGCCAGAGTGGGTGAGCCTCAAGTGGGGTGCCAGAGTTACTTTGACCCTGTTTGTTTCCAGTTAGAATGTGCTTGCTTAAGGGACTTGCAGATGATATTATATAGTTCTAAACCTAGCCATCACAAAATGGGCAGGGAAAATATGGATGGGAGATATTTCTAATGAAAAATCTCTTCATCAGCTATATGACAAGTTTTAATGATCATTTGATCAGTCTGGCAGGAGGGCAGCAAAAAATTTATAATTATATGAAATTTGTATTTACATCCACTGTCATTAACAAGGAAACCTTCCTAAGGATCCATTTTGTGACGTGAGATATTGGCTAATGTAATATGAAGTTACTCACATTAGTGAGACATTTCAGAAATGTTTATTCTTAAATCTGTTTATTTAAACCTTGAGCCATCCTTTTAAAATACATGTATTTGTGCATCTATTACAATTTAGGTGATATAGTGCACAGAATTACACATGTATAATTTGTAAGTATACAACTAGGGAACACATTTCAAAATTATTTAATGCATGTGTAATAGGAATAATTTGAGGCATATTTTTCAAATAAGTTTAAAGATAAGAGGTTCACATTTTTTAGTAGTTGTAGTATTATTTTACTTATACAGTTTAAATGTTTTATATGTTATCTTGTTGTAATGCCATTGGTGTTAAATCATGTTTAGGTGACTTTTCCAGGTTGAAATGAAAAAAGGTGAAGTAGAATGGGATTAATCAAGTTATGAAATTAGTCATTGCAGGTGAAATAGGTGTTCAGTAACCCAGATCTCTAGAATTTAATAATAAAGGCATTGTGCTAATTTAACTCATTTGTGAAGAAGCTGGATGTAAATCAGGAAGAAATATGAGTTACAAAGTATTCTTTAAGAAGTGCTTTAATAATTTTGAGGACAGATAAGAGGAAACCAAGTTAATTGTGTTTTATTAGAACTTTTAAGTGCTTTTATTTAACAGATAGCTGAGAATTATTTATTACTCTGTTCATTGTTTGAATTAAAATTAATATCAAGTGTTGCTTGAATAGTCTTTTTTCCTTTTACACTTAAATATGCTAGACATTTGCTTTGTTTATACCATTAATTTGTTTTCACACAGGCTGCAAAGGTAGCCATCAACTCAGAATTAATTAGTGAAATCAAAATTAATGAGGTTTTACTATATTGGGTCATTTCTGCTTCAGGCCAGTTTTCTTTATATGAGTTGGACTAGCATTTTTTTGAAAGAAGAAAAATTAGATTTATTTTAATCCATATTTAAAAAGCACAGAACCATCTTTTCTTGTGAGTTAAGTACCTCTAATAACTATGCTTTCTTGGGCTTAGTAATATTGATTTTTTTTTGTTTTCATTCTTGATTATTTTGGCTATTTCCAGTCTTATTACAGTAAAGCTAAAGTTAACTCTTTAGATACTTATTTACAGAGATGGTATATCATTTTTACTTTGGAATAAACTTTTTTTTTAAGATGGAGTCTCACTCCGTCATCCAGACTAGAGTGCAATGGCGTGATCTCGGTTCCATGCAACTTCCGTCTGCAGGTTCAAGCGATTCTCCTTCCTCAGCCTCCCCGTCGGCTACTGTTTTGTATTTTTAGTAGAGACGAGCTTCCACCATATTAGCCAGGCTGGTCTTGAACTTTTGACCTCAGGTGATCCATCCCCCTCAACCTCCCAAAGTGCTGGTATTATACGTGTGAGCCACTGTGCCTGGCCTGGAACAGTTTTTTGTAGATTAAGCTTGTTATTTGCAAATTTTCATTATTACACTATGTGAAAGGGGAATAAAAGTATTCTTTAAAACATATTTAGTTAAATTTGTGTGTCAGAGGAGAATGCATCATGTAGAAATGAAAAAGCTAGAATCTTGGAGTTAAAGCTCTTTTTTTTAACCTTCAGAAAATTACATCTCATAATCTACTTTTTAAAGCAGATCCTATGCTCTTATTTAATATTCATTTTGTATGTCCTTTATTTTTGCTACATAACAGTAATAATATAATGTAGAGCTTTTAAGTCTTATGAAGATAGATTACGTTTTCTTAAATATTTGAAATTATCTGCCTGTGTATCTATGGGGAGGGTGAAAGTTCTGACAGGGAAACTTCTCACGAGGGGTTGATAATGTGGAAGGTCAAGTTTCTCATAAGAATGGGAAAGGCTTTTTTCTTTGCTTAATGGCTCTAGTCCTCTCTCTGCTAAATTACAAACTATGGTAAGGAGATCTTTGACAGAGAGAGAGTATGCGTAGCTCAGTCGTTGTCAGTAGCTTTGTGTCACCTCAGATGTTGAGATCTCCAATAGGGCAAAATTTAAGAACACCTAACAGAGAATATTGGCAAAACTTCCTATTGACTCATACTTCATTTTCTCCACTTTTTGAAAAGGAATGACTAGAGTGTATGTGAGCATGAATGAAATGACTTTCAACGTGGGGACTAGCAAGTAGGTCAGTTAGATGTGTGGCACTAATTAGGGATTAGCTCTTTATAAAGAAGATTTTGGACAGTTTGTAAGTCTAAGTAGCAGAATCAAAAGTAGGGTCAGTGACCAGGCGTGGTGGTTCACGCCTGTAGTCCTAGCACTTTGGGAGGCTGAGGCAGGCGGATTGCTTGAGCCCAGGGGTTCAAGACTAGCCTGGGCAACCTAGAGGCTCTATTAAATATAATATATATATATAAAACAGTGGTGTTGGATGTGTGAATACTGTGATTGATAAGTGCCTGATGAAAGGATATAAACAGATGAAAAGGAATACTGTTTAGGCATCATTCTTTAAGTTCATTATACCCATAGAAAAAGATAACTATTTCTTTCACGAGGGAAATAAATAAAATGACCACTTTTTGACAGATTAATGTTGCAAAATAGAATATTGTAGTTAACCATTAATGTAGCAACCAACCCTTTTTATAAAATGAATAATGGATATATTTGACAAAGTCAGTACTGATGATAAGCTGTAGAAATGCAAAACATCCATTGTATTAAACTCTTGCTTTGAGTTAGCAGCATACATATGTAGCTCTGTGTGTGTGTGTGTGTGTGTGTGTGTATTTACCCAGTTTTGTTCTAACATACCCAAATTTAACTATTTTTGTAGTTTGCCATTTTGTTTTGATTTGTTAATTATAAAACTAATTTGTGTGTGTCAGAGTCAACCGCCCCTCAGTTTTTAATGTCTTTTGTAAAGACATTAAGAATCACATTTCATGTTTCAATTGAATGTTTATCAGGAAAATAAGCTTAAAAATGCTTTAAAAATTCTATATAATGTTTTAATAAAGGTTTGTAATACCATTTCTCTGAACCTAGTTTTTTTTTTTTAACTTTTAACATGAGTAAACACCTGTTATGCTGATTATAGTGTGTAATTATAATACACAAAGTACAAATAAAGCTAACAAAGAATAAAAATAAAACAGTTGAATTTAAGAACAAAGTAAATAGTTAAATATTACTGTCATCTTTGTTTTATTACTATGCTGCTTCATTCAAACATTGATTTTAGGTTGTTTACAAAAATAAACATTATCTAGTAAGATAAAAATAAAGCTAAATCATAGTGAAGAGAATATAAGGGAAGAAAGCAAATGAGACCATTGATAGGCCATATTCTGATACTTATGCCCAAGATCCAGCACTGTTATAGATAGAAAATTCAGTCCTGAGTTTCCAAAGTGTGTTCATCTAAAACTAGGTCTTAATAAGATTACTATGTTCAAACAACTTTGGAGATGAATGATGTTGTATCCCCTTGACGAGATAATTATGGTCACAGCATTCTAAAGGTTCTTGGAAGTTCTGTGGTTAAAAACAACAGCTACCACCTAACCTCAGTATTGTCAGTATTTCCCATGCACATTTGACCACACTTTTCCTCCCTTTTTTTCACCTAATATCTATCCACATGTCCTATTGGGGAAGGATATTGAGATACTGATCTTTAGTTTAAAAACAGCCTGTTTGCTTAGGAGAACCCAGCAGCGTGAGGTTTGATGTGTTTTTTCTTTAGATCCCATACAAGGAAAAGAGTATATATATAGTGCAGTGAGCCTCACCTTCAATAAATAGCCACGATATGTACAAGAATGAGTTTCAAATGGCTGTTTTTATATGGTTTCTCTCAGTATGACCTGAAAGCATAATCTAGTAAGTCACTGAAAAGTTAAGTTTTCCATTGTTTATAAATTGTTTTACAGAAATACAGACTTTAATTTTTAATTTTTTAGGTCATAGGTTCAGTTCTCTCTTACCAGAGAAAATCTTTGATTATTTATATCTTGTCTTGTTCTAAAAAGGAGTTGAAGGGCAAAAACTAGAGGTGAGCAGAAAATATACAGCAGAACATTTAATTGGCTATTGTGTGGCTAGTTGAGGTGGTGCATCTGCTGACATTACAGATAGACACCATGAAAGAAACGGGAATGCATATCTACAGATAATGTGAATATCTATGACTCCTAAGAAATGATCGTGGCAGAGGGACGGTGAGGGTATTGTTTTTGAGCAAAGGTGCAGGAAAGAGCATGGGTCTAAATGAAAGAGTCACAGGCAGAAGGAAGCGCTGCAGAAAGCAGCTCCCGCAGCAAACAAAGGAAAGTTCACACCATGGAAAGAGAACACCTAATAACAGATCAATTTTTTCTCAGCTTTGCCTGCTCCAATATAGTAATCATTTTAGTGAGGTCATCTTTACATTTGAACAGCAGTTTTTCCAATCTTTTACAGTCTTTAATCTAGAATTAATTTAGTATAAAAATATTTTGATGATTGATCTGGGTTTTATGTATAATATAAAGGAACACATTTTTCAACATGACCTAATATTGTGGTTGTTTTTCAGTGGCAGCAAATGTATAATTAATTTTGCCTTAAGTTATTGAAAACAGGATCCATTTTATTTTAAATTTAATTTAAATACAATTAAGGTTTATTCTTCTTTTCAGGCAAGAGTACAGCACTGCATCTGCTCTGTAGCCAGTGACCACTCAGTAGGACTTCTAAGTTTGCGAGAGAAAAAATGCATAATGTTGGCATCTCGTCACCTTTTTCCTATTCAAGTAATCAAATGGAGGCCTTCTGATGATTATCTGGTAGTGGGGTGTTCAGATGGTTCTGTGTACGTCTGGCAAATGGATACTGGTAAGAACGAGTATGAAGAGATACTATAGATAATTAAATGGGTATATTTTGTTTCCTAGAAATGAAAATGTCTTTTGAATGAAGAAAAAAGCCTTGAAATGTAAAATAGTTGCTACTTTTATTTCTAATTGTTTAAGTGGCCTCTTTTTTGTTCTGCTATGCCAAATGCTTGTAGAATATTTCATGAATCTTTAAAAGCATGTAATTGAGGATAATATGCAGATGAGGACAGACATATGGACAACAAAGTATGTATGATTCCTGTATAATTCACGAGTAAACTGTGAACAAGAAGAAATCACCAGGTTCACATGTAGTGAAAAAGATACAACCCTTTTTTCTTTGAACAGCAGAAAAGCAATGCTGGGCAGTTAATTGTATGAGGTAATTAAAATGAAGTTTTCAAGTTCTAGAGAGAACATTTGAAATTTCAAATTTCAGAAAGTTATGTATTGGGGGTATAATGTAGAACAAGTAATGCTTAGCTTAAAAGCACAGACAATAATATGTGATGTTTATACACAGACTGCCATGGTTTTCCCTCAGAAATTTGCAAGTATATAACTAAATGTTTATTGGTTTAGGCCTTTTTTACTTTTACAATTTTCAGTAGTCATCTATCAGTTATGAAAGTCTTTCTTTTGATTCCTAGTTGTACTAATATTTCTACTCGATTTTTTTCTTTTCTTCATCTTTGTTTTAAATAGTGTTTTTTGAAATCAGACTATAAACATATTTCTGCATGCACTATTGTGCAAAAGGGAGTTCTCTTAAGCCTTTTGGGAATAAATAGTCATAAGCTTCAGTAATCTTTATTTATTGTCTTCATTTTAACTGGTAGTACATAGGCAATCTTGACAAGAGGAAGCCTTCTTGAAGTCTGTCAAACTTCCTTGCTTTTGCGTGTAACTTTTCTTCCTCTTGTCTCTCATTGTAAAAGAGATTCATACTTTTGGTCAAGTTTTAAAAGCACAAAAGTATTAGAAAAGAAGAAAGATGAACCCATATCTCATTGCTCAGTGGTAAATGTTAACATTTTTGGCAAATTACTTTCTAATCTCTTTCTGGGCATTTAAAAAAACAGAATTGCTGTTGTACTACACATGCAATTTTATATCTTTCTTTTGTGTATCTTTATGTTATGTCCTATCTGCTGAATAGCAGTCTTGTGTTTTATTTTTTTTTAGTCCACTTCATAAACTGAATATATGGAATTTGTCTTGGCTCTAGAGTCAGACTGTTTAGTTTGAACTTAGGATGGACTCCTAGCTAGCCCTGTGACCTATTCCAAGTCACTGAATATTTATCCCTCAATTTCCTCACCTGTAAAATTAGGGTAATAATATTTTCTATCTTAAAGCATTTCTGAGAGAATAAAATGAGATAATATTTCCCTGACATGTGGTAAACAGAATATAAGTATGTATGTATGTATATGTGTGTGCAATTGTAAGCCTATGTGTGTGTGTATACGTGCATGTGTATGTATTTCCTACTACTATTATTAAAGAAGCATGCTGTTTAACTTGCTACTTTGTTGAACTTGGGAGTATGACGTTATCTACATTTAGAAATAATTTTTTGGGAATTAGTACTAAA